>NC_139808.1:32357502-33107387 GCF_963457635.1 Microchirus variegatus | reverse complement strand
CAGTGACTTAACTTTTGATGTTTTTGGGTTGTTTTTAAAGAATTAAAGCTGCAGGAGTTCATCCATGTCGTCCAGTCGCTGGAAACAAACGTTTGGACACCGTGGATCACACAGCAGGATATCAGGTGAGACGAAGGAAACGATCCATTTGCCCTGATGCACTTAGTGACTTGACTTTTATTCAAAAAAAAACCCAAAAGTAAATTGGAATGTCTTGAAATTGTACACAGTCATAGTCAAGCATGCCCTGAACAAGAATCCGTTGAATATATTTGCATATCTCTTGAAGAATATTTATAATGAATTTTTGAAAATCCAGAAAGCGATCCATGCACTTGGACATTCCAAGTATGTTGGAATGTCTTGAAATTGTACTCAGTCATAGTCAACGACGCCCTGAACAAGAATCCGTTGAAAATATTTGCATATCGCTTAAGGAATATTTTTAATGAATTTTTGAAAATCAGGAAAGCGATCCATGCACTTAGGCAGTGACTTAACTTTTTCGTCAAAAAAGACCCCAAAAGTATCTTGGAATGTCTTGAAATTGTACACAGTCATAGTCAAGCATGCCCTGAACAAGAAACCGTTGAATATATTTGCATATCTCTTGAAGAATATTTTTAATTAATTTTTGAAAATCCGAAAAGCGATCCATGCACTTGGACATTCCAAGTATGTTGGAATGTGTTGAAATTGTACTCAGTCATAGTCAACGAAGCCCTGAACAAGAATCCATTGAAAATATTTGCATATCTCTTAAGGAATATTTTTAATGAATTTTTGGAAATGAGGAAAGTCTGTGCACTTAGGCAGTGACTTAACTTTTTATTCAAAAAAGACCCCAAAAGTATCTTGGAATGTCTTGAAATTGTACACAGTCATAGTCAAGCATGCCCTGAACAAGAATCCGTTGAATATATTTGCATATCTCTTGAAGAATATTTTTAATGAATTTTTGAAAATCCGGAAAGCGATCCATGCACTTGGACATTCCAAGTATGTTGGAATGTCTTGAAATTGTACTCAGTCATAGTCAACGACGCCCTGAACGAGAATCCGTTGAAAATATTTGCATATCGCTTAAGGAATATTTTTAATGAATTTTTGAAAATCAGGAAAGCGATCCATGCACTTAGGCAGTGACTTAACTTTTTCGTCAAAAAAGACCCCAAAAGTATCTTGGAATGTCTTGAAATTGTACACAGTCATAGTCAAGCATGCCCTGAACAAGAATCCGTTGAATATATTTGCATATCTCTTGAAGAATATTTTTAATGAATTTTTGAAATTCCGGAAAGCGATCCATGCACTTGGACATTCCAAGTATGTTGGAATGTTTTGAAATTGTACTCAGTCATAGTCAACGACGCCCTGAACAAGAATCAATTGAAAATATTCGCATATCTCTTAAGGAATATTTTTAATGAATTTTTGAAAATCAGGAAAGCAATCCATGCACTTAGGCAGTGACTTAACTTTTTTGTCAAAAAAGACCCCAAAAGTATCTTGGAATGTCTTGAAATTGTACACAGTCATAGTCAAGCATGCCCTGAACAAGAATCCGTTGAATATATTTGCATATCTCTTGAAGAATATTTTTAATGAACTTTTGAAAATCAGGAAAGCGATCCATGTACTTGGACATTCAAAGTATGTTGGAATGTCTTGAAATTGTACTCGGTCATAGTCAACGACGCCCTGAACAAGAATCAATTGAAAATATTTGCATATCTCTTAAGGAATATTTTTAATGAATTTTTGAAAATTAGGAAAGCGATCCATGCACTTAGGCAGTGACTTAACTTTTGATGTTTTTGGTTTGTTTTTAAAGCATTAAAGCTGCAGGAGTTCATCCATGTCGCCCAGTCGCTGGAAACAAACGTTTGGACACCATGGATCACACAGCAGGAAATAAGGTGAGACGGAGGAAACGATCCATTTGCCCTGATGCACTTAGTGACTTGACTTTTTTTTCAAAAAAGACCCCAAAAGTATCTTGGAATGTCTTGAAATTGTACACAGTCATAGTCAAGCATGCCCTGAACAAGAATCCGTTGAATATATTTGCATATCTCTTGAGGAATATTTTTAATGAATTTTTGAAAATCAGGAAAGCGATCCATGCACTTAGGCAGTGACTTAACTTTTGATGTTTTTGGGTTGTTTTTAAAGAATTAAAGCTGCAGGAGTTCATCCATGTCGTCCAGTCGCTGGAAACAAACGTTTGGACACCGTGGATCACACAGCAGGATATCAGGTGAGACGAAGGAAACGATCCATTTGCCCTGATGCACTTAGTGACTTGACTTTTATTCAAAAAAAACCCCAAAAGTAAATTGGAATGTCTTGAAATTGTACACAGTCATAGTCAAGCATGCCCTGAACAAGAAACCGTTGAATATATTTGCATATCTCTTGAAGAATATTTTTAATTAATTTTTGAAAATCCGAAAAGCGATCCATGCACTTGGACATTCCAAGTATGTTGGAATGTTTTGAAATTGTACTCAGTCATAGTCAACGACGCCCTGAACAAGAATCAATTGAAAATATTCGCATATCTCTTAAGGAATATTTTTAATGAATTTTTGAAAATCAGGAAAGCAATCCATGCACTTAGGCAGTGACTTAACTTTTTCGTCAAAAAAGACCCCAAAAGTATCTTGGAATGTCTTGAAATTGTACACAGTCATAGTCAAGCATGCCCTGAACAAGAATCCGTTGAATATATTTGCATATCTCTTGAAGAATATTTTTAATGAATTTTTGAAAATCCGGAAAGCGATCCATGCACTTGGACATTCCAAGTATGTTGGAATGTCTTGAAATTGTACTCGGTCATAGTCAACGACGCCCTGAACAAGAATCCATTGAAAATATTTGCATATCTCTTAAGGAATATTTTTAATGAATTTTTGGAAATGAGGAAAGTCTGTGCACTTAGGCAGTGACTTAACTTTTTATTCAAAAAAGACCCCAAAAGTATCTTGGAATGTCTTGAAATTGTACACAGTCATAGTCAAGCATGCCCTGAACAAGAATCCGTTGAATATATTTGCATATCTCTTGAAGAATATTTTTAATGAATTTTTGAAAATCCGGAAAGCGATCCATGCACTTGGACATTCCAAGTATGTTGGAATGTCTTGAAATTGTACTCAGTCATAGTCAACGACGCCCTGAACGAGAATCCGTTGAAAATATTTGCATATCGCTTAAGGAATATTTTTAATGAATTTTTGAAAATCAGGAAAGCGATCCATGCACTTAGGCAGTGACTTAACTTTTTCGTCAAAAAAGACCCCAAAAGTATCTTGGAATGTCTTGAAATTGTACACAGTCATAGTCAAGCATGCCCTGAACAAGAATCCGTTGAATATATTTGCATATCTCTTGAAGAATATTTTTAATGAATTTTTGAAAATCCGAAAAGCGATCCATGCACTTGGACATTCCAAGTATGTTGGAATGTCTTGAAATTGTACTCAGTCATAGTCAACGACGCCCTGAACAAGAATCCGTTGAAAATATTTGCATATCTCTTAAGGAATATTTTTAATGAATTTTTGAAAATCAGGAAAGCGATCCATGCACTTAGGCAGTGACTTAACTTTTTCGTCAAAAAAGACCCCAAAAGTATCTTGGAATGTCTTGAAATTGTACACAGTCATAGTCAAGCATGCCCTGAACAAGAATCCGTTGAATATATTTGCATATCTCTTGAAGAATATTTTTAATGAATTTTTGAAAATCCGGAAAGCGATCCATGCACTTGGACATTCCAAGTATGTTGGAATGTCTTGAAATTGTACTCGGTCATAGTCAACGACGCCCTGAACAAGAATCCATTGAAAATATTTGCATATCTCTTAAGGAATATTTTTAATGAATTTTTGGAAATGAGGAAAGTCTGTGCACTTAGGCAGTGACTTAACTTTTTATTCAAAAAATACCCCAAAAGTATCTTGGAATGTCTTGAAATTGTACACAGTCATAGTCAAGCATGCCCTGAACAAGAATCCGTTGAATATATTTGCATATCTCTTGAAGAATATTTTTAATGAATTTTTGAAAATCCGGAAAGCGATCCATGCACTTGGACATTCCAAGTATGTTGGAATGTCTTGAAATTGTACTCAGTCATAGTCAACGACGCCCTGAACGAGAATCCGTTGAAAATATTTGCATATCGCTTAAGGAATATTTTTAATGAATTTTTGAAAATCAGGAAAGCGATCCATGCACTTAGGCAGTGACTTAACTTTTTCGTCAAAAAAGACCCCAAAAGTATCTTGGAATGTCTTGAAATTGTACACAGTCATAGTCAAGCATGCCCTGAACAAGAATCCGTTGAATATATTTGCATATCTCTTGAAGAATATTTTTAATGAATTTTTGAAAATCCGGAAAGCGATCCATGCACTTGGACATTCCAAGTATGTTGGAATGTCTTGAAATTGTACTCAGTCATAGTCAACGACGCCCTGAACAAGAATCCATTGAAAATATTTGCATATCGCTTAAGGAATATTTTTAATGAATTTTTGAAAATCAGGAAAGCAATCCATGCACTTAGGCAGTGACTTAACTTTTTGTCAAAAAAGACCCCAAAAGTATCTTGGAATGTCTTGAAATTGTACACAGTCATAGTCAAGCATGCCCTGAACAAGAAACCATTGAATATATTTGAATATCTCTTGAAGAATATTTTTAATGAATTTTTGAAAATCCGAAAAGCGATCCATGCACTTGGACATTCCAAGTATGTTGGAATGTCTTGAAATTGTACTCAGTCATAGTCAACGACGCCCTGAACAAGAATCAATTGAAAATATTTGCATATCTCTTAAGGAATATTTTTAATGAATTTTTGAAAATGAGGAAAGTCTGTGCACTTAGGCAGTGACTTAACTTTTTATTCAAAAAAGACCCCAAAAGTATCTTGGAATGTCTTGAAATTGTACACAGTCATAGTCAAGCATGCCCTGAACAAGAATCCGTTGAATATATTTGCATATCTCTTGAAGAATATTTTTAATGAACTTTTGAAAATCAGGAAAGCGATCCATGCACTTGGACATTCCAAGTATGTTGGAATGTCTTGAAATTGTACTCAGTCATAGTCAACGACGCCCTGAACAAGAATCCGTTGAAAATATTTGCATATCGTTTAAGGAATATTTTTAAAGAATTTCTGAAAATCAGGAAAGCGATCCATGCACTTAGGCAGTGACTTAACTTTTTCGTCAAAAAAGACCCCAAAAGTATCTTGGAATGTCTTGAAATTGTACACAGTCATAGTCAAGCATGCCCTGAACAAGAATCCGTTGAATATATTTGCATATCTCTTGAAGAATATTTTTAATGAATTTTTGAAAATCCGGAAAGCTATCCATGCACTTGGACATTCCAAGTAAGTTGGAATGTCTTGAAATTGTACTCAGTCATAGTCAACGACGCCCTGAACAAGAATCTATTGAAAATATTTGCATATCTCTTAAGGAATATTTTTAATGAATTTTTGAAAATGAGGAATTTCTGTGCACTTAGGCAGTGACTTAACTTTTTATTCAAAAAAGACCCCAAAAGTATCTTGGAATGTCTTGAAATTGTACACAGTCATAGTCAAGCATGCCCTGAACAAGAATCCGTTGAATATATTTGCATATCTCTTGAAGAATATTTTTAATGAACTTTTGAAAATCAGGAAAGCGATCCATGTACTTGGACATTCAAAGTATGTTGGAATGTCTTGAAATTGTACTCGGTCATAGTCAACGACGCCCTGAACAAGAATCCGTTGAAAATATTTGCATATCGCTTAAGGAATATTTTAAATGAATTTTTGAAAATCAGGAAAGCGATCCATGCACTTGGACATTCCAAGTATGTTGGAATGTCTTGAAATTGTACTCAGTCATAGTCAACGACGCCCTGAACAAGAATCAATTGAAAATATTTGCATATCTCTTAAGGAATATTTTTAATGAATTTTTGAAAATTAGGAAAGCGATCCATGCACTTAGGCAGTGACTTAACTTTTGATGTTTTTGGTTTGTTTTTAAAGCATTAAAGCTGCAGGAGTTCATCCATGTCGCCCAGTCGCTGGAAACAAACGTTTGGACACCATGGATCACACAGCAGGAAATAAGGTGAGACGGAGGAAACGATCCATTTGCCCTGATGCACTTAGTGACTTGACTTTTTTTTCAAAAAAGACCCCAAAAGTATCTTGGAATGTCTTGAAATTGTACACAGTCATAGTCAAGCATGCCCTGAACAAGAATCCGTTGAATATATTTGCATATCTCTTGAAGAATATTTTTAATGAACTTTTGAAAATCAGGAAAGCGATCCATGCACTTGGACATTCCAAGTATGTTGGAATGTCTTGAAATTGTACTCAGTCATAGTCAACGACGCCCTGAACAAGAATCCGTTGAAAATATTTGCATATCGTTTAAGGAATATTTTTAAAGAATTTCTGAAAATCAGGAAAGCGATCCATGCACTTAGGCAGTGACTTAACTTTTTCGTCAAAAAAGACCCCAAAAGTATCTTGGAATGTCTTGAAATTGTACACAGTCATAGTCAAGAATGCCCTGAACAAGAATCCGTTGAATATATTTGCATATCTCTTGAAGAATATTTTTAATGAATTTTTGAAAATCCGGAAAGCGATCCATGCACTTGGACATTCCAAGTATGTTGGAATGTCTTGAAATTGTACTCGGTCATAGTCAACGACGCCCTGAACAAGAATCCATTGAAAATATTTGCATATCTCTTAAGGAATATTTTTAATGAATTTTTGAAAATGATGAAAGTCTGTGCACTTAGGCAGTGACTTAACTTTTTATTCAAAAAAGACCCCAAAGGTATCTTGGAATGTCTTGAAATTGTACACAGTCATAGTCAAGCATGCCCTGAACAAGAATCCGTTGAATATATTTGCATATCTCTTGAAGAATATTTTTAATGAACTTTTGAAAATCAGGAAAGCGATCCATGCACTTGGACATTCCAAGTATGTTGGAATGTCTTGAAATTGTACTCAGTCATAGTCAACGACGCCCTGAACAAGAATCCGTTGAAAATATTTGCATATCGCTTAAGGAATATTTTTAATGAATTTTTGAAAATCAGGAAAGCGATCCATGCACTTAGGCAGTGACTTAACTTTTTTGTCAAAAAAGACCCCAAAAGTATCTTGGAATGTCTTGAAATTGTACACAGTCATAGTCAAGCATGCCCTGAACAAGAATCCGTTGAATATATTTGCATATCTCTTGAAGAATATTTTAAATGAATTTTTGAAAATCCGAAAAGCAATCCATGCACTTGGACATTCCAAGTATGTTGGAATGTCTTGAAATTGTACTCAGTCATAGTCAACGACGCCCTGAACAAGAATCAATTGAAAATATTTGCATATCTCTTAAGGAATATTTTTAATGAATTTTTGAAAATGAGGAAAGTCTGTGCACTTAGGCAGTGACTTAACTTTTTATTCAAAAAAGACCCCAAAAGTATCTTGGAATGTCTTGAAATTGTACACAGTCATAGTCAAGCATGCCCTGAACAAGAATCCGTTGAATATATTTGCATATCTCTTGAAGGATATTTTTAATGAACTTTTGAAAATCAGGAAAGCGATCCATGCACTTGGACATTCCAAGTATGTTGGAATGTCTTGAAATTGTACTCAGTCATAGTCAACGACGCCCTGAACAAGAATCCGTTGAAAATATTTGCATATCGTTTAAGGAATATTTTTAAAGAATTTCTGAAAATCAGGAAAGCGATCCATGCACTTAGGCAGTGACTTAACTTTTTCGTCAAAAAAGACCCCAAAAGTATCTTGGAATGTCTTGAAATTGTACACAGTCATAGTCAAGCATGACCTGAAGAAGAATGAATTTTTGAAAATTCGGAAAGCGATCCATGCACTTAGGCAGTGACTTAACTTTTGATGTTTTTGGTTTGTTTTTAAAGCATTAAAGCTGCAGGAGTTCATCCATGTCGTCCAGTCACTGGAAACAAACGTTTGGACACCGTCGATCACACAGCAGGAAATCAGGTGAGACAGAGGAAACGATCCATTTGCCCTGATGCACTTAGTGACTTGACTTTTTCTTCAAAAAATAGTAAGTAAGTAAATTGGAATGTCTTGAAATTGTACACAGTCATAGTCAAGCATGCCCTGAACAAGAATCCGTTGAATATATTTGCATATCTCTTGAATAATATTTTTAATGAATTTTTGAAAATCAGGAAAGTGATCCATGCACTTCGGCAGTGACTTAACTTTTTATTCAAAAAAGACCCCAAAAGTATCTTGGAATGTCATGAAATTGTACACAGTCATAGTCAAGCATGCCCGAACAAGAATCCGTTGAATATATTTGCATATCTCTTGAAGAATATTTTTAATGAACTTTTGAAAATCAGGAAAGCGATCCATGCACTTGGACATTCCAAGTATGTTGGAATGTCTTGAAATTGTACTCAGTCATAGTCAACGACGCCCTGAACAAGAATCCATTGAAAATATTTGCATATCTCTTAAGGAATATTTTTAATGAATTTTTGAAAATCAGGAAAGTCTGTGCACTTAGGCAGTGTCTTAACTTTTTATTCAAAAAAGACCCCAAAAGTATTTTGGAATGTCTTGAAATTGTACACAGTCATAGTCAAGCATGCCCTGAACAAGAATCCGTTGAATATATTTGCATATCTCTTGAATAATATTTTTAATGAATTTTTGAAAATCAGGAAAGCGATCCATGCACTTGGACATTCCAAGTATGTTGGAATGTCTTGAAATTGTACTCAGTCATAGTCAACGACGCCCTGAACAAGAATCAGTTGAAAATATTTGGATATCTCTAAAGGAATATTTTTAGTGAATTTTGAAAATCAGGAACGCAATCCATGCACTTACGCAGTGAAATAACTTTTTAAAAAAAATATCTTGGAATTACTTGAAATTGTACACAGTCACAGTCAACAACGCCCTGAACAACGTTCCGTTGAAAATATTTGCATATCTCTTAAGGAATATTTTTAATAAATTTTGGAAATCAGGAAAGCGATCCATGCACTTAGGCAGTGAATTGACTTTTTTTCACAAAAAAACCCAAAAGTATCTTGGAATTACTTGAAATTGTACAAAGTCACAGTCAACGACGCCCTGAACAATAATCCGTTGAAAATATTTGCATATCTCTTAAGGAATATTTTGAATGAATTTTCGAAATCAGGAAAGCGATCCATGCACTAAGGCAGTGACTTGACTTTTTTTCACAAAAAAACCCAAAAGTATCTTGGAATTACTTGAAATTGTACACAGTCACAGTCAACGACGCCCTGAACAACAATCCGTTGAAAATATTTGCATATCTCTTAACGAATATTTTTAATGAATTTTCAGGAATCAGGAACGCAATCCATGCACTTACGCAGTGAAATTACTTTAAAAAAAAAAAAAAAAAAGAAAAGAACCTTGGAATTACTTCAAATTGTACACAGTCACAGGCAACGACGCCCTGAACAAGAATCAGTTGAAAATATTTGCATATCTCTTAAGGAATATTTTTAATGAATTTTTAAAATCAGGAGAGCGATCCATGAACTTAGGCAGTGAAATGACTTTTTTTCACAAAAAAACCCAAAAGTATCTTGGAATTACTTGAAATTGTACACAGTCACAGTCAACGACGCCCTGAACAACAATCCGTTGAAAATATTTGCATATCTCTTAACAAATATTTTTAATGAATTTTCAGGAATCAGGAACGCAATCCATGCACTTACGCAGTGAAATTACTTTAAAAAAAAAAAAAAGAAAAAAGAAAAGAACCTTGGAATTACTTCAAATTGTACACAGTCACAGGCAACGACGCCCTGAACAAGAATCAGTTGAAAATATTTGCATATCTCTTAAGGAATATTTTTAATGAATTTTGAAAATCAGGAGAGCGATCCATGCACTTAGGCAGTGACTTGACTTTAAAAAAACAAAAAAAAACAAAAGTACCTTGGAATTACTTGAAATTGTACACAGTCACAGTCAACGACGCCCTGAAGAACGATCCGTTGAAAATATTTGCATATCTCTTAAGGAATATTTTGAATGAATTTTGAAAATCAGGAGAGTGATCCATGCTCTTCGGCAGTGACTTGACTTTAAAAAAACAAAAAAAAACAAAAGTACCTTGGAATTACTTGAAATTGTACACAGTCACAGTCAACGACGCCCTGAACAACAATCCGTAGAAAATATTTGCATATCTCTTAAGGAATATTTTTAATGAATTTTGAAAATCAGGAAAGCGATCCATGCACTAAGGCAGTGACTTGACTTTTTTTCACAAAAAAAACAAAAGTATCTTGGAATTACTTGAAATTGTACACAGTCACAGTCAACGACACCCTCAACAAGAATCCGTTGAAAATATTTGGATATCTCTAAAGGAATATTTTTAGTGAATTTTGAAAATCAGGAACGCAATCCATGCACTTACGCAGTGAAATAACTTTAAAACCAAAAGTACCTTGGAATTACTTCAAATTGTACATAGTCACAGGCAACGACGCCCTGAACAAGAATCAGTTGAAAATATTTGCATATCTCTTAAGGAATATTTTTAATGAATTTTGAAAATCAGGAGAGCGATCCATGCACTTAGGCAGTGAAATGACTTTTTTTTTTAAAAAGTATCTTGGAATTACTTGAAATTGTACACAGTCACAGTCAACGACGCCCTGAACAACAATCCGTAGAAAATATTTGCATATCTCTTAAGGAATATTTTGAATGAATTTTGAAAATCAGGAGAGCGATCCATGCTCTTCGGCAGTGACTTGACTTTAAAAAAACAAAAAAAAACAAAAGTACCTTGGAATTACTTGAAATTGTACACAGTCACAGTCAACGACGCCCTGAACAACAATCCGTAGAAAATATTTGCATATCTCTTAAGGAATATTTTTAATGAATTTTGAAAATCAGGAAAGCGATCCATGCACTAAGGCAGTGACTTGACTTTTTTTCACAAAAAAACCAAAAGTATCTTGGAATTACTTGAAATTGTACACAGTCACAGTCAACGACACCCTCAACAAGAATCCGTTGAAAATATTTGGATATCTCTAAAGGAATATTTTTAGTGAATTTTTGAAAATCAGGAACGCAATCCATGCACTTACGCAGTGAAATAACTTTAAAAAGAAAAATTATCTTGGAATTACTTGAAATTGTACACAGTCACAGTCAACGACGCCCTGAAGAACGATCCGTTGAAAATATTTGCATATCTCTTAAGGAATATTTTGAATGAATTTTGAAAATCAGGAGAGCGATCCATGCTCTTCGGCAGTGACTTGACTTTAAAAAAACAAAAAAAAACAAAAGTACCTTGGAATTACTTGAAATTGTACACAGTCACAGTCAACGACGCCCTGAACAACAATCCGTAGAAAATATTTGCATATCTCTTAAGGAATATTTTTAATGAATTTTGAAAATCAGGAAAGCGATCCATGCACTAAGGCAGTGACTTGACTTTTTTTCACAAAAAAAACAAAAGTATCTTGGAATTACTTGAAATTGTACACAGTCACAGTCAACGACACCCTCAACAAGAATCCGTTGAAAATATTTGGATATCTCTGAAGGAATATTTTTAGTGAATTTTGAAAATCAGGAACGCAATCCATGCACTTACGCAGTGAAATAACTTTAAAACCAAAAGTACCTTGGAATTACTTCAAATTGTACATAGTCACAGGCAACGACGCCCTGAACAAGAATCAGTTGAAAATATTTGCATATCTCTTAAGGAATATTTTTAATGAATTTTGAAAATCAGGAGAGCGATCCATGCACTTAGGCAGTGAAATGACTTTTTTTTTTAAAAAGTATCTTGGAATTACTTGAAATTGTACACAGTCACAGTCAACGACGCCCTGAACAACAATCCGTAGAAAATATTTGCATATCTCTTAAGGAATATTTTGAATGAATTTTGAAAATCAGGAGAGCGATCCATGCTCTTCGGCAGTGACTTGACTTTAAAAAAACAAAAAAAAACAAAAGTACCTTGGAATTACTTGAAATTGTACACAGTCACAGTCAACGACGCCCTGAACAACAATCCGTAGAAAATATTTGCATATCTCTTAAGGAATATTTTTAATGAATTTTGAAAATCAGGAAAGCGATCCATGCACTAAGGCAGTGACTTGACTTTTTTTCACAAAAAAAACAAAAGTATCTTGGAATTACTTGAAATTGTACACAGTCACAGTCAACGACACCCTCAACAAGAATCCGTTGAAAATATTTGGATATCTCTAAAGGAATATTTTTAGTGAATTTTGAAAATCAGGAACGCAATCCATGCACTTACGCAGTGAAATAACTTTAAAACCAAAAGTACCTTGGAATTACTTCAAATTGTACATAGTCACAGGCAACGACGCCCTGAACAAGAATCAGTTGAAAATATTTGCATATCTCTTAAGGAATATTTTTAATGAATTTTGAAAATCAGGAGAGCGATCCATGCACTTAGGCAGTGAAATGACTTTTTTTTTTAAAAAGTATCTTGGAATTACTTGAAATTGTACACAGTCACAGTCAACGACGCCCTGAACAACAATCCGTAGAAAATATTTGCATATCTCTTAAGGAATATTTTTAATGAATTTTGAAAATCAGGAAAGCGATCCATGCACTAAGGCAGTGACTTGACTTTTTTTCACAAAAAAACCAAAAGTATCTTGGAATTACTTGAAATTGTACACAGTCACAGTCAACGACACCCTCAACAAGAATCCGTTGAAAATATTTGGATATCTCTAAAGGAATATTTTTAGTGAATTTTTGAAAATCAGGAACGCAATCCATGCACTTACACAGTGAAATAACTTTAAAAAGAAAAATTATCTTGGAATTACTTGAAATTGTACACAGTCACAGTCAACGACGCCCTGAACAACGATCCGTTGAAAATATTTGCATATCCCTTAAGGAATATTTTGAATGAATTTTGAAAATTAGGAGAGCGATCCATGCTCTTCGGCAGTGACTTGACTTTAAAAAAACAAAAAAAAACAAAAGTACCTTGGAATTACTTGAAATTGTACACAGTCACAGTCAACGACGCCCTGAACAACAATCCGTAGAAAATATTTGCATATCTCTTAAGGAATATTTTTAATGAATTTTGAAAATCAGGAAAGCGATCCATGCACTAAGGCAGTGACTTGACTTTTTTTCACAAAAAAACCAAAAGTATCTTGGAATTACTTGAAATTGTACACAGTCACAGTCAACGACACCCTCAACAAGAATCCGTTGAAAATATTTGGATATCTCTAAAGGAATATTTTTAGTGAATTTTGAAAATCAGGAACGCAATCCATGCACTTACGCAGTGAAATAACTTTAAAACCAAAAGTACCTTGGAATTACTTCAAATTGTACATAGTCACAGGCAACGACGCTCTGAACAAGAATCCGTGGAAAATATTTGCATATCTCTTAAGGAATATTTATAATGAATTTTGAAAATCAGGAGAGCGATCCATGCACTTAGGCAGTGAAATGACTTTTTTTTTTAAAAAGTATCTTGGAATTACTTGAAATTGTACACAGTCACAGTCAACTACGCCCTCAACAAGAATCCGTTGAAAATATTTGGATATCTCTAAAGGAATATTTTTAGTGAATTTTTGAAAATCAGGAACGCAATCCATGCACTTACGCAGTGAAATAACTTTAAAAAGAAAAATTATCTTGGAATTACTTGAAATTGTACACAGTCACAGTCAACGACGCCCTGAACAACGATCCGTTGAAAATATTTGCATATCTCTTAAGGAATATTTTGAATGAATTTTGAAAATCAGGAGAGCGATCCATGCTCTTCGGCAGTGAAATGACTTTAAAAAAACAAAAAAAAACAAAAGTACCTTGGAATTACTTGAAATTGTACACAGTCACAGTCAACGACGCCCTGAACAACAATCCGTAGAAAATATTTGCATATCTCTTAAGGAATATTTTTAATGAATTTTGAAAATCAGGAAAGCGATCCATGCACTAAGGCAGTGACTTGACTTTTTTTCACAAAAAAACCAAAAGTATCTTGGAATTACTTGAAATTGTACACAGTCACAGTCAACGACACCCTCAACAAGAATCCGTTGAAAATATTTGGATATCTCTAAAGGAATATTTTTAGTGAATTTTGAAAATCAGGAACGCAATCCATGCACTTACGCAGTGAAATAACTTTAAAACCAAAAGTACCTTGGAATTACTTCAAATTGTACATAGTCACAGGCAACGACGCCCTGAACAAGAATCAGTTGAAAATATTTGCATATCTCTTAAGGAATATTTTTAATGAATTTTGAAAATCAGGAGAGCGATCCATGCACTTAGGCAGTGAAATGACTTTTTTTTTAAAAAGTATCTTGGAATTACTTGAAATTGTACACAGTCACAGTCAACGACGCCCTGAACAACAATCCGTAGAAAATATTTGCATATCTCTTAAGGAATATTTTTAATGAATTTTGAAAATCAGGAAAGCGATCCATGCACTAAGGCAGTGACTTGACTTTTTTTCACAAAAAAACCAAAAGTATCTTGGAATTACTTGAAATTGTACACAGTCACAGTCAACGACACCCTCAACAAGAATCCGTTGAAAATATTTGGATATCTCTAAAGGAATATTTTTAGTGAATTTTTGAAAATCAGGAACGCAATCCATGCACTTACGCAGTGAAATAACTTTAAAAAGAAAAATTATCTTGGAATTACTTGAAATTGTACACAGTCACAGTCAACGACGCCCTGAACAACGATCCGTTGAAAATATTTGCATATCTCTTAAGGAATATTTTGAATGAATTTTGAAAATCAGGAGAGCGATCCATGCTCTTCGGCAGTGAAATGACTTTAAAAAAACAAAAAAAAACAAAAGTACCTTGGAATTACTTGAAATTGTACACAGTCACAGTCAACGACGCCCTGAACAACAATCCGTAGAAAATATTTGCATATCTCTTAAGGAATATTTTTAATGAATTTTGAAAATCAGGAAAGCGATCCATGCACTAAGGCAGTGACTTGACTTTTTTTCACAAAAAAACCAAAAGTATCTTGGAATTACTTGAAATTGTACACAGTCACAGTCAACGACACCCTCAACAAGAATCCGTTGAAAATATTTGGATATCTCTAAAGGAATATTTTTAGTGAATTTTGAAAATCAGGAACGCAATCCATGCACTTACGCAGTGAAATAACTTTAAAAAGAAAAATTATCTTGGAATTACTTGAAATTGTACATAGTCACAGGCAACGACGCCCTGAACAAGAATCAGTTGAAAATATTTGCATATCTCTTAAGGAATATTTTTAATGAATTTTGAAAATCAGGAGAGCGATCCATGCACTTAGGCAGTGAAATGACTTTTTTTTTAAAAAGTATCTTGGAATTACTTGAAATTGTACACAGTCACAGTCAACGACGCCCTGAACAACAATCCGTAGAAAATATTTGCATATCTCTTAAGGAATTTTTTTAATGAATTTTGAAAATCAGGAAAGCGATCCATGCACTAAGGCAGTGACTTGACTTTTTTTCACAAAAAAACCAAAAGTATCTTGGAATTACTTGAAATTGTACACAGTCACAGTCAACGACACCCTCAACAAGAATCCGTTGAAAATATTTGGATATCTCTAAAGGAATATTTTTAGTGAATTTTTGAAAATCAGGAACGCAATCCATGCACTTACGCAGTGAAATAACTTTAAAAAGAAAAATTATCTTGGAATTACTTGAAATTGTACACAGTCACAGTCAACGACGCCCTGAACAACGATCCGTTGAAAATATTTGCATATCTCTTAAGGAATATTTTGAATGAATTTTGAAAATCAGGAGAGCGATCCATGCTCTTCGGCAGTGAAATGACTTTAAAAAAACAAAAAAAAACAAAAGTACCTTGGAATTACTTGAAATTGTACACAGTCACAGTCAACGACGCCCTGAACAACAATCCGTAGAAAATATTTGCATATCTCTTAAGGAATATTTTTAATGAATTTTGAAAATCAGGAAAGCGATCCATGCACTAAGGCAGTGACTTGACTTTTTTTCACAAAAAAAACAAAAGTATCTTGGAATTACTTGAAATTGTACACAGTCACAGTCAACGACACCCTCAACAAGAATCCGTTGAAAATATTTGGATATCTCTAAAGGAATATTTTTAGTGAATTTTGAAAATCAGGAACGCAATCCATGCACTTACGCAGTGAAATAACTTTAAAACCAAAAGTACCTTGGAATTACTTCAAATTGTACATAGTCACAGGCAACGACGCCCTGAACAAGAATCAGTTGAAAATATTTGCATATCTCTTAAGGAATATTTTTAATGAATTTTGAAAATCAGGAGAGCGATCCATGCACTTAGGCAGTGAAATGACTTTTTTTTTTAAAAAGTATCTTGGAATTACTTGAAATTGTACACAGTCACAGTCAACGACGCCCTGAACAACAATCCGTAGAAAATATTTGCATATCTCTTAAGGAATATTTTTAATGAATTTTGAAAATCAGGAAAGCGATCCATGCACTAAGGCAGTGACTTGACTTTTTTTCACAAAAAAACCAAAAGTATCTTGGAATTACTTGAAATTGTACACAGTCACAGTCAACGACACCCTCAACAAGAATCCGTTGAAAATATTTGGATATCTCTAAAGGAATATTTTTAGTGAATTTTTGAAAATCAGGAACGCAATCCATGCACTTACGCAGTGAAATAACTTTAAAAAGAAAAATTATCTTGGAATTACTTGAAATTGTACACAGTCACAGTCAACGACGCCCTGAAGAACGATCCGTTGAAAATATTTGCATATCTCTTAAGGAATATTTTGAATGAATTTTGAAAATCAGGAGAGTGATCCATGCTCTTCGGCAGTGACTTGACTTTAAAAAAACAAAAAAAAACAAAAGTACCTTGGAATTACTTGAAATTGTACACAGTCACAGTCAACGACGCCCTGAACAACAATCCGTAGAAAATATTTGCATATCTCTTAAGGAATATTTTTAATGAATTTTGAAAATCAGGAAAGCGATCCATGCACTAAGGCAGTGACTTGACTTTTTTTCACAAAAAAACCAAAAGTATCTTGGAATTACTTGAAATTGTACACAGTCACAGTCAACGACACCCTCAACAAGAATCCGTTGAAAATATTTGGATATCTCTAAAGGAATATTTTTAGTGAATTTTGAAAATCAGGAACGCAATCCATGCACTTACGCAGTGAAATAACTTTAAAACCAAAAGTACCTTGGAATTACTTCAAATTGTACATAGTCACAGGCAACGACGCCCTGAACAAGAATCAGTTGAAAATATTTGCATATCTCTTAAGGAATATTTTTAATGAATTTTGAAAATCAGGAGAGCGATCCATGCACTTAGGCAGTGAAATGACTTTTTTTTTAAAAAGTATCTTGGAATTACTTGAAATTGTACACAGTCACAGTCAACGACGCCCTGAACAACAATCCGTAGAAAATATTTGCATATCTCTTAAGGAATATTTTTAATGAATTTTGAAAATCAGGAAAGCGATCCATGCACTAAGGCAGTGACTTGACTTTTTTTCACAAAAAAACCAAAAGTATCTTGGAATTACTTGAAATTGTACACAGTCACAGTCAACGACACCCTCAACAAGAATCCGTTGAAAATATTTGGATATCTCTAAAGGAATATTTTTAGTGAATTTTTGAAAATCAGGAACGCAATCCATGCACTTACGCAGTGAAATAACTTTAAAAAGAAAAATTATCTTGGAATTACTTGAAATTGTACACAGTCACAGTCAACGACGCCCTGAACAACGATCCGTTGAAAATATTTGCATATCTCTTAAGGAATATTTTGAATGAATTTTGAAAATCAGGAGAGCGATCCATGCTCTTCGGCAGTGAAATGACTTTAAAAAAACAAAAAAAAACAAAAGTACCTTGGAATTACTTGAAATTGTACACAGTCACAGTCAACGACGCCCTGAACAACAATCCGTAGAAAATATTTGCATATCTCTTAAGGAATATTTTTAATGAATTTTGAAAATCAGGAAAGCGATCCATGCACTAAGGCAGTGACTTGACTTTTTTTCACAAAAAAACCAAAAGTATCTTGGAATTACTTGAAATTGTACACAGTCACAGTCAACGACACCCTCAACAAGAATCCGTTGAAAATATTTGGATATCTCTAAAGGAATATTTTTAGTGAATTTTGAAAATCAGGAACGCAATCCATGCACTTACGCAGTGAAATAACTTTAAAATTAAAAATTATCTTGGAATTACTTGAAATTGTACATAGTCACAGGCAACGACGCCCTGAACAAGAATCAGTTGAAAATATTTGCATATCTCTTAAGGAATATTTTTAATGAATTTTGAAAATCAGGAGAGCGATCCATGCACTTAGGCAGTGAAATGACTTTTTTTTTAAAAAAGTATCTTGGAATTACTTGAAATTGTACACAGTCACAGTCAACGACGCCCTGAACAACAATCCGTAGAAAATATTTGCATATCTCTTAAGGAATATTTTTAATGAATTTTGAAAATCAGGAAAGCGATCCATGCACTAAGGCAGTGACTTGACTTTTTTTCACAAAAAAACCAAAAGTATCTTGGAATTACTTGAAATTGTACACAGTCACAGTCAACGACACCCTCAACAAGAATCCGTTGAAAATATTTGGATATCTCTAAAGGAATATTTTTAGTGAATTTTTGAAAATCAGGAACGCAATCCATGCACTTACGCAGTGAAATAACTTTAAAAAGAAAAATTATCTTGGAATTACTTGAAATTGTACACAGTCACAGTCAACGACGCCCTGAACAACGATCCGTTGAAAATATTTGCATATCTCTTAAGGAATATTTTGAATGAATTTTGAAAATCAGGAGAGCGATCCATGCTCTTCGGCAGTGAAATGACTTTAAAAAAACAAAAAAAAACAAAAGTACCTTGGAATTACTTGAAATTGTACACAGTCACAGTCAACGACGCCCTGAACAACAATCCGTAGAAAATATTTGCATATCTCTTAAGGAATATTTTTAATGAATTTTGAAAATCAGGAAAGCGATCCATGCACTAAGGCAGTGACTTGACTTTTTTTCACAAAAAAACCAAAAGTATCTTGGAATTACTTGAAATTGTACACAGTCACAGTCAACGACACCCTCAACAAGAATCCGTTGAAAATATTTGGATATCTCTAAAGGAATATTTTTAGTGAATTTTGAAAATCAGGAACGCAATCCATGCACTTACGCAGTGAAATAACTTTAAAACCAAAAGTACCTTGGAATTACTTCAAATTGTACATAGTCACAGGCAACGACGCCCTGAACAAGAATCAGTTGAAAATATTTGCATATCTCTTAAGGAATATTTTTAATGAATTTTGAAAATCAGGAGAGCGATCCATGCACTTAGGCAGTGAAATGACTTTTTTTTTTTAAAGTATCTTGGAATTACTTGAAATTGTACACAGTCACAGTCAACGACGCCCTGAACAACAATCCGTAGAAAATATTTGCATATCTCTTAAGGAATATTTTTAATGAATTTTGAAAATCAGGAAAGCGATCCATGCACTAAGGCAGTGACTTGACTTTTTTTCACAAAAAAACCAAAAGTATCTTGGAATTACTTGAAATTGTACACAGTCACAGTCAACGACACCCTCAACAAGAATCCGTTGAAAATATTTGGATATCTCTAAAGGAATATTTTTAGTGAATTTTGAAAATCAGGAACGCAATCCATGCACTTACGCAGTGAAATAACTTTAAAAAGAAAAATTATCTTGGAATTACTTGAAATTGTACACAGTCACAGTCAACGACGCCCTGAACAACGATCCGTTGAAAATATTTGCATATCTCTTAAGGAATATTTTGAATGAATTTTGAAAATCTGGAGAGCGATCCATGCTCTTCGGCAGTGACTTGACTTTAACAAAAAAAAAAAAAAAAAAGTACCTTGGAATTACTTGAAATTGTACACAGTCACAGTCAACGACGCCCTGAACAACAATCCGTAGAAAATATTTGCATATCTCTTAAGGAATATTTTTAATGAATTTTGAAAATCAGGAAAGCGATCCATGCACTAAGGCAGTGACTTGACTTTTTTTCACAAAAAAACCAAAAGTATCTTGGAATTACTTGAAATTGTACACAGTCACAGTCAACGACACCCTCAACAAGAATCCGTTGAAAATATTTGGATATCTCTAAAGGAATATTTTTAGTGAATTTTTGAAAATCAGGAATGCAATCCATGCACTTACGCAGTGAAATAACTTTAAAAAGAAAAATTATCTTGGAATTACTTGAAATTGTACACAGTCACAGTCAACGACGCCCTGAACAACGATCCGTTGAAAATATTTGCATATCTCTTAAGGAATATTTTGAATGAATTTTGAAAATCAGGAGAGCGATCCATGCTCTTCGGCAGTGACTTGACTTTAAAAAAACAAAAAAAAACAAAAGTACCTTGGAATTACTTGAAATTGTACACAGTCACAGTCAACGACGCCCTGAACAACAATCCGTAGAAAATATTTGCATATCTCTTAAGGAATATTTTTAATGAATTTTGAAAATCAGGAAAGCGATCCATGCACTAAGGCAGTGACTTGACTTTTTTTCACAAAAAAAACAAAAGTATCTTGGAATTACTTGAAATTGTACACAGTCACAGTCAACGACACCCTCAACAAGAATCCGTTGAAAATATTTGGATATCTCTAAAGGAATATTTTTAGTGAATTTTGAAAATCAGGAACGCAATCCATGCACTTACGCAGTGAAATAACTTTAAAACCAAAAGTACCTTGGAATTACTTCAAATTGTACATAGTCACAGGCAATGACGCCCTGAACAAGAATCAGTTGAAAATATTTGCATATCTCTTAAGGAATATTTTTAATGAATTTTGAAAATCAGGAGAGCGATCCATGCACTTAGGCAGTGAAATGACTTTTTTTTTTAAAAAGTATCTTGGAATTACTTGAAATTGTACACAGTCACAGTCAACGACGCCCTGAACAACAATCCGTAGAAAATATTTGCATATCTCTTAAGGAATATTTTTAATGAATTTTGAAAATCAGGAAAGCGATCCATGCACTAAGGCAGTGACTTGACTTTTTTTCACAAAAAAACCAAAAGTATCTTGGAATTACTTGAAATTGTACACAGTCACAGTCAACGACACCCTCAACAAGAATCCGTTGAAAATATTTGGATATCTCTAAAGGAATATTTTTAGTGAATTTTTGAAAATCAGGAACGCAATCCATGCACTTACGCAGTGAAATAACTTTAAAAAGAAAAATTATCTTGGAATTACTTGAAATTGTACACAGTCACAGTCAACGACGCCCTGAAGAACGATCCGTTGAAAATATTTGCATATCTCTTAAGGAATATTTTGAATGAATTTTGAAAATCAGGAGAGTGATCCATGCTCTTCGGCAGTGACTTGACTTTAAAAAAACAAAAAAAAACAAAAGTACCTTGGAATTACTTGAAATTGTACACAGTCACAGTCAACGACGCCCTGAACAACAATCCGTAGAAAATATTTGCATATCTCTTAAGGAATATTTTTAATGAATTTTGAAAATCAGGAAAGCGATCCATGCACTAAGGCAGTGACTTGACTTTTTTTCACAAAAAAACCAAAAGTATCTTGGAATTACTTGAAATTGTACACAGTCACAGTCAACGACACCCTCAACAAGAATCCGTTGAAAATATTTGGATATCTCTAAAGGAATATTTTTAGTGAATTTTGAAAATCAGGAACGCAATCCATGCACTTACGCAGTGAAATAACTTTAAAACCAAAAGTACCTTGGAATTACTTCAAATTGTACATAGTCACAGGCAACGACGCCCTGAACAAGAATCCGTGGAAAATATTTGCATATCTCTTAAGGAATATTTATAATGAATTTTGAAAATCAGGAGAGCGATCCATGCACTTAGGCAGTGAAATTACTTTTTTTTTTAAAAAGTATCTTGGAATTACTTGAAATTGTACACAGTCACAGTCAACGACGCCCTGAACAACAATCCGTAGAAAATATTTGCATATCTCTTAAGGAATATTTTTAATGAATTTTGAAAATCAGGAAAGCGATCCATGCACTAAGGCAGTGACTTGACTTTTTTTCACAAAAAAACCAAAAGTATCTTGGAATTACTTGAAATTGTACACAGTCACAGTCAACGACACCCTCAACAAGAATCCGTTGAAAATATTTGCATATCTCTTAAGGAATATTTTTAGTGAATTTTTGAAAATCAGGAACGCAATCCATGCACTTACGCAGTGACTTGACTTTAAAAAAACAAAAAAAAACAAAAGTACCTTGGAATTACTTGAAATTGTACACAGTCACAGTCAACGACGCCCTGAACAACAATCCGTAGAAAATATTTGCATATCTCTTAAGGAATATTTTTAATGAATTTTGAAAATCAGGAAAGCGATCCATGCACTAAGGCAGTGACTTGACTTTTTTTCACAAAAAAACCAAAAGTATCTTGGAATTACTTGAAATTGTACACAGTCACAGTCAACGACACCCTCAACAAGAATCCGTTGAAAATATTTGGATATCTCTAAAGGAATATTTTTAGTGAATTTTTGAAAATCAGGAACGCAATCCATGCACTTACGCAGTGAAATAACTTTAAAAAGAAAAATTATCTTGGAATTACTTGAAATTGTACACAGTCACAGTCAACGACGCCCTGAACAACGATCCGTTGAAAATATTTGCATATCTCTTAAGGAATATTTTGAATGAATTTTGAAAATTAGGAGAGCGATCCATGCTCTTCGGCAGTGACCTGAATTGTACACAGTCACAGTCAACGACACCCTCAACAAGAATCCGTTGAAAATATTTGGATATCTCTAAAGGAATATTTTTAGTGAATTTTGAAAATCAGGAACGCAATCCATGCACTTACGCAGTGAAATAACTTTAAAACCAAAAGTACCTTGGAATTACTTCAAATTGTACATAGTCACAGGCAACGACGCCCTGAACAAGAATCAGTTGAAAATATTTGCATATCTCTTAAGGAATATTTTTAATGAATTTTGAAAATCAGGAGAGCGATCCATGCACTTAGGCAGTGAAATGACTTTTTTTTTTAAAAAGTATCTTGGAATTACTTGAAATTGTACACAGTCACAGTCAACGACGCCCTGAACAACAATCCGTAGAAAATATTTGCATATCTCTTAAGGAATATTTTGAATGAATTTTGAAAATCAGGAGAGCGATCCATGCTCTTCGGCAGTGACTTGACTTTAAAAAAACAAAAAAAAACAAAAGTACCTTGGAATTACTAGGAATATTTTTAATGAATTTTGAAAATCAGGAAAGCGATCCATGCACTAAGGCAGTGACTTGACTTTTTTTCACAAAAAAACCAAAAGTATCTTGGAATTACTTGAAATTGTACACAGTCACAGTCAACGACACCCTCAACAAGAATCCGTTGAAAATATTTGGATATCTCTAAAGGAATATTTTTAGTGAATTTTGAAAATCAGGAACGCAATCCATGCACTTACGCAGTGAAATAACTTTAAAACCAAAAGTACCTTGGAATTACTTCAAATTGTACATAGTCACAGGCAACGACGCCCTGAACAAGAATCAGTTGAAAATATTTGCATATCTCTTAAGGAATATTTTTAATGAATTTTGAAAATCAGGAGAGCGATCCATGCACTTAGGCAGTGAAATGACTTTTTTTTTTAAAAAGTATCTTGGAATTACTTGAAATTGTACACAGTCACAGTCAACGACGCCCTGAACAACAATCCGTAGAAAATATTTGCATATCTCTTAAGGAATATTTTGAATGAATTTTGAAAATCAGGAGAGCGATCCATGCTCTTCGGCAGTGACTTGACTTTAAAAAAACAAAAAAAAACAAAAGTACCTTGGAATTACTTGAAATTGTACACAGTCACAGTCAACGACGCCCTGAACAACAATCCGTAGAAAATATTTGCATATCTCTTAAGGAATATTTTTAATGAATTTTGAAAATCAGGAAAGCGATCCATGCACTAAGGCAGTGACTTGACTTTTTTTCACAAAAAAACCAAAAGTATCTTGGAATTACTTGAAATTGTACACAGTCACAGTCAACGACACCCTCAACAAGAATCCGTTGAAAATATTTGGATATCTCTAAAGGAATATTTTTAGTGAATTTTGAAAATCAGGAACGCAATCCATGCACTTACGCAGTGAAATAACTTTAAAACCAAAAGTACCTTGGAATTACTTCAAATTGTACATAGTCACAGGCAACGACGCCCTGAACAAGAATCAGTTGAAAATATTTGCATATCTCTTAAGGAATATTTTTAATGAATTTTGAAAATCAGGAGAGCGATCCATGCACTTAGGCAGTGAAATGACTTTTTTTTTAAAAAGTATCTTGGAATTACTTGAAATTGTACACAGTCACAGTCAACGACGCCCTGAACAACAATCCGTAGAAAATATTTGCATATCTCTTAAGGAATATTTTTAATGAATTTTGAAAATCAGGAAAGCGATCCATGCACTAAGGCAGTGACTTGACTTTTTTTCACAAAAAAACCAAAAGTATCTTGGAATTACTTGAAATTGTACACAGTCACAGTCAACGACACCCTCAACAAGAATCCGTTGAAAATATTTGGATATCTCTAAAGGAATATTTTTAGTGAATTTTTGAAAATCAGGAACGCAATCCATGCACTTACGCAGTGAAATAACTTTAAAAAGAAAAATTATCTTGGAATTACTTGAAATTGTACACAGTCACAGTCAACGACGCCCTGAACAACGATCCGTTGAAAATATTTGCATATCTCTTAAGGAATATTTTGAATGAATTTTGAAAATCAGGAGAGCGATCCATGCTCTTCGGCAGTGAAATGACTTTAAAAAAACAAAAAAAAACAAAAGTACCTTGGAATTACTTGAAATTGTACACAGTCACAGTCAACGACGCCCTGAACAACAATCCGTAGAAAATATTTGCATATCTCTTAAGGAATATTTTTAATGAATTTTGAAAATCAGGAAAGCGATCCATGCACTAAGGCAGTGACTTGACTTTTTTTCACAAAAAAACCAAAAGTATCTTGGAATTACTTGAAATTGTACACAGTCACAGTCAACGACACCCTCAACAAGAATCCGTTGAAAATATTTGGATATCTCTAAAGGAATATTTTTAGTGAATTTTTGAAAATCAGGAACGCAATCCATGCACTTACGCAGTGAAATAACTTTAAAAAGAAAAATTATCTTGGAATTACTTGAAATTGTACACAGTCACAGTCAACGACGCCCTGAACAACGATCCGTTGAAAATATTTGCATATCTCTTAAGGAATATTTTGAATGAATTTTGAAAATCAGGAGAGCGATCCATGCTCTTCGGCAGTGACTTGACTTTAAAAAAACAAAAAAAAACAAAAGTACCTTGGAATTACTTGAAATTGTACACAGTCACAGTCAACGACGCCCTGAACAACAATCCGTAGAAAATATTTGCATATCTCTTAAGGAATATTTTTAATGAATTTTGAAAATCAGGAAAGCGATCCATGCACTAAGGCAGTGACTTGACTTTTTTTCACAAAAAAACCAAAAGTATCTTGGAATTACTTGAAATTGTACACAGTCACAGTCAACGACACCCTCAACAAGAATCCGTTGTAAATATTTGGATATCTCTAAAGGAATATTTTTAGTGAATTTTGAAAATCAGGAACGCAATCCATGCACTTACGCAGTGAAATAACTTTAAAACCAAAAGTACCTTGGAATTACTTCAAATTGTACATAGTCACAGGCAACGACGCCCTGAACAAGAATCAGTTGAAAATATTTGCATATCTCTTAAGGAATATTTTTAATGAATTTTGAAAATCAGGAGAGCGATCCATGCACTTAGGCAGTGAAATGACTTTTTTTTTTTAAAAGTATCTTGGAATAACTTGAAATTGTACACAGTCACAGTCAACGACGCCCTGAACAACAATCCGTAGAAAATATTTGCATATCTCTTAAGGAATATTTTTAATGAATTTTGAAAATCAGGAAAGCGATCCATGCACTAAGGCAGTGACTTGACTTTTTTTCACAAAAAAACCAAAAGTATCTTGGAATTACTTGAAATTGTACACAGTCACAGTCAACGACACCCTCAACAAGAATCCGTTGAAAATATTTGGATATCTCTAAAGGAATATTTTTAGTGAATTTTTGAAAATCAGGAACGCAATCCATGCACTTACGCAGTGAAATAACTTTAAAAAGAAAAATTATCTTGGAATTACTTGAAATTGTACACAGTCACAGTCAACGACGCCCTGAACAACGATCCGTTGAAAATATTTGCATATCTCTTAAGGAATATTTTGAATGAATTTTGAAAATCAGGAGAGCGATCCATGCTCTTCGGCAGTGAAATGACTTTAAAAAAACAAAAAAAAACAAAAGTACCTTGGAATTACTTGAAATTGTACACAGTCACAGTCAACGACGCCCTGAACAACAATCCGTAGAAAATATTTGCATATCTCTTAAGGAATATTTTTAATGAATTTTGAAAATCAGGAAAGCGATCCATGCACTAAGGCAGTGACTTGACTTTTTTTCACAAAAAAACCAAAAGTATCTTGGAATTACTTGAAATTGTACACAGTCACAGTCAACGACACCCTCAACAAGAATCCGTTGTAAATATTTGGATATCTCTAAAGGAATATTTTTAGTGAATTTTGAAAATCAGGAACGCAATCCATGCACTTACGCAGTGAAATAACTTTAAAACCAAAAGTACCTTGGAATTACTTCAAATTGTACATAGTCACAGGCAACGACGCCCTGAACAACAATCCGTAGAAAATATTTGCATATCTCTTAAGGAATATTTTTAATGAATTTTGAAAATCAGGAAAGCGATCCATGCACTAAGGCAGTGACTTGACTTTTTTTCACAAAAAAACCAAAAGTATCTTGGAATTACTTGAAATTGTACACAGTCACAGTCAACGACACCCTCAACAAGAATCCGTTGAAAATATTTGGATATCTCTAAAGGAATATTTTTAGTGAATTTTGAAAATCAGGAACGCAATCCATGCACTTACGCAGTGAAATAACTTTAAAACCAAAAGTACCTTGGAATTACTTCAAATTGTACATAGTCACAGGCAACGACGCCCTGAACAAGAATCCGTGGAAAATATTTGCATATCTCTTAAGGAATATTTATAATGAATTTTGAAAATCAGGAGAGCGATCCATGCACTTAGGCAGTGAAATTACTTTTTTTTTTAAAAAGTATCTTGGAATTACTTGAAATTGTACACAGTCACAGTCAACGACGCCCTGAACAACAATCCGTAGAAAATATTTGCATATCTCTTAAGGAATATTTTTAATGAATTTTGAAAATCAGGAAAGCGATCCATGCACTAAGGCAGTGACTTGACTTTTTTTCACAAAAAAACCAAAAGTATCTTGGAATTACTTGAAATTGTACACAGTCACAGTCAACGACACCCTCAACAAGAATCCGTTGAAAATATTTGGATATCTCTAAAGGAATATTTTTAGTGAATTTTTGAAAATCAGGAACGCAATCCATGCACTTACGCAGTGAAATAACTTTAAAAAGAAAAATTATCTTGGAATTACTTGAAATTGTACACAGTCACAGTCAACGACGCCCTGAAGAACGATCCGTTGAAAATATTTGCATATCTCTTAAGGAATATTTTGAATGAATTTTGAAAATCAGGAGAGTGATCCATGCTCTTCGGCAGTGACTTGACTTTAAAAAAACAAAAAAAAACAAAAGTACCTTGGAATTACTTGAAATTGTACACAGTCACAGTCAACGACGCCCTGAACAACAATCCGTAGAAAATATTTGCATATCTCTTAAGGAATATTTTTAATGAATTTTGAAAATCAGGAAAGCGATCCATGCACTAAGGCAGTGACTTGACTTTTTTTCACAAAAAAAACAAAAGTATCTTGGAATTACTTGAAATTGTACACAGTCACAGTCAACGACACCCTCAACAAGAATCCGTTGAAAATATTTGGATATCTCTAAAGGAATATTTTTAGTGAATTTTGAAAATCAGGAACGCAATCCATGCACTTACGCAGTGAAATAACTTTAAAACCAAAAGTACCTTGGAATTACTTCAAATTGTACATAGTCACAGGCAACGACGCCCTGAACAAGAATCAGTTGAAAATATTTGCATATCTCTTAAGGAATATTTTTAATGAATTTTGAAAATCAGGAGAGCGATCCATGCACTTAGGCAGTGAAATGACTTTTTTTTTTAAAAAGTATCTTGGAATTACTTGAAATTGTACACAGTCACAGTCAACGACGCCCTGAACAACAATCCGTAGAAAATATTTGCATATCTCTTAAGGAATATTTTGAATGAATTTTGAAAATCAGGAGAGCGATCCATGCTCTTCGGCAGTGACTTGACTTTAAAAAAACAAAAAAAAACAAAAGTACCTTGGAATTACTTGAAATTGTACACAGTCACAGTCAACGACGCCCTGAACAACAATCCGTAGAAAATATTTGCATATCTCTTAAGGAATATTTTTAATGAATTTTGAAAATCAGGAAAGCGATCCATGCACTAAGGCAGTGACTTGACTTTTTTTCACAAAAAAAACAAAAGTATCTTGGAATTACTTGAAATTGTACACAGTCACAGTCAACGACACCCTCAACAAGAATCCGTTGAAAATATTTGGATATCTCTAAAGGAATATTTTTAGTGAATTTTGAAAATCAGGAACGCAATCCATGCACTTACGCAGTGAAATAACTTTAAAACCAAAAGTACCTTGGAATTACTTCAAATTGTACATAGTCACAGGCAACGACGCCCTGAACAAGAATCAGTTGAAAATATTTGCATATCTCTTAAGGAATATTTTTAATGAATTTTGAAAATCAGGAGAGCGATCCATGCACTTAGGCAGTGAAATGACTTTTTTTTTTAAAAAGTATCTTGGAATTACTTGAAATTGTACACAGTCACAGTCAACGACGCCCTGAACAACAATCCGTAGAAAATATTTGCATATCTCTTAAGGAATATTTTGAATGAATTTTGAAAATCAGGAGAGCGATCCATGCTCTTCGGCAGTGACTTGACTTTAAAAAAACAAAAAAAAACAAAAGTACCTTGGAATTACTTGAAATTGTACACAGTCACAGTCAACGACGCCCTGAACAACAATCCGTTGAAAATATTTGGATATCTCTAAAGGAATATTTTTAGTGAATTTTTGAAAATCAGGAACGCAATCCATGCACTTACGCAGTGAAATAACTTTAAAAAGAAAAATTATCTTGGAATTACTTGAAATTGTACACAGTCACAGTCAACGACGCCCTGAACAACGATCCGTTGAAAATATTTGCATATCTCTTAAGGAATATTTTGAATGAATTTTGAAAATCAGGAGAGCGATCCATGCTCTTCGGCAGTGACTTGACTTTAAAAAAACAAAAAAAAACAAAAGTACCTTGGAATTACTTGAAATTGTACACAGTCACAGTCAACGACACCCTCAACAAGAATCCGTTGAAAATATTTGGATATCTCTAAAGGAATATTTTTAGTGAATTTTGAAAATCAGGAACGCAATCCATGCACTTACGCAGTGAAATAACTTTAAAACCAAAAGTACCTTGGAATTACCTCAAATTGTACATAGTCACAGGCAACGACGCCCTGAACAAGAATCCGTGGAAAATATTTGCATATCTGTTAAGGAATATTTATAATGAATTTTGAAAATCAGGAGAGCGATCCATGCACTTAGGCAGTGAAATGACTTTTTTTTTTTAAAAGTATCTTGGAATTACTTGAAATTGTACACAGTCACAGTCAACGACGCCCTGAACAACAATCCGTAGAAAATATTTGCATATCTCTTAAGGAATATTTTTAATGAATTTTGAAAATCAGGAAAGCGATCCATGCACTAAGGCAGTGACTTGACTTTTTTTCACAAAAAAACCAAAAGTATCTTGGAATTACTTGAAATTGTACACAGTCACAGTCAACGACACCCTCAACAAGAATCCGTTGAAAATATTTGGATATCTCTAAAGGAATATTTTTAGTGAATTTTTGAAAATCAGGAACGCAATCCATGCACTTACGCAGTGAAATAACTTTAAAAAGAAAAATTATCTTGGAATTACTTGAAATTGTACACAGTCACAGTCAACGACGCCCTGAACAACGATCCGTTGAAAATATTTGCATATCTCTTAAGGAATATTTTGAATGAATTTTGAAAATCAGGAGAGTGATCCATGCTCTTCGGCAGTGACTTGACTTTAAAAAAACAAAAAAAAACAAAAGTACCTTGGAATTACTTGAAATTGTACACAGTCACAGTCAACGACGCCCTGAACAACAATCCCTAGAAAATATTTGCATATCTCTTAAGGAATATTTTTAATGAATTTTGAAAATCAGGAAAGCGATCCATGCACTAAGGCAGTGACTTGACTTTTTTTCACAAAAAAAACAAAAGTATCTTGGAATTACTTGAAATTGTACACAGTCACAGTCAACGACACCCTCAACAAGAATCCGTTGAAAATATTTGGATATCTCTAAAGGAATATTTTTAGTGAATTTTGAAAATCAGGAACGCAATCCATGCACTTACGCAGTGAAATAACTTTAAAACCAAAAGTACCTTGGAATTACTTCAAATTGTACATAGTCACAGGCAACGACGCCCTGAACAAGAATCAGTTGAAAATATTTGCATATCTCTTAAGGAATATTTTTAATGAATTTTGAAAATCAGGAGAGCGATCCATGCACTTAGGCAGTGAAATGACTTTTTTTTTAAAAAGTATCTTGGAATTACTTGAAATTGTACACAGTCACAGTCAACGACGCCCTGAACAACATCCGTAGAAAATATTTGCATATCTCTTAAGGAATATTTTTAATGAATTTTGAAAATCAGGAAAGCGATCCATGCACTAAGGCAGTGACTTGACTTTTTTTCACAAAAAAACCAAAAGTATCTTGGAATTACTTGAAATTGTACACAGTCACAGTCAACGACACCCTCAACAAGAATCCGTTGAAAATATTTGGATATCTCTAAAGGAATATTTTTAGTGAATTTTTGAAAATCAGGAACGCAATCCATGCACTTACGCAGTGAAATAACTTTAAAAAGAAAAATTATCTTGGAATTACTTGAAATTGTACACAGTCACAGTCAACGACGCCCTGAACAACGATCCGTTGAAAATATTTGCATATCTCTTAAGGAATATTTTGAATGAATTTTGAAAATCAGGAGAGCGATCCATGCTCTTCGGCAGTGAAATGACTTTAAAAAAACAAAAAAAAACAAAAGTACCTTGGAATTACTTGAAATTGTACACAGTCACAGTCAACGACGCCCTGAACAACAATCCGTAGAAAATATTTGCATATCTCTTAAGGAATATTTTTAATGAATTTTGAAAATCAGGAAAGCGATCCATGCACTAAGGCAGTGACTTGACTTTTTTTCACAAAAAAACCAAAAGTATCTTGGAATTACTTGAAATTGTACACAGTCACAGTCAACGACACCCTCAACAAGAATCCGTTGAAAATATTTGGATATCTCTAAAGGAATATTTTTAGTGAATTTTGAAAATCAGGAACGCAATCCATGCACTTACGCAGTGAAATAACTTTAAAACCAAAAGTACCTTGGAATTACCTCAAATTGTACATAGTCACAGGCAACGACGCCCTGAACAAGAATCCGTGGAAAATATTTGCATATCTGTTAAGGAATATTTATAATGAATTTTGAAAATCAGGAGAGCGATCCATGCACTTAGGCAGTGAAATGACTTTTTTTTTTTAAAAGTATCTTGGAATTACTTGAAATTGTACACAGTCACAGTCAACGACGCCCTGAACAACAATCCGTAGAAAATATTTGCATATCTCTTAAGGAATATTTTTAATGAATTTTGAAAATCAGGAAAGCGATCCATGCACTAAGGCAGTGACTTGACTTTTTTTCACAAAAAAACCAAAAGTATCTTGGAATTACTTGAAATTGTACACAGTCACAGTCAACGACACCCTCAACAAGAATCCGTTGAAAATATTTGGATATCTCTAAAGGAATATTTTTAGTGAATTTTTGAAAATCAGGAACGCAATCCATGCACTTACGCAGTGAAATAACTTTAAAAAGAAAAATTATCTTGGAATTACTTGAAATTGTACACAGTCACAGTCAACGACGCCCTGAACAACGATCCGTTGAAAATATTTGCATATCTCTTAAGGAATATTTTGAATGAATTTTGAAAATCAGGAGAGTGATCCATGCTCTTCGGCAGTGACTTGACTTTAAAAAAAAAAAAAAAAACAAAAGTACCTTGGAATTACTTGAAATTGTACACAGTCACAGTCAACGACGCCCTGAACAACAATCCCTAGAAAATATTTGCATATCTCTTAAGGAATATTTTTAATGAATTTTGAAAATCAGGAAAGCGATCCATGCACTAAGGCAGTGACTTGACTTTTTTTCACAAAAAAAACAAAAGTATCTTGGAATTACTTGAAATTGTACACAGTCACAGTCAACGACACCCTCAACAAGAATCCGTTGAAAATATTTGGATATCTCTAAAGGAATATTTTTAGTGAATTTTGAAAATCAGGAACGCAATCCATGCACTTACGCAGTGAAATAACTTTAAAACCAAAAGTACCTTGGAATTACTTCAAATTGTACATAGTCACAGGCAACGACGCCCTGAACAAGAATCAGTTGAAAATATTTGCATATCTCTTAAGGAATATTTTTAATGAATTTTGAAAATCAGGAGAGCGATCCATGCACTTAGGCAGTGAAATGACTTTTTTTTTAAAAAGTATCTTGGAATTACTTGAAATTGTACACAGTCACAGTCAACGACGCCCTGAACAACATCCGTAGAAAATATTTGCATATCTCTTAAGGAATATTTTTAATGAATTTTGAAAATCAGGAAAGCGATCCATGCACTAAGGCAGTGACTTGACTTTTTTTCACAAAAAAACCAAAAGTATCTTGGAATTACTTGAAATTGTACACAGTCACAGTCAACGACACCCTCAACAAGAATCCGTTGAAAATATTTGGATATCTCTAAAGGAATATTTTTAGTGAATTTTTGAAAATCAGGAACGCAATCCATGCACTTACGCAGTGAAATAACTTTAAAAAGAAAAATTATCTTGGAATTACTTGAAATTGTACACAGTCACAGTCAACGACGCCCTGAACAACGATCCGTTGAAAATATTTGCATATCTCTTAAGGAATATTTTGAATGAATTTTGAAAATCAGGAGAGCGATCCATGCACTAAGGCAGTGACTTGACTTTTTTTCACAAAAAAACCAAAAGTATCTTGGAATTACTTGAAATTGTACACAGTCACAGTCAACGACACCCTCAACAAGAATCCGTTGAAAATATTTGGATATCTCTAAAGGAATATTTTTAGTGAATTTTGAAAATCAGGAACGCAATCCATGCACTTACGCAGTGAAATAACTTTAAAACCAAAAGTACCTTGGAATTACCTCAAATTGTACATAGTCACAGGCAACGACGCCCTGAACAAGAATCCGTGGAAAATATTTGCATATCTGTTAAGGAATATTTATAATGAATTTTGAAAATCAGGAGAGCGATCCATGCACTTAGGCAGTGAAATGACTTTTTTTTTTTAAAAGTATCTTGGAATTACTTGAAATTGTACACAGTCACAGTCAACGACGCCCTGAACAACAATCCGTAGAAAATATTTGCATATCTCTTAAGGAATATTTTTAATGAATTTTGAAAATCAGGAAAGCGATCCATGCACTAAGGCAGTGACTTGACTTTTTTTCACAAAAAAACCAAAAGTATCTTGGAATTACTTGAAATTGTACACAGTCACAGTCAACGACACCCTCAACAAGAATCCGTTGAAAATATTTGGATATCTCTAAAGGAATATTTTTAGTGAATTTTTGAAAATCAGGAACGCAATCCATGCACTTACGCAGTGAAATAACTTTAAAAAGAAAAATTATCTTGGAATTACTTGAAATTGTACACAGTCACAGTCAACGACGCCCTGAACAACGATCCGTTGAAAATATTTGCATATCTCTTAAGGAATATTTTGAATGAATTTTGAAAATCAGGAGAGTGATCCATGCTCTTCGGCAGTGACTTGACTTTAAAAAAACAAAAAAAAACAAAAGTACCTTGGAATTACTTGAAATTGTACACAGTCACAGTCAACGACGCCCTGAACAACAATCCCTAGAAAATATTTGCATATCTCTTAAGGAATATTTTTAATGAATTTTGAAAATCAGGAAAGCGATCCATGCACTAAGGCAGTGACTTGACTTTTTTTCACAAAAAAAACAAAAGTATCTTGGAATTACTTGAAATTGTACACAGTCACAGTCAACGACACCCTCAACAAGAATCCGTTGAAAATATTTGGATATCTCTAAAGGAATATTTTTAGTGAATTTTGAAAATCAGGAACGCAATCCATGCACTTACGCAGTGAAATAACTTTAAAACCAAAAGTACCTTGGAATTACTTCAAATTGTACATAGTCACAGGCAACGACGCCCTGAACAAGAATCAGTTGAAAATATTTGCATATCTCTTAAGGAATATTTTTAATGAATTTTGAAAATCAGGAGAGCGATCCATGCACTTAGGCAGTGAAATGACTTTTTTTTTAAAAAGTATTTTGGAATTACTTGAAATTGTACACAGTCACAGTCAACGACGCCCTGAACAACATCCGTAGAAAATATTTGCATATCTCTTAAGGAATATTTTTAATGAATTTTGAAAATCAGGAAAGCGATCCATGCACTAAGGCAGTGACTTGACTTTTTTTCACAAAAAAACCAAAAGTATCTTGGAATTACTTGAAATTGTACACAGTCACAGTCAACGACACCCTCAACAAGAATCCGTTGAAAATATTTGGATATCTCTAAAGGAATATTTTTAGTGAATTTTTGAAAATCAGGAACGCAATCCATGCACTTACGCAGTGAAATAACTTTAAAAAGAAAAATTATCTTGGAATTACTTGAAATTGTACACAGTCACAGTCAACGACGCCCTGAACAACGATCCGTTGAAAATATTTGCATATCTCTTAAGGAATATTTTGAATGAATTTTGAAAATCAGGAGAGCGATCCATGCTCTTCGGCAGTGAAATGACTTTAAAAAAACAAAAAAAAACAAAAGTACCTTGGAATTACTTGAAATTGTACACAGTCACAGTCAACGACGCCCTGAACAACAATCCGTAGAAAATATTTGCATATCTCTTAAGGAATATTTTTAATGAATTTTGAAAATCAGGAAAGCGATCCATGCACTAAGGCAGTGACTTGACTTTTTTTCACAAAAAAACCAAAAGTATCTTGGAATTACTTGAAATTGTACACAGTCACAGTCAACGACACCCTCAACAAGAATCCGTTGAAAATATTTGGATATCTCTAAAGGAATATTTTTAGTGAATTTTGAAAATCAGGAACGCAATCCATGCACTTACGCAGTGAAATAACTTTAAAACCAAAAGTACCTTGGAATTACTTCAAATTGTACATAGTCACAGGCAACGACGCCCTGAACAAGAATCCGTGGAAAATATTTGCATATCTCTTAAGGAATATTTATAATGAATTTTGAAAATCAGGAGAGCGATCCATGCACTTAGGCAGTGAAATGACTTTTTTTTTTTAAAAGTATCTTGGAATTACTTGAAATTGTACACAGTCACAGTCAACGACGCCCTGAACAACAATCCGTAGAAAATATTTGCATATCTCTTAAGGAATATTTTTAATGAATTTTGAAAATCAGGAAAGCGATCCATGCACTAAGGCAGTGACTTGACTTTTTTTCACAAAAAAACCAAAAGTATCTTGGAATTACTTGAAATTGTACACAGTCACAGTCAACGACACCCTCAACAAGAATCCGTTGAAAATATTTGGATATCTCTAAAGGAATATTTTTAGTGAATTTTGAAAATCAGGAACGCAATCCATGCACTTACGCAGTGAAATAACTTTAAAAAGAAAAATTATCTTGGAATTACTTGAAATTGTACACAGTCACAGTCAACGACGCCCTGAACAACGATCCGTTGAAAATATTTGCATATCTCTTAAGGAATATTTTGAATGAATTTTGAAAATCAGGAGAGCGATCCATGCTCTTCGGCAGTGACTTGACTTTAAAAAAACAAAAAAAAACAAAAGTACCTTGGAATTACTTGAAATTGTACACAGTCACAGTCAACGACGCCCTGAACAACAATCCGTAGAAAATATTTGCATATCTCTTAAGGAATATTTTTAATGAATTTTGAAAATCAGGAAAGCGATCCATGCACTAAGGCAGTGACTTGACTTTTTTTCACAAAAAAACCAAAAGTATCTTGGAATTACTTGAAATTGTACACAGTCACAGTCAACGACACCCTCAACAAGAATCCGTTGAAAATATTTGGATATCTCTAAAGGAATATTTTTAGTGAATTTTTGAAAATCAGGAACGCAATCCATGCACTTACGCAGTGAAATAACTTTAAAAAGAAAAATTATCTTGGAATTACTTGAAATTGTACACAGTCACAGTCAACGACGCCCTGAACAACGATCCGTTGAAAATATTTGCATATCTCTTAAGGAATATTTTGAATGAATTTTGAAAATCAGCAGAGCGATCCATGCTCTTCGGCAGTGAAATGACTTTAAAAAAACAAAAAAAAACAAAAGTACCTTGGAATTACTTGAAATTGTACACAGTCACAGTCAACGACGCCCTGAACAACAATCCGTAGAAAATATTTGCATATCTCTTAAGGAATATTTTTAATGAATTTTGAAAATCAGGAAAGCGATCCATGCACTAAGGCAGTGACTTGACTTTTTTTCACAAAAAAACCAAAAGTATCTTGGAATTACTTGAAATTGTACACAGTCACAGTCAACGACACCCTCAACAAGAATCCGTTGAAAATATTTGGATATCTCTAAAGGAATATTTTTAGTGAATTTTGAAAATCAGGAACGCAATCCATGCACTTACGCAGTGAAATAACTTTAAAACCAAAAGTACCTTGGAATTACTTCAAATTGTACATAGTCACAGGCAACGACGCCCTGAACAAGAATCCGTTGAAAATATTTGCATATCTCTTAAGGAATATTTATAATGAATTTTGAAAATCAGGAGAGCGATCCATGCACTTAGGCAGTGAAATGACTTTTTTTTTTTTAAAGTATCTTGGAATTACTTGAAATTGTACACAGTCACAGTCAACGACGCCCTGAACAACAATCCGTAGAAAATATTTGCATATCTCTTAAGGAATATTTTTAATGAATTTTGAAAATCAGGAAAGCGATCCATGCACTAAGGCAGTGACTTGACTTTTTTTCACAAAAAAACCAAAAGTATCTTGGAATTACTTGAAATTGTACACAGTCACAGTCAACGACACCCTCAACAAGAATCCGTTGAAAATATTTGGATATCTCTAAAGGAATATTTTTAGTGAATTTTTGAAAATCAGGAACGCAATCCATGCACTTACGCAGTGAAATAACTTTAAAAAGAAAAATTATCTTGGAATTACTTGAAATTGTACACAGTCACAGTCAACGACGCCCTGAACAACGATCCGTTGAAAATATTTGCATATCTCTTAAGGAATATTTTGAATGAATTTTGAAAATCAGGAGAGTGATCCATGCTCTTCGGCAGTGACTTGACTTTAAAAAAACAAAAAAAAAACAAAAGTACCTTGGAATTACTTGAAATTGTACACAGTCACAGTCAACGACGCCCTGAACAACAATCCCTAGAAAATATTTGCATATCTCTTAAGGAATATTTTTAATGAATTTTGAAAATCAGGAAAGCGATCCATGCACTAAGGCAGTGACTTGACTTTTTTTCACAAAAAAAACAAAAGTATCTTGGAATTACTTGAAATTGTACACAGTCACAGTCAACGACACCCTCAACAAGAATCCGTTGAAAATATTTGGATATCTCTAAAGGAATATTTTTAGTGAATTTTGAAAATCAGGAACGCAATCCATGCACTTACGCAGTGAAATAACTTTAAAACCAAAAGTACCTTGGAATTACTTCAAATTGTACATAGTCACAGGCAGCGACGCCCTGAACAAGAATCAGTTGAAAATATTTGCATATCTCTTAAGGAATATTTTTAATGAATTTTGAAAATCAGGAGAGCGATCCATGCACTTAGGCAGTGAAATGACTTTTTTTTTTAAAAGTATCTTGGAATTACTTGAAATTGTACACAGTCACAGTCAACGACGCCCTGAACAACAATCCGTAGAAAATATTTGCATATCTCTTAAGGAATATTTTTAATGAATTTTGAAAATCAGGAAAGCGATCCATGCACTAAGGCAGTGACTTGACTTTTTTTCACAAAAAAACCAAAAGTATCTTGGAATTACTTGAAATTGTACACAGTCACAGTCAACGACACCCTCAACAAGAATCCGTTGAAAATATTTGGATATCTCTAAAGGAATATTTTTAGTGAATTTTTGAAAATCAGGAACGCAATCCATGCACTTACGCAGTGAAATAACTTTAAAAAGAAAAATTATCTTGGAATTACTTGAAATTGTACACAGTCACAGTCAACGACGCCCTGAACAACGATCCGTTGAAAATATTTGCATATCTCTTAAGGAATATTTTGAATGAATTTTGAAAATCAGGAGAGTGATCCATGCTCTTCGGCAGTGACTTGACTTTAAAAAAACAAAAAAAAACAAAAGTACCTTGGAATTACTTGAAATTGTACACAGTCACAGTCAACGACGCCCTGAACAACAATCCGTAGAAAATATTTGCATATCTCTTAAGGAATATTTTTAATGAATTTTGAAAATCAGGAAAGCGATCCATGCACTAAGGCAGTGACTTGACTTTTTTTCACAAAAAAACCAAAAGTATCTTGGAATTACTTGAAATTGTACACAGTCACAGTCAACGACACCCTCAACAAGAATCCGTTGAAAATATTTGGATATCTCTAAAGGAATATTTTTAGTGAATTTTGAAAATCAGGAACGCAATCCATGCACTTACGCAGTGAAATAACTTTAAAACCAAAAGTACCTTGGAATTACTTCAAATTGTACATAGTCACAGGCAACGACGCCCTGAACAAGAATCCGTGGAAAATATTTGCATATCTCTTAAGGAATATTTATAATGAATTTTGAAAATCAGGAGAGCGATCCATGCACTTAGGCAGTGAAATTACTTTTTTTTTTAAAAAGTATCTTGGAATTACTTGAAATTGTACACAGTCACAGTCAACGACGCCCTGAACAACAATCCGTAGAAAATATTTGCATATCTCTTAAGGAATATTTTTAATGAATTTTGAAAATCAGGAAAGCGATCCATGCACTAAGGCAGTGACTTGACTTTTTTTCACAAAAAAACCAAAAGTATCTTGGAATTACTTGAAATTGTACACAGTCACAGTCAACGACACCCTCAACAAGAATCCGTTGAAAATATTTGCATATCTCTTAAGGAATATTTTTAGTGAATTTTTGAAAATCAGGAACGCAATCCATGCACTTACGCAGTGACTTGACTTTAAAAAAACAAAAAAAAACAAAAGTACCTTGGAATTACTTGAAATTGTACACAGTCACAGTCAACGACGCCCTGAACAACAATCCGTAGAAAATATTTGCATATCTCTTAAGGAATATTTTTAATGAATTTTGAAAATCAGGAAAGCGATCCATGCACTAAGGCAGTGACTTGACTTTTTTTCACAAAAAAACCAAAAGTATCTTGGAATTACTTGAAATTGTACACAGTCACAGTCAACGACACCCTCAACAAGAATCCGTTGTAAATATTTGGATATCTCTAAAGGAATATTTTTAGTGAATTTTGAAAATCAGGAACGCAATCCATGCACTTACGCAGTGAAATAACTTTAAAACCAAAAGTACCTTGGAATTACTTCAAATTGTACATAGTCACAGGCAACGACGCCCTGAACAACAATCCGTAGAAAATATTTGCATATCTCTTAAGGAATATTTTTAATGAATTTTGAAAATCAGGAAAGCGATCCATGCACTAAGGCAGTGACTTGACTTTTTTTCACAAAAAAACCAAAAGTATCTTGGAATTACTTGAAATTGTACACAGTCACAGTCAACGACACCCTCAACAAGAATCCGTTGAAAATATTTGGATATCTCTAAAGGAATATTTTTAGTGAATTTTGAAAATCAGGAACGCAATCCATGCACTTACGCAGTGAAATAACTTTAAAACCAAAAGTACCTTGGAATTACTTCAAATTGTACATAGTCACAGGCAACGACGCCCTGAACAAGAATCCGTGGAAAATATTTGCATATCTCTTAAGGAATATTTATAATGAATTTTGAAAATCAGGAGAGCGATCCATGCACTTAGGCAGTGAAATTACTTTTTTTTTTAAAAAGTATCTTGGAATTACTTGAAATTGTACACAGTCACAGTCAACGACGCCCTGAACAACAATCCGTAGAAAATATTTGCATATCTCTTAAGGAATATTTTTAATGAATTTTGAAAATCAGGAAAGCGATCCATGCACTAAGGCAGTGACTTGACTTTTTTTCACAAAAAAACCAAAAGTATCTTGGAATTACTTGAAATTGTACACAGTCACAGTCAACGACACCCTCAACAAGAATCCGTTGAAAATATTTGCATATCTCTTAAGGAATATTTTTAGTGAATTTTTGAAAATCAGGAACGCAATCCATGCACTTACGCAGTGACTTGACTTTAAAAAAACAAAAAAAAACAAAAGTACCTTGGAATTACTTGAAATTGTACACAGTCACAGTCAACGACGCCCTGAACAACAATCCGTAGAAAATATTTGCATATCTCTTAAGGAATATTTTTAATGAATTTTGAAAATCAGGAAAGCGATCCATGCACTAAGGCAGTGACTTGACTTTTTTTCACAAAAAAACCAAAAGTATCTTGGAATTACTTGAAATTGTACACAGTCACAGTCAACGACACCCTCAACAAGAATCCGTTGTAAATATTTGGATATCTCTAAAGGAATATTTTTAGTGAATTTTGAAAATCAGGAACGCAATCCATGCACTTACGGAGTGAAATAACTTTAAAACCAAAAGTACCTTGGAATTACTTCAAATTGTACATAGTCACAGGCAACGACGCCCTGAACAAGAATCAGTTGAAAATATTTGCATATCTCTTAAGGAATATTTTTAATGAATTTTGAAAATCAGGAGAGCGATCCATGCACTTAGGCAGTGAAATTACTTTTTTTTTTAAAAAGTATCTTGGAATTACTTGAAATTGTACACAGTCACAGTCAACGACGCCCTGAACAACAATCCGTAGAAAATATTTGCATATCTCTTAAGGAATATTTTTAATGAATTTTGAAAATCAGGAAAGCGATCCATGCACTAAGGCAGTGACTTGACTTTTTTTCACAAAAAAACCAAAAGTATCTTGGAATTACTTGAAATTGTACACAGTCACAGTCAACGACACCCTCAACAAGAATCCGTTGAAAATATTTGGATATCTCTAAAGGAATATTTTTAGTGAATTTTTGAAAATCAGGAACGCAATCCATGCACTTACGCAGTGAAATAACTTTAAAAAGAAAAATTATCTTGGAATTACTTGAAATTGTACACAGTCACAGTCAACGACGCCCTGAAGAACGATCCGTTGAAAATATTTGCATATCTCTTAAGGAATATTTTGAATGAATTTTGAAAATCAGGAGAGTGATCCATGCTCTTCGGCAGTGACTTGACTTTAAAAAAACAAAAAAAAACAAAAGTACCTTGGAATTACTTGAAATTGTACACAGTCACAGTCAACGACGCCCTGAACAACAATCCGTAGAAAATATTTGCATATCTCTTAAGGAATATTTTTAATGAATTTTGAAAATCAGGAAAGCGATCCATGCACTAAGGCAGTGACTTGACTTTTTTTCACAAAAAAAACAAAAGTATCTTGGAATTACTTGAAATTGTACACAGTCACAGTCAACGACACCCTCAACAAGAATCCGTTGAAAATATTTGGATATCTCTAAAGGAATATTTTTAGTGAATTTTGAAAATCAGGAACGCAATCCATGCACTTACGCAGTGAAATAACTTTAAAACCAAAAGTACCTTGGAATTACTTCAAATTGTACATAGTCACAGGCAACGACGCCCTGAACAAGAATCAGTTGAAAATATTTGCATATCTCTTAAGGAATATTTTTAATGAATTTTGAAAATCAGGAGAGCGATCCATGCACTTAGGCAGTGAAATGACTTTTTTTTTTAAAAAGTATCTTGGAATTACTTGAAATTGTACACAGTCACAGTCAACGACGCCCTGAACAACAATCCGTAGAAAATATTTGCATATCTCTTAAGGAATATTTTGAATGAATTTTGAAAATCAGGAGAGCGATCCATGCTCTTCGGCAGTGACTTGACTTTAAAAAAACAAAAAAAAACAAAAGTACCTTGGAATTACTTGAAATTGTACACAGTCACAGTCAACGACGCCCTGAACAACAATCCGTAGAAAATATTTGCATATCTCTTAAGGAATATTTTTAATGAATTTTGAAAATCAGGAAAGCGATCCATGCACTAAGGCAGTGACTTGACTTTTTTTCACAAAAAAAACAAAAGTATCTTGGAATTACTTGAAATTGTACACAGTCACAGTCAACGACACCCTCAACAAGAATCCGTTGAAAATATTTGGATATCTCTAAAGGAATATTTTTAGTGAATTTTGAAAATCAGGAACGCAATCCATGCACTTACGCAGTGAAATAACTTTAAAACCAAAAGTACCTTGGAATTACTTCAAATTGTACATAGTCACAGGCAACGACGCCCTGAACAAGAATCAGTTGAAAATATTTGCATATCTCTTAAGGAATATTTTTAATGAATTTTGAAAATCAGGAGAGCGATCCATGCACTTAGGCAGTGAAATGACTTTTTTTTTTTAAAAGTATCTTGGAATTACTTGAAATTGTACACAGTCACAGTCAACGACGCCCTGAACAACAATCCGTAGAAAATATTTGCATATCTCTTAAGGAATATTTTTAATGAATTTTGAAAATCAGGAAAGCGATCCATGCACTAAGGCAGTGACTTGACTTTTTTTCACAAAAAAAACAAAAGTATCTTGGAATTACTTGAAATTGTACACAGTCACAGTCAACGACACCCTCAACAAGAATCCGTTGAAAATATTTGGATATCTCTAAAGGAATATTTTTAGTGAATTTTTGAAAATCAGGAACGCAATCCATGCACTTACGCAGTGAAATAACTTTAAAAAGAAAAATTATCTTGGAATTACTTGAAATTGTACACAGTCACAGTCAACGACGCCCTGAACAACGATCCGTTGAAAATATTTGCATATCTCTTAAGGAATATTTTGAATGAATTTTGAAAATCAGGAGAGCGATCCATGCTCTTCGGCAGTGACTTGACTTTAAAAAAACAAAAAAAAACAAAAGTACCTTGGAATTACTTGAAATTGTACACAGTCACAGTCAACGACACCCTCAACAAGAATCCGTTGAAAATATTTGGATATCTCTAAAGGAATATTTTTAGTGAATTTTGAAAATCAGGAACGCAATCCATGCACTTACGCAGTGAAATAACTTTAAAACCAAAAGTACCTTGGAATTACCTCAAATTGTACATAGTCACAGGCAACGACGCCCTGAACAAGAATCAGTTGAAAATATTTGCATATCTCTTAAGGAATATTTTTAATGAATTTTGAAAATCAGGAGAGCGATCCATGCACTTAGGCAGTGAAATGACTTTTTTTTTAAAAAGTATCTTGGAATTACTTGAAATTGTACACAGTCACAGTCAACGACGCCCTGAACAACATCCGTAGAAAATATTTGCATATCTCTTAAGGAATATTTTTAATGAATTTTGAAAATCAGGAAAGCGATCCATGCACTAAGGCAGTGACTTGACTTTTTTTCACAAAAAAACCAAAAGTATCTTGGAATTACTTGAAATTGTACACAGTCACAGTCAACGACACCCTCAACAAGAATCCGTTGAAAATATTTGGATATCTCTAAAGGAATATTTTTAGTGAATTTTTGAAAATCAGGAACGCAATCCATGCACTTACGCAGTGAAATAACTTTAAAAAGAAAAATTATCTTGGAATTACTTGAAATTGTACACAGTCACAGTCAACGACGCCCTGAACAACGATCCGTTGAAAATATTTGCATATCTCTTAAGGAATATTTTGAATGAATTTTGAAAATCAGGAGAGCGATCCATGCTCTTCGGCAGTGAAATGACTTTAAAAAAACAAAAAAAAACAAAAGTACCTTGGAATTACTTGAAATTGTACACAGTCACAGTCAACGACGCCCTGAACAACAATCCGTAGAAAATATTTGCATATCTCTTAAGGAATATTTTTAATGAATTTTGAAAATCAGGAAAGCGATCCATGCACTAAGGCAGTGACTTGACTTTTTTTCACAAAAAAACCAAAAGTATCTTGGAATTACTTGAAATTGTACACAGTCACAGTCAACGACACCCTCAACAAGAATCCGTTGAAAATATTTGGATATCTCTAAAGGAATATTTTTAGTGAATTTTGAAAATCAGGAACGCAATCCATGCACTTACGCAGTGAAATAACTTTAAAACCAAAAGTACCTTGGAATTACTTCAAATTGTACATAGTCACAGGCAACGACGCCCTGAACAAGAATCCGTGGAAAATATTTGCATATCTCTTAAGGAATATTTATAATGAATTTTGAAAATCAGGAGAGCGATCCATGCACTTAGGCAGTGAAATGACTTTTTTTTTTTAAAAGTATCTTGGAATTACTTGAAATTGTACACAGTCACAGTCAACGACGCCCTGAACAACAATCCGTAGAAAATATTTGCATATCTCTTAAGGAATATTTTTAATGAATTTTGAAAATCAGGAAAGCGATCCATGCACTAAGGCAGTGACTTGACTTTTTTTCACAAAAAAACCAAAAGTATCTTGGAATTACTTGAAATTGTACACAGTCACAGTCAACGACACCCTCAACAAGAATCCGTTGAAAATATTTGGATATCTCTAAAGGAATATTTTTAGTGAATTTTGAAAATCAGGAACGCAATCCATGCACTTACGCAGTGAAATAACTTTAAAAAGAAAAATTATCTTGGAATTACTTGAAATTGTACACAGTCACAGTCAACGACGCCCTGAACAACGATCCGTTGAAAATATTTGCATATCTCTTAAGGAATATTTTGAATGAATTTTGAAAATCAGGAGAGCGATCCATGCTCTTCGGCAGTGACTTGACTTTAAAAAAACAAAAAAAAACAAAAGTACCTTGGAATTACTTGAAATTGTACACAGTCACAGTCAACGACGCCCTGAACAACAATCCGTAGAAAATATTTGCATATCTCTTAAGGAATATTTTTAATGAATTTTGAAAATCAGGAAAGCGATCCATGCACTAAGGCAGTGACTTGACTTTTTTTCACAAAAAAACCAAAAGTATCTTGGAATTACTTGAAATTGTACACAGTCACAGTCAACGACACCCTCAACAAGAATCCGTTGAAAATATTTGGATATCTCTAAAGGAATATTTTTAGTGAATTTTTGAAAATCAGGAACGCAATCCATGCACTTACGCAGTGAAATAACTTTAAAAAGAAAAATTATCTTGGAATTACTTGAAATTGTACACAGTCACAGTCAACGACGCCCTGAACAACGATCCGTTGAAAATATTTGCATATCTCTTAAGGAATATTTTGAATGAATTTTGAAAATCAGCAGAGCGATCCATGCTCTTCGGCAGTGAAATGACTTTAAAAAAACAAAAAAAAACAAAAGTACCTTGGAATTACTTGAAATTGTACACAGTCACAGTCAACGACGCCCTGAACAACAATCCGTAGAAAATATTTGCATATCTCTTAAGGAATATTTTTAATGAATTTTGAAAATCAGGAAAGCGATCCATGCACTAAGGCAGTGACTTGACTTTTTTTCACAAAAAAACCAAAAGTATCTTGGAATTACTTGAAATTGTACACAGTCACAGTCAACGACACCCTCAACAAGAATCCGTTGAAAATATTTGGATATCTCTAAAGGAATATTTTTAGTGAATTTTGAAAATCAGGAACGCAATCCATGCACTTACGCAGTGAAATAACTTTAAAACCAAAAGTACCTTGGAATTACTTCAAATTGTACATAGTCACAGGCAACGACGCCCTGAACAAGAATCCGTTGAAAATATTTGCATATCTCTTAAGGAATATTTATAATGAATTTTGAAAATCAGGAGAGCGATCCATGCACTTAGGCAGTGAAATGACTTTTTTTTTTTTAAAGTATCTTGGAATTACTTGAAATTGTACACAGTCACAGTCAACGACGCCCTGAACAACAATCCGTAGAAAATATTTGCATATCTCTTAAGGAATATTTTTAATGAATTTTGAAAATCAGGAAAGCGATCCATGCACTAAGGCAGTGACTTGACTTTTTTTCACAAAAAAACCAAAAGTATCTTGGAATTACTTGAAATTGTACACAGTCACAGTCAACGACACCCTCAACAAGAATCCGTTGAAAATATTTGGATATCTCTAAAGGAATATTTTTTGTGAATTTTTGAAAATCAGGAACGCAATCCATGCACTTACGCAGTGAAATAACTTTAAAAAGAAAAATTATCTTGGAATTACTTGAAATTGTACACAGTCACAGTCAACGACGCCCTGAACAACGATCCGTTGAAAATATTTGCATATCTCTTAAGGAATATTTTTAATGAATTTTGAAAATCAGGAAAGCGATCCATGCACTAAGGCAGTGACTTGACTTTTTTTCACAAAAAAACCAAAAGTATCTTGGAATTACTTGAAATTGTACACAGTCACAGTCAACGACACCCTCAACAAGAATCCGTTGAAAATATTTGGATATCTCTAAAGGAATATTTTTAGTGAATTTTGAAAATCAGGAACGCAATCCATGCACTTACGCAGTGAAATAACTTTAAAACCAAAAGTACCTTGGAATTACTTCAAATTGTACATAGTCACAGGCAACGACGCCCTGAACAAGAATCCGTGGAAAATATTTGCATATCTCTTAAGGAATATTTATAATGAATTTTGAAAATCAGGAGAGCGATCCATGCACTTAGGCAGTGAAATTACTTTTTTTTTTAAAAAGTATCTTGGAATTACTTGAAATTGTACACAGTCACAGTCAACGACGCCCTGAACAACAATCCGTAGAAAATATTTGCATATCTCTTAAGGAATATTTTTAATGAATTTTGAAAATCAGGAAAGCGATCCATGCACTAAGGCAGTGACTTGACTTTTTTTCACAAAAAAACCAAAAGTATCTTGGAATTACTTGAAATTGTACACAGTCACAGTCAACGACACCCTCAACAAGAATCCGTTGAAAATATTTGCATATCTCTTAAGGAATATTTTTAGTGAATTTTTGAAAATCAGGAACGCAATCCATGCACTTACGCAGTGACTTGACTTTAAAAAAACAAAAAAAAACAAAAGTACCTTGGAATTACTTGAAATTGTACACAGTCACAGTCAACGACGCCCTGAACAACAATCCGTAGAAAATATTTGCATATCTCTTAAGGAATATTTTTAATGAATTTTGAAAATCAGGAAAGCGATCCATGCACTAAGGCAGTGACTTGACTTTTTTTCACAAAAAAACCAAAAGTATCTTGGAATTACTTGAAATTGTACACAGTCACAGTCAACGACACCCTCAACAAGAATCCGTTGTAAATATTTGGATATCTCTAAAGGAATATTTTTAGTGAATTTTGAAAATCAGGAACGCAATCCATGCACTTACGGAGTGAAATAACTTTAAAACCAAAAGTACCTTGGAATTACTTCAAATTGTACATAGTCACAGGCAACGACGCCCTGAACAAGAATCAGTTGAAAATATTTGCATATCTCTTAAGGAATATTTTTAATGAATTTTGAAAATCAGGAGAGCGATCCATGCACTTAGGCAGTGAAATTACTTTTTTTTTTTAAAAGTATCTTGGAATTACTTGAAATTGTACACAGTCACAGTCAACGACGCCCTGAACAACAATCCGTAGAAAATATTTGCATATCTCTTAAGGAATATTTTTAATGAATTTTGAAAATCAGGAAAGCGATCCATGCACTAAGGCAGTGACTTGACTTTTTTTCACAAAAAAACCAAAAGTATCTTGGAATTACTTGAAATTGTACACAGTCACAGTCAACGACACCCTCAACAAGAATCCGTTGAAAATATTTGGATATCTCTAAAGGAATATTTTTAGTGAATTTTTGAAAATCAGGAACGCAATCCATGCACTTACGCAGTGAAATAACTTTAAAAAGAAAAATTATCTTGGAATTACTTGAAATTGTACACAGTCACAGTCAACGACGCCCTGAACAACGATCCGTTGAAAATATTTGCATATCTCTTAAGGAATATTTTGAATGAATTTTGAAAATCAGGAGAGTGATCCATGCTCTTCGGCAGTGACTTGACTTTAAAAAAACAAAAAAAAACAAAAGTACCTTGGAATTACTTGAAATTGTACACAGTCACAGTCAACGACGCCCTGAACAACAATCCCTAGAAAATATTTGCATATCTCTTAAGGAATATTTTTAATGAATTTTGAAAATCAGGAAAGCGATCCATGCACTAAGGCAGTGACTTGACTTTTTTTCACAAAAAAAACAAAAGTATCTTGGAATTACTTGAAATTGTACACAGTCACAGTCAACGACACCCTCAACAAGAATCCGTTGAAAATATTTGGATATCTCTAAAGGAATATTTTTAGTGAATTTTGAAAATCAGGAACGCAATCCATGCACTTATGCAGTGAAATAACTTTAAAACCAAAAGTACCTTGGAATTACTTCAAATTGTACATAGTCACAGGCAACGACGCCCTGAACAAGAATCAGTTGAAAATATTTGCATATCTCTTAAGGAATATTTTTAATGAATTTTGAAAATCAGGAGAGCGATCCATGCACTTAGGCAGTGAAATGACTTTTTTTTTAAAAAGTATCTTGGAATTACTTGAAATTGTACACAGTCACAGTCAACGACGCCCTGAACAACAATCCGTAGAAAATATTTGCATATCTCTTAAGGAATATTTTTAATGAATTTTGAAAATCAGGAAAGCGATCCATGCACTAAGGCAGTGACTTGACTTTTTTTCACAAAAAAACCAAAAGTATCTTGGAATTACTTGAAATTGTACACAGTCACAGTCAACGACACCCTCAACAAGAATCCGTTGAAAATATTTGGATATCTCTAAAGGAATATTTTTAGTGAATTTTTGAAAATCAGGAACGCAATCCATGCACTTACGCAGTGAAATAACTTTAAAAAGAAAAATTATCTTGGAATTACTTGAAATTGTACACAGTCACAGTCAAGGACGCCCTGAACAACGATCCGTTGAAAATATTTGCATATCTCTTAAGGAATATTTTGAATGAATTTTGAAAATCAGGAGAGCGATCCATGCTCTTCGGCAGTGACTTGACTTTAAAAAAACAAAAAAAAACAAAAGTACCTTGGAATTACTTGAAATTGTACACAGTCACAGTCAACGACGCCCTGAACAACAATCCGTAGAAAATATTTGCATATCTCTTAAGGAATATTTTTAATGAATTTTGAAAATCAGGAAAGCGATCCATGCACTAAGGCAGTGACTTGACTTTTTTTCACAAAAAAACCAAAAGTATCTTGGAATTACTTGAAATTGTACACAGTCACAGTCAACGACACCCTCAACAAGAATCCATTGAAAATATTTGGATATCTCTAAAGGAATATTTTTAGTGAATTTTGAAAATCAGGAACGCAATCCATGCACTTACGCAGTGAAATAACTTTAAAACCAAAAGTACCTTGGAATTACTTCAAATTGTACATAGTCACAGGCAACGACGCCCTGAACAAGAATCAGTTGAAAATATTTGCATATCTCTTAAGGAATATTTTTAATGAATTTTGAAAATCAGGAGAGCGATCCATGCACTTAGGCAGTGAAATGACTTTTTTTTAAAAAGTATCTTGGAATTACTTGAAATTGTACACAGTCACAGTCAACGACGCCCTGAACAACAATCCGTAGAAAATATTTGCATATCTCTTAAGGAATATTTTTAATGAATTTTGAAAATCAGGAAAGCGATCCATGCACTAAGGCAGTGACTTGACTTTTTTTCACAAAAAAACCAAAAGTATCTTGGAATTACTTGAAATTGTACACAGTCACAGTCAACGACACCCTCAACAAGAATCCGTTGAAAATATTTGGATATCTCTAAAGGAATATTTTTAGTGAATTTTTGAAAATCAGGAACGCAATCCATGCACTTACGCAGTGAAATAACTTTAAAAAGAAAAATTATCTTGGAATTACTTGAAATTGTACACAGTCACAGTCAACGACGCCCTGAACAACGATCCGTTGAAAATATTTGCATATCTCTTAAGGAATATTTTGAATGAATTTTGAAAATCAGGAGAGCGATCCATGCTCTTCGGCAGTGAAATGACTTTAAAAAAACAAAAAAAAACAAAAGTACCTTGGAATTACTTGAAATTGTACACAGTCACAGTCAACGACGCCCTGAACAACAATCCGTAGAAAATATTTGCATATCTCTTAAGGAATATTTTTAATGAATTTTGAAAATCAGGAAAGCGATCCATGCACTAAGGCAGTGACTTGACTTTTTTTCACAAAAAAACCAAAAGTATCTTGGAATTACTTGAAATTGTACACAGTCACAGTCAACGACACCCTCAACAAGAATCCGTTGAAAATATTTGGATATCTCTAAAGGAATATTTTTAGTGAATTTTGAAAATCAGGAACGCAATCCATGCACTTACGCAGTGAAATAACTTTAAAACCAAAAGTACCTTGGAATTACTTCAAATTGTACATAGTCACAGGCAACGACGCCCTGAACAAGAATCAGTTGAAAATATTTGCATATCTCTTAAGGAATATTTTTAATGAATTTTGAAAATCAGGAGAGCGATCCATGCACTTAGGCAGTGAAATGACTTTTTTTTTAAAAAGTATCTTGGAATTACTTGAAATTGTACACAGTCACAGTCAACGACGCCCTGAACAACAATCCGTAGAAAATATTTGCATATCTCTTAAGGAATATTTTTAATGAATTTTGAAAATCAGGAAAGCGATCCATGCACTAAGGCAGTGACTTGACTTTTTTTCACAAAAAAACCAAAAGTATCTTGGAATTACTTGAAATTGTACACAGTCACAGTCAACGACACCCTCAACAAGAATCCGTTGAAAATATTTGGATATCTCTAAAGGAATATTTTTAGTGAATTTTTGAAAATCAGGAACGCAATCCATGCACTTACGCAGTGAAATAACTTTAAAAAGAAAAATTATCTTGGAATTACTTGAAATTGTACACAGTCACAGTCAACGACGCCCTGAACAACGATCCGTTGAAAATATTTGCATATCTCTTAAGGAATATTTTTAATGAATTTTGAAAATCAGGAGAGCGATCCATGCTCTTCGGCAGTGAAATGACTTTAAAAAAACAAAAAAAAACAAAAGTACCTTGGAATTACTTGAAATTGTACACAGTCACAGTCAACGACGCCCTGAACAACAATCCGTAGAAAATATTTGCATATCTCTTAAGGAATATTTTTAATGAATTTTGAAAATCAGGAAAGCGATCCATGCACTAAGGCAGTGACTTGACTTTTTTTCACAAAAAAACCAAAAGTATCTTGGAATTACTTGAAATTGTACACAGTCACAGTCAACGACACCCTCAACAAGAATCCGTTGAAAATATTTGGATATCTCTAAAGGAATATTTTTAGTGAATTTTGAAAATCAGGAACGCAATCCATGCACTTACGCAGTGAAATAACTTTAAAACCAAAAGTACCTTGGAATTACTTCAAATTGTACATAGTCACAGGCAACGACGCCCTGAACAAGAATCAGTTGAAAATATTTGCATATCTCTTAAGGAATATTTTTAATGAATTTTGAAAATCAGGAGAGCGATCCATGCACTTAGGCAGTGAAATGACTTTTTTTTTAAAAAGTATCTTGGAATTACTTGAAATTGTACACAGTCACAGTCAACGACGCCCTGAACAACAATCCGTAGAAAATATTTGCATATCTCTTAAGGAATATTTTTAATGAATTTTGAAAATCAGGAAAGCGATCCATGCACTAAGGCAGTGACTTGACTTTTTTTCACAAAAAAACCAAAAGTATCTTGGAATTACTTGAAATTGTACACAGTCACAGTCAACGACACCCTCAACAAGAATCCGTTGAAAATATTTGGATATCTCTAAAGGAATATTTTTAGTGAATTTTTGAAAATCAGGAACGCAATCCATGCACTTACGCAGTGAAATAACTTTAAAAAGAAAAATTATCTTGGAATTACTTGAAATTGTACACAGTCACAGTCAACGACGCCCTGAACAACGATCCGTTGAAAATATTTGCATATCTCTTAAGGAATATTTTGAATGAATTTTGAAAATCAGGAGAGCGATCCATGCTCTTCGGCAGTGACTTGACTTTAAAAAAACAAAAAAAAACAAAAGTACCTTGGAATTACTTGAAATTGTACACAGTCACAGTCAACGACACCCTCAACAAGAATCCGTTGAAAATATTTGGATATCTCTAAAGGAATATTTTTAGTGAATTTTGAAAATCAGGAACGCAATCCATGCACTTACGCAGTGAAATAACTTTAAAACCAAAAGTACCTTGGAATTACCTCAAATTGTACATAGTCACAGGCAACGACGCCCTGAACAAGAATCAGTTGAAAATATTTGCATATCTCTTAAGGAATATTTTTAATGAATTTTGAAAATCAGGAGAGCGATCCATGCACTTAGGCAGTGAAATGACTTTTTTTTTAAAAAGTATCTTGGAATTACTTGAAATTGTACACAGTCACAGTCAACGACGCCCTGAACAACATCCGTAGAAAATATTTGCATATCTCTTAAGGAATATTTTTAATGAATTTTGAAAATCAGGAAAGCGATCCATGCACTAAGGCAGTGACTTGACTTTTTTTCACAAAAAAACCAAAAGTATCTTGGAATTACTTGAAATTGTACACAGTCACAGTCAACGACACCCTCAACAAGAATCCGTTGAAAATATTTGGATATCTCTAAAGGAATATTTTTAGTGAATTTTTGAAAATCAGGAACGCAATCCATGCACTTACGCAGTGAAATAACTTTAAAAAGAAAAATTATCTTGGAATTACTTGAAATTGTACACAGTCACAGTCAACGACGCCCTGAACAACGATCCGTTGAAAATATTTGCATATCTCTTAAGGAATATTTTGAATGAATTTTGAAAATCAGGAGAGCGATCCATGCTCTTCGGCAGTGAAATGACTTTAAAAAAACAAAAAAAAACAAAAGTACCTTGGAATTACTTGAAATTGTACACAGTCACAGTCAACGACGCCCTGAACAACAATCCGTAGAAAATATTTGCATATCTCTTAAGGAATATTTTTAATGAATTTTGAAAATCAGGAAAGCGATCCATGCACTAAGGCAGTGACTTGACTTTTTTTCACAAAAAAACCAAAAGTATCTTGGAATTACTTGAAATTGTACACAGTCACAGTCAACGACACCCTCAACAAGAATCCGTTGAAAATATTTGGATATCTCTAAAGGAATATTTTTAGTGAATTTTGAAAATCAGGAACGCAATCCATGCACTTACGCAGTGAAATAACTTTAAAACCAAAAGTACCTTGGAATTACTTCAAATTGTACATAGTCACAGGCAACGACGCCCTGAACAAGAATCCGTGGAAAATATTTGCATATCTCTTAAGGAATATTTATAATGAATTTTGAAAATCAGGAGAGCGATCCATGCACTTAGGCAGTGAAATGACTTTTTTTTTTAAAAGTATCTTGGAATTACTTGAAATTGTACACAGTCACAGTCAACGACGCCCTGAACAACAATCCGTAGAAAATATTTGCATATCTCTTAAGGAATATTTTTAATGAATTTTGAAAATCAGGAAAGCGATCCATGCACTAAGGCAGTGACTTGACTTTTTTTCACAAAAAAACCAAAAGTATCTTGGAATTACTTGAAATTGTACACAGTCACAGTCAACGACACCCTCAACAAGAATCCGTTGAAAATATTTGGATATCTCTAAAGGAATATTTTTAGTGAATTTTGAAAATCAGGAACGCAATCCATGCACTTACGCAGTGAAATAACTTTAAAAAGAAAAATTATCTTGGAATTACTTGAAATTGTACACAGTCACAGTCAACGACGCCCTGAACAACGATCCGTTGAAAATATTTGCATATCTCTTAAGGAATATTTTGAATGAATTTTGAAAATCAGGAGAGCGATCCATGCTCTTCGGCAGTGACTTGACTTTAAAAAAACAAAAAAAAACAAAAGTACCTTGGAATTACTTGAAATTGTACACAGTCACAGTCAACGACGCCCTGAACAACAATCCGTAGAAAATATTTGCATATCTCTTAAGGAATATTTTTAATGAATTTTGAAAATCAGGAAAGCGATCCATGCACTAAGGCAGTGACTTGACTTTTTTTCACAAAAAAACCAAAAGTATCTTGGAATTACTTGAAATTGTACACAGTCACAGTCAACGACACCCTCAACAAGAATCCGTTGAAAATATTTGGATATCTCTAAAGGAATATTTTTAGTGAATTTTTGAAAATCAGGAACGCAATCCATGCACTTACGCAGTGAAATAACTTTAAAAAGAAAAATTATCTTGGAATTACTTGAAATTGTACACAGTCACAGTCAACGACGCCCTGAACAACGATCCGTTGAAAATATTTGCATATCTCTTAAGGAATATTTTGAATGAATTTTGAAAATCAGCAGAGCGATCCATGCTCTTCGGCAGTGAAATGACTTTAAAAAAACAAAAAAAAACAAAAGTACCTTGGAATTACTTGAAATTGTACACAGTCACAGTCAACGACGCCCTGAACAACAATCCGTAGAAAATATTTGCATATCTCTTAAGGAATATTTTTAATGAATTTTGAAAATCAGGAAAGCGATCCATGCACTAAGGCAGTGACTTGACTTTTTTTCACAAAAAAACCAAAAGTATCTTGGAATTACTTGAAATTGTACACAGTCACAGTCAACGACACCCTCAACAAGAATCCGTTGAAAATATTTGGATATCTCTAAAGGAATATTTTTAGTGAATTTTGAAAATCAGGAACGCAATCCATGCACTTACGCAGTGAAATAACTTTAAAACCAAAAGTACCTTGGAATTACTTCAAATTGTACATAGTCACAGGCAACGACGCCCTGAACAAGAATCCGTTGAAAATATTTGCATATCTCTTAAGGAATATTTATAATGAATTTTGAAAATCAGGAGAGCGATCCATGCACTTAGGCAGTGAAATGACTTTTTTTTTTTTAAAGTATCTTGGAATTACTTGAAATTGTACACAGTCACAGTCAACGACGCCCTGAACAACAATCCGTAGAAAATATTTGCATATCTCTTAAGGAATATTTTTAATGAATTTTGAAAATCAGGAAAGCGATCCATGCACTAAGGCAGTGACTTGACTTTTTTTCACAAAAAAACCAAAAGTATCTTGGAATTACTTGAAATTGTACACAGTCACAGTCAACGACACCCTCAACAAGAATCCGTTGAAAATATTTGGATATCTCTAAAGGAATATTTTTTGTGAATTTTTGAAAATCAGGAACGCAATCCATGCACTTACGCAGTGAAATAACTTTAAAAAGAAAAATTATCTTGGAATTACTTGAAATTGTACACAGTCACAGTCAACGACGCCCTGAACAACGATCCGTTGAAAATATTTGCATATCTCTTAAGGAATATTTTTAATGAATTTTGAAAATCAGGAAAGCGATCCATGCACTAAGGCAGTGACTTGACTTTTTTTCACAAAAAAACCAAAAGTATCTTGGAATTACTTGAAATTGTACACAGTCACAGTCAACGACACCCTCAACAAGAATCCGTTGAAAATATTTGGATATCTCTAAAGGAATATTTTTAGTGAATTTTGAAAATCAGGAACGCAATCCATGCACTTACGCAGTGAAATAACTTTAAAACCAAAAGTACCTTGGAATTACTTCAAATTGTACATAGTCACAGGCAACGACGCCCTGAACAAGAATCCGTGGAAAATATTTGCATATCTCTTAAGGAATATTTATAATGAATTTTGAAAATCAGGAGAGCGATCCATGCACTTAGGCAGTGAAATTACTTTTTTTTTTAAAAAGTATCTTGGAATTACTTGAAATTGTACACAGTCACAGTCAACGACGCCCTGAACAACAATCCGTAGAAAATATTTGCATATCTCTTAAGGAATATTTTTAATGAATTTTGAAAATCAGGAAAGCGATCCATGCACTAAGGCAGTGACTTGACTTTTTTTCACAAAAAAACCAAAAGTATCTTGGAATTACTTGAAATTGTACACAGTCACATTCAACGACACCCTCAACAAGAATCCGTTGAAAATATTTGCATATCTCTTAAGGAATATTTTTAGTGAATTTTTGAAAATCAGGAACGCAATCCATGCACTTACGCAGTGACTTGACTTTAAAAAAACAAAAAAAAACAAAAGTACCTTGGAATTACTTGAAATTGTACACAGTCACAGTCAACGACGCCCTGAACAACAATCCGTAGAAAATATTTGCATATCTCTTAAGGAATATTTTTAATGAATTTTGAAAATCAGGAAAGCGATCCATGCACTAAGGCAGTGACTTGACTTTTTTTCACAAAAAAACCAAAAGTATCTTGGAATTACTTGAAATTGTACACAGTCACAGTCAACGACACCCTCAACAAGAATCCGTTGTAAATATTTGGATATCTCTAAAGGAATATTTTTAGTGAATTTTGAAAATCAGGAACGCAATCCATGCACTTACGGAGTGAAATAACTTTAAAACCAAAAGTACCTTGGAATTACTTCAAATTGTACATAGTCACAGGCAACGACGCCCTGAACAAGAATCAGTTGAAAATATTTGCATATCTCTTAAGGAATATTTTTAATGAATTTTGAAAATCAGGAGAGCGATCCATGCACTTAGGCAGTGAAATTACTTTTTTTTTTTAAAAGTATCTTGGAATTACTTGAAATTGTACACAGTCACAGTCAACGACGCCCTGAACAACAATCCGTAGAAAATATTTGCATATCTCTTAAGGAATATTTTTAATGAATTTTGAAAATCAGGAAAGCGATCCATGCACTAAGGCAGTGACTTGACTTTTTTTCACAAAAAAACCAAAAGTATCTTGGAATTACTTGAAATTGTACACAGTCACAGTCAACGACACCCTCAACAAGAATCCGTTGAAAATATTTGGATATCTCTAAAGGAATATTTTTAGTGAATTTTTGAAAATCAGGAACGCAATCCATGCACTTACGCAGTGAAATAACTTTAAAAAGAAAAATTATCTTGGAATTACTTGAAATTGTACACAGTCACAGTCAACGACGCCCTGAACAACGATCCGTTGAAAATATTTGCATATCTCTTAAGGAATATTTTGAATGAATTTTGAAAATCAGGAGAGTGATCCATGCTCTTCGGCAGTGACTTGACTTTAAAAAAACAAAAAAAAACAAAAGTACCTTGGAATTACTTGAAATTGTACACAGTCACAGTCAACGACGCCCTGAACAACAATCCCTAGAAAATATTTGCATATCTCTTAAGGAATATTTTTAATGAATTTTGAAAATCAGGAAAGCGATCCATGCACTAAGGCAGTGACTTGACTTTTTTTCACAAAAAAAACAAAAGTATCTTGGAATTACTTGAAATTGTACACAGTCACAGTCAACGACACCCTCAACAAGAATCCGTTGAAAATATTTGGATATCTCTAAAGGAATATTTTTAGTGAATTTTGAAAATCAGGAACGCAATCCATGCACTTATGCAGTGAAATAACTTTAAAACCAAAAGTACCTTGGAATTACTTCAAATTGTACATAGTCACAGGCAACGACGCCCTGAACAAGAATCAGTTGAAAATATTTGCATATCTCTTAAGGAATATTTTTAATGAATTTTGAAAATCAGGAGAGCGATCCATGCACTTAGGCAGTGAAATGACTTTTTTTTTAAAAAGTATCTTGGAATTACTTGAAATTGTACACAGTCACAGTCAACGACGCCCTGAACAACAATCCGTAGAAAATATTTGCATATCTCTTAAGGAATATTTTTAATGAATTTTGAAAATCAGGAAAGCGATCCATGCACTAAGGCAGTGACTTGACTTTTTTTCACAAAAAAACCAAAAGTATCTTGGAATTACTTGAAATTGTACACAGTCACAGTCAACGACACCCTCAACAAGAATCCGTTGAAAATATTTGGATATCTCTAAAGGAATATTTTTAGTGAATTTTTGAAAATCAGGAACGCAATCCATGCACTTACGCAGTGAAATAACTTTAAAAAGAAAAATTATCTTGGAATTACTTGAAATTGTACACAGTCACAGTCAAGGACGCCCTGAACAACGATCCGTTGAAAATATTTGCATATCTCTTAAGGAATATTTTGAATGAATTTTGAAAATCAGGAGAGCGATCCATGCTCTTCGGCAGTGACTTGACTTTAAAAAAACAAAAAAAAACAAAAGTACCTTGGAATTACTTGAAATTGTACACAGTCACAGTCAACGACGCCCTGAACAACAATCCGTAGAAAATATTTGCATATCTCTTAAGGAATATTTTTAATGAATTTTGAAAATCAGGAAAGCGATCCATGCACTAAGGCAGTGACTTGACTTTTTTTCACAAAAAAACCAAAAGTATCTTGGAATTACTTGAAATTGTACACAGTCACAGTCAACGACACCCTCAACAAGAATCCATTGAAAATATTTGGATATCTCTAAAGGAATATTTTTAGTGAATTTTGAAAATCAGGAACGCAATCCATGCACTTACGCAGTGAAATAACTTTAAAACCAAAAGTACCTTGGAATTACTTCAAATTGTACATAGTCACAGGCAACGACGCCCTGAACAAGAATCAGTTGAAAATATTTGCATATCTCTTAAGGAATATTTTTAATGAATTTTGAAAATCAGGAGAGCGATCCATGCACTTAGGCAGTGAAATGACTTTTTTTTAAAAAGTATCTTGGAATTACTTGAAATTGTACACAGTCACAGTCAACGACGCCCTGAACAACAATCCGTAGAAAATATTTGCATATCTCTTAAGGAATATTTTTAATGAATTTTGAAAATCAGGAAAGCGATCCATGCACTAAGGCAGTGACTTGACTTTTTTTCACAAAAAAACCAAAAGTATCTTGGAATTACTTGAAATTGTACACAGTCACAGTCAACGACACCCTCAACAAGAATCCGTTGAAAATATTTGGATATCTCTAAAGGAATATTTTTAGTGAATTTTTGAAAATCAGGAACGCAATCCATGCACTTACGCAGTGAAATAACTTTAAAAAGAAAAATTATCTTGGAATTACTTGAAATTGTACACAGTCACAGTCAACGACGCCCTGAACAACGATCCGTTGAAAATATTTGCATATCTCTTAAGGAATATTTTGAATGAATTTTGAAAATCAGGAGAGCGATCCATGCTCTTCGGCAGTGAAATGACTTTAAAAAAACAAAAAAAAACAAAAGTACCTTGGAATTACTTGAAATTGTACACAGTCACAGTCAACGACGCCCTGAACAACAATCCGTAGAAAATATTTGCATATCTCTTAAGGAATATTTTTAATGAATTTTGAAAATCAGGAAAGCGATCCATGCACTAAGGCAGTGACTTGACTTTTTTTCACAAAAAAACCAAAAGTATCTTGGAATTACTTGAAATTGTACACAGTCACAGTCAACGACACCCTCAACAAGAATCCGTTGAAAATATTTGGATATCTCTAAAGGAATATTTTTAGTGAATTTTGAAAATCAGGAACGCAATCCATGCACTTACGCAGTGAAATAACTTTAAAACCAAAAGTACCTTGGAATTACTTCAAATTGTACATAGTCACAGGCAACGACGCCCTGAACAAGAATCAGTTGAAAATATTTGCATATCTCTTAAGGAATATTTTTAATGAATTTTGAAAATCAGGAGAGCGATCCATGCACTTAGGCAGTGAAATGACTTTTTTTTTAAAAAGTATCTTGGAATTACTTGAAATTGTACACAGTCACAGTCAACGACGCCCTGAACAACAATCCGTAGAAAATATTTGCATATCTCTTAAGGAATATTTTTAATGAATTTTGAAAATCAGGAAAGCGATCCATGCACTAAGGCAGTGACTTGACTTTTTTTCACAAAAAAACCAAAAGTATCTTGGAATTACTTGAAATTGTACACAGTCACAGTCAACGACACCCTCAACAAGAATCCGTTGAAAATATTTGGATATCTCTAAAGGAATATTTTTAGTGAATTTTTGAAAATCAGGAACGCAATCCATGCACTTACGCAGTGAAATAACTTTAAAAAGAAAAATTATCTTGGAATTACTTGAAATTGTACACAGTCACAGTCAACGACGCCCTGAACAACGATCCGTTGAAAATATTTGCATATCTCTTAAGGAATATTTTTAATGAATTTTGAAAATCAGGAGAGCGATCCATGCTCTTCGGCAGTGAAATGACTTTAAAAAAACAAAAAAAAACAAAAGTACCTTGGAATTACTTGAAATTGTACACAGTCACAGTCAACGACGCCCTGAACAACAATCCGTAGAAAATATTTGCATATCTCTTAAGGAATATTTTTAATGAATTTTGAAAATCAGGAAAGCGATCCATGCACTAAGGCAGTGACTTGACTTTTTTTCACAAAAAAACCAAAAGTATCTTGGAATTACTTGAAATTGTACACAGTCACAGTCAACGACACCCTCAACAAGAATCCGTTGAAAATATTTGGATATCTCTAAAGGAATATTTTTAGTGAATTTTGAAAATCAGGAACGCAATCCATGCACTTACGCAGTGAAATAACTTTAAAACCAAAAGTACCTTGGAATTACTTCAAATTGTACATAGTCACAGGCAACGACGCCCTGAACAAGAATCAGTTGAAAATATTTGCATATCTCTTAAGGAATATTTTTAATGAATTTTGAAAATCAGGAGAGCGATCCATGCACTTAGGCAGTGAAATGACTTTTTTTTTAAAAAGTATCTTGGAATTACTTGAAATTGTACACAGTCACAGTCAACGACGCCCTGAACAACAATCCGTAGAAAATATTTGCATATCTCTTAAGGAATATTTTTAATGAATTTTGAAAATCAGGAAAGCGATCCATGCACTAAGGCAGTGACTTGACTTTTTTTCACAAAAAAACCAAAAGTATCTTGGAATTACTTGAAATTGTACACAGTCACAGTCAACGACACCCTCAACAAGAATCCGTTGAAAATATTTGGATATCTCTAAAGGAATATTTTTAGTGAATTTTTGAAAATCAGGAACGCAATCCATGCACTTACGCAGTGAAATAACTTTAAAAAGAAAAATTATCTTGGAATTACTTGAAATTGTACACAGTCACAGTCAACGACGCCCTGAACAACGATCCGTTGAAAATATTTGCATATCTCTTAAGGAATATTTTGAATGAATTTTGAAAATCAGGAGAGCGATCCATGCACTTAGGCAGTGAAATGACTTTTTTTTTAAAAAGTATCTTGGAATTACTTGAAATTGTACACAGTCACAGTCAACGACGCCCTGAACAACAATCCGTAGAAAATATTTGCATATCTCTTAAGGAATATTTTTAATGAATTTTGAAAATCAGGAAAGCGATCCATGCACTAAGGCAGTGACTTGACTTTTTTTCACAAAAAAACCAAAAGTATCTTGGAATTACTTGAAATTGTACACAGTCACAGTCAACGACACCCTCAACAAGAATCCGTTGAAAATATTTGGATATCTCTAAAGGAATATTTTTAGTGAATTTTGAAAATCAGGAATGCAATCCATGCACTTAGGCAGTGAAATAACTTTAAAACCAAAAGTACCTTGGAATTACTTCAAATTGTACATAGTCACAGGCAACGACGCCCTGAACAAGAATCAGTTGAAAATATTTGCATATCTCTTAAGGAATATTTTTAATGAATTTTGAAAATCAGGAAAGCGATCCATGCACTAAGGCAGTGACTTGACTTTTTTTCACAAAAAAAACAAAAGTATCTTGGAATTACTTGAAATTGTACACAGTCACAGTCAACGACACCCTCAACAAGAATCCGTTGAAAATATTTGGATATCTCTAAAGGAATATTTTTAGTGAATTTTGAAAATCAGGAACGCAATCCATGCACTTACGCAGTGACGACTTTTTTTCACAAAAAAAACAAAAGTATCTTGGAATTACTTGAAATTGTACACAGTCACAGTCAACGACACCCTCAACAAGAATCCGTTGAAAATATTTGGATATCTCTAAAGGAATATTTTTAGTGAATTTTGAAAATCAGGAACGCAATCCATGCACTTACGCAGTGAAATAACTTTAAAACCAAAAGTACCTTGGAATTACTTCAAATTGTACATAGTCACAGGCAACGACGCCCTGAACAAGAATCAGTTGAAAATATTTGCATATCTCTTAAGGAATATTTTTAATGAATTTTGAAAATCAGGAGAGCGATCCATGCACTTAGGCAGTGAAATGACTTTTTTTTTAAAAAAGTATCTTGGAATTACTTGAAATTGTACACAGTCACAGTCAACGACGCCCTGAACAACGATCCGTTGAAAATATTTGCATATCTCTTAAGGAATATTTTGAATGAATTTTGAAAATCAGGAGAGCGATCCATGCTCTTCGGCAGTGAAATGACTTTAAAAAAACAAAAAAAAACAAAAGTACCTTGGAATTACTTGAAATTGTACACAGTCACAGTCAACGACGCCCTGAACAACAATCCGTAGAAAATATTTGCATATCTCTTAAGGAATATTTTTAATGAATTTTGAAAATCAGGAAAGCGATCCATGCAGTGACTTGACTTTTTTTCACAAAAAAACCAAAAGTATCTTGGAATTACTTGAAATTGTACACAGTCACAGTCAACGACACCCTCAACAAGAATCCGTTGAAAATATTTGGATATCTCTAAAGGAATATTTTTAGTGAATTTTGAAAATCAGGAACGCAATCCATGCACTTACGCAGTGAAATAACTTTAAAAACAAAAGTACCTTGGAATTACTTCAAATTGTACATAGTCACAGGCAATGACGCCCTGAACAAGAATCAGTTGAAAATATTTGCATATCTCTTAAGGAATATTTTTAATGAATTTTGAAAATCAGGAGAGCGATCCATGCACTTAGGCAGTGAAATGACTTTTTTTTTTAAAAGTATCTTGGAATTACTTGAAATTGTACACAGTCACAGTCAACGACGCCCTGAACAACAATCCGTAGAAAATATTTGCATATCTCTTAAGGAATATTTTTAATGAATTTTGAAAATCAGGAGAGCGATCCATGCACTTAGGCAGTGAAATGACTTTTTTTTTTTAAAAAGTATCTTGGAATTACTTGAAATTGTACACAGTCACAGTCAACGACGCCCTGAACAACAATCCGTAGAAAATATTTGCATATCTCTTAAGGAATATTTTTAATGAATTTTGAAAATCAGGAACGCAATCCATGCACTTACGCAGTGAAATAACTTTAAAAACAAAAGTACCTTGGAATTACTTCAAATTGTACATAGTCACAGGCAACGACGCCCTGAACAAGAATCAGTTGAAAATATTTGCATATCTCTTAAGGAATATTTTTAATGAATTTTGAAAAAAAGGAGAGCGATCCATGCACTTAGGCAGTGAAATGACTTTTTTTTTTAAAAAGTATCTTGGAATTACTTGAAATTGTACACAGTCACAGTCAACGACGCCCTGAACAACAATCCGTAGAAAATATTTGCATATCTCTTAAGGAATATTTTTAATGAATTTTGAAAATCAGGAAAGCGATCCATGCACTAAGGCAGTGACTTGACTTTTTTTCACAAAAAAACCAAAAGTATCTTGGAATTACTTGAAATTGTACACAGTCACAGTCAACGACACCCTCAACAAGAATCCGTTGAAAATATTTGGATATCTCTAAAGGAATATTTTTAGTGAATTTTGAAAATCAGGAACGCAATCCATGCACTTACGCAGTGAAATAACTTTAAAAAGAAAAATTATCTTGGAATTACTTGAAATTGTACACAGTCACAGTCAACGACGCCCTGAACAACGATCCGTTGAAAATATTTGCATATCTCTTAAGGAATATTTTGAATGAATTTTGAAAATCAGGAGAGCGATCCATGCTCTTCGGCAGTGACTTGACTTTAAAAAAACAAAAAAAAACAAAAGTACCCATTCAGACTACTTTTGTACAGTTTTTGACAAAAAATGTTTTGCAAAATTTTGGACAAAACATTTTATTGTAAAAATGTTGACAACAATTTTTTTTGCAAAATTTTGGTCAAATTTTTTTTGTCAAATTTTAGACAAAAATTGTTTTAGTCAAATTTTGGCAAATATTGTTTTAGTCAAATTTTGGACAATTGTCTTTTTTTTATTTTCTGGGGGGCGCTATAGAGCCCTGGGGCTAGTTTTTATTCACTTTAGTGCCCTCAAAAACGAGCGCAACCTTGGCGAAAATAATAATAATCTCAACAGGAAGTTGGTGCCAGGGCCAACGGACACAACGACAGACGGTGAAATTAGATTTTTATTGTGTGGAGAAAGAAAACGACGACATGAAGTTCTAAAATGTTGTTTTTGTGACAGAAAAAAAAACACACAATCTCCGGAAAATGGCAGCAAATATTTCTTCTGATAAACACATTGCGTGACATTATTGCGTTCTCTACGCTTTCCACGTGACGACTTTGACTGGAGCAAACGCTGATGACGTATAAACAATATGATACACGGTCGTTTAGAGTTGAGTTACATGAGAGGAAAGGAATGACATGAGAAACTGAGCCACTTTAACACAACTCTTCTTCCTCCTCTAAGATTTCTTGTACTCGATTCTCTCCACCTTCACGTCGTCGCCGATCAGCTGATAAACGTACGTCACCACCGTGGACGCCTGGATGTCCATTAATACGAACGAGGGGATGATGTTGCTGTGAGCAGAGAACACACAGGACTTTAGGGAGGGCTCGTTATAACAAATATATAATAAAGCCAATTCAACTCCATCTCAATTAAACCTTGAAAAAAATCTGTCTGTTTATTAAATAATATATATATATATAGTTTTTTAATATATTTATTGACTTATTTATTATTATTATTTTAATATTAAAACAAATTATAAAGAAAAAAATATATAATTTATTTAATTATTTTTTATTCATTTATTTTTAATCAAAATAATAAAAAATAATATTTTGAATTTATTAAAATAAAGATATAATTGATTTACTTATTTTTTATTATTTAATTGTATTAATAAAAAATTACTATTTTGAGTTTATTTAAAAAATATATATATATATATATATATATGTAATTTATTTGCTTATTTTTTATATTAAAATATAATTTATTTACTTATTCTTTATTTAATTGTTTTAATAAAAATAATAATACAAATAAATATTTTGGATTTACTAAAAAAAAATATATATAATTTATTTACTTATTTTTTATTATTTAATTGTTTTAATAAAAGATAAATATTTTGAATCCATGTAAAAAAAAAAATATATAATTGAATTACTTATTTTTATTATTCTTTATATTAAAAAAATATATATATATATAATGTATTTATTCTTTATTATTTAATTGTTTTACTAAAAATGATCATACAAATAAATATTTTGAATTTATTAAAAAAAAAATATATATGTATATATATATAATTGATTTACTTATTTTTATTATTTAATTGTTTTAATAAAAATAATAATAAATACATATTTAGAATTTATTTAAAAAGTATGTATATAATTTTTTTTTTACTTATTTTTTATTATTTAATAAAATAAATAAGGTTAAGCGTCGACAGTTGAGTGTCTGGTTGCCGTGGCGACCGCCTCCCTCTCTCCCTCGTACCTCTCCAGAGCGCTGTAGGCTCCCGTGGCCGAGCCGGGGTTGATGTAGAACTTGTTCTCGTTCTCAAACGCCTCGAACTTGTGCGTGTGTCCTGAGATGAGGATGTCGACGTCCAGCTGCCTCTGCAGCAGCGCCAGGCTCGCCATGTCGCCCCACGGGATCACCTGGTGACCGTGGATCAGGCCGATCTTAAACTGGCCCACTGTCACCACCTTCTGTTCTGGGTAGTTCAGGTTCTGAGGGGGCGGGGGATACAAAACATGTTTTTAGTTAACAAAGAAGTTACTGCGTTATTTATGAATAACAGTAGCTACGTCTGTGACGCCCCGCGCATTCTGCGGCTCATCTGACCACGCCACGTTTGTCTAAAATGCAAATGTCTTGCGTCGACGCACCTCATCGAAGTCTCCTCGTACGATGTGGACGTCTCCGGCGAGCGTCTTCAGGTAGTCGTAGCTCTCCTTGGTGCAGAGGTTTCCCGTGCAGAGGATGTGCTGGATCTTCCCCGGCACCAGCAGCTTCTTGAACTTGGCCGGCAGCGTGTTGCAGCGGTGGGGGATGTGCAGGTCACCTAACACCAGGACCAACTGACGGCAGCACACAGACGCATACGGGTTAGCGACGTAGCCAGTTACCGGCTCGGTGACTGCGTTTTTGTCATTTTAAGAACAACTGAAAGGAGCAGTGGGCCGAGGGCGGAGCCCTGTGGGACGCCGCTGGTCGTTTCTGCTGGTGTTTATTATTAGCTCGTCGTCATCATCGTCTTTGTTAACCAAACAGTGTCCAAACTTTGTGTTACGCGAGTACAGTCGTAGGAGTGTCACGATCTCCATTTGTAGCTACTGTAGCGCGACTACACGTTAGCTCCTCCCGCTAACCTGAAGCTGCTGCTGCCAACTAATTGTGTTACGAGCGTGTAGCAAAGCACAGGACGTAGACGTGACGACGACGACAACCGCGCTAACACGACAACTCTACTGTCCTCGTGTGGAGCAAAAACGTCAAAAATTAAAACTAACTAGCGATAACTAGCATCCTGGATCCCTGGATTTAAGCGTTTCCACGCTACGGAACGCCAAGCAGGTTTACAATTGCCTGGTTATTATTACATTCATATTATTATGTATTTAATTATTTAAAAACAAAAACACAGAGAATCAAATCTCAAATCGAATCGAGGATTTGGAGAATGGTGACACTCCTACACCGTAGATAAACAAGTTTAATTCATAAATCAAACATTTTTTTAAAGCAACACTTGTGAGTGAAAAGCAATTATTGACGGTCTGAATTCAAACTGCGTTCGTGATTTTTCTTCTTACAAAAACATCCCATAACGGGCAAATGTGGACTGAATCTTCACAGTTGGATTTCAGACACTCAATGTGAAATAAACCACACACAAACAAACACCGACTTACAAACACGTAGTAAAAACAATTTATAATAAATAACATTAGAACTCTTTACTAGTACTTTACTACTTTGTTGAGATTATAGGAATATTTCCATCCCTTCTTTCACCTGCTTTGTAAAAAAGTTTTTATCTCGCATAATTAGGTCAAGTTTAGTGCATTCGGACATAGAATTTAAGGTGGACTGATGTGATTTTTCCTGAGTAAGAACAGTGTATTGTTCATAATTTATATATTATATTATATATTTAAACTTTGCGGGAAGACGTTATCGACCAAGACGAAGAAAAAAGTCGACCGTAACCATGGCCTCAACTCAACAGGAAGTTGGCCATTTGGTCTGCATCCTACGTTAATTAGCTAACATGTCCGAGCACATTTTGCCGTACAAACATTTTTTTTTAAAAAGCGGCAATTTGTACTAGACGAATTGAATATGAAAAGTTGTCAAAAATGGCGTGGCCGCTGCGACCCTCGGTTTTGGCAAATTTTGACCATTCGCCGTGATTTCGGCGTACATCGAGTTCCACCAAATTTCCTGAAACTTGGTGGGAAGGCGTTAAAGACCAAGACGAACAAAAAAGTCGACCGTAACCGTGGCGTCAACTCAACAGGAAGTTGGCCATTTGGAATGTTGGCGCCCATCTGCATCCTACGTAAATGAGCTAACGCGTCCAAGCATATTTTCCCGTACCAACATTAAAAAAAAATGCGTCAATTTGTACTGGACACATCAAATATGAAACATTTTCAAAAATGGTGTGGCAACGGCAATCCTCTGCTTTTTGGCGAATTTTGACCATTCGCCACCACGTAACAGGAAGTGCCCTCTGACTTCGGCATCCGTTGAGTTCCACAGAATTTCCAGAAACTTCGCGGGAAGATGTTATCGACTATGACGAAGAAAAAAGTCGACCGTAACCATGGCCTCAACTCAACAGGAAGTGGGCCAGTTTCAATTTTGGCGTCCATTTTGGCGATATGCAGTCCTAGTTTGTTTTGGGGGGCTTGTTAACGAGTTTCGCGTTTTATAATCATGGTTTGCACTTCCAGGCCACCATAGAAAACTGTTTAAAGAGCAAAAATCCGAGCCTCTCCAGTGTTAGTGCGAGCCAGGCAGAGTCAGAGGAGCAGAAAAACAGAGCGAGGCGAGCGACACTTACCCGGTGACCAGCCTGGTGGAGTGAAGACAAGGATGAGAGGGGGAGTGGGAGTGGGTGAGAGAGGGAGGAGAAGGCGGGATGTGCGTGGAGAGAACGACACGATGCATGATCAAAGATTGAGAAGGAAAAAAAAACAAGAGGGGAAAAAAACTGAAATTAGAAAATTAAAAAAAAGGTGAATGGATTAAGTCGACAGATATTAATCATTCCAAAAATAAATAAATCAATCAGAAAATCAAACAACAATGTGGTTAAATTATTGTGTTAATGGCGGCTGGTTAGTGATAATGATAAAGCAAAAAAAAATGGCTGATTGTAAGAAAGATTTTGAAACTCGAGGCGTTATTTACAAATAAATATTGATCCAAACTATAGTTCAACAATTGCCTTAAAAATAATAAGTGTCATTTTAAGGCCATATAATATTATATAAAATGGACTGTTCCATTATTTTGTTTGGTTCGGAGAATGACGATCAGTGTTCATGACTTATTTCTTGTACAGAGCAAAGAAACCAGAAAATATTCACATTTTAAAAAGCTGAAAATCAGAGAAACTTGTTTTAGTTAATTTTTTAAGTGATTTGCAAAAGATTTGACTCTTAATTTAATAATTCATAATGGATTAATCTGCTATAAATCAGATTGTGAACGTGAAATGTCCTGGTTTCTTTGCTCCATATAACAAAGAAATCATTAAATCTTAGTATATTTTGATTTGTGGACAAAAACATAATCATTTCCAAGTCTGACAACCACTAATTGACGTTTTCTGACATTAATTACAGCCCTGTTGATGTAAGGGTGGGAAATGTATGGTGGCCCTGAGGTGCAAAACACAAACGCAAAACAAAAAACACAAAAAGATTCAATCAAAACGTAAACGCAAATAAAAAAAAACACATGACATATCTCTTCCGTTTTTGTGTTTTGCACCTCAGGGCCACCGTAGAAAAGGGTGAATGAGTGAACTAATAACTGCAGTGAATTGTCCTGGTGTATCTTTACGGTGGTCCACGTTTAAAAACATGATGATGATGTAAAGTCAAAGTTAATAATAATAATTCATCTTTGTTGTTTACAATACAGAAGTAGCTGCTAGCATGCTAGCCCTGGTAGCTAACATGGGGGGTGGAAAAGTAAACAAAATGTGCTGTAAATAAACCACATAACAACCACGACTGTTGGTCAAACACAACAATAAGCGAAGGTTTTGAGAAAAGTCAGCCGCAGTTTGTTCTCACGATCTTTTTCGCCACTAAAGTGATCATCTGTCATGTGACCGTTGGTCCATCTCGCAAACGGAGCTTCACGTTCAGACACGAAAACAACAACACGTCGCTCCGTCCGCGTCCACAAAGTGTTCGGAAACATGCCGAGGACACGGAGGTCGACACCCGGGCTGTGAACGACAGCATTCGTGGCCCCGTTTTTTCGCCATTTCACACTCACCATCTTCTTCTGTGTTGCTGTTTCCTTCCTGCGAGACTCGGCCGAGTTAAGTTGAGGAAACGTCGACGTACGTATGACGTCACGACGTCAGCCAACGGGAGCGGAGGAGACCAACGCGCGTCAAGCTCGCGGCGATAACTTCCGTCCGACGTTTCAAAGTAAAAGCGTGTCAAACTTGGGGGATTTACAGTAAACGGATGGGATAATCCATTCCTAATAAAAATATTCACAAAACAGCCACAGTTGGCCAAAGTGCAACAAAATACAATAGTAAACAAAAATAAAAAACAGTAAAACAATAAAGTTTTCTGGTTTCTTTGCGATTAATCCATTACCAAATTAATTGTCAACTATTTTCATCATTTTCATCATCATCAATTAATCAGTTTGAGTGTTTAAAAAAAAAAACAGATTTTTCAGCTTCTTAAATGTAAATATTTTCAACCTCGATGCAATACTTCCTTCTAACATTTCAAAGTAAAACTGGGAATTACAGTAAACGGATGAACAATCCAAACCAGTCCAACTTTATTTATAAAACACTTTAAAAACAGCATTTTTGCATTGAATTTCTCATTGAAAACAAGTTTTCAGATTTTTCAGTGTCTTAAATTTAAATATATTTTCGTTTCTTTGCTCCACATAACAAAGAAATCAGTGAAACTGTTGTCGGCATCAAGACGGAATGTGATGACATGTTTAATATTCAATAAAGGAAATATTCCTTTTTTGCCGCTGCACGCAGTAGTAGTAGTAATTTTATATTTTTTGTAAATGCTTAATTTTTGTTTAGTTTTTGACTAGTTTTATTTTTTCTAATTGCTAGTTGCAAGATTCAGAAAGGTAATAATAATGATTGTGTCTTTAAAAAAAAGAAGAAAAAAAGATGCCATTTGGCACAACTAAGCAAAACTAAACAACAACAAAAAATACCCCACAAATGTGTCGTCGTGTTTTATTTTGAAAGGAATGGTATCACCGGACGTGGCAAAGCGCCCCGTGTGGCTGCTAGCTTCACTTCTACAGTAAAAGCTCCGTGAGTAGCAGCGTTGCGAAGAACATTCGAGAGGAAAGGTGAGGAACTTAAACAGAGTTGTCTTATCTTCTGTTAGCTCGTCTCGCCCTGACGCGGATTTCACAACGAAGTTCGTGATTCACGTCGCCAAACATTAGCTCGCTAAAAATGCTAACCGTGCCCTGAAAGGCTACGGTTATAACCACGTTACCTCCTTTCACGCGCAACGCGTCGTCAGCGCAGGACTATTAAGTAAGTGACTTGGCGTTAGCATCTCTGGGCTCCGGCTATTTCCTGGTGATGTAAGGGGGGCTACGAGCCGCGGTAACGGGCCGCGCTCACCGCGGAGCTGTTGGTTAGAAGCATCAACGGGGTGTTGTCGTCACACCTTTATAGTCACACATTCAAGGGATTTAATTTCGCGATGTCATGTTTTTTTTTTGGTTTATTTCCGTGATGAATTCGGTGACGAAACACGTGCTGAAAACATGCTAGCTTCGGCGGACGAGCTACGTACGCAGCGTTGGACCCTAAAAACGTCTAACGGGGCACAGTGAAGGAATTGTTTTTCTCTGGTTTTTGATCGATAAAAGACCTAGCATAGCTGCCACTGTGCGTCAACGTCAGCGTGACGGTATAGCAGCGCATGTGGGAATTGTGTAATAACCGAGCGCCTCTCCCCCCTGAAGGTTCCCCCCCCAGAAAAGTCTCGAGGACGCTCCGGAAAGCCCGCCTGCTGCCTGCCTCCGCCCCTGAGCCTGGCACCTGCACCGCTTTGGACGCTTTCTGGTGTTAAGACTGTGTGCCTTTGAGAGCCATCAACCATTCACGGATCTCTGCTGTTATCTACACGCCAGCTCCAGCCACCCGACACCGTTCACTGCGTCTCTTGGACGATCAGCGTTGTGTTTATGTCTTTGTTTTGCGAAAACGGTAAGCACCAGCGTACGTTTCTAAACCCTCTCGTTAATTGTCCTTTTGATGCTGACACATGTGTGTGTTTGGGTGTCTTTTACTTGTATTTCTTCTCCCGTGTTTGCTGTGCCACTGAGTCAAAATGGCGTCTCCCAGTCCCGTCACTCGTGTACATTGACTGTATGACGCACTCTGCACCAAGCTGCCAGCTAAAGCTAGCTTAGCTTCCTTCCCCCCTAAACAGGGCCCACTCTTGCTCTGCTGCTGCTTTTAAAGACAAATCCCGCTCCTAAATTTGACCATTATCGCCACAAACTGTTAAATTATGTTTATTAATACTTATTAAATCCATATTTTGTATGCAAATGATGATATACAGTCACTGGCCACTTTATTAGGTACGCCTGCTACAGAGCTACACCTAATGATTGTTTTCAGAATGGATTAATCCGTCTTTACCTTCTATTATTCTATATTACCTACTCATTTTGAGGATTTGTTTGGTCCAGAAAATGTTTCCACAGACCACAAATGTTGTTTTTGTCTATGGAGCAATAGAACCTGATAATATTCATGTTTAAGTAGCTGAAAAATTACATTTTAATATTTAAAAAAGCTCTCCTTTGCTGCTAAATCAGCATTTATTCACCTTCTACCACTATATCTTTCACATGAGGGTCAGGGAGGGTGGGGTGGAGTGAAAGGTGAGGTACTATTTCATATGTTTTAAGTTTTTATTTGGTATCATATAGTAACTAAATTGTTCTCCAGTTTGAATTTTTAACACATTTACCAATACTATGTTGTCATCGGCAAGGGCTTTTGACTGTTTGTGGTTTAAATAATGGCATTTAATCCTGATATTGGAAGGTCGCACCAGTTTTTCTACCTTCGGCTTCCCCCTGTAGGGCTCAACACGATGTTTATTTACGTTTACCATGTCAATATTGAACCAAGGCTTGGCAAATGTAACTGCAATCACAATATTTGTTGGAAAAAGTGTAAGATTTCTCAGTTCCTTGTTGTTTTTCTTATTTGACTGTCAGGGTTAGTTACTCCTATGATGATTGCCGATTGGTCTGTTACCAACGTTAACTCTGGTCGTTTCTCTTTTCAAAGTCTGCATCTATGCAGATGTATTTTGCCCGTGAATGCTTAGAATTGCCCAGACAGGGAGGCCTCGCACACTGTGGGACATTCCTAAGCTTTAGCTGACTGACCATAACTGCCCTACAAAACCCGGAACCAGGTTTTTGATTCAATTTATCATCAAATTTTAAAACTAAATTTTGAATAATTTGTTTCCATAGCTGTTGAAACACGGTGATATTTGGTTTCTGCTTAGTGACGCAATATGTGCGTCTTGCACTAATGCTGGAATGTTGTTGTTTCCTGCTTGTCCAACATTTTCTGTTTTCCATAAATTATAATGAAATGAGGAAACTTTTAGTGACATTTCAAACGAATGAATGTGCATATAAAAAACCCTGATAGTCAGTGAGGGTGGATATCGTTATGGAGCCCGAGCCCTCGTCTCGACCCATGACCTTCTGATTCACCAGACCTCGTGTTTCCGCTGATGAACCAGTCGGGTCATTTAATATGTCCTCGGCCTGATAACCTGCAGACTGGGTTGTTGGCATTGAAACCCTCAGCAGGGAGAGTGAGGTGGAGGGGGGGGGGGGTGCTTGGCAGCTGCCAGGCCTCCTGTTTTTGACCTGTTAAACAAGAGCAGGCCTTATGTGACTAAAGCCAGGGGCCCTCGTGTAAGACAAAGGGCTTTTTTTCTATGAAAACGGCCACAAAAGCTGAGCAGAGTATTCAGTTATGTGGATGGTTCCCCCCCCCCCCTTTCCTCTAATCTGCTGAGCTTGCTCACTGTTGAGTCACATGGACATTGGCTCGATTTTCTCACTGCAGAGGCTTCAACACACACTTGAAATATTTATAAGGGATGGTTTTGTCGGGGTTTAGTCGAGACTAGAGATGCACAATACGACGTGTGTTATCAGATGTCGGCAAAATGCACCAAGATGGCACAGTTTGTCTCGATTGGCGGCGACCTCCACGACTTCTATGCACATGTCTTAACAAAAGTCTTAAAGCGGACCTAACCGGAAGTTCCAATTAACGCTGTTTTTTATTGTGTATCTGCGTCATTACCTTGTTTACGAAGCCCTGAAGGTTCTAAACAAACAGTTCAGCCACTGCTGAGAACGCTGTGTTTTTTTGTAATCTCGGGCTCAGCGAGATCTCTGAAAAAACCCGGTCTGGTTACGTAAACACCAGTTCGCCGGAACGGCAGATCCTCCTGCTCCGGGCACTATTCCGGGCACATCCGGTTGCGTACATTGAACCGCAGAAGAAGAATAACGTCCGTTGTGGAGGTGTTTCACGAGCGACAGTGTCTTCTGACTCTGGGTCTGACTCCGGGTCAAAGTCATAAAAGGGACTGCGGCGGGGAGTCGTGAAGAAGCTATTTTTAAACACTGTTAAAACAATGTTTTGATAATGAGGAGCAGTTCCAGAAGGGGGAGCTGCCCTTCTGTGGGCTGATTATGTCACTTCCGGGTATTGGCCAATCACAAGACAGTTGGGACTCTTCTACACTGGCTGGCCAATTACAACACACTCTGTCTTCTGGGGGTGAGATTTATGTCTGAAATATCACAGCTAAGGAACAGCGTCAGAAAACTGGGATTTCTATCGGCTCGTTTACAGCAACTAGGACGTTTTTGAGCATAAAAACAAGTTAATGTATGTAAGTAAACCTCTATAACTAACATATATGTGCAACAGGACCACTCTATGTGAGCTTAAATTTTTAAAGCCTGGAAAGAATGCCTGTCAAACCTACGGGTGATTTCAGAAAGGACCTCTAAAACCTGAGCTTCAATGCCTACGAAATGACTGATTTCTCAGCCTCTGCAGCAGAAAGGAACACAATTCAAAAAGGATTTGAGAGCGTACACCTGCGGCTTTCCTGGGTGTGCTCGAAAGAAATTTCAAAACAATATCACGAGGAACCCCCCTTATACCCCCTCGAAAATTGACGTATCCGCTTTCCCGGCGTCAGTTGGTTAGAGTGGTCTTCAATTGAACTTTGTGACGTCCTGGATGGTACGACCCGCCCCTCTTTGTAAATGAGATGTTTATTAGGATTGAAAGCTCAGACTTGGTGAAGTTAAAGTCATTCTCATCTGGATAATCTGTGGCTCTGTAAATAACCTTTCACCACAGGAACACGTTGCAACTTGTGGATTTTTAATCCTGTGAAGATTCAGGGAACAAGATGAATGTTTGTTTTTATATCCTCCTTGAATAAGTACAGTGATATTTGATCAGATATTTGATCAGATATTTGATTAAAACATTTAAAAGACGATGAATCACTTCATTATTGTTCTGGAACGAACAGGATCGTGTGAACCAACTGAAATAGCAGTTTGAATTAATTTGACTCGTTTATTTCGTCCTCGGGCCTTTTGTCATTTTCAGTCTTCCATGTAAACACTTGTCAGCTTTTGAATTCATACACTTCTGCCTCGATAACTTTTATTATCAACGTTGTCGTCTTCTACTTCGTTTCGACAGACGAGTGAGACTGTGCTATGCACAGTTTAAATAGCAACCTAAAATGTATTTAAAGAAGCTTTTAGGTGGTGTTTTAACAATGTCCTTGTTCTCCACGGTACTTTTCCGCTTCACAGTGTGTTCATGACGTCAAACGTGACTCAGCGGAGGGGGGAAAAACACAGTCCCCTCGTGGCAATGTTAAATATGAGTCATTTACCCAGGTTTATAAAACCCCGATTCCTCTGATTCTGTCTCATTTCCACTGTGCTTTGCCCCCATGTTTTTATATTTTCTTGTTCTCTTTATTTTATCTATATTGCACTTTCAGGAGCCACTGAAATGGAATTTTGTGAACAGTGTCACGCATACATATACCCATTAATATTACTGTGGTGGAGGCTATTGATTTTCTGTGTAATATTATAAATATCATAGGTCATGTCTTCAAAAATCTGCTTTTGATGACTGAATTATCAATTATTTTAATAGTAATTGATTAATCTGTTTGTGTTAATGTGAATTTTTACATGACAGTTTGGGTTTGTCCAACTAAACGATTTATTTTCTAAGGTAATCGTTTTAAGATAAGAGAGTTCTTTATTTGCCCAGAAATTTATAGAAGCAAGACAGTAAAGATAAGGATAATAAATAACCATGTATTAACAAGAAAAGTACACCATCAAAAGTTAAATGGAATAGAATGTATAGTGTACATAATGGACAATTTCCAGAATATATACAGTATGGACTAGATATAATGGGATATGTTTATATTGCACTTTTGTAAAAAGATTGGTCCATAAACTGTCCAAAATCACGAGCCTTGACTTCTTTATGTGAAGCAAAAAAACAGGAAAATAATCGCTTTGAAGAAGCAGAAAACAAATCTTCAAATTGATTTTTTTTTTTTTTAATCATAAAATATTAATTTATTAAATTACTGATAATTGAGATCAGATTAGGATTGTCTGACAGACACCTCGTATCTAAAGTGTATTCATTCTGCGTAATTTAATCTCCTTTTTATCAGATCAAAGATTAAAACCACTTGACGCTTGTTAGGATGTGGTGTAATACAGCATGCGGTTGTTTTTAAATCATTTTCCATTTTAATTATTGATGGTCTCTCTTTCTCCCTTTTTTTTCTGCCTCTCCTCTTTCAGAGCTGTTGCGCAGCCGTTGGAACCTGTGTGGTGGAAATCTAGCCTTCAAGCAAGGAGCTTGCGGCCACAGCGGCACAACGTTTTTCATGTCAGAGACCGAGCACGCTTGCAGTCGTTTATGTCATCCCCTCTTTTCCAGACAGAAGATCCCGAAAAATCCCCAACCAAGATCCTTTTATCTTACTGATAGTGCTCACGGCCAGCCAAAATGTCTGTCAACGTCAACCGCAGCGTGTCAGACCAGTTCTACCGCTACAAGATGCCCCGTCTGATTGCCAAGGTAACGGCTCGGCCGATATTCTTCACAGAATGTGTCAGGAAGCGTCTTATTTGAGGTGTTTGTTTAAAAACTACTGTGTTTTCCGTCCTCCGCTCAGGTTGAAGGCAAAGGGAATGGAATCAAGACAGTCATTGTCAACATGGTTGATGTTGCAAAGGCATTAAACAGGCCTCCAACATGTAAGTCACACCACGCACATCTGACGCTTCTGTTTGTTCAGATCGGATTGATTCTGACTCCTTATTCAATCGTTAAAGGTGCATTGTGTAATAAATCTAAAGCAACTGGCCGTAAAATACTCCTAAAATGTCACGGAGTAGGGATGTGAATCTTTGGGTGGCTCGCGATTCGATTCAAAATCCATTCTCGATTCAAAAATTGATACAACGCATAGTGTTTTAAGGCAAATTATGGCATCAAAACGATGCAGTTTGTATAAGATAATGTGATCACACAAAGGCAAACTTAAGACAAAAGAACATTTATTCATTCAAAACAAATACAAACTTACTTAATAACTTTCACAAATAAAAGCTTAGACTAGCTGTCTTTTTCTCCCAGAAGTTACAAAATAAACTGTACACAAATAACACAAACTGGTGTTTTGTGTGGTTTTCCAAAATAGAAATGTAAAAAAAAAATATAATTTTTTTAATCGATTTTTGAAGTTTTTGAATTGATTTTTTTTCCCCCAGCCCTATCACAGAGACACCAACAACAATACAGCCAAAAATATTTGCATTAAAATATATTTTGCGGACCGCAAATCATGGTTTGGCATGTGGCGCCACCTATCGCCGTCTACCAGTCACTGCAGTCGGTAGAGTCTCGGCTGCCGGGGAACCACGGGTTACCAGTTACGTCTGAGCTACAATGGTTCGGAAAAAACTAAACCTAAAAAGATATTTTTCTGTATTTTTGAGTGTTGACACTTGACAGGAAACTTAATTTAGAAGATTCACAACGTTGTTTGTTGCCATGTTCTTAGACCACTGGTTTCCAAACACTGGCTCGGGGACCCACAGATGAGTTTAAGTTAAAAAGAATGTGTATATCTTTTAAATAACATGTTAAAACAAAGATATTATCATCAGTTTGCCAAACATCTCTTGGGAAATGTTGGTTTTACTTCTAAAAATGATAATATTGCAGCTGTGAATGTGTTCTCCCTCTTCTCCTCCACAGACCCGACCAAGTTTTTTGGTTGTGAACTCGGCGCTCAGACCCAGTTTGATACCAAAAATGACCGTTACATCGTCAACGGATCCCACGAGGCGAACAAGTTGCAGGACATGCTGGATGGGTTCATCAGAAAATTTGTGCTGTGTACCGAGTGCGACAACCCTGAAACTGATCTGGTAAACGTCCGACGTGAAAGCCCTTGAGGTCCTTCTTATTTATCTATCGTGGTGTAGTGGAGTTAATCGTATTTATCTGTGCTCCTCCTCGCAGCATGTCAACCCCAAGAAACAAACCATCGGCACTTCCTGTAAGGCCTGTGGAAACCGCGGCATGCTCGACACCAGACACAAACTCTGCACGTTCATCCTCAAAAACCCACCAGGTCAGAAACGGTCTCTTGGCCTCTGTTTTTAAAAAGATTTAAAGCTTTTTAAACACAGACACTGATAATTCTGCTCCTCCCCAACAACAACAACAACAGAGACCAATGACAGTGGATCCGCATCTGCAAAGAAGGAGAAAGAGAAGAAGAACCGCAAGAAGGACAAGGAGAACGGCTCCGGCGGCGGAGAGGCCCATGGCAACATCGACGCTCCTCAGGCTGTGGTGAGTTTGCTTTTTCTCTTTTACACACACACACACACACTTGGACACAGTTCATCGACCGAGCACAGAGCAGACCTCTGTTACTTTGATGGTCCTCACCGGCTGCTCATCATAGCTCCTGGTTCTCCTGGGCTCAGATTTACTGTGGGAAACCCTGGACTTTTTATAGGAACCTAATATCAGCTTCTTACGCTTTAGAGGGAAACGACTTTAATGATATTACATTGGAGCGAAGGCCTTCTGCAGCAACCATCGTGTCCCCTAAAAAACGACACTAGACGATTGTTAATATAGAAGTTGTTAAGCAGGGCTCATGTTTTTCTACTTCGCTTTTTTCCCTCCCGTCTAAACTATTAACCGATGTACAAATATGTCCAATTGAATAGATTTGAGACTGTAACCCGTGTCTTTGACTCTCTGTGATAATGAGCAAATGGCCTAGAAGTGGATTTCAGTTAAATTTTAACAAAATTTAGATGATAACGTGTTCCCACAGTGGGAAAATTCACTTGTTTCAGCAGCAGAAAAGTCAGAGGTTAGAAATCTTCTATGCAATACATGTGATGTGTTAAATTTAACTTGTTTTTTATTAAAAATGACAATGGACAAGTGAAGAAGGGAGAGAAGGAAGTGAGGAAAACACTGCAGACTAAATGACGCCTGTGTGAACTAAACATCAGGTCATAGAGAAATTAAACATGTACGTAAGAACAGTCATGAAATGTCTGAATAAACTGCATGAGCAACAAAAGACGAGATAAACGAGAACACATTAAAATAATCGGGTCAAGTTCAATAGATGAGTGAATGAAAATGAAAGAATACAAATAAATAATTAAACCAGGTTTGTTTTTTAAAACTATGAATTATTAAAAAAAGGTGCATTTGTTTGAATATATATTTCTGGAGGTTTTGGACCTTTTTTTCATTTAAATGGACATAATGGTGGAGTTTGATTTTCCGTCGATAAATAAACCAAAACGACCGTATCCTTCAGGACGGAGATGATGACGACGAGGACTGGGCAGAGGAGACCACGGAGGAGGCGCAGAGGCGACGAATGGAGGAGATCAGCGATCACGCCAAGAACCTGACGCTCTCCGACGACCTGGAGAGGCCTCTGGAGGAGAGGGTCAACCTCTTCTACAACTTTGTCAAAGTAAGAACTGACAAACGGAGACTTTACATAGAAATATAACACAGCGTATCAAAAACGTATGACGGCTGTTAACGACACATTTGTGCGGCGTGACGACGTGATTCTCCAGCTCTGTAACAAATATTGTTATCCCAAAAAGGAAGCAATAAACGGCCCAAACATGACTCGGCGAAAAGGGTTTTATGTGATATTTATTCATCTCCACATAGTGAAGCATGCGATGCATAGGATTTTTTGGATTGTATCTGAATCTACATTTTATACTGATTTATCAAGTGTTTTTCTTCTTTAAAAATAAATTGGGTTTCAAGTCATGTGACCATGAGGCGCTAGAAGACAAATTCGTGTATCAGAAGAACTTAAGTGATGGAGATTAAGGGCCAATTCCTATCTTAAACCAAGTGTTGAGGGTTATTTTGTCACTTAGAAATGGGACACCCCTTAAATGCAGATACGTCTTCAGACTGTAGGGGGCAGAATAACGCGAATGCTGCGTCCAGTCTGTCAACTCCAAAAAAGAACACATTTACGTCACGATCCGTTTGTCACTCAAGTTATGAGGTTGTCGGTTAGTTACTTGTTTCGTTGCTTTCGGCGCCATCATTATGTTGTAACACGCAATGCATTCTGGGTACCCCTTGCTCCCAAGGGTGGTCTCGGAAAATCTCAATATTGAGGACGATACAGCCCTTAAACTTGGCCCTCAACTTAATTTTTCTGAGAATCTGGGCAGAACTTGCACTAGAGGGAGAGCTTCTTGAGATTGAGGGTTAAGCAAGGAATTGGAATTCACCCCAACACTAATAATTTGTACTTTATCGATGGCAGTACATAAACATGTGTAACACACAGCATATAAAAGGCAGCTTCTGTTTGCAGTTTTAGAAGTGGACAAAAAGGCACCGAACATGACCTTTCGACCAGAATGTCCAATCACTGGACAATCCCTGAATCCCATTGGAGTTGATTCTTGTAGAAAAAATGAGTCTAAAATGAACTTCTATTGTTCCTGCAGCTAAAGAAGGACGAGGCAACCATCGACGCGGCCGACAAGGAGATTTTGGCGGAGGCGGAGCGTCTGGACGTGACGGCCATGGGTCCGCTTATCCTCAGCGAGCTGCTCTTCGACGAGAACATCCGCGAGCAGATCAAGAAGTACAAACGCCACTTCCTGCGCGTGAGTTGGAAACCGTTGCACCATTGTCGCCTTAAACTCTCTCTCGTCACCGGTTTTGTTTTGTGTATTTAAAATGCGTTTCTTTTTTTAATTCCCCTCAGTTTTGCCACAACAACAAAAAGGCCCAGAAGTATCTGATGGGAGGCTTCGAGTGCGTGGTGAAGCTGCATCAGGTTCACCTGCTGTCGCGAGTTCCCATCATCCTCAAAGACCTGTACGACGCAGACCTGCTGGAGGAGGACGTCATCTTCGCCTGGGCAGAGAAGGTGAGTCAGAGCGAGAGAGCGGAGAAGGTCGTTCTGACCCGTGTTACCCACCCACAGGGAAGATAAAAGAAATGCTGAATATTATGTGTTTTGTCAGCAGGAATGAGCTAAAAAACATTTTCTGCAGCCAATGATAATTTTTTTAGTGTTTCTTGTCAGCTTATAATTTGTTTGGTCTATAAAAGTCAGAAAATTAATGTTATTTTATTTTACAGATCTAACTAATGCTGCTCAATAAACTTAAAATATTGTTATAATTGACAGAAAAGCAGTGTAGGGCTTTTATTCTTTTTGAAGGAAGTGGCTTTCAATCCCAACTTCCTCTGTTGTTGTGGGAATGAGATGTATTTCTGGAAATAAATGTAAAAAAATATATATTTTATGGATGAAGTGGCCCTTTTTAATGTAATTCCCCCCCCCCCCAGCCAAATATTTTACAATTAACTGTCAGAGGAGCCAAGAAACCAGAAACTGTTGACATTTAAGAAGCTGAAATCGCAGAATTGTATTTGTATCACCTCAGTGTTTTAAACACTATTGCATCTCACTGTAAAAATCGCATTTTCTATCAGGAAACAGGAATATGGGTCACTTTTTCAACCGCTCACTCTCCCACACCAGAGTCCATAGAGAAAATCTGTGATTTTAGCTCATTGTGGCACAGGAGCTTCTGGTCCACTGCTGCCTCTTGTGGTCACTTTGTGTCACTGATGTTAATCTGAATGAAAGGATTTCAAACCCAGAAGTGAGAAACTTAACTGGTTTGAACTTTGTGATGGAGGCGGCAGTGGATCGACCGCATCTGTGTGCGGTGAAGTAAAAATGGTTGAACCCGTTGGGTCACTTCAAACTTATGTAAACTTATATCAAGTCACATCAGTTTCCAGATGAAACATTGTTTCCTTGTTTGAAGACAAACACGTTGTTGTGAAAACTTGGATCTTTTTCCTGCGACGTTTCCAACTAAACAGAGCTTTGAACCTCACTGCAAACAACTTTTATTGACTTATAGAAGTAAAAAAAACACCCCAGCATCTGAACAAAAGTCATGTTTGAACAGACTGCTGCAAACTGTGAGGCCTCATGACCACAGGAAGTGCTGCTGCAGCAGTGTGTGTCTGTGTGTATGTGTTTGTGTAAAAGGGAAGAGCGTCTGCTCGCTCAGACTTTGATTCTGCACCGAGATAAAAACAAAACAAAGAGAATCAGGCGGACGCGTCACATGACGCTCGAGCAGAAGTGTCCCGTCTGAGGGCAACGTGAACGTACGACCGATATTCACTCAAGTAATTCATGAAGAATCGTCTTCAAACGATACAAGTTAAACCTTTGAGGCTGATCTGCTGATTCTCCAACTGATTCTAATGATTCAGTTAGACCCAAAATGACTGCTTTACATGTCACTAATTTGTGACGTATGGTGAAAACGACGTGACTAGATAACTTTATCATGGAAAAGCACAATTTCTGTTCTTGACCTCGACTTTATTTCCTCTTCTTTAGGTGTTTTTAGATCAAGTGTCAGAGCTTTTCTGTGTGTTTTTTTTTTTTTTACACCCAGGTAAAACAAAGGAAGTAGTATTTTCTAACCTGTACAATAAATGTTCACTCTGCTTTAGAGCAGGGGTGTCAAACTCATTTTCACTGAGGGCCACATCAGCATAACGGTAACCCTCAAAGGGCCGGATGACACTGTCATACAGAATTTAAAAAAAAAACTTTTTTAGAAACTACTCCGTAAAATATTGCTAAATAACTTTCTGTATTTATTAGAGCTGTTAACGATTATTTTCGTAATCGATTAATATGACTATTATTTTCTCGATTAATCGATGAATCGTTTGGTTCAGAAAATGTTAAAAAGCGTTGGTCGGTGATTTCTTTGTTATGTGGAGCAAAGAAACCAAGAAAATATTCACATTTAAGAAGCTAAAACAATCAGATATCTGGTTTTAATGATGAAAAAAAGCTTCAAACCGATTATCAAAATAGTTGGGGATTAATTTAGTAATCGATTCAGCTCTAGTATTTATTACTTATTCTATTTCACTCATCACATGATGCGTATACAATGATACACTGCGATCCAGTGGCGGTGCCGTCACTTTGCGGGTAACACAATCGCCGTGCATTGTGGGAAATGTAGTTTATATTCCATGCACGCCTTAAAGCAGCATCGACCTATTTTAACACGGATTTAAGACCAATTAATCACTCGTGGGCCACATGACGCATGACGTGGATCTTAAATAATATATTGTTTCTTCCCTCCATCAGGTCTCTAAGAAGTACGTGTCTAAGGAACTTGCCAAAGAGATCCACGCCAAGGCCGCGCCTTTCGTCAAGTGGCTGAAGGAGGCGGAGGAGGAGAGCGAGGGCAGCGAGGAGGAGGAGGAGCAGGAAGACGAGAACGTGGAGGTAAAGTGGACGATATCGGAAGCAGAAACTCGAGATGTGGCCCCAACGGCAACTCCCGTTCTCCCATTTTACGTCGCGTGTACTCGCGTTGGGCTACGTTGCCTCGCAGCAGCGTTTTCTCCAGTTTCCTCCCACAGTCGTTTTAAGGCACTGTTTTTAGCCCAAATATTCATTTACCTGCTGATCCCTGCCCTATAATGTATAAAAAAAAAACAACTACTGTTATTTAGCTCTGGAAAGGGCATGAGCGATGATATTTCCTGTCCCTTTTTTATGGACAATTTGTAGATTCAAGGGCCAATTCCCATCTTAACCCTCAAACTCAACCCTTAATCTTAACTGACCCTCAAAACCAAGTGTTGAGGGTAATTTTGTCACTTAGAAATGGGACACCCCTTAAATGCAGATACGTCTTCAGACTGTAGGGGGCAGAATAACGCGAAAGCTGCGTCCAGCCTGTCAACTCCAAAAAAGAAGAAGAAGAAGAAGAACACATTTACGTCAGGATTATTTATTACGATCCAGTTGTCAGTTAGTTATAAGATGATACTCATACAAATATTCAGCTGACAGTTACCACACACCACGGCTTATTGAAAAGTAAACCACACCGGCCGACTATTGACAAAATATCGTAAAATAAGAATAAATGTTACGCAACAATGACGTCAGTAATCCATAATATGGGCCTAAACTAAGATAATACAATGGTTTCATCATTTCACTCTTTTCGCTGCTTTCGGCGCCATCTTTGTTATGTGAGAACGCGCAATTGCATTCTGGGTAGCCCTTGCTCCCAAGGGTGGTCTCGGAAAATCTCAATATTGAGGGCGATGCAGCCCTTAAACTTGGCCCTCAACTTAATTTTTCTGAGAATCGGGACAGCACTTGGACTTTTTTGAGATTGAGGCTTAAGCGAGGAATTGGAATTCACCACAAATCTTGGAATTCACCACAAATCTTATAATCTGTGAAAAGCGTTGTGTAGATAATCTCGACTTGTCTGTCCTCAGGTGGTTTACTCGTCTTCTGCCCGCGAGCTCAAAGTGGAGACTGTGAAACCAACGCCTGAAAAGGAAGAAGAGGACATCGACATCGACGCCATCTGAGAGATTGAGCTGCTGATGATGATGATGATGATGCTTTTCTTGTGTTGTGGCTTTGACTCATGATGACCTGTACGATCTTTAACGGCTGGCCTTCCTCTCCTCCTCCTCTCCTCCCCTCTCCTCCTCCTCCTCCTCCTCCTCTGCTTTGTGGCATGACGTTAACATTAGCGCTTTACTTGCTGCTCAGTCTAATCTAATTTTTGGAGATTGTTGAAATGAAGTTGATGTGAGGATTTTAATCTCGGGTGTTTTGGGATCATTTTGACTGCACATTATGTTGTTTTTTGTTTTGTTTTGTTTCTCGGTCCCTTTGTTTCCAGTCAATAAAGAATGTTTTGTTATCCACGATTCCTCTTGAACTTTTGCCGTATTTGCCTCCATGAGCTCGTGTTTCCTGAACAGACCCATGTGTTTTACTCCATTTATGAATTTATGTGATAAATGAATAAATAAATGCAATTTTAAAATTACAGCTGAAAGACTGAAGTAACTGTGGGAAAAAATAATCCATATTAAATTAGGTTTAAGTTAATTAAACGTATGGGGAAATTATATTGCAGGGTTTTAATGTAACATTAAGGGGGAATGAAAATGTAGGGTAATTAAATGAAAAAAAAAAAAAATTACATAATTGTAACAATATAATATTAAATGTGTAAACTTTACTTTCTACAACATTCCCACAGAGACAGATTTCTCTCCTCTTCCTCTTGTCTTGTCTCCGCTCCAATGAGAATGGACTCGGCTGCTTTCGTCACTTCCTGCAGCCGTTCGGCTGGACTCGATCGTGACGCCTTCACGGACCGTCAGAAAAAACGAATTTCACTCAATGACTGGATTTAACATTTTCTCAAAAACAGTTTTTCACATTTTATTAATTCATTTTTAAAATATTATTTATTCTTAGTATTATCATCATCATTATTATAAGTTTTTATGATGTGTAGAGATTAAGATTTACCTGTTTGATTTAGGATTATTTAATGTTTTAAGACAACAATCGATTATGTTCATAATCATAATATAATTATTATGACTTTATTCTTATATTACAACTTTTTCCTCGTAATTTTATGACTTTATTATAATATTGAAACATCCTCATAATATTACGACTTTTTTCTTGTAATATTACAACTTTTTATCATATTGCAACTCTTTTTTTCTTACATTACCACTTTTTTCTTGTAGTATAATGACTATTCTTACAATATTGCGGCTTTCTTAATATTACTTAATAATATAACCTTTTTCTTATCATATTACCTCTTTTTTCTTGTAGTATTATGACTTTATTCTTGTAGTATTATGACTTTATTCTTACATAATTGCGGCTTTCTTAATATTACTTTATAATATAACCCTTTTCTTATCATATTACCATTTTATTCTTGTAGTATTATGACTTTATTCTTGTAGTATTATGACTTTATTTTTTACAATAGTGTGGCTTTCTTAATATTACTTTATAATATAGCCCTTTTCTTATCATATTACCATTTTATTCTTGTAGTATTATGACTTTATTCTTGTAGTAATATGACTTTATTTTTACAATATTGCGGCTTTCTTAATATTACTTTATAATATATATAACAAACCCTTCACCTTATTGGACACATCACAATAAGTATGATGTCTTATGAATTCCGAGGCTGGAGGTGGTCCGTGAACGCAGCCTAATCCAGCCCAGCCGCTGAGTAGCCATTTTGGTTTCCTCCTAAAACAGCTTCACTTTGGACCACCGGAGATGGAAGAAACCGAGCCGACGGCGAGTGTTTCAGCCGCCGAAACCTTGTGAACCCCCTCGGCAAACATCCACCGCGGACTCTCGAAGCCATGTTCGCGTCCACACTGTTGTTTTTGTGAGGGTAAAAAGGCGCCCGGAGCGATTTTTTGTTTGGAAGTGGCGACCCGACAGCGCCTTAGTTTGAGTTAGCTTCACGGACTCAAAACCCGGACCGGACAAACGGACACTGGGTTGGTTTTGAGCCCACGCCATGAACAGCGTTAACCGCCCGCGTTGAACATTGAATTAGGTGTATATTTGTTTATATATATATATATATTATTTTTTGTTTTCCTCCTTGTCGCTTTACTGTTCATGTGTTCACTTCTAACACGTCCGGTCTGGTTTTGAGAATTGTCACGATCCATGCTGAGACAGTTTCCCCCGGAGAAAGAGCCGCAGAGCGGGGCGATCGTTTTGATTTCCTCCTGAAAAACGGAGGAAGTGGATTTTTTTCTTTTTTCTTTTTTTTTAAAGGGACTATTTTTGGACTGCATCAAATATAAAGATGTCAACAAAAACTCCCTTACCTACAGTCAACGAGAAGGCGACGGAAAGTGTGAGTATAAAGTGTTGTCACGTGAGTTTGTTTCGCTGCCGTTTAAATATAATGACATTTATCGGAGACGTTTGAGTGAATATTCGTGTTTAAAGTGTGGCTCATGTGTTGCGTTTACGGACCAGGGTTATAGCTCAATGTTTCACACGGTAAACAAGTGTTTCCTCTCCGTCGATGACGCCCTTCATTGTGAATATTCGTGATTTCCCCCCCACACACAGACCACCCCTCCATCCTCACATGACTCGTGTGTGTTTTTGTGTCTCGCTGAGTCAGCAGTTGTGCTAATATTGCAGGTAATAATTGAGGTTGTCGCGGATGTTGAGGCCCAACCGCGGACTAAACTACGGCACTTCTGCTGCTCAATCTAGCAGGCAACAGTCGTCTCCGTGTCCCGGCTCGGTATTGGCCCGCGCGGCTGTCACTCAAAGCTCTCAGCCGCTCAGTTTCCAAATATGGGCTCATTAGTCCCGCCCCCCTTTCCCCCCCGTTTCCTCCCTGGTCTGAAAGAGTGCCACAATTGGAGCTTCCGGTCAGGATTTTCAAAATTAAATCACGTAATTTGTCTGTCGTGAAAGTGAGGTTTTCAGATTTTACGATGAATCGATTACTAAATTAATCGCCAACTATTTAGACAATCGATAATAATAAACAATCGGTGTGGAGCTGTTTCCATGATTAAAACAAGATTTCTGATTGTTTTATCTTCTTAAATGTGAATATTTTCTTGGTTTCTATGCTCCGCATAACAAAGAAATCAGTAAAACTGAATCATTTTGGTTTGTGAACAAAACAAGACGTTCGAGAACATCATAATTCCCAGCTTTGACGAACACTGATCAAGGTTTTTTTTACATTTTCTGACATTATATGGACCAAACTATTTAACGAAAATAATCGTTAGTTGCAGCTCTAGTTTTCAGACAAAATGGGACATTTTTACGGTGGGGTGGGGGGGGGGAGACGATTCACATAGGAATCACGATTCTAATCATCCACGAATTCTGAATCGATTCATAAACTTAAAATATTGATTTTTGAAAGAAATTTTTTTTTATTTTTTGTTGAAATTTCTATTTTGAAAAACCACACAAAACACCTGTTTGTGTTATTTGTGTGCAATTTATTTTTGTAACTTCTGGGAGAAAAAGGCAGCTAGCCAAAGCTTTTATTTATTCTAAAGTTATTTTCTTGAACAGTAAGTAAGTTTTTATTTGTTTTGAATGAATAAATGTTAACTTTTGTCTTAAGTTTGTATAAGATAATGTGGTAATGTGATCACACGAAGGCAAACTGTATTGTTTTGATGCCATAATTTGCCTTAACACACTATCCGTTTTTGAATCGAGAATCGTTTGAATCTCATTGGTTGAATCAAGAATCGATATTGAATCGAGTCGTGACCCTAAGTTAGCACTAAATGGCTTTTAAATGCATTATCGGCAAACGTGTAAAGATCTCTCAATTTTTACGAATCATTCAAACTGTCACTTCCATGCTGGTGTTTAAATCTACTAATAACTTGATAATTCTCGTTATTCCGAGAAAGTATCATGTTATTTCAAGAAAGTATCACGTTATTTCGGGAAACTATCACATAATTTCAAGATAAGATTGTTTTCTTGTTATAACGTCAAAACATCTTATCTCGAAATAATGCGATAGTTTCTCGTTATAACGAGAAAAGATCTTATCTTGAAATTACGTGATAGTTTCTTGTTATAACAAGAAAATATCACGTTATTTCGAGAAACTATCACATTATTTAGAGATAAGATGTTTTCTCGTTATAACGTCTAAACATCTTATCTCGAAATAACGTGATAGTTTCTCGTTATAACAAGAACATTTCACGTTATTTCGAGATAAGATTGTTTTCTCGTTATAACGTCAAAACATCTTATCTCGAAATAACGTGATAGTTTCTCGTTATAACGAGAAAACATCTTATCTCGTAAAAACGTGATAGTTTCGCGTTATAACAAGAAAATATGACGTTATTTCGAGAAACTATTCCGTTGTAGCGAGAAACTATCATGTAACGTTATTGTGAGATTGGATGTTTTCTCGCTATAACATCAAAACATCTTATCTCGTAATAACTAGACAGTTTCTCGTTATAACGTAATACTGAGCAGCCCACTTGTTTTGTATGTGTGGCAGCGATACACTTCCTTATATCTGGGATTGAAAACAATCAGTTGTTGCAGCATGTGACAGCTGGTTAAGAACGCCCTTATTTTGAAAAGAGGTGTCTGCAAACAGGTTTTTGCTCTTCCTGACTGGTCTCAGTGCAGCCGTCCTCCCTCTCTGTCTGTGTGTGTGTGTGTGTGTCTCTCTCTGTGTGTGTGGTTGAGTTGAGTTGGGGGTAAATGGTGTGTGTTGTGGTGTGAATCTCTATCATCATCATCATCATCAGAGTGTTTTAGCAGTTTGAAACATGACGGGCTCTCAGGCAGCCAGGAGACACCGCAGCTTTGTGAGTAACCAGCTGCTCAAACAGGAAACCAGATTTTATTCTCTTCTTTTTCCTTTTCTTAGCACCTTGCAGACGATAGTTAGTTAGTTGACAGAAAATGTCAACGTCAATGTTTGTTTCCTCTCTGTGACACCCATGCACTTCCACATGGACTTTATTTTGCAGTGTGTCTTTGGTATTCGACAGTGACCTTATCCTAGTTGGTGATATTTTTATCTCTGCTGCAATCGCCTCGCTGAAAACACTCCCTTTAAAAAAGTGTGTGCGTGCTGCTGAGCTCACTTTAAAGTGGCCTTATTTGTCATAAATGGTCATAAATGAGTGCTTTTTACAGTCTAAAAACACACACGTAACGTGTGCAGCGTCGACTGGGGTTTGTTATGACCTTGTTTCACGTGACGGTAACGTTATCTCGTGGTGGTGTCTGCTTGGAATATTCCAGAATGGATGATGTTAAGAAGTGGATTTGTGCTCTTTTGTGTGTTTGCATGAAAGTCGACACCCGTGTCGTCGCTCGGTTTCACACCGTCGCTGTCGTCGGGCGTGAATGGGGGTCACGGGAGGGGCGGAGGGAAGCGCCGCTGTTAACGATCAATCCCATTAAATCAATGCCTTTGTGGTTGTTGTGGTTCCTGTGCAACACAAAAACACGTTTTATTTAGCTCTCTAAGAGCAGGAGCTTGTTATTAGTGCATTTATAGTTTCTCGTAATAACAAGAAAATATCACGTTATTTCGAGATGAGATTGTTTTCTCGTTATAACGTCAAAACATCTTATCACGAAATAACGTGATAGTTTCTCGTTATAACGAGAAAAGATCTTATCTTGAAATAACGTCATAGTTTCTCGTTATAACAAGAAATATGTTATTTCGAGAAACTATCATGTTATTTTCGAGATAAGATTGTTTTCTCGTCAAAACATCTTATCACGAAATAACGCGATAGATTCTCGTTATAACGAGAAAAGATCTTATCTTGAAATAACGTCATAGTTTCTCGTTATAACAAGAAAATATCACGTTATTTCGAGAAACTATCACGTTATTTCGAGATAAGATCGTCAAGGGAGGGGCGGAGGGAAGCAAAGTTTTATTTAGCTCTCTAAGAGCAGGAGCTTGTTGTTTGTGCATTTATCGAATAATGGCGCTATTAAAACACGTTTCTCTGGTTTTTCAGCTCCTCTGTTTTTCACTTGTTCTGTCTCGTTCACAAATGAACAATCAAACTATCTCGTTGGAAGGGATGCAATAGCTAATCGCTTTTTAATCGACGGCTAATTTAATCAGAAGCTGTTTTGATCCTCGATTCGTTGGTTTTGACTGTTTTGAAACAAGTGTCTCTGAATTTTCAGCTTCTCAAACTTGAATATTTTCATGTTTCTTTGCTCCATATGACGAATTTTGTTCTGTGGACAAAGGTTTGAGGTTTGGGGGAAACACCGATCAACATTTTACGACTTTTTATGGATGGAATATGACCATGAACAAACGAACTCTAACTTGTTGGAAGGGCTGTACTTGGTTTTTAATCAATGGCTAATTTAATCTAGAGCTGAAACTAAGGATTATTTTCGTAATCGATGAATCGTTTGGTCCATAAAATGTCAGAAAATGTTCAAAAACGTTGATCAGTGTTTGTCAAACCTGGACACGGTTTGCTTGTTTTGTCTTTTATTCAATTTTTATGATTTTTTTTCGTTATGTGGAGCAAAGAAACAAAGGAAATATACAAAATTAAGAAGCTAAAACGATCAGAAATCTTGATTTAATCATAGAAAAAGCTTCAAAAACGTTTAATCGATTATTAATCGGCTATTTTGATCCTCGATTGATTTTTGTGGTCTTTTATGGACCAAACGACAACGGACGAATGATTCTACGATGCGCGGTCGTCTGGGTAAAACAACGCTAACGTCTTTTCTCTCTCTCTCTCTCTCCGTCCACAGCACACCTCTCACAGTAATGGCCGTCAGGAGATCAGCGCTCGCTCGAGCCGCGCCGGCGTGCGGACGCGCAGCTCGGACGAGCCGCAGCAGCCGCACGTCGGCAACTACCGGCTGCTGAAAACCATCGGCAAGGGCAACTTCGCCAAAGTCAAGCTGGCCCGACACATCCTCACCGGCAGAGAGGTGAGTCGCTCAGGAGTTTGAGCCGCTCTGAGTCACGGGTTCGGGCCGACTTCCTCTCCCTGAGAGTCGTTAAATATGTGCAACGAGAAAATCCGGTTCAACGTGTTGTTTTCGTGGCGATTGCTTATGTAATGTGTATATACGCTCACGTGCGCTCGGAATGTCCTCTCCACACCTTAAAGGTCTCATGCAACTGTACTCAGAAACACTTTTGTACTGTGTAGTAGTAATAATACTAATAATAATGAGTATAATACTTGCTTTAACTTCATTTTCTCAGGTGGTTCTCGGTATGAAAAGTTTGAGAACCACTGGACGACGAGCACGGCTCGACTCGATTCGGTTTTCTGTTGCTTTTCCATCAGTTTTCCTTTTAAGTTCCGGTTCTGACGACGTTGCAAGCGAGCTGATGCTAAAAACATGGCGTCGACAGACTGCCGGCCACCAATTGGTCAGAGACACGAGAATCAACAATGTCCAACTGTAGATTCATAAAAAAGACTTAATAATCCTTGAAAACGTGTGTTAATCTCCAACATTTAGCAAAGGTGTCATGCAGGAAGTACTGATTCTGATTCTGTGAACAAATCTTTTTTTAAATCGACTGATTTAAATCGTTTGGGGCTGAGGAAGCTGCCTGCTGATTGGCTACTGAGTTTTGGAGCGACATCTCGAAATAACGTGATAGTTTTTCGTTTATAACAAGAAACGATCACGTAATTTCCAGATGAGATGTTTTCTAGTAATAACGTCAAAACACCTTATCTCAAAAACAGCGTAATAGATCCTCATTATAATGAGAAACTATTATGTTATAATGAGAAACTATCACTATAATAGTTTCTCGAAATATCATGATAGTTTCTCATTGTAACGTAATAGTTTCTCGAAATGATGTGATAGTTTCTCATAATGAGATAACGAGAAAATATCTTATCTTGAAATAACGTGACAGTTTCTCGTTATAACAAAAAACTATCATGTTATTTCGAGAAACTATTGCGTTATAACCAGAAACTATCACGTTATTTCGAGATTAGATGTTTTCTAGTTATAACGTCAAAACGTCTTATTTCGAAATGGCGTAATAGCAAGATATTTTCTTGTTATAACGAGAAACTGTCATATCTCGAATTAACGTGACAGTTTCTCGTTAAAACGAGAAAACATCTTATCTCGAAATAACGTGACAGTTTCTCGTAATAACGTAATACTGAGCAGCCCACTTGTTTTGAATGTGTGGCAGTGATACGCTAACGTATATCTGTAACTTCTCGTCCTTGGGATTGAAAACTTAAATGTGAATTCTTTCTGGTTTCTTTGCGCCTTCTAACAAAGGAATCATTAAAACGGATACAGCTTTTGGTTTCAGATCAACAGAACTTTTCAAAGTTTCCTCTACAAAGTGGAGTCAGATTTTTAAAACCATGCATCAGTTGCGTCTAAATCGTGATTTTCTCTCTCAGAAAAAGATATATTTGATGTTGTTTCTTAACTTCATGCTTCTCTTCTGCCGTGAAATCCCATTTATCTCTGTTTTTTTCCCCTCTCTCTTTTTACAGGTGGCAATTAAGATAATAGACAAGACGCAGCTGAACCCAAACAGCCTTCAGAAGGTAATTTACCTCAAACTCTCAAGCTGCGGCAGAATTTGTTTACTGATTTATGACGCACAACAGATTGAGTATTAATTGTGTAAATGGCGAGCAGTGCATGCTGGGATGGATGTGTTGAGTCATTGAGGAAAAAAGGGACAAATCCAAGTTTGTTCGTTTGTTTTTAAGGTTAAGATTTGCCTTCAGTGTTTAGTGATGGTTTTCCTCTTCACATCTGTTGGCGTTCAACACAAGCTTAATGTCATTATTTGACTTTATTTCCTCTCTTTCTACCTTTTAACCCTCTGATGACCCTCATGATATTCAGGCCGCTTGGATTTATTTAGGTTTTTATGGCTGTAGAATTATCATTGTCATAAAAAATATTCAGTGAAACGGTTTTTAAGAAGAATTCAACACTTTATGAAATGAGCAAACGCTAAAATGGACCAAAAACGCACAAATTGTAAATAAAATATCGATTTAATCATTCAAAAATATTGTTTTATTTGTTTGAAAATACACTTTTTGTTTGCAATGATCGGGATTTGTTCTTTGCGCCGTGTTTTTTTTGTTTGTTTGCGATTCTGATCATGGGCGGGGCTTAGGACGCTGCTTGCTGATTGGCTACTGACTTTTTTGAGCGACAGGAAGTCGTCACAGGCTTGGAGTTGTTGTCCGTCTGGAACTCGTTCCCCAAAAGTGTATTTTCAAAAATAATGTATATTATTGGTTTGAAAATTGCACTTTCTGTTTACAATGATCGTAAATAGTGTTTGCTCCTCCCTCACTTTCAAACGTTAGCTACTTCGTTATTTTGTCGGATGTCGACATGTGGGAAAACCTGGGGAGCAAGTTCCAGACGAACAGTGACTCCAAGCCTGTGACGACTTCCTGTCGCACCAAAAACTCAGTAGCCAGTCAGCAGGCAGCTTCCTAAGCCCCGCCCATGATCAGAGTCTGGGGGGGAAAAAAACACCGAGCACAGAACAAGCAAGATCCTGATCATCGCTAACAAAAAGTGTATTTTCAGAAATGTATTTCATTGGTTTGAAAATACACTTTTTGTTTGCGATGATCGGAAGTCGTGTTTGCTCCTCCCTCGCTTGTTCTTTGCGCTCGTCAAACGTAAGATACTTTATTTTGTCAGATGTCGACGTGTGAAAACCTGGGGAACGAGTTCCAGACGGACCGCAACTCAAAGGACGTGAGGACTTCCTCTCGCTCTAAAACTCTGTAGATCAGGGGCGGGGTTTAGGAAGCTGCCTGCTGATTGGCTACTGAGTTTTGGAACAGGAAGTTGTCACAGGCTTTGAGTCGCCGTCCGTCTGAAACTCCTTCCCCCAAGTTTTCCCACATGTCGACATCTGACAAAATAACCAAGTATCTAACGTTTGAAAGTGAGGGAGGAGCAAACGCTATTTACGATCATGGCTAACAAAAAGTTAGCATAACATTTTCAAGCCAATAAAATACAATAATTTTGAATGATTAAATCGACATTTTATTTGCGATTTGGGTGCATTTTGATTTTTGTTTGCTTAATGCATAAAGTGACACAAATCTAATCCAGTTATTCCAGGCAGTTATTCAACCGTTTTTGGAATTAGAGAAGAAGAAGTTTCTCTGCTTTCCTGGTTTCCATCCATCCATGTTCTACCACTTTAACCCACAACACGACATATCACCATTCCATAGTTTTTGAATTTTCCGGTGCCGTAGTTAAACTCATGCCAAACGGTCACAGGAGAGTTAATGCTTGTTTTGCTTGTCATGCGACAGGGAGTGACACTTTTCTCTTTTCCTGTTAATTCAACCAAATCAGGAAGCAGGTTTTTGCTTTTAAAATGCTAATGTCACAGGAGAGAGGGAGCGTGAGCGCTTTGGCCCAGTTTCACTGTACACTTTGAAGTTGTTTTTTTTTCCTCTTTTTCTTCCCACGTTGACGCTCATTAGCGAGGCAGATGTGTGTGTTTGCGCGGTTGTTTTGATCTGTACGCTGTCGCGGCCTGGAAGTCATTTCAGGGAAGTCGGGCGCTGATATCGACTCGGCTGCTGCAGCTCCGGAGGCCTTTTTTTCGGCTCATCGCAGAGATAAGAGGCCACGGTGGCGACGGCTGCTACTGCTGCTGGTGTTGATGTTCACTCCCTCTCTCAGCGGTCGTCCAGTGGTTTTCCATCAGGTTTTCCAAAGCTCCATTGATTGTCTCTTTTGTGTCTGAGAGGCCGCGGCCCTTTTGGCGTCGACTGTGACACTCGCACACTCGCACTGACCAAAACAACACTGAGTCATTACAGCGGCGTTCACAGAAAACACAAAAGGCTATTCTGTCCACGGCTCTTGTTTGTTTTTAGGCGACCGCTTTGTCCGTCTTTATTTGCCGGTTTTATTTCTTCCTCCGTTCCTTTTTAGTGGTTATTTTAAGCAACTGGAGCACACTTGACGCAAAGAAACGACCCCCTTTTCTTATGATCTACACATCAAATGTTCGCTTTCCTGTCACGTGTTTCTATTCTTAGACTGAATTTCCATTTCTTTTCGCTTTAGCGAGGCGGACGTGAAGGAAATCCTGACATGGATTAGATTTGTGACTGAACCCGTTTTCAGAGCAGGCATTTCTTCGGCGATTATGCGGATGATGGAACACCGTGTTTCTGAGGCTTCCTGTCGCAGCCGACCGTCCAGGTCAAAGGTCAGAGAAGGGAGTGCGGCACCTGGATGACTTGATTAAATATAAACACTGACTGTCCGTCAGCAGCGTCTCCTCCCTGTGCTCAGGGTTTTTTTTTATTTCCACTCAGTGGTTTTTAGAGCTCTTACTTAACTCCCTGACATCATTTACGGTCCTTGGGAAATTTACCCGCCAGGTAATAAACCTGTGATAGCGCAGGTGTTTTTTTTCCACATTTTACGCAACATTTCCCGTATCGTAAACGTCACATTTCTCTGTAGACGGCGTCCCGTCTCCCGTGAAGTTAAGTGGAAGCAAAACACTGAAGACGACAGGAAGTCGCCTCTGCAGCCATAAGGAAATATTTTACTCGCCGATTATTCTACGAGTCGATGAAATTAATCGTCGACTGTTTTGATCATTTTTCAAGTTTTTGGCTCGTGAAAATGTGGATATTTCCTGCGTTCTTTGCTCCATACAACAGAAATTTTCACAGGCTCTGGGACCTCTGGTTCTGGACCTCTGGTTCTGGACCTCTGGTTCTGGACCTCTGGTTCTGGACCTCTGGTTCTGGACCTCTGGTTCTGGACCTCAGGCTGTGGACCCTCAGGTTGTGGACCCTCAGGTTCTGGACCTCAGGTTCTGGGACCACTGGCTCTGCACCCTCAGGTTCTGGGACCTCTGGCTCTGGACCCTCAGGTTCTGGACCCTCAGGATCTGAACCTCAGGCTCAGGACCTCAGTCTCTGGACCTCAGGCTCAGGACCTCAGGCTCAGGACCTCAGGCTCTGGGCCTCAGGCTCTGGCCCTCAGGCTCTGGGCCTCAGCCTCAGACCCTTAGGCCCTGGACCTCAGGTTCTGGACCTTAGGCTCAGGACCTCAGGTTCAGGACCTCAGGCTCAGGACCTCAGGCTCAGGACCTCAGGCTGAGGACCTCAGACTCTGGACCTCAGGCTCTGGACCTCAGGCTCTGGGCCTCAGCTTCAGACCCTCAGGCCCTGGACCTCAGGCCCTGGACCTCAGGCTCAGGACCTCAGGCCCTGGACCTCAGGCCCTGGACCTCAGGATCTGGATCTCCTCTTCCTCCTTCACCTCATTAGCAGTGAACACTTGTGAACGTAGCTTCCAACCCTTGTTGACCTCATCCTGAATGAAGGCCTCGGTGGCCAGACGCCACCATTTAACCTCGAGTTGTCTCTAAAATGGGGGATTAAATTAGATTTATTATCCGCTAACAGTTGGTAGCAGCTGCGGAGTAAACCAGCGTCAGTGAGAACATCGTAAACAAAAGGTCAGCTTAACTCTATAATGTCTTTTTTTATAAGTTTGTGTCACTGAGGTGAAGCAGAATTGAGTATTTCAAACATTACAAAAACACAGACATTTGATCTCAGCGATGGAGGCGGCAGTGGATCAGCGACTCCTGTGAGCTCTCTCCAGGATTTGGTGTGTTTTACACAAACCTGGACATCAAACTGCGAGAGAACCGAGTCAAACGTGTTCTTTGGATATCGTAGACTTTAGCTGGTGTGGATTTTGTCAGTCGAGTCTTTTGTTTAGCGACTAAAAATCTTTGTTTTTCCTTTCGTGTCCCCCTGCTGGCAGCCATGTTTTCACGGAGAGCGCGGCCTCGTGTGTGTGTGTGTGTGTGTGTGTGTGTGTGTGTGTGTGTGTGTGTGTGTGTGTGTGTGTGTGTGTGTGTGTGTGTGTGTGTGTGTGTGTGTGTGTGTGTGTGTGTGTGTGTGTGTGTGTGTGTGTGTGTGTGTGTGTGTGTGTGTGTGTGTGTGTGTGTGTGTGTGTGTGTGTGTGTGTGTGTGTGTGTGTGTGTGTGTGTGTGTGTGTGTGTGTGTGTGTGTGTGTGTGTGTGTGTGTGTGTGTGTGTGTGTGTGTGTGTGTGTGTGTGTGTGTGTGTGTGTGTGTGTGTGTGTGTGTGTGTGTGTGTGTGTGTGTGTGTGTGTGTGTGTGTGTGTGTGTGTGTGTGTGTGTGTGTGTGTGTGTGAAACCCCTAAAACCGAGCGGTGTTCATGCTTTATCATAGAAAAAACATCACCCGCTGCCTGTCACCATCTGTTTGCCTCTAACAGAGCGGTGGATCAGTGGATTTGAGTCGATGTGGGTTTGAATCCGTCGCCATAATTTCAAAGTTTGCTGGCGTTGGGACTCGTAAACTGTCAAAAAACGACTTTACATCATTGATACTATTATTTTACTGACACAACAAGGAGCGTTTTTACATGGAAAATATTCCAATCCAATCCAACTTTATTTATAAAGCGCTTTAAAAACAACAACCGCTGAAACATCACAGATAAACAAATAAAACATACATACGTGACCTCGTACACCTAAGAACAAACAATAAGATACTGTAGAACAACACAAATAAACAGGTCATACAATAAAACTATAAAAAAAAGATAATTGTGTGTATTTATCACAAAAATATGCAGTAATATTCATCAGTGGCTTCAAATATACTGTAGTTATAAGGATAAATTGGGGTAAAGCACAAAAAAACCCTAACGATGTTTAGTTTTGAATTTATATTTTTGTGTTTAAAATAAGGAGAGTGAATTCATAGTTTGTTTAAATAATGAAAGCCATTTTCTTTGGAAAAACCTGGGAAAAAAACTCAAGAATAAACAAAACAATACTCAAAATTAAGGTTTTAAAAACCTCCATCGATGATGATGTCGCCGCCGTGTCAAAGCGCTCACATTTATGGTCGACTTGACGGATCAGGGTTTTTAGGGTTTGTGGACACACACACACACACACACACACACACACACGTGAGCTCTCGTCTAAGAATAGGTAGCGACCTAAATGAAGAGGAGCACACGGTTGTTGTCGTCGTTGTCGTCATCGTCCAGATATGTGTGCGCTGCAGAAAAATCAACACGAGGAGACGCAAATCTGAGCTGTGAAATTTAACCCCTGGTACGTCTCGTCACCGTTGCTGGTAAAGGCGCTGTGAGATGTTTGTGGCTCGTATAGCATGTCTAACAACAGCAAATGCTAATGTTGTACACTTTTTTAAAAAAACATTTAAAATAGTTACAGCTAATACTATGCACTGCTATTGCTAGTTCTTTTATTATATTTTTAATGCACTCTCCTGGCCTAGCTATAGGGATGGGGTCGATCCGATCCAGTATCGGAGATTTCCGATCCGATCCGTCTGTGCTTTGATGTCGTCTGCTGAAACGTGTCCACAAGTGACTGCTCTGCTAGCTGGCTGCAAAAAGTGGAACGGATTTCCCAAACGGAGGCGTGTCTCAATGATGCACGGCGTAATGATGCACGCCTCCGTTTGGGAAATCCACCCCACAGTTTACAGCCAGCTAGCAGGCGAGCGTGACTGACCTGGAGTTAACCAGGAAAATTATCTCCACAACCGCCAATAATTAATTATTATTAAAACAATAAAAATCACAAGCCCGGGTTTACGTTAGCCGTTATATGCCGTTTTTTTTGCCGTTTTTTCCAGCCATAAAATCAAAATAAATCCAGGCAAATCTCGATTATCACGATGCTCATAAGATCTGTGCATACAAATGATTAATAACCTGTGTTTTTTTTTCTTTCTGTGTAATTTCAGCTCTTCAGAGAAGTTAGAATAATGAAGATCTTGAATCATCCAAACATAGGTAAGTGGATCTCACACACACTTTAAAGTCTTCTCTGGTTATTGGGATGTCGTGATGATTTTAAACTGTGAATAATTTTTCCCCAGCTACATTTTTGCTTTCTTTGCTTTATATAACAATTAAATCAATAAAACTAAAGCATTTGGGAACATCATTGTTCTTGATCGACGTTTTTAAACATTTTAATCGACATTTTATCGATGATAATAACTGTTATTTGCTCTCCAAAGAAATGTTCTGGTGATTAATCACTTATTTTATCTTCATGTTCTGCTAAATGACAAAAGTTTTCAACCTAAATTATTGACACACTGGACCTTTTTAAGTCAATATTCTCAAAGACAATCGACCTGCGGGGCTTTGACCTTTGACCTCTCTGTTACTGCACACTCGCGTGAACGATTGAGTAACCGCTTGGTCCATGAAATGTCAGAAAATGTCATGTTTTTGTCCGCAAACCAATGGATGACTGAGTTTAAATGAATTATTTGTTTTATGGAGCAAAGAAATCATTGAAGAAGATGTTCACGTTTAAGACGCTGGTTTAAATTCTTTTTATTTTTTCACCATTATCAAAAGGGTTGAAGGTACTCTATTAACAATTTGGTTTGCTTTTACAGGAGTTCATCTCCTAAAATTTGAACCATCCTGTCAAATACAGCAGTCGGAAACATTCTTTTAACATTTTAGAGGAATTAAAATCAAGAATAAAAACAGTGTGGACTCAAATACCGTGTGGACAAATTGTTTTTGTGTGTTTTCTGGATTAGAAAAGGAAGCAGGTTTTGATCAGTAAACAAACACGAGGACACGGTGCCTGGAGCAGCAGCAGAAACTGGCATCAAACAAAAAGTTGTGAGAGGAAATGCCAACAAACCACGTTAGCAGCAGCAGCAGCAGTGGTGTCACAGAAACCTCCAGCTGCTGCTCAGAGCTTAGCACCGACGTTTACTTTGATTTACAGAATTATTATTGAATATTTCTTTAACATGGTGTTGCACTTTGTAGACGGTCCCTGTTACGTAGAGATCAGCGTGTCGTTTCTCCAGTTTCTCTTCTTCGGCGAAATTGTATTTGTTTTTATTTCAGAGCTCAGCACCGACATTTCATTTGATTTACAGAGTTATTATTGAATATTTCTTTTCTATTTTTTCTTTTCTTTTCTTTTTTTTATTTTATTTATATTTTTCTGGCGTTGCACTTTGTAGACGGTCCCTGCGCGTAGAGATCAGCTGGTCGTTTCTCCAGTTTTTCTTTTTCAGCGAAAGCGAGGTCGTAGCTCGTCGTCTACGCCGCTGTGATTCCAAATCTGTCTCTCACAGGCCTCATTTAAACGTAATCGATTGTGGAAGTTTGAATTTGGTCGTTCTGACGTCACTTAACTCGCAAAATCCGGGTCTCGTAACTTCAAAATCAATCAAATTGGGGGCGGGCGGGGGGGGGGGGGTAATTTGATGATTCATTTCATTTCGATTCAGACAAACGATCAATTTAGTAACTGATTAATAATCGATCCATAGAGGAATTGTTTCAGGACAAATGTACAAATACAGCAGTCAAACAGAGTGTGACTGACTGATTTGATTTCCTCTGCAGAACAGTGATGATAATGTTAAGCTCTCAGTCACACACACACTCACGCACTCTTTGTCTTCCTTCCCACCTTGTCTATATTCAGCAGTGCAGCCCTCAGCCCTTCATCACACTCTCTCTTTTTTTTATGTATGTATTTATTTATTTATTTAAAGTCTCTGAGCTCCACACGGCTGCTGCAGTTAAAAAACAAAACAAAAACACAGTACAGTAATTATTGAATATGTGTGTGACGGCGTCTGTCTGATCATCTTTTTCTGTTTGTCTCTCACAGTGAAGCTTTTCGAGGTGATCGAGACGGAGAGGACGCTCTACCTGGTGATGGAGTACGCCAGCGGAGGTTAGTCAGTTTGTTTTTTTTTCAATTTGTTTTCCAATTTTTTTTCCCCAAAAAGTGTTTTCCCAGTCTTTGGTTAAAAAAGTTTTTCCCAAAAAAATTCAAGTTTTTTCAAAAACGTTTTTTCCCCAAAAAAATTTCAAAAGTTTTTCCCAAAAAATGTTTCAGATAACGGTGGTTAATCTCCAACATTTAGCGAAGGAAATCTCATCATTTACTTCACGTGTTGAGAGAGAATGCGGCGACAACGCTGCGTTTAGAAACTCCCAGAGGAAAATGGGATTGTTTTATTTGAGATGCACCTCATAAAATAATAAAAATGCAGACGAATCATTGGATCACGAATCGAGATTGCGTTCCCAAATGTACCAAAACTGTCTGACAGAGAAAAATTAGCGTCTTTTATGGAGCTTTTCCACTATACGGAGCATGTGGAGCAAAGAAAGAAGAAAATATTTACATTTAAGAAGCTAAAACAATCAGAAATCTTGTTTTAATCATGAAAAAAAGCCTCTAACCGATGAATCGATTATCAAAATAGTTGACTATTAATTAAATAATGGACCTTTAAAATGTTTTGTATCCGAGTTTCACACAGTTATTGATAGCTTATCTCGTGCTCCTGTTCAGCACACACACACACACACACACACACACACTGAGCATCACAATAGCAGTCACGCCGTGTCTTAAGCGCTTGAGTCAGAGCAGCACGGCGATGCATCGTTGGAGCTGTGAAGTAGAGAAACGCTCACTCGCTCCACACCGGCCGCCTCCGCAGGGTCAGCGCTGAGAAGAGTAGAGTGGTGGTGAGAGTGGAGGATTCTGGGAAAGCGAGCGGGGGAAGGTGGCGGCAGGTTTCACACACGTGCACACGCACACCTGCCCCCTTAAAGTACAGATAAACGTGCGCACGTGTGAAGTCGGCGTAGGCTGAGGAAACGTAGAGTAGACTTTAGCTCTCTGAGCTGGAGAAATTATTGACCAAACCCCACTTTCAAGTCGCTTAATCGTAGGATTTCGGGCAGAAGAATCCAGGGATTTGAGATGTCGGCATCGTCAGTTAATAATGGCTGTTGTGTACGCGTGCGATGGTGCTCTCTGAGGATCATTTGGCCAGATAATCTGTTCAAATCAGACCGAAATAATGTCCAATTATCCTGTAGTGTTGTGCAGTCATAAGCTAAAGTGTTTATTTATGGTTACGGTGAACGACAAAAGGTAGTATTACGAACTACTAAACCCACGAGTGGTCGTGGTAGGGATGAACGTTTCGAGCTCAAGATTGCTATTCCGATTAAATGGGATTATTAATTGAATATTTGAATGTTCTAAACTTGAGTGCATGAGAGCTAGCGAACGTAACGCAGGGTTCTCGGTGTGTTGAGGTAACGAGATGCATTCAGCGACCCTGGTAAATGTCATCACTTCTGTGGGATCTGTTATCGCATTTAGCGAGTCCGCCATACATTTACGGCACGGCTCGACTCTACGCGGTTTGGTATTGTTTTCCGTTTCTCCGTAGCTCCTCCTCAAAGTGGGCGGAGTCATCATAGCACGGCTGTTTTCTACGCAACGCAAATACACAATTTCGTGACTTGTAAAGCAGTTGTTTTGGGTGTAACTGAAGCATTAGAATCAGTTTGTTTAAAAAGATTTGTTGTGATTTCGCTGAAGAGCTGCAACTAACGATTATTTTCATAATCGTTTGGTCCATAAAATGTTATGAAACGTTGATCAAACCAGGAAATGACGATCCACAAACCAAAATTATTCAGTTTGAATGATTTCTTTGTTAAGTGGAGCAAAGAATCAAAGGAAATACTCACATTTAAGAAGCTAAAACAATCAAAAATCTTGTTTTAATCATGAAAAAAGCTTCAATCTGATGAATCGATTATCAAAATAGTCGACGATTCATTTAGTAAAAGATTAATAATCGTTTCAGCTCTGCTTAGCTAAATGTTGGAGATTAATGTTAATGTTTTTAGCGATTTTCAAGTCTTTTTAACTGATGTACAGTTCGGTGTTGTTGGCGTTGATTCTCGTGCTCATGACTTTTCCGGTGACGACACTCTTTGACCAATCAGGGACCAGGAACTAAACAAAAAATACACCAGGTACCAGGAAGTATCAGTGCGTAGAGAGTAGAGCTGTAACTGTGCAGTGGAAAACCATCTGAGAACGTTTGAAAACCTCTGCTCTGTAGCAGCATCTTTGTGCCTCCAGCAGAGGTTAAATAAATGTGGAGGAAGCAGGAGGAAGCAGCAGCGTCGCGCTGGAGAAAACACCCTGGAAGCGTACACATGGGTGTCAGTGCAGGCCAGCTGCGTTTAAAAATTCATCACCGAGTTATTTTTAACTATGTGTGTGTTGGAGAGAGACTCACTTTAAGTTTCTCTGCATCTTCTTCTTCTTCTTCTCTCACTGCTTCATCCATCTCACCCTCCTCTCTTTTGCAGGAGAGGTGTTCGACTACCTGGTTGCACATGGACGAATGAAGGAAAAAGAGGCCAGGGCTAAATTTAGACAGGTACCCAGCTTTTTCTTTTTCCTTTCTTTGCCTTTCTTTCTTCCCCTGCAGTGTTCTGGTTTCACACCTCTGCTCCGGGCTCTGCTGCAGACACAGACGTCCAAACCATTCAACATCTGCAGTTATTTGGAGACTGAATTAGTAAATACATTTAGTAAATCACATAATCATACGCTCTATGCGTCATATTTATGAATAAAAGGAAAAGACAAAAACTACACGTCGTAAATCCAATTAGTGAGTCTTTTATTTTCCTGTTGATCAACGGTGAGGATGTAAACAAAGCAACTGACAGAACACGGCTGTAGTTTGATTAGAAATAAACACATTTATGTGTAAATGCCACCAAGACTTGGAGATTAAGAGATTTGTTAAGATATTATCTCAGCGTTTCCAGTTAATTAATTAAATATTTAATCAATTAATTAATTAAATAAATAAATAATTAAATAATTAATTTATTATTATCATCTAATAATTAATTAATTTGTAGTTAATTAATTAACTAATTATTTAATCAATCGATCACTATATCAATCAATTTTTTATTTAATTAATTAATTAATTAACTAATTAATTAATTATTTTTTTAATGAATCGACCACTCAATCAATTATTTATTAATTAATTAATGAATTATTTATTTATTTATTTATTTATTTAATCAAGTGACCACTCAATCAATCAAAACATAAAAAGCTGAGCCTCCTGTATATCTTCAGTTCCTCTCGTCTGTCTTTGTGGTCGACCACATCTCCTCCTCCTCCTCTTCTTCCTTTGCCGTCACCACTTCCTCTGTCGCCGCCTGCGAACGCGCAGCTAAGCGCTAACCGTCTCGTCTTCTTGTTTTTCGCAGATCGTATCGGCGGTGCAGTACTGTCACCAGAAGCACATTGTTCACAGAGACCTCAAGGTGAGTCTTTGTGGAAGTGACAAGTGGTAATACTCAGTTTATATAAGGTTTATCAAGCACTAAAGGAGAAGAAGTTTCACTTCCAGGCAGAAGCAGAAGCTTCATACGTCCAGATGGTGTACTGTATCGCATGAATCACTCGCACTATAATTAAAACCCACTTGATTATCGTTCGCTCCGTTATCGTTAGTTTTAAATGTGAGTTTTTCCCTCTGACTCATCTCGGACAGGAAGGTCACGGGTCTGAAGTCAGCACACTCTCGTCTCCACTCTTTTATTATTCCCCGCCGGCAAACCTCTGACGCTACACGTTTGATTAAACAAAACAAAGAACCCTGACGCTAACGATGGCTTCTCTCGCTTCCACCTTTTTTTAACCCGGCGTGAGTCTGAGCCACTCACACGTGAGCGGACCTCCTCCGCTCGTCCAGGTATAAATATTGATGCCCTGAGTGGGAGTCGCTCGTGTTTCCTTTGCTGCTTTTCAAATGATCCACGCAGGGAGAGGGAGGTTTCTCTTCCTGATCCTCCATGTGCAGTTTATAACACCGTTTCCGACCATGCGTCACAAAGCAGCCAAAGGTGGACGACTCCGGATCGATGAATGGATTTGAATCGTTTATTTTTATCCAATCCAACTATATCTGTAGAACTTCACAACTTCAGGATTGTTTTTCTTTACTTTGAAGACTACCTTTATTTTGTCGTCCTGGGTCATTGGCCACGTCAGCTACATACGTAGCATGATGTGGCAACAATGCTCGGTTTGTAGTTTCGAGCTTTGTTAATACTATACCATATATTTACTGTGGTATCTAAGAGAAGGGTGCCAAAGAATTGAAGTTTAGCAGCTGGTACTTTTGGTACTAACACCAATAAATTGACAATAATTTATCCATATATCTGTACCGTTATCCATACGATATATTTATATTGTTGAGGATAATTTATTCCTTAAGAGATATGCGAATATTTTCCACAGATCCTTGTTCAGGGCGACGCCGACTATTACTGTGTAAAATTTCAAGTCATTCTGAGAAACTTTTTGTTTTTGGCTCACTGTCAAAGTGTATCAGGGCAAATGGATCATTTCATGATATTCAAAAATTCATTAAAATTATTCTTTGAGGTTTGCAAATATTTTCAACAGATCCTTGTTCAGGGTGATGCCAAATATTATGATGGTAAATTTCAAGTCATTCCGAGATACTTTTAGTTTTTGAGACTACAGTCAGCTCACTGTCAAAGTGGATCACGGCAAGTGGATCATTTCCTGAATTTCAAAAATTCATTAAAATTATTCCTTAAGAGATATGCAGATATTTTTCAACAGATCCTTGTTCAGGGCGATACCGACTATTATGATGGTAACTTTCAAGTCATTCCAAGATACTTTTTTTTTTTAATAAAGTCACCTCACTGTCAAAGTGCATTTCCTCAATTTCATAAATTCTTTTGCACGTACAAAGATCCCTTGTTCCATGAGAGGAGTGAAACTCGACCTATGAGGACAAAAGATGGATAGATTAAGACTTTAAATGAGTATTAACTTTAACAGTGTGTAACGTTTATCTGTGTGTGCGTTTGTGTGCGTCTTCAGGCCGAGAACCTGCTCCTCGACGCCGACATGAACATCAAGATCGCCGACTTCGGCTTCAGCAACGAGTTCACCATGGGCAACAAGCTGGACACGTTCTGCGGCTCTCCGCCGTACGCCGCACCGGAGCTTTTCCAGGGGAAGAAGTACGACGGGCCGGAGGTGGACGTGTGGAGCCTCGGCGTCATCCTGTACACGCTGGTCAGTGGATCTCTGCCCTTCGACGGACAGAACCTCAAGGTTTGGATGACCATTTATTCATCAAAAGAGTTGCAAAATGAATAGAAAATATAGTCAAGACATTGACACGATTAGAAATAAAGATTTTTATTCAAAATAAAGAACCAGCAAAACTGTTTTCAGCTGTGCCAACATCATTGCACAAGGGTTTTCAAGGGTTTTCTAATCATTCAATAGCCTTCCAACGCCATTAGCAAACACAATGTACCATTAGAACACTGGAAATGGGCCTCTATACACCTATGTACACATTCCATTAAAAACCAGACGTTTACAGGTAGAATCGTCGTTAACCACATCAACAATGTAGAGGGTATTTCTGATTCATTTAATGTTATATTCATTGGGGAAAATAAGTGCTTTTCCTTCAAAAATAAGGACATTTAAAAAAATAAAAATTCTCAAAATTTTATTTTTTACCTCTAAATTTGAATTTCTTTCTCTTAATTTAATGTTACGTTTATTGAAAAAGGTGCTTTTCCTTAAAAAATAATGACATTTTTAAACATTTTTTTCTCTCTCAATGTGTAATTTATTTGTCCTAATTTAATGTTATATTCATTTTTTTAAAAGTACTTTTCCTTAAAAAAAAAAAAAATCTCAAATTTTTATTTTTTGCTCAAAATTGGATTGTTTTTCTCAAAATTTGTTAGATTCATTGAACTTTTGTTGAACACCACTGTATGTGTTTGCATATCTGTTGTAACCTTTCTAACCTGCGGGGGTCGCTCTGCTCTCTGCAGGAGCTGCGTGAGCGCGTCCTCCGAGGGAAGTACCGCATCCCCTTCTACATGTCCACAGACTGCGAGAACCTCCTCAAACGCTTCCTGGTGCTCAACCCGTCCAAGCGGGGCACTCTCGAGGTGAGGGAGGACGCAGAAAATGTAAATATACCTCTTTTGATTGAAAACCAGAGAAAACCATCCACCCTCCACCTCGCCCTCTTCTGGTCGTGTAAATCCCCCCTCCATCCATCCATCCATCCATCCATCCATCCATCCATCCATCATCTCCTCTGATGCCCACAGTGTCTGATGTTACCAACATGAATATAATACATCACCATTTCTGTCTTTTTGTCTAAAAACGACATCTTTTCGTCGCTGTTTTCTAACCGGACTCGGCTCCTGCTTTATATAATAAATAAATGAACAAATATAGTGAATTGGTGACAAAAGACAGTGGAGGAATGAACGACCTCCAGCGACCAAACATGAAGTAAAGCAGAAACAGCTGAGCAGAACTCCAGAGGGCCCCTCCCCCTTTTTTAATCTGATTATTCTGAAATGTTTCTAAACAAAAACATCACTCCTGGTCAAAATTAACCAATAAAAGAAGGTTGTCGGCTGAATGCGTAATGCAAAAAGAAGCAAATATATTCATTTATTTCCCTATTTTAGCCGATAGACGGACAATTCTGGCTTTAAAATTACTAAAGCTGCTGTTTTTTTATTATTTATTTTTGATGATCTTTTTTAATCGATTCCATTTAATTCCCGTTGAATCCTGTGAAGCTTAAGTGTAATCGGTGAATTCAGCGAACCCGGAGGTCGTCGGGGCGCTTCGACCTCAGACGCCGCATGATTTGACCTGGATGATGACATCAGCTCTGGGGGATTTTTTTAATGAGGAGCCGAGCCAAACTAATTATCGCTGATCGTGCTCTGATGTAACAGAGAGACACAGAGAGAGAGAGAGCGTTTGATCGGGTCTGAAAACCAAGAACACAAGAACAAAATGGATGCTGCACGGCGACTGTGAAAGGGCAAACGCAGTTTAATCTACTTTTGCTTTAAGTCACGGAAAAAGACACAGTTGTGGCCTGAGACGGAGGTGAATAAATACTTTACTAACCTCTTTAGAGCCAGAGGAATTCAATTAGATGTTCCTGGATACAGAGAAAGAAAGAATTCTTTCTTTCTTTCCTGAAGCCAAACGTTCCATTCCCTTTTTTTTGTCAGATTAAATAGAAAAATAAGAAGGACCCTAAATTGTGTCTGGGTTGCGTTTCCTTCCTTTCCTTTTGCAGATACTCGTTCAATTAAATATCTGCCACTGACATCTCAAAGCATTTCGTATCCAAACATCAAAGTTGGTTCCTTATTTTATCAGACCTTATTGGTCTGATAAAAGGGACAGAAAATGACATAAATAAGTTCTTTTTGCCCCATTTTTCCCAGAACTCTTAGTTAGACTTTACTGCATAAAATTTACTGAATTTACTGCATTTACACACGACAGACGCTGATTCGCCGGCTTCCTGCATTGGCGTCGGTGAAATTACCGTAATAACCACATATTGGCTTTGAGGTGCAACCTCCTAGCTTTCAGAAACCGGTGGAATCTTTTCTTGATAGCACAAACCGTCTCGTACTCACGGTAATGTAAAGAGCGCTTGCTCAGAACTTCGTCGTTTTGAACAACAGTGTTCAAAAGTATGGATTGGGATTGGCACAATCGTTTTCCTTGCTGCTGTTTTGGGGAATTGGGGTTGCTGGTTTAAATCCTGGTCAAGGTCAAGGTGACCGCTGATGTCGTGCGACATTCGAGTTCTTTCTTGCCCAAGATAACTTTCACTTTCCGTATCTGGCCGTTATTTAACTGTTTAGGAATTTAAAGATCTCGTCTGTGATTGGACGGTCGTTCCGCAGGAAGTCCCGACGATCTACCGCAATGACGAGTATATGGAGGCGCGATTAAAGCTCTATTTCTCTGCTTCCTCTGTATCCATCCCATCCATCTTCTACCTCTTTATCCTCCACATGAAGGTCACGCAGGAGGCGGGTTAATGACGATAATGGATATTTTCTTACTTGAACTGATTTGACGCTCATCGTGCGATCGTCTGTGTTTGTCGAACAGCAAATCATGAGGGACCGATGGATCAACACGGGCTTCGACGAGGACGAGCTGAAGCCGTACACCGAGCCGGAGCTGGACATCACGGACCAGAAGAGAATAGGTGAGTCTCCTTTGAGTTGTACAGCGAACGCCTTGCAATGCAATCACAAAAGTGCTTCAGCGCTGAAGAGCTTTTAAAGAGAAAGATGAAACGTCATGATGATGATGATGATGATGATGATAATGATGATGAATAAACATGAGCAGTGTTTGCTGCATGTGAAGAGGAAGGGGGGAAGTGTGTGTTCTTACATAAGAGCAGCCGGGGGTTTGCCGTCTATGCTCGTGTCGGGGAAAACTCCCGATTATCCGAGAAGGAGAGCGAGGTCTTTCCCTGAGTCCTGAATAATTCACCAAAAGCAGAACAGTGCAATATCTTCTACATCCTTTGTTCAGAAATGATGTCCAATTTGTTAGTCATTTAAACTTGTACCAAAACACTATTATGTCTAATATTCCGTGTATTTCAATGCAGTAGCCTTTAAAATCTTTATAATATGACGATATCCTAACATCCCCATGTGATTTAAATGTCACTCGGTTTCTGCCTGGTAACAGACGCTGTACAGCTCTGACGTTAACGCGCTCGCACTTCAATCACGCTCCACTCTCAGCATCCAGGTGCAGATGGTGCGTTCGCTGAAATCTGTCAGTGTGAGATGATTGGACTCGGCCTGTAAGAGCTTGAACAGAGTGGGAAATTCAATCTCATTTCAGCGTGTGACTGAATCCCACAGAGGCACGTCCGTCCAAAACATCGAGTTGTTTCACTTCCTGTTGTGACCGAGTGAATTCAGGAAGTTGGAGCGTGTTTTTCAGGTCATCGTGAGTCACGAGAGGAGACGACTGTGTTTTTAAATATTCACGGGAGGGAGAGACACGGATTGTAATCTGATTGTCAGACAAAATTAGATAAAAGAACAATGTCGATGTCGAGATTAAAAGACAATCTTGACATTTAAAGACATATTTAAAAACAGCATCCATGGATGAAGCGTAACCTTGTTTTCTGTGTTGTTTGTGTGCAGACGTGATGGTGGGAATGGGCTACAACCTGGAAAAGATCCAGGAGTCTCTGGCCAAGATGAAGTACGACGAGATCACGGCCACGTACCTGCTGCTGGGCAGGAAGGCTTCTGAGGTACGGAGGATTAAAAAAACTGTTTTCTCGACATGAGTCACCCATGTTTTAACCTTTTTACAGGTTTTTTAAAGTGGTTTAGAAAAGTAAAATGCTTTCTCCGATCCCATTTCAAACCACTGTGATGAAAGGAGCTGCTCTTATATTATGGTCGTGCACAACATGACTCTCACCTGTCATGCTAGTTAGCTAACGAGCCAACCATCTATGCTAGCTAACTATATCCAACTATAAATCCATCTGTCGATGCTAGCTCACTAACTAGAAACTGTATTTTTGCCTATTTATGCTAGCTTGCTTACTAGCCAACTATCAATCTATGCTAGTTTGCCAACAAGCTAACTGTCATATATGCAAACTATCCAACTATCAATCTGCCTATCTATCTATGTTGGTTTGCTAACTAGTCAACTATCAATCTGTCTATCTATTTATGCTAGCTTGCTAACAAGCCAACTATCAATCTGCCTATCTATCTATGTTGGTTTGCTAACTAGTCAACTATCAATCTGTCTATCTATTTATGCTAGCTTGCTAACAAGCCAACTATCAATCTGCCTATCTATCTATGTTGGTTTGCAAACAAGTCAACTATCAATCTGTCTATCTAGCTAGCTCACAAACTAGCAGCTATATTTACTATAGTTGCTAGTTTATAGTGCTATTTACTACTATACATGCTAGCTTGCCAACAAGCTAACATGTCATTTTATTAGCTAAATGTACCTAAATATGAAATAATAAATAACCTCTTCTTACTCCTCCTTCCTCATGCATTCACATGCATGTTAAAAGTCAGGTTTTAGTCAGATTACGACGATAAGTCGGTTTTCTTTATATATATGTTAGTCCGGCTAAAATCGAGCTAGTCTTTGTCGGACTAACATACGGATAATGTGGTATGGATAATGTGATTAATAGTCTAATTACTCCTGCATGTATACGCTTAGTCCGACTGGAGTCTTAGTCTGACTATGACCTTAGTTCAATGAGACAGTGAGTAAGGTTGTTTTTATTTTTTTTTTGTTTTTGTTTTTCCAATCCCAATTCAGCGTAACACAGAGCTGTTGTTGTGATTGGGCATGTTATTTTTAAAAGTCGATTAGCATGCGCGACTATTGAGTTGATGTTGAAGACGTTTTTCCTCTGTTTTTCACAGTCTTGAGGTAATTTGAGGCGAGAAATTAGTCATTTGGAATTTGGCAATGTTTTTATTAATAATGATTATTCGACTAATTAGATTCGACTTCCGAATGGTGTTTTTAGCCTTTGACTCAGTGTGTTTTGGTGTCTCCGTGTCCTCCTCCTCAGCTGGAACCCAGCGAGTCGGCCTCCAGCAGCAACCTCTCTCTGGCCAAACCCAGACCCAACAGCGAGCTCAACGGTCAGTCGCCCTCTCACCTCAAAGTGCAGCGGAGCGCGTCGTCGTCCAACCACAAACAGAGACGTTACAGCGAACAAGGTGAGGACGACGCCTCGAAAACTGTCACAGACACGTTTTTATTCTATTTTCACCGAGCTCAAACTCTCCTCGTAAAAGAAACAGTAGCCTGGTTGTCGTGCTGTTAAAGGCTCTTCAATCAAACTGGTCACATGGTGGAGACACTCTAACCTTCAGCGTTATTTGCTCACTGTGATGTAACTTTGTGCTTTGTCAATAACTTGAGTTTACAGTGTTTCCTCCTGCAGCTCAAATGTCCTCACTGTGAACTCGTAAAGCTGTGACATTCACAAGGAAAGACCACGACATTTTAGTTGTTTGAATAATAGCAGGATGTTCAAATATGCATTTACACACTTACGTTTTAATAACACATAGAACATTAAATGAAAAGAATGTTTGTCAAATTTAACTAATTACTAGCAGATACATTGAAATGAGTTTTTCTTTTTTTACTTTTACCTTTTCCACTAGAATGTTGGTTATGTCAATAGAGCACATACCTCACCTTCACCAAACCTTTTCATTAAGCCATTTCTAAAGTTGATTTAATAAACTAAAAACGTAAACTTTTTCCATTTGGATCATAGGATACATATCTTTTTAATGTGGTTTTATTTGGGTTTTTCTTAAAGTTATTTTTATTTCTCCAGCAGCAAAACAATAACCCGCAATTCTACTTCACAATGGACAGAAAAACAAGCTCCGCCCCTATAATATATATAATAATATATAATAAACACCTAATTTTAATTTTCTAAAATTTTAAAGATTTTAATCATTTTAAAATAATTATTATAAGTTGCATTCATTTGTGCGTGATTTTAAATTGTTTAATGTTTTAAATCGTTGATTGTTGATTTGAAATTGTTTTAATTTCTATAATTGATTTTTGAATTTATTGTGTTTTAAGTTCAAATGATTTGAAATTGCATTAATTTCTGCTTGATTTTAAATTGTTGGATGTTTTAAATGGTTTTAATTTCTATAATTGATGTTTTTAATTGGTTGTGTTTTAATTTCAAATGTATTTCCTGCCTGTAAAGCACTATGAATTGCCTTGTGTAAGAATGGCGCTATACAAATAAACTTGTTTTGCCCCTAATTATCAAAACTTAACTCTCTGTCTCTGCAGTGGGTCAGAACGTCCCTGCGGGGACGTCTCATCCCAAGAGGAGTCAGACGACCACGGCGGAGAACAACGCCAAGGAGGAGAGCGGCGTCCAGCTCCGGAAACCCAGCACACCGGGCGGCCGCGGAGCTCCGCCCGCCAGCCCCCTGCTGGGCAACGCCAACAACCCCAACAAGGCCGACATCCCCGACCGCAGGAAAGGCGCCACCACGGGCCCGAGTGTGAGTCGCACAGTTACGTCGGAAGGGGTTAAAGTGCTGTATTGGATGAGTTTGTGATGCACTTCCTGTCTCTGGTTCTGCAGAATAACACCGCGTCGGCCGGCATGACCAGGAGGAACACGTACGTCTGCAGCGACAGGAACAACGCCGACCGCCTCGCCGTCATCCCCAACGGGAAAGAGAACAGGTGAGAGGAAAATAATCAACTTTTATTTATTTTGCATCATACAATTATATGCTCGAAATAAGCACTTTTATTTTGAAATTGGGTCCGTTTCTAGTTCGTGAGCTAGCATCGATAGATGGATTTATAGTTGGCTACTTTGCATATATAGATAGCTAGCTTGTTGGCATACATGTTTATAGTTAGTGAGCATAGATAGTTGGCTAGTTAGCAAGGTAGCATAGATGGGCAAAAATACAGTTTCTAGTTAGTGAGCTAGCATAGATAGATGGATTTATAGTTGGCTACTTTGCATATATAGATAGTTGGCTTGTTGGCATATATGTATATAGTTAGCTAGCATCGATAGATGGCTCGTTGGCTAAATAGCATATATAGGCAGATTGATAGTTGGCTAGTTAGGAAGTTAGCATAGATAGGCAGATTGATAGTTGGATAGTTTGCATATATGATAGCTAGCATAGATTGATAGTTGGCTAGTTGGCAAGGTAGCGTAGATGGGCAGATTGATAGTTCGATAGTTTGCATATATGATAGCTAGCATAGATTGATAATTGGCTTGTTAGCAAGCTAGCATAGATAGGCAAAAATACAGCTTCAAGTTAGTGAGTTAGCATCGATAGATGGATTTATAGTTAGCTACTTTGCATATATAGATAGTTAGCTTGTTGGCATATATGTATATAGTTAGCGAGCATCGATAGATGGCTCGTTGGCTAAATAGCATATATATAGGCAGATTGAGAGTTGGCTAGTTAGCAAGTTAGCATAGAAAGGCAGATTGATAGTTGGATAGTTTGCATATATGATAGCTAGCATAGATTGATAGTTGGTTAGTTGGCAAGCTAGCATAGATAGGCAAACATACAGTTTCAGGTTAGTGAGGTAGTATATATATATATACTACATATATATATGTATATATATGTATATATATTAATAGATGGATGTATAGTTGGCTCGTTAGCTTATATAGATAGTTAGCTTGTTGACATGTATGTATATAATTAGCTATATAGAAAGAAGCACTTTTATTTTGAAATCCAGTTATAATATCAGCATGATTATGGTTATTGTGATATTGCCAGTTAAAGGGCAGCTGTGGAAACTTCCATCAAACCCGGGCTTCACTTTTCAAACCCGAAGTCTACGTCAACGTTATTTTCCTTCCCTTCTTAAATTTACTTTTCCATCTTCTTTTCTAATTTTTCATTTCTGCCTGTGTGTTTGGGGTTTGGTTTTTGTGGATTTGTGGGGGTTTTGTTCTTCCTCGTCATGGCATGACCAGCATGACAGAGATGGCTTGTGCCACTAGCCCCTCCTCTGCCTTTGCGGCCTCTGTGCTGGATGCCTCGTCCAGTTCGGTGCGGCTGAGGTATCAAACCGCCGGGCCTTTGCACGCTTGCCAGGCAGGCTGGGCCACGCTGCCCCACTCCTACTACGATCTGGACTACTGCTCGCCAAAGTAAGACGAGACAAGACGGCAGGGCCTGCAAACCCCGTCTGTCTGTCTCTGTCTGTCTGTCCCCTCTCTCCTGTCTGAGCCTCTGATCGACCCCTCGCTAACCCTCACGTCAGCCGCCTTCACTCTCTAACTCCACCACTAAACCATGGACACATTTCCTGCAACTGTAAACAAAGAGTCATCCCACCTGTATTTTCATGTCAGTGTCTGAAGTGCATGTTTGTCAGAGCAGAACAGGTCAAACTACACAGACTACACCTGTCAGAACATGTCAGACCTTTGGTTTTTATTTGAAATTTGTGGTAAAAAAAAAGACACAAATCGAGACGGCAGAGATAGATAGTTGGCTTGTTAGCAAAGTAGCATTGATAGATAGGCAGATTGATAGTTGGCTTGTTAGCATATATAGATAGTTAGCTTGTTGGCAAGCTAGCATAGATAGTTAATAAGCTAGTATTGCTAGGCAAAAATATAGTTGCTACTTTGTGAGCTAGCATAGATAGCTAGACGGATTGATGGACGGCTAGTTAGCAAGCCAACATAGAAGATAGGCAGATTGATAGTTGGATAGTTTGCATATGTGATAGTTAGCTTGTTGGCAAGCGAGCATAGATTGATAGTTGGCTAGTTAGCAAGATAGCATATATAGGCAAAAATACAGTTTCTAGTTAGTGAGCTACCATCAATAGATGGATTTATAGTTGGCTAGTAGCATATATAGATAGTTAGCTTGTTGGCATATATGTATATAGTTATTTAGCATAGGTAGTTGGCTCGTTAGCTAACAAGCATATATAGACAGATTGATAGTTGGCTAGTTAGCAAGCTAGTATAGATAGGCAGATTGATAGTTGGATAGTCTGCGTATATGATAGCTAGCATAGATTGATAGTTGACTAGTTAGCAAGCTAGCATAGACTGGCAAAAATACAGTTTCTATTAATGAGCTAGCATCAATAGATGGATTTATAGTTGGCTAGTTGGCATATAGATGGTTAGCTTGTTGGCATATATGTATGTAGTTAGTTAGCATAGATAACGAGCTAACGAGCTTATACAGGCAAATTGATAGTTGGCTAGTTAGCAAGCTAGCATAGATAGCACAGAACAGGTGATATCATTTTAATGACACAGTTCTGTGATTTAAGAAAACATTTCACCAGCGTATGACATGAGTGTAGTTTCAGACACTGACCACTGGAAGCACAAGGACAGAAAAATATGTATCCACACACTGACGTTGTGCGTGTGATGTTATTTTACCTGCTCTGCGTTAATCGTCCCCCTGCTGGTCATAAACTGAACGACGCAGACATTGACAAATATAACAGCAGCTTCTCTCAGCTCTGCTCCTGACCTCTCCTCCTGACCTCTGCTGTCACCTTTGACCCTGATCTCCTCCGTCTGGATCCTCCTCATCTGTTCCAACACGACGGAAGAGCTCCGCCACTCACCGGCTCCCCCTGCTGTCCCAGCACCCTCAGACTCTTCTGTTCACAATGTGAAAATGATCAGGGACAAAATAAAACTCTCTTATCATGAAGAGCTTGATGTCCAGGACAGGAAATTATCGGCAGTTGGATCCTGATAAACACCTTTTCCTTCTTTTTCCAAATTTCTTCTTTGAACTGAATTTCCTGTCCTGTTGACATCTAACACGCAACATTCATTTATCCTAAACTCACATTAGAAACTCATGTCAGCGCAAACACGTGGATTCATTGAAAGTGTTTCAAGATTGTCGTCTTTTTTTCCACTCCAGTCGTGTCGCTGCATCATTTGACCTTTGCTGTTTGTTATTCTGCTTTTACTGAATACGTGAGGAGCTAAAAGATGATTTATGAGCACAGGTTCAGTGACGCACACGTCTGCAGTGGAGAAAACCCGTCGTCCAAACGCCTGATCACATCCTTCTCCGTCCTCCCGCAGCAGCATCGCCGTGTCGCCTGGCGGTCAAAGGAACCCGGTGGTGTCCACCCACAGCGTCGCCAACGCCACCACGCCCGACCGGCTCCGCTTCCCGCGGGGAACCGCCAGCCGCAGCACCTTCCACGGGGGCCAGCTGAGAGACCGGCGCACGGCCACGTACAACGGGCCGCCAGCCTCGCCCACGCTCTCCCACGACGCCACCCCTCTGTCCCAGACGCGCAGCCGCGGGACCAGCAACCTTTTCTCCAAACTCACCTCCAAACTCACCCGCAGGTAGGCGAGGGAACAGCACGGGGTTAGGGGTTTTAGCATTTTAGCATTTTCTGTGCATGTGTTCGTAAGACAACTCTGGTTAGCACTGAAACAGACTCTGTGCAGTGTAATCTCCTCTGACTCTGTCTGTTCCAGTTAAAAAACCAGTCCACACGCTGCCTTCTGCAGTTAGTTTGATTAATTACATGCTTTGTTAGGAACACTTCACTGTCCTGTACGATGTGATTTATCCTTAAGTCTAAATTGTGTATGTGTCACTGCCTGGTTGCCTGCGACGGAGAAACCAAAACTGCTCACCATGAGCCACACTTTTACCCTTTTTGTAAAAGAAACGACTCGTGTTAATGTTCAGAAATTTAGCTGTTTGATTGTCCAAGCACCACATTACCAGTTTTCTTTATTATTGTGATTATCTTTTTCAGATTCAATTAAACAAACAAAACTAGCATAGATAGATCGTTGACTTATCCACAAGCTAGCATGGATAGACTGATTGAAAATTGGCTTGTTAGCAAGTTAGCATAGACAGTTGGCTCATGAGCAAGCAAGCATAGCTAGATAGTTTGCTCATTAGTAAGTTAGCATTGATAGGTAGTTTTCTTGTTAGCATAGACAGTTGGCTCATGAGCAAGCGAGTATAGCTAGATAGTTTGCATAGATCGATAGTTGGCTTGTTAGCAGGTTAGCATAGACAGTTGGCTCATGAGCAAGCTAGCATAGCTAGATAGTTTGCTCATTAGGAAGTTAGCATAGATAGGTAGTTGGCTTGTTAGCAAGTTAGTATAGACAGTTGGCTCATGAGCAAGCTAGCATAGCTAGATAGTTTGCTAATGAGGAAGTTAGCATAGGTAGATAATTGCCTGTTAGCATAGACAGTTGGCTCATGACCAAGCTAGCTTAGCTAGATAGTTTGCTCATTAGGAAGTTAGTATAGATAGATAGTTGCTTGTTAGCATAGACAGTTGGCTCATGACCAAGCTAGCATAGTTCGATATTTTGCTCATTATGAAGTTAGTATAGATAGATAGTTGCTTGTTAGCATAGACAGTTGGCTCATGAGCAAGCTAGCATAGCTAGATAGTTTGCTCATTAGGATGTTAGCACTGGTAGATAGTTGGCTTGTTAGCAAGTTGGCATAGACAGTTGGCTCATGAGCAAGCTAGCATAGCTATATAGTTTGCTCATTAGAAAGTTAGCAGATAGTTGGCTTGTTAGCAATTTAGGATAAATAGATTGATTGATTGTGTTTAAAATTCCCAGATATCGACTCGTCCTTAGTGAAAACCCAGTGTGAACATGAACTGGTCTAGACCAGATTTCTGTCTAAAGTGCTTTGTGAGCAGTTTTTTTCCATCTCGCTCAGAAGTTACCACACATTAGCTCGTGTAATTTGCACCTATTATCCTAAAATTGGTTCCTGTATTTGTTAAAACCCTGAAAAGCGGCAGCCAGGCCAGTGACGTCGCTCCTGCTATGACTGACCTAAAATGAGGAATGGAAATCATTTTGATGAAAAACATAAATGAATCCTCCCTTTTCACTGTTGATGATTCCAATCACCACATTTTTGTTCACTCATTAAGAATCCTCATGCCTCCCCTTCCTCCTCCTCCTCCTCCCCCACCTCCTCCTCCTCTCACGTCTCCTTCACCATTCTCACTGTTTCTTTGTCTGGTTTCTGTTGTAGAAACATGTCATTCAGGTTTACCAAAAGGTAGGACTTCCTGTACTGCCTCACACTGTGTGCCAAACATAACGACAAACAATGGCATTAATTTTTTTTTTTAAAGAAAACACAAAAAAAAACCTTTCTTTTGAAAGTGAACAGAGACGTTTGTGGGGCTGCTGGCACTGAACTAACACAACGCTTAGCTGAACAACAAAAACTCTGTCTGTCTCTGGGTACATTTACATCACACAGGTTAGAATAATCACATTCATGTGATCAGATCTCTCTAAAGGTTTCCAGTCAAGTTTCCTTGAAGCCGCTGTGGAGTCTGTGCAGTAAATATGAAGCGTTAAAACGTTAACAGCCTTTGTTTGTGTTTTCTAGCGCTAGTGTAACTAAATCTGCCTGCAAATATCTTTAAATCAAAATAAATCTCTGGTGTTTTCTGTTGGAAAATTGCTTCCAGGCAGGACATTTTCCACCTCCCAGTATTTACCTCGCTACATCCACACTTCTGCCACCAGGGGTCTCAAACTCAAATGACCTGGGGGTCACTGAGTGTCAAGAAAAAGACAGAAATAGTAACTACTATTTATAAATTATAATAATTTATGACGATATTTCACATTATTTAAGAATAAAAACTGATATGAAACAATAAATAGTTCACAATATAAACGTATCTAGTATCGTATTGTGATGTGAGTATCAAGATGTACATCATACCGTGATGTAAATATCGTGTAAAAGTATTGTGAAGTATATTATCGCGATAATATATTGGGATGTAAATATCGCATTAGGATGTAAATATCATGATGACATTGTATTGTGACATAAATATCATGAAAATATTGTATTGTGATGACAAATATCGTGATAATATCACACTGCGACGCCAATATTATGATATCATACTGGTACGTAAATATCGCAATATCACATTGTGATGTCAATATTTTGAAAATATCGTATTGTGATGACATAAATACCGTGATATCACACTGCGACGTAAATATCGTGATCAAGTCCATCAATATTGTGAGATCACATTGTGACCTAAATATCGTGATAATGACATCAATATCGTGATAATGTATTGTGACGTAAATATTGTGATAATGACATCTATATCGTGTCAATATCATATTGTGACGTAAATATTGTGATATATTGTGACGTAAATATCGTGATAATGACATCTATATCGTGATAATATATTGTGACGTAAATATCGTGATAATGACATCTATATCGTGATAATATATTGTGACATAAATATCTTGATAATGACATCTATATCGTGATAATATATTGTGACATAAATATCTTGATAATGACATCTATATCGTGATAATATATTGTGACATAAATATCTTGATAATGACATCTATATCGTGATAATATATTGTGACATAAATATCTTGATAATGACATCTATATCGTGATAATATATTGTGACATAATTATCTTGATGATGACATCTATATCGTGATAATATATTGAGACGTAAATATCTTGATAATGACATCTATATCGTGATAATATATTGTGACGTAAATATCTTGATAATGACATCAATAGCGTGATAATATATTGTGACGTAAATATCGTACTGCGTCTATCGTCTCTGGCGATAAGTAAGAATTTCAATTATCGCGATAATCTTGAACGGAGAAGAACATTCATATAAATCCTGTCACGTTAACCAACATACAGTCCAAGTGATTTTTAACCCTAACCCTAATGTTAAAAACCACCGTGCTAAGCTAAGCTAAGCTACAGCTACATCTCTGTATTTACGGCACAGACTTGAAGTGAGTGTTTTTCCTCAGTAAAGTGTGTGTAAATGTACTCTGTGTCTGTCTCTGTCTCCATGGCTGTGGTTGGTCTGATTGTGAGAGACGACCTTCACTCGATCATTAATAAGCAGCAGCAGCAGCAGCAGCTTTGCCACTAATCACTGGCCACTGCATGAGAGGTCGCTTTTCACAGCAGCCGTCGATTGTGGTGTGGTTTTTATTTCTTCTTCCTGTTTCTTGACACAACGATTGTTGTCGCTAACGACTGAACTCTTTCTTCTCTCTCTCAGCTCTTTTGAAACTGCACTTTTCTGACGGAGCTCTGAACGCTTTTTATTATTATTATTGTTATTATTATTTATGATCACATTTGTTGGTTTTTGAGAGTTTTTTGTCTCGTTCGCACTACGTAGACAGAGTGTCAGGAACTAGAGGAGCAGCTTTATGTCGTAGGTTGTTGTGTTTTGTGGAGAAGTCGGTTGACGCTGTAGATTATTATTATTATTATTATTATTATTATTTTAGTTTCAAATTGAACTCTTCTTCTTCTTTTGTCCCCTTTCAGTTCTTTGTTGTTTTCTTCTGAGATCAGTGTGGACGTCAGGTCAACTCTGTTGCACGTGTTTTGTCTGAGGTTGATTCACTTTCCTTTTTATAAACTGTTGTGTAGATTCAAACCATTGAATCTACACAACATCATGAGTCAAGTTTGACTGCTGCAGGTTTTTACTCAGGCTGATATTTTAATTCCTGCCTTATATATGTGTGTGTGTGTGTGTGTGTGTGTGTGTGTGTGTGTGTGTGTGTGTTCGTCTGTCCAATTATGTCTTTTTTGTTTTTCCTCCATCTGATAAACATCCAGCAGTTTTATAACAAATGACATAAAAACGTATGGTTCATCGTTCTAATCTGCAATAATCTAATATTCTAGTATGTTACCAGAAAATCACTTCGGAAAAAAAAAAAATCATAAGTGAGGAGTTAGGTGGAGTAAAAGAACCCTATTTATGAAGGAAATATAGTAAAAGTACATTATTTATGAAGGAAATGCAGCTAAAGTACACTATTTTTGAAGAAAATGTAGGAAAAGTACACTATTTAGAGGGGAAATGTAGGAAAAGTACACTATTTATGAAGGAAATGTAGTAAAGTACACTATTTAGGAAGGAAATGTAGTAAAAGTACACTATTTATTTAGGAGATGTAATAAAAGAACACTATTTAGGAAGAAAATGGCGTAAAAGTACACTATTTCGGAAGGATAATGGAGTAAAAGTACACTATGAAGGAAATATTTTAAGAGTACACTATTTATGAAGGAAATGTAGTAAAAGTACTCTATTTATGAAGGAAATGTAGTAAAAGTACACTATTTAGGAAGGAAATGTAGTAAAAGTACTCTTTATGAAGGAAATGTAGTAGAATGATAGTAAACCTTATTATTTTGTCATTTTTTGAATATGAAATAGTTTGAGCCAATCAATGAGTTAGATCAATTTAATTTAATTTGCTTAGTTTAAGCTCATTTTATTCAGTTTATTCTATCTTTAACTAATTCCTTGGCCCTTTTTAGTCCTAATATAATGATTTCCTCTTGTTTAAAATGAGTTGGGACCACATAAGTTTGTCCTTGTTGTTTTTTGAATGTGTCCTCAGACTCTTCTGAACGTCTGTTACTTCTTATTTCTGAGTTCGGTGATTTTAAAAAGTCGATCTCTACCCATTAAAGTAAACAGAGTGAATGTCTGAGTGAGGCCTCTGTGGCTCAGCAGCGCCCTCTGGTGGCTCATTGTGCTCATCCTCAGAGCCTGGACAAAGTGTGTCCTCCATGTGTCCTCACCGTCTTCTCATCTCACTTTTCTGTCCGTCTTCATTTCTGTGGAAAAACCTGAAACTGACAGAATGTTGAATTTGGTCAACTTTAAATCAATATTTATTTCCCTTAAAGAGTCATTACCTGGTTATTTTATTCAGTTATTAATCGTAAAATGACACAAATTATAATTTTCTTTACATAACAAGAATTGAAAAACTCCTAAATATACAGTTTGCATCATTTAAAAATGTGTCATTTGTGGAAACCACAGATTAAATCCTAATTCCACAACAACAACCGAGGATTCAAAAAACTGGGATTAAATGTCTTAGTTTTAGTTTTTAAGTGCAGTTCAAGTTCACTATTTCCCTTTTTTTTTTTTCTTTTTTTTTTTTATTAATTTAAAAGAAAAGAAAGATTAATTCTTTATCATTTCTGCTTGAAAAATAACAGAATTATTAAATATTAACTCAAATATTAAGGTTAAATCAGTGGACCAAAGTGCTGCACATAGTAAATAAAACACATAAGTTAAAAATGAATAAAATAAAATAGATTAAAATAAAAAAAAATAATAATTATTTATTAAAAAGTTAAAGTAATGTAGTTTTTTTTAACTAATTTAAATTAAATTAAATTAAATTAAATTAAATTTAATTTAATTTAATTAATTAATTTTTACTTTAGGGCGACATTTTGTCAGTTTCAGACCTCTGTACATTCCTGATCAAACTCCTCTCATCTTGTTTTCCAGACTTGACCAAAACCTGTTTCTTCTCCTCAGGTCATTTTAGGTTTCAGTCACTTCCTCCTCCTCCTCCTCCTCCTCCTCCTCCTCCTCACTGTGTGTGTGTGTGTGTCCTCCTAACCTTCCTGTGCCCTTTATTTAACCTTGACCTCTTGCTGCTCTTCCTCTCCTCGCCTGTAGGGTCACTATTGACCCGGCCAAAAGGCAGATGGCCAAAACAGGGCCTGCCGTGCCTTCTACGCAGGGAGGAAAGAGCCTTAGTAAGTCTTCAGTCTCCTCCTGCTCCTCCTCCTCCTCCTCATCCTTCCATGCTTTTCTTTATTTCCTTCTTTATCGGCCTGTCGTCATGTCCACACATTTAGAAATATTCTTTCCCTCTTTCTTTTTCTTCTTTTCTTTCTTTCTGTGTGAGTCCGTTGTTTTTGGACGTCCAGCTCCTCCTCGTCTTCTCAGATTCACGTCTCTTTCTTTCAGATTCAGGAGCTGAAGATGTAGAGAGTTGTAGGACGATGAAGATCTAGAGTAAGAGGCTGTGTTTGATGGAGGGACTTTGCCCTCCTTGTTCCCTCCCTCCCTTCCTTCCCTCCTTCCTCACTTCCCTCCTCCCCCCTCGGTCATGTGACTTCCAGAGCGTCTCTGACCGATCTCCAGGACCTTCTGTCGGTTCCTGTGTCTCCTCTGGTTCCTCATGTTCTTGTCGTCACCAGATTCTGAGTCTTTTGTTGTACTTTGTTTGTTAAAGTGAGTCAGGGACAGATTTGTGTGTCTGCTGTGAAGACCACGTCTGAGTCAACTCTTGGATTAGATTATAAATCAGATTATCCGAATCAAGGATTTAACCACGCCACCGAGCGTTGTTCCTTCTCTGCATTCAAACTCCTATACGATAAATTTAGGGTAAGGATTAAGGATTTAGGAGCAGCAGCCGTTGTGTACCTTGCTCAACGGTACCGGGAATCAAACTGGCAACCCTCCGCTAACAAGCTGACAAGTTCCGTGTCCACTTGACCCACGGGCTACCAGCAAACAATCAGCTACAACGTTAACGCTAACGCAGACAACTCTTCTGTCCTCGTTTTGGCGCTAAAACCGTCCTCAAAAATTCACCTGGTGCTAAAGCGCTAACCCGCACTATTCACGCTAACATCAAAACACAAAAATTGCAAATAAAATATGGATCAAAAAAGTCATTCAAAAATATCGGAATTTTGTTTGCGCCGACCCTTTTAACGTTTTCTGTTTTCGATTTTGACCATGGGCGGGGCTTTTGAAGCTGCCTGCCGATTGGCTGCTGAGTTTTTGAGCGACCGCTCAATAGACAGGAAGTAGTCACGGGCTTGTAGTCGCTATCCGTCTGAAACTCGTTCCCCCGGGGTTTTCCCCCGTCGACATCCGACAAAATAACTCTAACGTACCTAACGTTTATAATCTGACAAATGTTAAATACGCGTAAAACGGATTTAACTGTAGCCCCTGAATCTAATCTGGACTAATTGTATTGTGTCCGATTTTTGCCAGATTAGCAAACATTGGTTGATTTAGCTGTTGTCGTCACATTTAATCGTCAAATTAAAAATTTCTTCATGTCTAATCCTGACACTGTTCACCGTAACAAAAGCTAAAAGTGCAAATAAAACCCTAAACTAGTTCCAGGTGTAAACATCTAATTTAATCTCTTTAATGTTATAAAATCTTCACGTTTCAGTTTTAAAATATTGAAATTATTCATATATCTGCTGCCCTCTCTGGTCAAAACATGCGACTGCGTTCACATTTTTGTCCTCCTTCGTTTCCAATTTGGTTGCCGCCTTCTGTTCAATCAGAACGGGACCCGCTGTCCCCGACTCCGCCCCCTTACCTGTCAATCGGACTCGTTAGCAGCTGTGATTTTCCAGGCCACGCCCCCTTCACTGCTCCCCACTCCCCCTCCCTCCTCCTCTCCCTCACTTAGCTAAAGCTTTAAATCCTCTTTTAATCATTAAAATAATTTTCTAACCAAATTGCGAAGTTTTATTTTGCACATTTTCTCTTATTTCTTTTCGATTTTTACCCTTTTTTTAACCAAAGCCTTTTAAAAACGCACTTAAATTACATTCAGACGTTCTATTGAGTTGTTTTGATGGATTTTTGTTGTCGTTTCACTTTCTCAGGGAAAATAATGTGATTTTGAGGAATTATTGGGGTCAAAAGTGGTGTTTTTATACAAAGATAATGGCTAATATTAGCATAAGTGTGTGTGTAAAGGTGCAGTAGGCGTTCTTCCGTTCTGTGTGTTTGTTTTTGCAGTTCGGGCTTCACCGTCACTCTTCACTTCCTGTCACATGACTCTTCCTCACTGATCTGAATGGAAGTGAAACATCTTCCATGTTTGTTTGTTTGTTTGTGCTTTTGTTTTTTTGTTTTTTTGCGGTTGGTGGCTCCGCCTCCTCCTCGTCGTTGTCGTCATCCATGTTCTCTCTCTCGCTTTCTCTTTCTCTTTTTTTAATGAATGATGAAGTGATATTGAAGTGAAATGTAAAATATTTTTGTCGACACATCTTTTGTTGTGTTTTATCCTCTTCCTCTTCCTCCTCTTCCTCGTCTGATCTTCACCTCAGAGTCTCAACAGAATTTGAGAGAAACGGGAGACTTGAGGGCTCAAGGTGAGGCTAACCTGTCCCCGCCCACAACCCCGCCCCCTTCGAGTGTCTCCGCCTCCTTTAAATCAAGCTTCAGTTTGGTCTGCAGTCTCTTCCTCTCTCTCTCTCTCTCTCGCTCTCTCCTCCTCTCTCTCTCTCTCTCTCTCTCTCTGCCATCTTTGACTTTGATTTTACGATTAATCGTGTTTTCAAGAATTTGAGCTTTGCTTTGTTGAACTTTTGGCCTGATGTTGATGTTTGTTTTGATTTAACGTTTGCATGTTGTTAGCATGGCTAGCATGTTTATTTGCTCTCCTCTTAATCTCAATCTCAACGTGTTTCTAACCCCAGTTTACTTTGTTAACATTCACGGTCACACCAGTCCAGATTATTTAAAATACTTAGAAATAAACACGCACAAGGATTCGTTCAAATTAATTTTTAAAAGGCTCTGTTTTTATCAGATTTTTTTACGCTGTTTTATGTGTTATTTTTTACGCTCTGTTTTTACACGATTTTATTTACGTGATTTTATTTACGCTCTGTTTTTACGAGATTTTATTTATGCTCTGTTTTTACTAGATTTTATTTATGCTCTGTTTTTACGAGAGATTTTTTACGCTCGGTTTCTATGTGATTTTTTTCGGGTCTGTTTTTGCGAGATTCGTTTTTTCGGTTCAGTTTTCACCAATTTTTTCAGGCTCTGTTTTTACGAGATTTTTTTCAGGAATGATTTACAAGATTTTTTTTCGGGTCTGATTATATGCTTCTTTTTTTTTAGGCCCAGTTACGCTGAGGTTTTTCTGGGCTCTGATTTTACGAGATTTTTTCGGGGTCTGTTTTTACGAGAGATTTTTTTCGGGTATGTTTTTAGGAGATTTTTCGGGGTCTGTTTTTACAAGAGATTTTTATGCGGGTTTTTTTTTACGAGAGATTTTTCGGGGTCTGTTTTTACAAGATTTTTTTCCCGCGTCTGTTGTACAAGATTTTTTTGGGTCTGTTTTTGTGAGGGTTTTTTTGGGTCTGTACTTACGAGATTTTGTTTGGGGGTCTGTTTTTACGAGATATTTTTTTTCGGGTATGTTTTTACGAGATTTTTTTCCCGTGTCTGTTTTTCCGAGATTTTTTTTCCTGCGTCTGTTTTACAAGATTTTTTTTCAGATCTGTTTTTACGAGATTTTTTCGGGGTATGTTTTTACAAGATTTTTTTTCCCGTGTCTGTTTTTACGAGATTTTTTTCCGGGGTGTGTTTTTACGAGATATTTTTTTTCAGGTTTTAATTTTCTGTAAAAAGCTAAAACTACTACAGTAGATTAAATAACTAAACATTTCTGGATCCATTTAAACGTTTTAACACGTTGTAAAAGTGTGACTTGAATGTAATGAATATAAAAAAGTAAAACACGGGTTAGAAAAGAATGAAACGCTGAATATTTCATATTTTCTCAACTGTGGCTGGAAGCCATTTTGGGTCACCCAAAACCAGCCGGTTTGGTGGACACAAAATGGCTGCCGTTTCTCTTAAAATACCACTTGCAAAAGTAGTCCACTGTGCTCGTGTTGAACCCGGTTGTGCTCTCTCTCTCTCCTCCGACAGTCGCCATGTACCTGGGGATCAAAAAGGGGAAAATAAAGACAGTAAACCCCGCTCCCTCAGATTCACTTGGAGTATGAGGACCACCAGCTCCATGGAGCCCTGCGACATCATGCGGGAGATTCGCAAGGTGCTCGACGCCAACAACTGCGACTACGAACAGCAAGAGAGCTTCCTGCTGCTGTGCGTGCACGGCGACGGCCGCGCCGAGAACCTGGTGCAGTGGGAGATGGAGGTTTGCAAGCTGCCGCGGCTCTCGCTCAACGGCGTCCGCTTCAAGAGGATATCGGGCTCATCTATCGCTTTCAAGAACATCGCTTCCAAAGTCGCCAACGAGTTAAAGCTATGAGCAAAACACACGCGTATATATACATACACACAGATAGACACGTCTATCTGTGTGTATGTATAAATATATATAATATCTAGAAGTATTTAAGCTGTACAATCATCCAAGTAGCAGTTTCCAAATGTCTCCCCCGACCCTTTTTTAAAAAGAAAACAAAAATACAGAGTTATGTATTGAATATTAAAAAAGTGTATAGTTTAAGGCTTTTGGCAATAATCACTGAATGATCGACTAATACTTCAGTCTGTTGTTGTTGTTGTTGTCGTCGTTGCTGTGGCCTCGACACACACACGGCCTCCAACACCGTTTGTTGTCATGCTGTGAATGTGGACGAAAAAAGCATTTCTAGTCTTATTTATTTCATCTGGTTTTCTCTTGTTTTTGTTTCTCTCTCTCTCTCTCTCTCTCCTGGAAAAATAGAAAGAAAAAAAAATGACGTAGCATTTTTTTTTTGTTTTGTTTTCAGTGTAAATAATGTACGTTACTTTCAAACAGCTTCACTGCAGTACTTCGGTTTTTTTTCTTTTTTCTTTTGTATTTTGTTGAAGAGTAGAGACGATGATGATGATGATGATGATGACGACGATGGGGAGTCCGTGTAAATGCCCACGAGGTCGAGGGGTCACTCGTGTCTCGATTAAAATGTCTGTCAACTTGAACGTCTCGTCTCGCGCTGCTCATTTTTTATTTATCTGGATGAAAACGTGTTTATATATAAATATGAATATGTGTTTGTTTGTGTATATATATATATATATATATAGATATGTACGCATGTATTCATATGTATGATGTGTATGTATATATATATGTGTATATGCATGTGTATTTGTATATGTATATATGCGTATATGTATATATGCGTACGTATACATGTATATATGCGTATGTATATATGTATGTAAACATGTATGTATATGTATATATACGTATGTATATATACGTATGTATATATACGTATGTATGTATACATATGTATGTATGTATGTATACATATGTACGTACGTGAGTATACGTACGTGTGCATACGCATATGTATATATATGTATGTATGTATACGTATGTATCTATGTATGTATGTATCTATGTATATGTATGTATGTATGTATGTATACGTATGTATATGTATGTATGTATACGTATCTATGTATGTATACGTATATATATATCTATGTATGTATACGTATATATATATCTATGTATGTATACGTATGTATATCTATGTATGTATACGTATGTATATCTATGTATGTATACGTATGTATATCTATGTATGTATACGTATGTATATCTATGTATGTATACGTATGTATATCTATGTATGTATACGTGTATATGTATGTATGTATACGTATCTATGTATGTATACGTATCTATGTATGTATACGTATATATATCTATGTATGTATACGTATATATATCTATGTATGTATGTATTATAATAATAATCATGCATTATATTTGGAGGCACCTTTCATGGCACTCAAGGTTGCATATATATATAATCTATATATAAGTTAATTTATTTCAGTAATTCAACTCAAATAGTGAAACTCGTGTGTTCTATAAATTCAATTACACACAAACTTAAATACTTTATGTCTTTGGTTCTTTTAATTGTGATTTTTTACTCACATTTATAACAAGAACCTTAAATTCAGCATTTAATAAGAATTAGAATACCCCATAAGAGCAATTTAAAAAATATATATGTTTTTAAAAAATCATTGAGATGAACCTGTATGTGTTGTATGTGCAGAGAGGTCAGTTGGCCACCAGGTGGAGTGAGTCAACCCGGCAGGAAACGCAGTGATGTTACTTTGCTGCCCTCTTGTGGATGCTTCGAGGTGCAACATTGCCCTTTACAGGAACAGTTTCCATCCACAGCTAATAAATATTACAATTTATATCAAGATTTTTGTACAAAAACGGTCAAATCGATCCGAGGACTTAGGCAATTAATTTATTGGTCGCACAAAAGTTTTTAATAGTAACTTTTTGCTTTTTTTAATCCCCGTAAATGTCTGTTTTTGTACTGTTGCTGTATAATTTGTTTGTCTGATATATTTTCATGTCGCAGAATTGTTATCTAATGTTGATTTTAAGGGTGATTAGCCCCACCTAGTGGTCAACCTTTAGACTACTAGAGCCTCATCATAATATAAGAGTATAATTGTGACTATTGTAAACATTCAGAGAAAAACTGGATTTTTTTAAAAACGTGTGTACGATTTAAAAAAAAAAAAAAAAATTCACTCCACAAATCAACGTTCAACTTCAACCAGAGTTTTCTTTTATTAGATTTCAGATCCATCCTCACGTGAACACATTTTTAAATACATGAACAAATCCAGACGACGAAGACGACTGTGTGATACGGAGTCAAACATTCACTCGGACACAGGAGACGAGGACGAGGAGGAGGAAGTGCAGGAGGACGTGTTTGTGCGTCGGGACGGTGGTCGTGGGTTTTTTGTGTTTATTAATATTTTTTTACTTCTGTGTAGGGATCAGATCGTCCACGGACTCGCCTTTCTCCAGCCTCTTCTCCATCTCCACCAGCAGCTTGATGCCGTCGACCACCATCTGCACCAGCTCCACCTCGGAGAAGCCCAGTCTGTCTGCGTTGGAGATGTCGAAGACTCCGCCCACCGCGGCCGTGTCCACGCCGCCTGACGGAAGAGAAGAAGATTGGAAGGTTAGCGTCTCAAATATCTGGATCAAAACCAGAGATATGTCCCGTCAAGACTGGAATAACTGCCAAATTTTACATTTTAATCCTTTAACACCGAGCGCATCGCAGACGACACGTTAGCATCACCGTAATTACGCGGAAAAATCCGACAGTTTCTGAAAGCTGAGAAGTTGGGCGTCGTGGTTAATTGCGTCTTTGATCTTACCAAAGTTACACGAAAATATGTAACAAGAATCTTTAAAAAAAAAAAACAGACGCCAGCTACCCCTGGTGGAACGTCTTAATAATAAAACCATTTTAAACGAGAGAGAACACGCATGTTCGTAAGTCTTTTAAAAAGTTGCGAAAATAAATAATTCTCGTTTAAAAAAAACCCCGGAAATATTGATTTACTTTGAATCACCACTAGGGGGAGCCTTTATAGCATCTATGGTTTTTCACCAATCACGATTATCCCAATCGTGACTAAACTTGTGTCAGTGAGTCGATGATGGTGAAGTTCTATCGTCCCATTCCCGAATTAAATTTTTTTTAATAAAGACGCTCTTTAGCGCTAGCGTGGATAAACGATGCGGTTCTCGTACCGGTTCCACGTTTCTGGAGCCTCAGCCTCTTGAGAACCTCCTCGAACTTGGCGTGTTTGCTCATGTTGGGCAGCTTGACGTGGACGCCGGCGCGCAGCCCGGTGCCCAGGTTGGACGGACAGGTGAGGACGTAGCCCAGGTGCTCGTTCCACATGAAGGCGTGGCCTCGCTCCTTAAACAGGTCCTCGATCTGGGAAAAGAAGAAGAACCAGGTTCGTCGTTTTAGACAAAACGGGTCACATTTCTGCGCTAAAATATCGGAAAAAAATTATCATTGTTGTACATTTTGTCGAGTCGCATCTTTTACGTTAGCCAACAATATTCAAATCCACAGAAACGTTTTTATTTCTCGTCCGAATGTCGGACAGTTCAATTTTGTTTGCATTTCTGGTGAATTTAGTTAGCGCTCGATGCGACTTCCTGTTTACTCTGTGTTTACCGTAAAACCACATTTGTACACGACTAGCTAAAAACGTCCAGAGCAAAGCACAAAATGGTTCATTTGGTCCACCAGAATCTTTTAAAGTACAGTTCTTTTTCTACAAGATGGAGCAAAAATTGTCATTTGTGGCAGAGTTACGGCACCACCCAGAGGCCTGGCATATAAAGTACAGCATTTAGAGGTTATATCATACTTTTGGATTTTAAAAATTCAAATTTTAGGAGCAAAAAATAAGACGCCGTAAAAAGGAAAGTTCCATTTCCATGCAGATCTGCAGGCTGCAGGCTCCAGATCTGCAGGATCCAGATCCGAGGCCATTATTTACATCATAACATTATGGAACATGCCATTAGAGTGAGGCAAAATAGGTAAATATTTGTTTCCTGATGCTTCCATAACGTTATCAAACTAAATCTTCCGTTATCCTTTTAGCACGAGTGACCCCTGGTGGCAGAAGTTGCGTACATCGCGCTCAAATACATGCCGATGACGCTGCCGTGTCATCTAGTTCATTTACGAAGCGTCCAAAAATCGCAAAGATGGACAAGCAAATTCAAAAACGACCGACTTCCTGTTGAGTTAAACCCGCGCTGACGACGCTGCCGTGTTCGTACCCACCTTGGTGAGTCCGGAGCAGAAGCGGTTGAAAACCTCCTTCATGTTCCCGCCTTTCTGCATGGAGATGACGCGCAGGTGATCCTCCTCGTTCACCCACACCAGGAACGTCTTGTTGTCGTTGTGCCTTCAAACACAAAAACAAAAACAGAATTGAGTTTCCTTCAAAGAACCACCTTTGATTCCATTTTCATTTCCTATGCCGATTAAACGTGGACAACCGACCAGATTCCCCTGGCGTCGGGCCAGTCCCGGCCCATTCCTGAGGCCAGCAGCAGAGGAGACACGGGCTTGTCGAACAGGAAGTGGTCGTCGATGAGCTGCTGCTGCTCGGCGTCAGTCATGTTCTTCAGGGCGTAGTATTTGCCGTTCAGGTCGCCGCTCAGAGAGGCCAGAGCTGCAGGACCGAGAACAAGACGAGGACATGAAATCAGTGATTTGTGACATTTAATGTTCGTAAACGTGTTCAGGGTCAGTCTCTCGTGTCACGTAGGAAGTTTGGACGCGATCGGTTGGTGTATTTTGAAGTTCTAGGGAACTTCCTGTTTCGTGGCTAGTGGTCAAAATTAGCAAAAACTTCAGATTGGTAGCCGTGGCCACGCCCTTTTGAATCCACAAAACCGTCTGGGAATTTTTGTCTTTGTGATGTGTCCAATACAAATTGTCGCACCGCAAGTTAAAACGCGCTCAGACTAGCTAGTTAATTTACGAAGCGTCCAAAAATCGTCAAGATGGACGCCAAATTCAAGATGGTCGACTTCCTGTTGACTTAAGGCTGTGGTCCCTGTTGACTTTTTTGTTTGTCTTGGGCTCCGACACGTTATCACCAAATATCGTGAAACTTGGTGCAACTTTTCTCCCATCGACGTTTCACCTTAGGGGGCGCTGTAGAGTCCTGGTCCTTATTCTCAATGCATTCAAAAACTACCGGATTGTCGTTATTTGAATAATAATTTGAAGGAAAACACTTGTCGCCACTAGATGGCATCCACTTCACTTTTGATGTGTCCAGTACAAATTGTCTCACTTTTTAATGTCTGTACGATAAACGTACTCAGACTAGCTAGTTCATTTACGAAGCGTCCAAAAATCGCAGAGATGGACGCCAAATTCAAAATGGCCGACTTCCTGTTGAGTTGAGGCCGTGGTCCCTATTGACTTTTTTGTTCGTCTTGGGCTCCGACACGTTCCCACCAAGTTCCGTGAAATTTGGTGCAACTTCATTTTCTCCCGTCGACGTTTCACCTTAGGAGGGCGCTATAGAGTCCTTGTCCTTATGCTCGTTAATGCGCTCAAAAATGACCAGATTATCGTTACTAGAATAATAATCTGAAGGAAAACGCAATAGGTTCCAATGACCCGGTGTTGCATTATTCCACTTGTCGCCACTAGAGGGCACCCACTTTTTCGCAGATTCGTCGTTCCCTTCAAAATGAAAACGAATGTGTGCGTTGTTTACCTTCGATGGACAGCGTCTCCACAGCGCGGCGCTCTCCTCGGCTGCAGTGCGGCGGCAGACAGAAGCCGCGGATGCTACGTCCTGTTCGCACGCGGGAGCTTAGCACGTAGTCGGAGTCGAGGTCGTCGCCGCCCTGAGGGAAAGAGATCGTTAGTTTGTACGTTTTCACGGACGGTGATTATTCTATGAGCAGGGAATCGAGTGGATTCACCTCCGCTACACTAGGTGGCGGCAGAGTTTAGGTGGCGTCTGCGTTAGCCGGTGGCTTTTCTTATAAAGTTTATTAATTCAGACAAATGCGATAATTCGGATAATCTTGAGACCGATTTATCCGACTGATATTTTCAGTTATTTAATCATAAATCAGAATTGGCCAATATTTATCACCCAATTCATACAAATTATGCATTTTTTTGCTCTACGATAAATGTCGTTATGCTAATACAGATTAGGACCATTTGTGTTGTTAAAGTGATAATTTGTTGAATTAGCAAACCATACGTTTTCATGGATTATTCTACGAGCAGGAAATTGATTTATTGAATTAAGTGGATTCACCTCCGCTACACTAGGTGGCGTCTACTTTAGCCGGTTGTTTTTCTTATAAAGTTTATAAAAGTCTAAACTAAACTTAAACGTGCGATAACGATCACGTCGAGTACATTTAAAGTCAGATTAGCAAATTAATCCGGACAAATGCGATAATTCGGATAATCTTAAAACCAATTCATCCGACTGATATTTTCAGCTATTTTTTCATTAACCAGATATTAATCAACCAAAATTTTGCGCTACGATAAATGCTGTTATGCTAATACAGATTAGGATTATTTGTGTCGTTAAAGTGATAATTTGTTGAATTATCAAATCATACAGTTATATTTTAATCATAGAGGGAAAAAAATTGGCATCAATTATCAGACGTCGGCTTCCGAAAAAAAACCCACATTCATCGACTTCTAGTCTTTGCTGATTTAATCCGATATAATCTGATTTAATCTGATATAATCTGGTTTAATCTGGTACCTTGAGGTTGCCGGCGTCGATGTCCGTCTTGTGCTTGTCTGTAGGTTTGTATCCTCCATGTCGGTCCTCGATGATCGGGTCCAGCAGCTCCTGGAAGACCTCGTATGTCTCCTCGTCTCCGGCCACGCAGCCCACCGTCATGATGAAGGGGTGACCTGAGGGGGAGGGCGGGGTCAGAGGTCATCAGGGACGATGGAAAAGTCCGCGTGACCTTCAACGCGGGAGCTGCCGGGCCTCTGCTGCCTCGTGTGGTCACTTTTCAATCCCCGAATTCACAAAACGACAGAGTTGAATTCACCGATGGAGGCAGCAGTGGATTATTAATGACGGTAAAGGTCAAATTCACGATGTTGATGTAAAATCGACAATTTTCTCTATGAGGTTTGGTGCAGAGCGAGAGAAACGTCACAAATCAGAGATAAAAGTGAGTTTAGCAGCTGCTCGTGAGAGTTTAAAGACATCTAGACAGATTTAGTTATCGATATAGTGATTCAAGAAGACTAAATATAGATGTGTCACTTTTTTTTATGTCTGTACGATAAACGCGCTCAGACTAGCTGGTTCATTTACAAAGATGGACGCCAAATTCAAAATGGCCGACTTCCTGTTGAGTTGAGGCCGTAGTCCCAATTGACTTTTTTGTTCGTCTTGGGCGCAGACGCGTTCCCACCAAATATCGTGAAATTTGGTGCAACTTTCAATTTTCTCCCATCCACTTTTTAATTTAGGGGGCGCTATATCCTGGTCCTTATGCTCGTAAATGCATTCAAAAATGACCAGGATTGTTATTTGAATAATAATCTGAAGGAAAACACAATGACCCGGTCATTCCACTTGTGGCCACTAGATGGCACCCACTTTTGATGAGTCCAGTACGACCTATCTCACTTTTTTTTATGTCTGTACGATAAACGCGCTCAGACGAGCTAGTTAATTTCCGAAGCGTCCAAAAATCGCAAAGGTGGACGCCAAATTCAAAATGGCCGACTTCCTGTTGGGTTGAGGCCGTCGTCCCGATTGACTTTTTTGTTCGTCTTGGGCTCCGACACGTTCCCACCGAATATCGTGAAATTTGGTGCAACTTTAAAATTTGCCTCCCATCGACGTTTCACCTTAGGGGGGCGCTGTAGAGTCCTGGTCCTTATGCTCGTTAATGCGCTCAAAAATGAGCGGATTATCGTATTTAGAATAATATATAAATGAAGTGTCGTCACACTTCACTTTGAATACAATATTATAAAATAATACTAGGCCACTTTTTTCAAAGAAGTATGAAATTAAAAATTCACTTCCCCGTCAGGAAATTAAAATAATCTGCTCAGGATATTACAGGGAAATATTTTAATCCAGTGATTTAAAAAAAAAAAAAAATTAAATCCAGTGTCTTTGCCACTGGTTGTAGGCAGAGGAGGAGGCCAGCAGGGGGCGCACACAGCCCAGGGCAGCACTGCTGCATGCGTCAGTGCCTCATATGAGCAAAAAATAATAAAAATAAATAAAATAATCAAAAGCCCTGAACTTTCCCTTTAACAGCAGGTTTGTCGGATTATGAGACGCAGATTATGTAACTGATGATAATCTGAGAGTGCGATGCATTTTATCCTTTGACAAGGTCACAGTGAGGAGACACATGATGATGATGATGATGCTTCCTCCTCCTCCTGCTGCAGCTCTGCGGTTTAAAAACCGATACCGTTTCTCTTTTTTTTTTTCTTTTTTTTTTATACCTGGATTATCGACCCCGGTCTGGATGACGTCATCCAGGGTGAAGCCGCTGGGCGTCTGTTTGCTCCGCAGCCGCTCGTACATGTCCGGGCTCAGGACCTTCGCCATGTGGTTGTTGTGTTTGCTCAGGTCCGGATACTCGTCCGCGGACGAGAACTTGAGCTTCAGCTGGTTGTGCGTGTTTCCGAAAGGCATGGCTGCTCCCTGCAAGGACGCAGGGAAGGAAGCAAGGGCACAAGGAGAGGAGGGGAGGGAGGAAGGGAGGGAGGATGGAGGAGGGGACAAGGTGACACACTCGCGCAGACTCCTCACAATCACAATCACCATCAAACCTTGAAAAATCATCATTTTTAAAACAAAAAAACAGCTATTAATCATGTGAATTTAATCCTCTGCTGCAGATTAACGCATCATCCTGCAGGGGGATTATTAAAATCCCTCAACACGCGCCACACTCAGTCACAAGAATCACCATCATTATTTGTCTCATTGAATCTTCTGGATTATTCAGATTGAGATTCCTCTATTGTTTGCGTGATGCGAGACAATGATTTTTTCATCTCCAGGCCCGAGATTGAGATTATGATGCTGCTGCATCTGCATCAGCACATTTAATCTCTTTAAATTAACACATTAAACAGATTATTTTAAAGACAGTTTTCCTACCTTTTGTTGACGGATTTGAGGACTACTGCTATCAGGGCTCGAGACAAAGATCCCTATGTTTCCAGGAGGCGCAGATTAGAGCAGAGTGGTTCAGTCCCTGCGGTCACAGACTGATGAGCTGCTGCTCTGCCTCTTTATAATCCACCACCTCTGCTCCCATTGGTCACTATTTGTAGTCCATTCATTCTATTGGCTGCAGTCAGAGAGGGAGAGAGAGAGAGGACTCACTCACTCACTCACTCACTCACTCACTCACTCACTCATTATTCACATTTTTATTCAGTTTTTAAATTAATTTCATTTTGATGCATCAGAATTTTTATGTTTTTCCCTCAATAATTTTTTTTAATCCCATAGACTTTTTGTGTCATAATTTCAACATATTTTCATTACATTCCACAATTATGACTGATTGACGTCATCATTTTAACTTTTTTTTCCCTTAGCACTCTTTGGTCTTTTTATCTAACAATTGTGTCATTTATTTGCCTTTTTATGTCTAAATTTTGTAATTTATCCCACCATTTGAACTTTTTTTAAAATCTAAATTAATTTTTATTTTTATATAATCCCACAATTGACGTTTTCTCTCATAACAGATTTTTTTTTTTTTAAATATTTATTTGGTAAAAAAAAGAAAAACATTTTTTTTTTTTAATTTAATAATTTAGTTTTTTTTTCAATTTAAAAGTATTTATTCTGTAAAAAAAAAAGACTGCATTAAATCATTGAGAACCTGTATATTACGTCATCTAAATTTACAAATAAAACAATTTAAATGTACTTTTATCGTCATCAAAGTATACAGTCAATAGTCCATCTACTCCAAGAGTATTGGCATTTAAAACATAACAAAAAAACTAATGTTGTAATGTTTCCCACAATTGGAACTTTTGTTTTATCTAATCCCACAATCTAATCTCATAATTTCGATTTCTTTTTTTATGTAATAATTTTTATTTTCTTATGTATTCGGTTAAAAAATGAAAACTGCATTAAATCATTGAGAACCTGTAAATGACGTCATCTTAATTAACAAACAAAACAATCTAAATGTACTTTTATTGTCATCAAACGTGAAAATGCAGGATAATCTACAAACGACCTGCGCAGCGTTTTTGTGTAAAACTGTGATTCATCATCATCCGGTTTGTGTGACATCACTTCCGCTGAAAACAACCCCACGTGTGTGTGTGTGTAAATGAATGGACGTGTATCTGTCAGAGCTGCTCACGCGCTAACACACACAGAAACACAGAACTCCAGAGAACTACGGAGAACTACAACCGTCGTTTACTGATTAAACTACTACTCTGAAAAAGGTACGTTCCCGAGACAACGCTTGTTTGTTTTACTCGCTTTCATCGGCTGCTGTTGCGAAAGTTAGCATGCTGGCCAGTTAGCAGGACGTCAACATAACGTGTGTTAAAAGTTGTGTCACGTACGCGTGGACGTTTTTCTAACACGACTCTTTTGTTTGTTTGTCTGTTAAACGAGTTAACTATCTTAAAAAAAACTTTTCTTTAAAAGAAGACGTTAAACAACACAGACACGGGTAGTCACCGGTTACTAGACTAACGTTAGCATGCTAGCTAGTCAGCAGATTCAACCCAGAACGCCTTTAAAAACTCATTTTAAAGTAGCATGTTCGCTAGTTAGCGAGGCAGCTTTATTATTGTGTAGTACATTTCACACACGAGGACAAGTCAACGTGTTTTACATGAAAGAAAACAAAATGTACAACGCTTCAAAAGAGCTGAAGAATAATTATATATTATGGGGGAATAAATAATGTAAGTAACTGTGAGTTTTGTTTGAAATCTGGTCTCGACTATCTGACCTGAGTAGTAGATCCCAGAGCTCTAGCAGGTGTATATTACTAAAATATGTTGTCAATGTATTATTTATTAAACCATTTAATGATTTGTTGACAAGCACTTTAAGAACTTTAACGTCTGGGGAGTCGGGTCAGGGTCTGTGGGAACATCTAGTCCAGATTTGAGAAGTCTAGGTACAGTGGTTTTGGATCAGGACTTGGTCCAAAGTGGTCTGTATGCTGGAAATATGGTGAAATGTGCATTTATTGCATTTTCACAAATAGAATAAAGGTTTCAAAAATCAGAGACTGTGTTTTTAATGAATCTTCAGGTTTCTGTCAATTAATCCAGTCCAGATTTGAGAAGTCCAGGTGCAGTGGTTTTTGATCCAGACCTGGTCTAATGAGGTCTAGGTATAAAACAACAACACGGCAATCTTCCCTTTAGCATTTTCACAAATAAAATAAAAGCTTCACAAATACAACAGTTGGTATCATGCAAAGTTAATGTCTTACCTAAAATGTCTAAAATAAGTTAATTTACCCTTAACTTCCCCCTTAAGTGTCGAATCGGAGGCTAACTTCAGCGTCTTCTTTGGTTTGCTGGATCGTCAGTTTGCATTTCCCGGTGTAAGCGAACCGCACCAGGGTTCACTCGCAGGTGAACCAAGAACCAGGTTTTCAGGCGAGACCAGAGTTTGCTTGTTTTCTCTGCTCCGATGTTCGGATAAGAGATCCAAAGAAACGAAACACCTTAAAAATTGAGTTTTGTGCTCTGATGTTTTTGTTCTGGTTAGGACGTGAGCTGCAGTGTACAGTCTTGTCTGAATGAGTTGCAGCTGTTCAGTTGCTCTTTTTGGGGAGTCCTGTCAGAGACAAATGCTGAGATTAAAGCATTAATGAGCTTCTCCTGGTCTGTTTGAGACATTTAACCTTTGACTGTGTATATATTTTACAGCAGATTGACTCAGGTCTGATCTTCAGCAGTTTTCTATCAACACACCGAGGCTCTGAACTATGGTCTTTGGTTTGTAGAGACTGTGACGACTCGCTCCTTTTCTCTTTATTGCCAATAGCAAGTTGAACTTGGAACGTATAAACTTATACGAGTAGAGAGAGCTTAAAGCTTTAGGTGCGGAGATTTTTGGATAACAGTCCAACCCTGAGCCACTTCAGAATATATGCAAGAGTCGTTACCGTGACGACGTGTAACACATGTTTAAGACCGTAAGAGCAGGAGTCGCTGATTCAAACGGGGTTTCCTTTGTATTTGAATTAAAGTACCCAAATCATCATCGTCATTTTTAAAAATTTTACAAAACAAAAACAAACCTACATATGAAAAAAATGTATTCCTTAAGTGTAATGTTAATTAAAAGAGATAGTTTTGTTTTTTTGTGTGGTTTAGTGCTGGGTATGTTAACGACGTTTAACGTCACATTAACGCGATGCTTTTCGTCATGTTTAAGTGACTCCCGATTGTTAAAATGAGTCTTTAAAGTAACGCTAAACTTTAAAAACAGAGGCACACATACGTAGCACACAGGTAAGCTAGTTATTTGTAGCGCTGCCCTTTTAATTTAATAAACAGACGGCTCCAGTTCCACTGTAGGAGTGCTAACGGCGCTAAACAAGCTAACTGGTAAACGGTGCCTGGACTCCCACGTAAACATGACGTCACGCGCGTCTTGGAATTGCGTCATGCGTTAATTTGTAGTAACGTTAGCGCCGCTAACACCGCTAACCGCAGCCAACGTGCCCGGCACTAGTGTGGTTATGAGGTTCAGAGACATCAGGACGCTAGCTTAAGTGCACATAATTTTTTCGCCACTGTTTCTCACCATTAGACGGCGTTTATAATTTTGCTAACTGATGTTTGTAAACCTCTCACTACCAAAGACACAAAATGGCACATTTGAAAGAGATCAATAACTCCAGTGTACTGGGATGTATAATAACAGATTTTTCTCTTTGGACTTTGGTGGGGGAAAGTGAGGGGCTCATAAAAAGATGTTTGTTTCCTCTGCTTGAATCCAGCCTTCCTCCGTCTGTTGCAGTGCGACGTGTCCACCATGAGTTTTGTGGAGTATTCCGACGTCATCCAGGACGGCGACGTCGCCATCGTCTACCTCGGCATCGACTCCACGATGCCCATCAAGGTGCAGAAAGGCGCCCAGACCCAGACGCGCTACGGAGCCATCCGCCACTCCGCCGACCTGATCGGTCAGCGCTACGGGTCAAAGGTCACCTGCAGCAAAGGCGGCTGGGTCCACGTGCTTCACCCCACGCCGGAGCTGTGGACGGTCTCGCTGCCGCACCGCACGCAGATCCTCTACACCACAGACATCGCCACCATCACCATGATGCTGGAGCTGAAGCCGGGGTCCGTCGTGTGCGAGTCAGGTAAGGACGCATTCGCCGCAAAACAATAATCTACTCACAGGGCCCTCTGCTGGACAACTTTGTCATTACAAATTCAATCTGATGCACTTCTATGCTGTCCATTTCATCCCTTAAAGGCCCTTTTATACCAATTTTTGTCCGTTTTGTTTCTGTCACTGCCCGTTTATGTTGCTATCGAGGCGGGGCTAAGCTGCTTTGGCGGAGATCTGCGCTCTGCGAGTGCTTTTCTAGTTTTTATCGTGCTCAATCCGAAATAGACCGCAACTCAAGCGGATTTGGCAGCACTGGGATGTAAGATCACTTCATGTGAGTCGCCCCCATTAATGAAGAATATTCCTTATTTTTGGTGTTCCCGATGAAAGAGAATGATGAGGAGGATGGGCAATTTTATTATTTCCACATGTCCACTGCGAGTTTCGACGACTTGCTTCACCGTATAATACCTGGAGGCTCAAACATGCCTCGTCCCGATTAACCAGGGAGCTCTGGGAGCAGGTTTTAAATGCCAATACATACTCTTAGGGCCTGATTTACTAAAGCTTTGCGCGTGCAAAAACGTGTAACATCCATAGTCCAAAGTTGTCTTTGCTTGATACGTCAGGTAATGATGGAGCTGTCCAAAATACAGACGCAGGATTAAAATAATAATAATATAAAAAGGTCCTATGGACCTGGGGAACAAGGACGTCATATATGCCTCGATCCCAGTTATCTGCTCATCGCAGAACGTCAGCTGTGCTTTCTGTTCAGTGGCTTCAAATCATTCTGCGCTTCCGTTGAGTCTGCTCTTTCTCCATGTGGACAACACTAGCGCAAAATCCTCATTTAAATAGGGCGGTCTTAACCACTTCTGCGCCTGTAGTCAATTGCGGCCGCAATATTAGTAGTTCACCCGCAAAACGTAATCCATTAACAGGCGCAGTCTGTCTGCTCGTGCAAGCAATTTAGCGTTCTCTATTTGGAATCTTAGTAAATCAGGCCCTTAGAGTAGATGGACGATTGACTCTATACTGCCCCCGTGGTTTCTGGTGGACGAAATGCAACGCAAAATGCGAACGAAAGGCTCATATTTAACATATTATGCTTTAAATCTCTCTCTCTCTCTCTCTCGGTGCATCGTGACTTTTTATCACTCCCTCCGTTTTCTCTCTGTTGTTGGTGTTTTCGTTCAATCTCTGCTGGTTCACGTCCAGCTCTGTCGTTCAGCTCCATTTGTTTGATTGTATTCACTCTTAAGTGTTTTCATAGTTTCTCTCAGTCTAAGTGAAGTGAGGGGGGATGGGAGTGTGTGTGTGGTGCAGTGTTTCAACATATTTTACCGTGGGCAGCCTCGAGAATGTCACCTTATTGATTGTACCCCATGGAAAGTGTGTGTGTGTGTGTTGGGGAGAGGTCTCTGGGCTGATGGATGAGTTTGGATGTTAAATCTGCTGAGTCAGCACTCTCAGCAGCAGCTGCAGCATGCAGAGAGCCGCTCTATCTGCATTGGTATCACGTTACTCTGCTGCTGCTTTTCTTTATGTATATTTCATCATCATCGTCATCGTCATGGTGGACACACAGGTGCAGGAGTCCAGTGGATTCACGGTTTAAATAGCAGATTAAAATGCGTTTGTTTATGATGTAGCTGGAGAACGATGACGTGTCGGTGTTCATCACGGTCATGTGTTCTCCTGTGGAGAGAAGACCTTTACATGGTCATCTTGTTTATTATGCTCAGCTCGGCGGATAAGATTTACCCTCAGTCCGACAGGCGCCGTATATTTTCTTCCTCGCTCGTCGCCCCACGCCGCCATTTTCTGATTATTATTTTTTCCTCTTACAGAAAACGTCACTCCGTTTTTGTTTACTGACACAGGGATTATTAGCGCAGGTGCTGAAATGTGGCTTTAGTTAGAGTACGCATGAAGCTACTCCGAAACGTGGCGGTTATTAGACGTTATTTATGGTCACAGTTAACGACAAATTACATAACGTCGCACACCTTATGAGTTAACCCCAGTGCTGATGTCACTCTTCCTCTTTGCTCTCTTAAATCTGGAGTGGACAGGAAGTGTTTTGTGTTGTATTTTTCCAACGAAATGATCAATATCACATCTGTCATTAGTCCGACTAAGCCAGGGCTCTGTAACCTGCGGCTCTGGAGCCTCATGTGGCTCCTTCTCGCTTTGTAGTAAAAACTTTCATGTTTTTCACACTTTTTTGTCATAAATAAAAGTGTTTTTGATATTTTGTCCATCACATCCAATTGAAGAAACCTACCCCCAAAAGCCATTAAAGTAAAATGTGTACATGGAGAAGTCCTGTCCATGTTTAGATCCATGTACTTCTAGATCCATGCAGAGTTTCTCAGACATAAACTACATAAAATTGAATTTCAAAGTCGTTTTTATGCACTTTAGAGGTTGTGTATCAACTTGCGACAAACTGTAGTGATTTAAATATAGTATATATGTGTTAAAAAATACCTTCAAATAGGTTTTGCGGCTCTAGATTAACTTTATTTGGGTGGAGAGGGGACAAAAATGGCTCTTGTTTATTCTAAAGGTTGCAGACCCCTGGATTAAGCATATACATGCAGGAGAAATCAGACTATGAATGACATTATCCAGGTATGTTAGTCCGACTAAGCCCAGCGCGTTTGTAGTCGGACTAACATATTTACACAACGTTATTGCGAATAAATTGTACATTTAGCATTCACGTAAAGGCATTTATTTTTATTTTTACAAAGCAGAAGCTTGTTTGTTTGTTAAATAATGTCTATTATAATAATAATGACAGATTTAAGTAGTTTATATGCCACATCTATACCGATATCTCTTGAATTTCTTTCTTGTCAAAGTTGGATGGATCGTAATGCAGTTAACAAAAGGACGGACGCTCCATGCGTTCATACGTAGATGAGGAAAAACAGGGGAGAGCGTGTAAGGGGGTTTTAATTATTTATTGACCTTTTTAATTATTTACTCAAGTCCCCAGGGACCAGAAGTGGGTCAACGATAAAAGAATCTCACTTTCACTCTTTCGGTCTGGCGTCCGTGTGCTTTGACCTCGCATCGGTTTCACTTCCCGTCGTGCCGTACCTTATTTGGTTCAGACGCAGAACAGAAAGCGAGGTTGTGCGACTCCTGCAGCTCAGGTCAGCAGTCGGATTCTCGCTCATCCTCACCCCTCATCCTCATCCTCACCCCTCCCCCCACGCCCGTCGAGTCTTCAAGCCTCTTGTGTCGCAGCTTCCTCTGCTGCGCGCCGACTTAACGCTGCTGCTCCGAAAGCAGATTAGAGGTGTGAGTCGACGCTCGGTTTGACCATTTGCATTCGTTATCAGTGGAGTTGATTATCTGCTCTTCAGCACCACGACACATGTAACTGTATTTATGGAAACTACACTTAGAATAATACACTATAATTAAGAATCTATAAAGAAGGAAAGCCCTTTATTGTTGTCTAAAATGGCCGCCACCTTAGATTTGAGCCGCCACCTGATATGGAGATAAAATAAGATCATTCTGCTGTAATGAAAAACATTTTATTAGTATTAAGTTTACACCCTGGACCTTCAAATCTCTAGTGTGTAATATGCCGCTCCTCCCCCTCCTCCCTCCTACTGGACTTTGACCTTTTAAGGAAAAAACAGTTTGTCTCCATTGTCGTAAAGGATGCACCTTGCTCCTGTGTTGCTTTTGTGTTTTCGTGAGCGTCTGAGTTCATGTTCATGTAAATAAATATGCATCCAAAAACGCTCAACGTGGAGTCCCCGCAAAGTGATACAGCACATAAAACTGTACAAAAACAAACAGATAAGTCAGGTTTTAAGGAAGTGGTAGACCAGTCGTTCCTCCCACTTCCTGAAAACGTCTGCAGCGACTTCACCTCGTCGTGACACTGAGCGCTGCAGCTCTGAGCATCAGTGCTGATTATTTTAATGTTCTTCTTCAGATATCAACGGTTGGCAAACAATCATTTTCTCTGTTTCTGTTCAGGAGACTTTAACAGCGTCTCTTTTCTTGACGATGGTGTTAAAAACCGTACCTCGACTCTGCTCAGGCGGAAGTCACGTCTCCCTCGTTCTCGCTCATCACGTGTCTCGTCGTATTTTTGGACGATGTCTAATGATGACGAATAAGCAGCACAAACGCTTCCCTAACCTGAACTGAACTGTGTGTCTGAGAACTCTGTCTGTGGTTTCTTCTTCTTCTTCTTTTGCAGATGAACTTTTATAAGACAGGTTAAATATATTTGCTCCTCTACTCAAGTTTCACTTCTTAGTTAAGGGTCAATACTGACATTGTTGGTCCCTCTACGTCAACACCAGTTGTTTTTTTGTCCAGATTTGCATTGTTTTCTATTGAGACTGAGACCGTTAGCTCCTGCGTAAAATGTTTACTTACTCATTAAGATTAACTATTTTGATTATTTTTTTTTTTGTAATTATCTTTTTATTTAGAAAAGCAGATTTCCATCACATACAATAATCAAACACTTCGTCATTTCAGATCTTGTTAAAGGATGGAGACAGTAAGTTCTGATGACTTTATCCATACTGCCCTTCTGGAGTTATTCCATAGATCACTACTTCAATAATGAAACAAAATATAACAAAACTGGGGGGGCGCACCATCTCAAATAAACAAAACATCGCATGAAGAAAATAAGGAGGGTAGTTTCACACATAGCACCAGTACAGTCAAATGAAATCTGATCTAATTGGTTTCACATACTCAGTCCATTTGGACCACATCTTGTAAAATTTCCCTTTTTCGACTCTGAGGGAAAAAGATATCTTCTCCATAACATAAATCTCATAGACAATTTCAATCCATTCATCAATGGTGGGTGGTTCTACTTTTAACCATTTCCTTGTGATGGATTTCTTACTGGCTGCCAACAGTATAGCAAGCAGTTTTTTGTCGTTGTTGTTCCATGTGTCAAGTAATAGATCTCCCAGATACAAAGTTTCACATTTAAACGGAATCTTTACATTAAATACGTTTTGTATATGTTCGTGGATCTTTTCCCAGTAAGGTCTTATTTCTTCACATTCCCAAAAAATATGAAAATGGTTGGCTCCATTCAACCCACAGAGTCTCCAACAAGCGTCCCCGGTACCCTGATGTCTTTTCTGAATAGGTGTAATGAAAAATCTTGCAATGTTTTTCCAACAGAACTCCCGCCATGTGTTTGAGCCAGTTGAGAACCATTGTAGCTGGCATATTTTCTCCCAGCTCTCCTGTGTGATCAACACCTTTGCTTCTTTTTCCCATTTCTTCTTTATGTATTCTGTATTCTCTTGTTTAGATAATTGTATGGCATTATATAATTTGGAGATAATTTTGTTACCTGATCTGGATTTAGATAATGATAAAAATACCTCTATGAACCCTGATTCACCTTTTCCTAACTCCTCTTTAAGATTCTTATTAAAATAATCTCTCACTTGCAGGTATCTGAAGAAATCCTCTCTTTCCAGACCATGATTCTTCTGTAGGGTTTCAAAACTCTGAAATGTCCCTTTGTGGATAAACGAATAATATGTAGTTAAACCTTTTGAGATCCATATCTTAAATCTGGTATCAGTTCTATTTGGTGCAAAGTCTGCATCATAGGCACACCATCTCATCATTTTAGATGCTTCTCCTAATCTGCAAATTTTAACTATTTCCTGCCAGGACTTCAAAAAGCTGCCTGTTATAGAGTCTTCTGGGATTTCCTGTTTTACTTGTAGTTTGTTATCACACAATAGGGCTGTTATTGGAATTCCCTTTATCGTTGTGCCTTCTATTTCCTTCCATGCTGCAGTGTATGATGGTGAACACAGACAGACTAAAGGCCTCAGCTGGGCTGCAAGGTAGTAGTCCTGCAAGCAGGGAAGGCCCATTCCACCTTTTCCTTTTCTTAATTGTAGCGTCTTAAATTTAATTCTAGCCTTTTTCCCTTGCCATAAATACCTCGCTATCAATCTGTCCCATTCTAAGAACTGTTTGGATGGTATTTTGATTGGCAAACACTGAAAAAGGTACAGCATCCGTGGAAGAATATTCATCCTAACTGATTCTATCCGGGAGCTTAAACTTAGAAAGGGAATAACATTCCATCTATGTATATCAGACTTAATTTTTGAGTTTAATGGGCCATAATTAATATCATACAATCTCGAGAAGTCTCTTGGTAGTGAAACCCCCAAATATTTGATGGACTCAGCATCCCATTTCCAATTATAAATGGTCTTAATTGAAGATGGAGGATCATAATTAAACGTTAATACTTGAGTTTTGTTAATATTAATTTTATAACCAGAAATGAAACCGAATTCCTCTAACAATTTCATCAGTTTCGGGAGTGTCTGTGTAGGTTGTGTTATACTAATCAGTAAATCGTCAGCAAATAAGGCCAGTTTTTGTTCCCCTGAATCCAATGTTACTCCCTTAAAATCTGATCTCTGCCTAATCAGTTGACTCATGGGTTCTATAAACAGAGCAAAGAGGAGTGGCGACGCACAACACCCTTGTCTTGTTCCTCTTTCCAGAGTGAATGAAGTGGTTAGATCTCCATTGATTTTAATTCTAGCTGTTGGTTTGTTGTATAATGCTGCAAATGTGTCAATTATAGTTGTATGGAAGCCAAATTTTGAAAGTACTTTATATAAGAATGACCACCTCACTGAATCGAATGCTTTCTCTGCATCTAAGCTCAATATCAATGTCTCCAGTTTTTGTTGTGTGACTTGTCTCATAACGTGTAGTGTTCTTCTGATGTTATCTTGGGTCTGTCTTTGTCTGACAAAGCCAGTCTGGTCCTTATGTATTAATACAGGTAATATCAGTTCAATTCTTTTGGCTAATATGGATGTGAATAGTTTATAATCATTATTAAGAAGACTCACAGGACGGTAGCTCCCACATTCTAATTTATCTTTACCCTCCTTAGGTATGACTGAGATCATTGCTTCTTTCCAAGAAGGGGGGATGATTTTGTTTTCCAAAACCCAATTGAACGTTTTTAATAATGTTGGAATTAGTTGATCTTGCATTGTTTTGTACCATTCTGTGGTAAAGCCATCTGTCCCTGGAGACTTCCCCCCTTTCATTCTCCCGATTGCCGATTGAATTTCTTCCTTTGTTAATTTAGATATTAATTTTTCATTTTGATCATCATTGATTTTTGGGAGATTTATCTGAGCTAGGAAAGTATCAATCTGATCATCGTTGCTTGTCTGTGGTTGGGAATATAATGTTTTGTAGTATTCTCTAAAGCACTGCTTGATTTTCTCCAGATTAGTTTCTATTTCATTTGTTGTGGAATTTTTTATTTTATGAATAGTTCTATCTGCTTGCTGTTTTCTTAACCTATATGATAGAAGTTTTAGGGATTTTCCGCCGACCTCATAGTATTGTTGCTTTGTAAAAAGGAGCTTTTTTTGAATTTCCTGAGTATTTATTTCATCTATTTCCTTTTTTAGTTTTTTAATCTTACTTCTATTGTCAATTTTGGGAGATTTTGCGTGTTCTTTCTGTAGTCCCTTCAAGTCCTCTTCTAATTGTTTGAGTTTTTGTTCCTTCATTTTCTTTTCATATGAGGAGATGGCTATTATTTTACCTCTAATCACCGCTTTTAATGCATCCCAGAGAATAGGTGGAGTTACTTCTTCATTATCGTTATTTTCCAAATACAACTGAATTTCACCTTTCAATTTATCTTTGATAATTGGGTTATTGAGAATGTTTGAATTCAGTCTCCAGAGAGTGGACTTATTCTTTCTGTTAATCAGATGAACTGACATGTAAATGGGACCATGGTCCGAAATAGTAATGGGTCTTATTTCACAATTATCAACTCGAGAAAGATCTCCTTTAAGCATAAAAAAGTAATCGATGCGTGAGTAGACATTGTGGGCGTGCGAGTAATGTGAATAGTCTCGACTCGTCGGGTTCATCTCTCTCCACACATCCACAATCCCCACTTCACGCATCCAAGTGTTTAATCTTCTAGTATTGGCTTTTGCGTCAGATCTCCCGTTCGATGAGTCAACTTTCGGATTTAAACGTATGTTGAAATCTCCGCCACATATTAACATCCCTTGACTTTTTGTTGTCATTAGATCAACTATATGTTTGTAGAAGGACCAGCCGCTTCCCGGAGGCACATACACGTTAAGGAAAGTTATCACAATCCCTTCTATTTTACCTGTAACCATGACCAATCTGCCTTCGTTATCCTTATGTTCTGATATGTGTTCGTAATTTACAGCACTGGATATCAAAGTCGCCACTCCTCTCCGCTTCCCCGATCCATGGGAACTAAAGAAAACATGTTTGAAACCTGATTTATTCAATTTAGCATGTTCAGAGTCATTGAGGTGTGTCTCCTGTAAGAAAGCTACTTGGATTTTATCTTTCTTCAATTTTGATAGGATTTTCCCCCTCTTAACTGGGTTGAGTACTCCATTTATATTAAATGATGCTATTTTCAAAGATCTGTTCTGCATCTATGTGATTCTATTTTGATTATTTTTATCATTTAAAAACAAAGTTCTTTGCCTTTTACAACTTCTTGAATTTGAATAAACAAGGAAATTATCAATCAATAATCGTTAGCTGCAGCCGCAGAAGTTGGGGTCGAAGCTCTTTTTACCGTAGACTTCCATTCAGGCTACGTTTACATGACGACGGTCTGAACAGAAGATGTAAAAGTGGCTTCGCGTCTTCTCTTTTTATTCCGCGTTTAGACAAACGTTTTTCGGGAAGGAAACCTGCGTGCATACGGTGACGCAAAAGTGCATGGAATTGGATTTCCAGTGTTTGCTAATGGCGTTAGAAGACTATTGGATGATTAGAAAACCCTTGTGCGATGATGTTAGCACAGCTGAAAACAGTTTCATTTTGAATAAAAATCATTATTTCTAATCTTGTCAATGTCTTGACTATATCATCTATTCATTTGCAACCCTTTTAATGGAAAATAATGGAGCTAGGTGGCGTTGTGATACACTATGACACAACACCGCCATTGTCTGAGCGCATGCGTAGAATCTTCCTTATTCTCTTATCTGCGCCGCGAAAACCAAAACATGGCTACCCCCGCTAATGAGACGAAGAAGTGGAATTTCGTGGAAAGACTCCTGTAAGTTTATTAGAGCTGAAGGTCCGACGCATGGAAATAAATCCCACGTTTGTTTATTTTCCCTGTACTGGCGCATGTATGTGACGTAAAAGCGTAAACGGGGCCTCAGGAACTGAAGCCTTCATAGGTTCTTCAACACTATAATCAAAGACGTCGTGTTTTAATAATTCAACAGCCTTATTTAAGGCATGTTAGGCTCTGACTCTGAGCTGAAATGCTCACGTGGAGGCAGATATTTCTGGTGCTTTGCTGATCGATCGTCTTTTTCTGCAGATCAATGTCTCCATCCGTCACTCACATTAATGTTTACTGGAGCCACACAGCGCGGCACATTTTGCAGTTTGAGAGATTGGCGATCGATCGACCTGCAACAAGCGTTCGTTGTTGTCTCTGCTGCTTCGATCTGTTTATTTAAAAACATGTTTTTTCCCCCTACCCCCCTCACTGAAACCATCAAAATCACCGGTGTGGTCTCAGATCCTGAGGTCTTATGGAGTCTTAGAGCAGCTCCGGGGTAAACATTGGCCTCTTTGTCGTCGTGCGGACAAAGGCAAGCGGTGACGTAATATCAGCAGGAGAAGGGGTGGAGGATGGGAGCCACTGGCCACTTTATAGCTGCGATAGATGCTCCACTCCCTCCCTCCTCCCGTCTGAGCTGCTGCAGGTCACATGACCGGAGCTTATTCCCCTCCTCCTCATAACTCCGTCACAGATTGTACATTAGCAGGCATTGTGTGTGCAGCGGGACGACTGACACGGCTGCTTCCAGGCAGAGAGGGCCCACTCAGAAATGTAGCATCCACTTATCACACAGAGACAGCTGTGTGTGTGTGTGTGTGTGTTGTGGTAACAGCTGTGTGTCTTTTGTTGTGACGGTCACACGACAGAGGAAACACCCAAACATCCTGAGACTAGACACGGACCGTTGTTCTGAAATTATAGCACGGTGCCCGTTCAGTGTTCGCTCGCTTGAATTAGATTTGCGTCAATACTGTCAACACTTTTTCAGAAGCAATATATTTGTATAATATATGCTTGTCCTGTGCAATAGGTTAGCACGTTAACGCGTTTCCATGATGACTGACCGGAAAAAGACGCGCATGACGTCATGTTTGCGTCCGGAGTCGAGGCATTGTTTACCAGTTTACTCCGTTAGCTGCATTAGCTCCTTTTAGCGCCGTTAGCGTTAGCCTACAGCGGAAAGGAAAAGAGCAGCGCTAACAAATAACCAAATAACGTACCTGGGCTCCAGTATCGGGGCACGTAAACATGACGTCACGCACGCCTTTTTGCATGCGTTAACGTGCGCTAACGTCTGACAGCACACTAATATATACACAAGTTGCAAATTAAGTATTATGTTTAGGTGTTTGAAAATACACATTTAGCTTGCTCCAACTCTTTTGCGTCCGACTGTTCTTTGCTTGGTTGTGATTCTGGCCGTGGGCGGGGCCTCCAAGCCCGCGTCTTACTCACGGTCCAACTCAGTGGCCAATCAGCAGGCAGCTTCCTAAGGCCCCGCCCCCCATCGTCAGAATTTCTGTTTGAAAACTGTATTTTCAAACAAATACAATATAATAATTTTGAATGATTGAATCGATATTTTATTTGCCGTTTGTGTATTTTTTGTTTCCCATATTCTTATTTTTTATTCCTATTTTTATTACACCACTGTTCAAAAGTTTGGGGTCACTTAGAAATGTCCATATTTTTGAAGGAAAAAAACTTTTTTTTCAATGAATCCAACATTAAATGAGTCATAAATACAGTCTATACGTTGATAATGTGGTAAACGACTATTCTAGCTGCAAATGGAATATGTACATAGGTGTATAGAGGCCCACTTCCAGTGTCCTAATGGTACATTGTGTTTGCTAATGGCGTTAGAAGGCTATTGGATGGTTAGAAAACCCTTGAAAACCCTTGTGCAATGATGTTAGCACAGCTGAAAACTGTTTTATTTGGAATAAAAATCATTATCTCTAATCTTGTCAATGTCTTGACGATATTTTCTATTCATTTTGCAACTCTTTTGATGAATGAAAGTCTGACTTTAATGGAAAATACAACAAAAATTGTATAGGTAACCCCAATCTTTTGAACAATAGTGTACATTGTTATGTTATTGCATCAACCGCTAAAAACCCCCTCTTCCCCGTGTCGTCTCTCGGCCGCAGGTACAGGAAGCGGCTCGCTCTCCCACGCCATCCTGCGCACCATCGCGCCCACGGGTCACCTGCACACGGTGGAGTTCCACCAGCAGCGGGCGGAGAAGGTGGCCGAGGAGTTCAGAGAGCACCGCGTGGACCACCTGGTCACCGTCAGGAACCAGGACGTGTGCAAGGACGGCTTCGGCGTGACGGGAGTCGCCGACGCCGTCTTCCTGGACATCCCCAGCCCCTGGGAGGCGGTGAAACACGCCAAGACCGCTCTGAAGAGACAAGGTGAGACACACACACGCACACGTGAGGACATCGTGATTGACATTGTGATGCTGGATTTTCTCCAGCCAATCAGAAGACACATTGCAGCATGCAAACACAAAAATTTAGGCAAAATTAGCTGATAAATAAACTAGTGGTGGGCAAGTTAACGGCATTAACGGAGCTAACAGCGCTAACGTTAACGGCGCTAATGCATTCCATGACGACTGACTGGAAACAGACGCACGTGTCGTCATGTTTATGTGCCGCTGCACCGGAATCCAGGCACCGCTTACCAGTTAGCTCCGTTAGCTCCGTTAGCTGCGTTAGCTCCTTTAGTTGCGTTAGCTCCTTTAGCATAGTTAGCATGCCTACAGTGGAACTGGAGCAGTCCATTTATTAAAGGAAAAAAGCAGCGCTAACAAATAACCAGCGTACCTGTGTACTGCGTATGTGTGCCTCTGTTTTTTGAAGTTTAGCGTTACTTTAGAGACTCATTTTAACGAACGGGAGTCACGAAGAACATGACGTCACGTCGGCATGGAAACGTGGCATGCGTTAAAGAGCGTTAAATAAACTAGTCAATCTATACAGACCGGCACCTGCCGAAAAGTTCTTTCCGTATGTGTTTTTCACAATGACAGATACAGACTACCGCCACCTGCTGGTAGGGAATGTCATATCCTCTTATACTGGTACACAATATGCACCTGCTGCTTGTTCGTAGTGATGCTAGAAGTCGGGCCAAATATGCATTTTTGTTCTCAGAAACTTAGAAAGATAAATACTGCCACGTCATTAAACTTTATATTTGTTTTTATCCAAACATTTCTAGAGACAGACGAGTGGAAGGTATATTGTGTTATTTGTTATTATAAAATCAGACGTATGGTTCTACTGTATATACCAGTGTGGAGCTGGCGAATGGTTTGGTCCATAAAATATCAGAAAATGTTTAAAAAAAACATCGATCAGTGTTTGTCAAACCTGGAAATGACGATGTTCTTGAACGCCCACAAACCAAAATGATTCAGTTTGAATGATTTCTTTGTTGTGTGTTCACATTTAAGAAGCTAAAACAATCAGAAATCTTGTTTTAATCTTGAAAACGATTAATCAATGATGAAAATAGCTGACGATTAATTAGTCATCGATTAATAATGGATTCATCGACTAAAAGTGCTGCATGTACTGTGTGGTAAGGTCACAGAGAAACAGTCGCCAAGCCCTTTTCTGTGACACAGCAGTGGTGCAGCATCATTCCTATCATGACTGTGCACCTTTTTTTAATACGCCACCCTGTAAATCCTCCTCCTCCTCCTAATCCTCCTCCTCCTCCCCCCTCTGGCCGTGGAGGCTCATTCTGCTCTGCCAGCAACACCATCGATACTCATCAACGCCGCCGCGCTCATTAACATTCATCCTTATGAGCGTGTTGGTTTCACACAACAGCCAGTATGAAAGTCAGAAACGCTCGCTGTGGTCTCTGTGACGACCGGCGTGTCCGGGCAGGACACTCTGTGTGTGTGTGTGTGTGTGTGTGTGTCTGTCTGTGTGTGTGTTTGTGTGTGTGTTTGAGTGTCCAGAGTCGCATTATCTGGTCGTCTCAGCGAGAGCACATAGCAACACCTTTTCAAAGGCGTTAAAGGTGACGAAACGGTTATGTCATGAGCGGTGGATGACAATTACTCAATGAATCGTCAACAATTTTCATCATCGATGAATCGGTTTGAAGCTTTTTTTCATGATTAAAACAAGATTTCTGATAATTTAGCTTCTTAAATGTGAATATCTTCTTTGTTTCTTTGCTCCACATAACAAAGAAATCATTAAAAAAGTGAATCATTTTGGTTTGTGGACAAGAACAAAGACATACGAGGTGGTTACTGTTAGCTGGCAGCAGCTTCAGGTTAGCGCGAGGAGCTAACGTGTCGTTGCGTAGTCCTCTGTGGGTACCACTGACTTAATGTGGACCAAATAAGGCACAAGTACAAGAATCGGTACAAGGAGCAGAATATTTTTTTGTTATTGATTTGACTGGAGGCCATTTTGGAAGCCCATTACTCAGGAAGTTGGAAATCTGACCTGAAGTGACATTTTGCTTAAAAGTTACAAACTCCAATTATAATTGATAATAATAATAATAATAATAATATTAATAAGACACGCTCATAACATGCTTAACATTCTTGTTCGACAATATAAATCAGCAGTTACCATGGTTATCGTTAGCTGGCAGCAGCTTCATGTTAGGGGGAGGAGCTAACATGTCGTCGTGCTACAACCACAACACTGTTTTGTTGTTTTTTTTTTAATTCTCCTCTGTCACGTCACATTGGTGGGCGTGGTTAAATCCTTCGATTTGTGACGTCGTTTCAATAACACCCAGATTAACTTCGTGTTTGAAATCCTTCATTTTGACGTTGGTAAAAGTCAGAACTGGAATTGACTTTACCTCGGAGTTGGAAAGCCTGAAGTCCTCTGTGTGTACGACTGACTTGTGGACCAAATAAGGCACAAGTACAAGAATTGGTAAAAGGAGCAGAATATTTTGTTGTTGTTATTGATTTGAGTGGCGGCCATTTTGGAAGCCCATCACTCAGGAAGTTGGAAATCTGACCTGAGGTGGCATTTCGCTTAAAAACTCCAATTATAATTGATAACAATAATAATATTAAGACGCGCTCATAACATGCTTTACATTCTTGTCGACAATATAAATCAGCAGTTACCGTGGTTATCGTTAGCTGGCAGCAGCTTCAGGTTAGCAGGAGGCGCTAACGTGTCGTCCTGCTACAACCATTGATTTGAGTGGCGGCCATTTTGTAAGCCTATGACTCAGGAAGTTCAATTATAAGTGATCATTTCCTTTAGAGCTGAAATGTGAACTGTATATTGTTCCACATCAAAAGTTCTTGTCATAAATCTTACAATATTTGGTATTTTCTGGACCATGAATCGAGAAAATAATCGACAAATAAATCCTTTTATAAACCCTGAAAACCTCTTACTCTAATCACTTCTCCCAGTGACTTACACACTGTAAATAAACATAATCTGCCTTGGGCACATTATAAATGCAGCATTGTTTTTTTTGTTGTTGTAAAAACCACGTCCCAATATGAAGAGGAATTCAGCAGCAGGAACTCTCACTCTCTCACTCCCATTTATGGAGACGCTGCCATGTATTCCTTTCATGAGCCGACACACACACACACGCACACGCACACACACACACACACACACACACACACACACACACACACATGTATATAAAGATACAGATAAATAGAGAGCAGCCATTGTAGAATCAGTCCCATGACCATACAGGGTTATGCTGCTGCTGCTGCTGCAGACCCAGAGATGGTGGCTGCTTTACTTGATTTACTTTCCCACTGCTTGGTCGACCTGTTTTCTTTAGAGAGCCGCAGCCAAGCGCAGCACCGACGTATTTTAACAGCCGTAAACAATCATTTTACAGCTTTAATAGTTAATAGTTGCATCATTTTGTCACACGGCCGTGTCCGTCAGAGGCTCAGATTCATGGAAAACCATTCATGTTCTCATTTTGTTTGGCTTATTTTACATTTCTACTTAACTTTATCAAAATCGCAATACGGCCTACTGCAATTTTCACTATTTCTTAAAGGTGCCATATGTAAGAATGTGGCCAAAAACAGTTACTACACTCGAATTCAAAATACCGAGGTCTTTTAGGTTGGTTTTTCTGACGTAAATGGCAACCCGTGGTTGCTCGGCAGCTGAGACTCTAGTGACTGCAATGATTGGTAGACGGCGGTAGGTGGCGCCACATGACGCCAAAACATGAGTTCAAAACCTAAACATGATTTGCAGTCTGCAAAATATTTATTTTAATGCAATTCCTGTCCTGACTTATACACCTTGTGTTCTACAGACTTAAGAGAACATCATGTTATTCAAATGAAGATGAGAATAATTACGCCAAAATTACCATTTCCTATGATTATTAATATTAGTATTATTATTCAAAGTAGTTCAGGCCTATTTCTACTATTGTATTATGGTTATCTCTGCTATTTGTGTTAAGTTTCTGTGATTTTTCCGCTTCTTAAACGTGAATATTTTATCGTTTATTTGCTTCATATTAAGAAAGAGCCCATTCAAACTGAATCATTTTGGTTTTTAAGACGTTTTTCCACTCGGAGTGTCCTCGACTTTAATGAGTCAAAAGCACTTCTAGGCTGCATATTATGTACAACTCCAATGGTTTTTAAAGGTTCAAATTCAAATTCTGTCTTCCCTAAATGCAAACGTCCAAGGGCCAATTCCAATTCCTATCTTAACCCTTAATCTTAACTGGCCCTCAAAACCAAGTGTTGAGGGTTATTTTGTCACTTAGAAATGGGACACCCCTTAAATGCAGATACATCTTCAGACTGTAGGGGGCAGAATAATGCGAAAGCTGCGTCCAGTCTGTCAACTCCAAAAAAGAAGAAGAAGAACGCGTTTACGTCAGGATTATTTATTACGATCTGTTTGTCAGTCAAGTTATTAGGTTGTCAGTTAGTTATAAGATGATACTCATACAAATATTCAGCTGACAGTTACCACACACCACGGCTTATTGAAAAGTAAACCATAGCAAACCATCGCTTGTAAAATAAAAATAAATGTTACGCAACAATGTCGTCTGTAATCCATTATATGGGCCTAGACTAAGATAATACAATGGTTTTCATCATTTTTATATCTCTATTAACAAAGTTCATTTGTAGCGTTCTCGTTTCGCTGCTTTCGACGCCATCTGTGTTTTCTCAAAACACGCAATGCATTCTGGGTAGCCCTTGCTCCCTTGTGTCAGACGGTGTTTGAATGAACCAATTCTAATGATTCAGTTACCGTTACCGTGATGACTCTGAAAACGTAGAGTCGAGCCGTGGTCTGCACTCGGTGAAATATTTACCCTTTTTCATAATTCTGCTAAAGCCCTGGCCTGAAGCCCAACACTGTATTCAGCTGTTTTCTGAATCCTGCCACAGCTAATACTCTTTCTCTTTCCCTCTTTCTCCCCTTGAAGGACTTGGAGTCTTATTATTATTATTATTATTACGTAAGTGCAGAGCAAACATGTCCCACAAAGCCAGAGCTCCACAGTCTGCAGGTCATTCAGATAGCACTCGTGGAGGTTATTAATAACAGCTTTTTAGACGCCGTGGGTCAATCATCAACCCGACCCCTCCGTGTGTGTGTGTGTGTGTGTGTGTGTGTGTGTGTGTGTGTGTGTGTGTGTGTGTGTGTGTGTGTGTGTGTGTGTGTGTGTGTGTGTGTGTGTGTGTGTGTGTGTGTGTGTGTGTGTGTGTGTGTGTGTGTGTGTGTGTGTGTGTGTGTGTGTGTGTGTGTGTGTGTGTGTGTGTGTGTGTGTGTGTGTGTGTGTGTGTGTGTGTGTGTGTGTGTGTGTGTGTGTGTGTGTGTGTGTGTGTGTGTGTGTGTGTGTGTGTGTGATGGTTGCCGGGAGACGGTCACGTTGTGTTTATGGACGTCGGGAAAGAGCGAGAGAGAGGTAGAAAACTCTGTTGGTCCAAAGGAACGATAGCAATCCCAAACATCCCGCTGTGTTTATCATCAGACACGAGGAGAACGGTTCATAGCGACTCGCTCTTTAACCCGTGATCAACCGTAAACTCGCCGTCTGTCTGTCATAAACGAACAGGAAGTGCTTCTTCTTCTTCTTCTTCAACTGTCACAGAAGCTCCTGTAGTCGAGAGCGTCCTCCATGATGAGATTATTTTAAGAAATAACGACAAACTCCGACAGAGACTGTTTTACAACAGCCAGTGTTTGTTTGCAAAGACAAAGTTGATGTTTGTTGATGAATGATTTACAAAGAAGATAAAAACTGAAAGATCCTAGACCTTTGGTAAAATTAAATATAAATAAATACATTTATTTTTTCTTCTCTCTCCTTTATTTCTCTCTTCTCTCCTTAACTTCTTCCTCTCTTCTCTCCTCTCTCTCTTTCTTTCTTTCTCTCTTCTCTCCTCCTCTCTCTCCTTCCTTCTTCCTCTCTTCTCTCCTCTCTCTTTCTTTCTTTCTTTCTTTCTTTCTTTCTTTCTTTCTTTCTTTCTTTCTTTCTTTCTTTCTCTCTTCTCTCCTTCCTCCTTTCTCTCCTCTCTCCTTCTTTCTTTCTCTCTTCTCTCCTCTATCTCCTTCCTTCTTTCTCTCTTCTCTCTCCTTTCTTTCTCTTCTCTCCTCTCTCCTTCTTTCTTCCTCTCCCTCTCCTCCTCCTCTCCTCCCCTCCTCCCTCCCCTCCTCCTCTCCCTCCTCTCCTCCTCTCCTCCTCTCCTCCCCTTCTCCCTCTCCTTCTCTCCCCCCTCTCCCTCCTCCTCCCCTCCTCTCCTCCTCTCCTCTCTCTCCCTCCTCCCCTCCTCTCTCCCTCCTCTCCTCTTCTCTCTCTCCCTCCTCCCCTCCTCCTCTCCTCCTCCTCTCCTCCCCCTCTCAGCAGGAGGTCGGCTGTGCTCCTTCTCCCCTTGTATCGAGCAGGTCCAGAAGACGTGTCTGTCTCTGGTGGAGCACGGTTTTGAGGAGCTGAGCAGCGTCGAGGTTCTGCTCAGAGTCCACGACGTCCGTGACGTCTCCATGCCGCTGCCCGACTTTGGCCCCGCCCCCGACCGCGCCGACTCCAGAGGGGATGGGCCCCCGAGCCACGCCTCCTCCTCCTCCGTGGCCCTGAAGACGACCACGCCCCCCCGAGAGATCCCGGGTCACACGGGTTACCTCACCTTCGCTACCAAACCCAGAACCTGAAGCTCAGAACCTCTCACACAGTTTATAATCTGTGATAATCCAGCTTCCTGCAGGTCCACGAGGTCATTTGATCCTCGTGTCAGGTTTGTTGCTTGCATCAAGCAAGAGTGAAAATCAATTTTTTTTTTACTTTTATGAAAAAGACTTTTATTTTGTAACACCCCCACCCCCACAAGTGAAAACAATAAAAGCGCAATAAAAGAAAAATGTTGTTTTCTTGGTTTTATTGTGAAACAGCTGATGAAAGAGGACCTGATTTGTAATTTTTCACCTTCTTAATTGTGAATATTTGATAATGAAATAATTTCATGATGACGATTCTCTGCAGTCTTTGTGTTGTTTTACAGCAGCAGACGCAGCAGCTTAACCTGGTCGTCTGTCCACGTTCTCCTCATCCTGCTCATCCTGCTCCTCCTGCTCCTCCTCCTCCACCATGACCCTCGGAGAACTGTGAAGACGACGACGGCGATGATGATGGTGGGATATTTTCCACTCACATCCCACTGAAACACCTCACAGTGTCATCTTTTAGAGTTAGAGGGAACAGTCACTGGTTAAAGAGTCTAATCTCCTTAGTGTGGGTTATAAAAAGCACTGAGGGTTGTTTTAGTTTGTCCTGTGTGTGTGAGTAAGAGTGTGTACAGTTGTTTTTAGTGAGATCTGGGATTTACGGCACATCAATAATACAGTTTCAGTTAAACTGTGGAAACGGGGAAGACGTAGGATTGGAGGAATGAGGTGTTTGGGTGTCTGGAGTGTGTGTGTGTGTGAGTGATTTAATCTGGAATCTTCATACACAGAGATGGAGAGACGAGGTATAAATGTTGGTGTTTGGGTAGAAGTTGAATCACTGGAATCGGTTTCATAAGAGCAGGAGAAAAGTGGCTGAAAAAGAAGTTTGAAATCGACCAAATTGACCATGTAGCCGCGAGTTAGCCTGCGATTTCAACCATTATCACTGAAAAAAAATAGTGTTTTCTTATCGTAATTATTGTTTTCTGAAATAAAGATCCTGTACGTAATGTTTCAGTGGCTTTATTGGCCTAAAAAAAGCTATTATCTCGCTTTAAAAGCAGACGTTTACGACACAAACAAAGAAGAACGACATGCTTTCTGACGTGCACAGGCCACCGTAGTTCACTTATCGTTGACCATGTAGCCGCGAGTTAGCCTGCGATTTCAACCATTATTACTGAAAAATTTGTTTTATGAAATAAAGATCCTGTACGTAAAACAAAAAAAAATTTCTATTATCTCCCTTTAAAGCAGACGTTTACAACACAAACAAAGATCCTTCCTGACATGCACAGGCCACCATAGTTTCGTTATTGTTGACCATGTAGCAGCGAGTTAGCTTGCGTTTTCAACCATTATCACTGAAAAAGGTCCTGTACGTAACATTTCAGAGGCTTTATTAGCCTAAATTTATCTCATTTATGTAAATTAAAATAATCCAATGTTTTTTGGCAAGGACGTACAGTAACGATGTTTGTGACGTCGTACAAAAAGATTAGCCTCACAGTGATAGTTCTGCATTCAGTGACGCTCGTAAAATCTGCTCGCTCACAGAATTTGCCCATTATTTCGTACTGATTTCGTCTTGAAAATTGAGTTCAATAATCCATGAATATTGATTGACAGTAAAAGTTCTTTCAGGACGTAACTGTGATAATCTCGCGTATGAGAACGCGACCTCTGACCTCTGACCTCAGGACGCGAGGATGCTCTCGCTCTCTCTCATGAAGGAAAAGCTGATTAAGAGTTAGGATTTCGCAGCAGCTCAGATCTGAGATCTATTCCCGGCGCTCGCTCCTCAGATTAGACGCTCGACAAAGAGCTCTGCTTCTGCTCGATCACATGACTCTGGTGTTTTTCTGCTGTGACTTTAATGGAGGATTAAATCATAATAATAATGTCGACTCCAGTGAAACGTTATAATCACTCTTTACTAACTCTTTATTTACATTTATTTCTACAAGTCTATATAATATCTTAATGTTTTCTGCTTTATTTTACTGTTTGACACACTTTTCCAACAGGAAACGGAAGATTTTAACCACTTCTTCTCCCTGCACCAAACCCCATAGAGAAAACCGGTGACTTTAAGTGATCGGTGATCACAGCACACAGAAGTTGTTGATCCACTGCTGCCTCCATCGCCAAGTTCAAATGTCTTATTTTGTAAAATTCGGCTTTGTTCGGATTAACCTCAGTGACACAAAGCGACCACACGAGGCAGCAGTAGACCAGCAGCTCCTCTGTCCCCCCCGTGATGTTAAATCACTGATTTTCTCTATGGGGTTTGGTGAGATTAAGATGTAAACAGATTATGAAGATATTATAGACTTAAGCTGACATTGATTTCATGAAGTGAGTTAAAAAAACAGAAGACGTGTGACTCTGTGACTGTGAACAGTTTCCCTTTAACCCTTTAATCCTTTTGCGACTAAAAATGAACGAGAGGCGGAGGAGAAAAGTCGAGATGATGAGATTAGAGGCTGAAAAGAGACTCGCACAGTCAAAGCTGCTGCTGCTCTGGATATAAACCTTAGTCACGTTTGTCTCTGTCGCTGTTTCATTCTTTCTCTGCTTTAATAATAATAATAATAATAATACTTTTTACAATTATAATACAGAATATAGCCGATTGTGCTGGTGATATAATCTTATTTATTCATTTGTTAAGCGTTCTGCATCCACATTTTCTCACTCCATACATGTGAAGGACCACTGTGTAGCATTTAGTGACATCTAGAGGTGACGTTGCACATGACGCCCTAACCGAAATATTTAGTGATAATCCACGAACGTAAACGTGATTTTAAAGGTCCAGTGTGTCAGAATGAATTAGGCAAAATTCAAGCACTTTCAATGACCCATGTCCTTTTAGGGATATTTGCAAAAACTTTCAAGTAGGGGCTTGAATTTTTTATTTATTTAATTCACAAACTTTCACAGATTTCAAGGAAGCTTCTCATGGCTTGTCAAAATCCTAGAAAGTTTAAAAAAAAAAAAAAAAATTCTCCAAGCCCTTAAAAGTAGTTCCCCAAGGGCCAAATTCAAGCACTTTCAATGACCCATGTGTTACATACGGTATCTTTATTTCATAAAACAAACAAATACTCTAAGAAAAGGTAATTTTTGCAATAATCAGTCACACAATGATTCTGTTTAACTTCAAACAAAATGCTTTATCCTGTTTTAAACTTCTTTTTCAGACACTGTCCTCCTGCTCCATGAAGAGCGCCACCAAGAGGAGTGACGAGGTAATGTTTTCAGTTGAAATAATGATGTAGCAGCACTTTCGTTATCGATCAGTGACTCTGAAAGGATAAAAATGTGAAAATAAAGCTGCTGATCCTGAGCAGAGGAGGAAAACAAAGACCAAACCAGACCATGTTCTTAATCTGGTCTCTTTGTTTTGAACTCAGCGGCGATAATGAAAATGTCTGTGACCCAGTTTCTGTGTCGGGGACAAATGTTTCCGTCCTGCGCTGAATTCAAACCTCTGATCCTGTTACTCCATCAAATATTCATGCTTTTCTAAAGTACAACTGTTCAGTTTTGTCAAGGAGAGAAAGCTGATGCTGGTGTGTATTACACCACACACACACACACACACACACACAAATGACATTAATATGGGAATTACATTTATTTATTTATGTTTTATAATCAAATAACACACAAAAGATTTAATCTTCATTCTTCGTTCTTCCTGTTTCTGACTAAGACTGAAAAAGAACAACATGACACATCCTCATTTAAAGGAATATTTGGGGATTTTTTAAGTGTTCGTATGAGGAAGTGAGAAATACGACGCTTTTCCACTGATCTACAGTTGGACTTTCAAGGATTTCAAGGAAGCTTCCCATGCGTCATCAAAATCCTACATCGTTTGTAAATTTGGGAGAAAAAGCGGATGTGCCCCCTTCAGAGTTCCCACAGGTCCTTGAAATCCTTGAAAGTTTGTGAATTTGAGAAAAAAAAAATAAACTTCTTTTGTGCACAAAATTCAATACAAACAAACAAACAAACAAACAAATGTCAAGGTTTTCAAGGAAATCAGAATCCTGGAAATTTTGTAAATTGGAATTTTTTTCCCCAAGCTTTTAAAAGTAGCTCCCCATATGGTCCTTGAAAGTTTGTGAATTTGTAGAAAAAAATTTAAGGCCCTTGAAAATGGCCCAAAATCGATGTCTCCCTTTGCCGATGACGGTTCCCACTGGTCCTTTAAATCCTTGAAAGTTTGTGAATTTGAAAAAAAACAAACTGCCAGGGTCTTAAATAGACATGGGTCATTGAAAGTGCTTGATTATTGTGCAGGGAAGAAGTTGAGTTGATGTTTAGGTAAATGTGTCCTTGGTCCTTGAAATCCTTGAAAATCAACTTAAAATCTTTCTTGCACAAAATTCAAGCACTTGGGCTTTTATTTCACTGATAGACGACAAAGTTTTGGTTGTTTTGTAAACCGCTCACTCTCCCACACCAAAGTCCATAGAGAAAACCAGTGATTTTAACATCACAGAGACACAGGAGTTCACAGGAGTTGTTGATCCACTGCTGCCTCCATCACTAACTTACAATGACTGATTTTGTCAATTCGGCTTTAGAAAATCTTCATTCCGATTAAAATCAGTGACACAAAGTGACCACACGAGGCAGCAGTAGACCAGCAGCTCCTGTGTCCCTGTGAGCTAAAATCACTGATTTTCTCTGTGGGCTTTGGTGTGGGAGAGTGAGTGGTTTACAAACACGTCGACTCACGTTAGTTGAGTCTTTGGTGAAGCTGTTTTCCAGCGTCAGAACCCAAACCCAAACTAGCCCTTTAAGCAGCGTTTCCCTGGAAATAGTCGCCAAGGATATTTAAAAAAAAAAAAAAGGCACTTCCTTGTTCATCGGATAAATTTCCGTCTCCTCAGTCTTTTCACGTCCAGATCTTTTTATTGACTTCCAGTTTGTGTTTCCTGGAACCTTTAACAACACGGCCTTGTTTTCCCAGGACCATAAAGGTTCCCAGTGAGCTGAGGACTCTGTGGACTCTGTGATCAACCTCCCATTGTCGTGGTCCTCTGAGTGCGACCCCACACCTCGGAGCGTTTGAAAACACTGGGCCGCGTTCCAAACCACGTGGTCGGAGACCAGAGTGGAGATGTGTTTTAATGAGGCCGGTTCCCAGGGTGAGGATCCTTTTAAAAGTCCTGCTTTCATTAAACAGGTCATTGGTTTTTGTCTTACTTCATCTATTTTTACTTTAATATTTTAATAAAATATGCCAGAAACCAACTTTTTACCCTTTTTTTGTGACTAATCCTCTTAGAACTGATGCAAAAAAGTTGGATTAGATAAATTAATTAAATTCATAATAATCATTAAACCAATCTTTCTTCAATATGCTGTTAAAATACATACATTTTACATTTACCTTTCCTGTGACGATTTCAAAATAAAAGTCTCCAACTCCAAGATCACAAAGGTCATTTTAAAAGAATAATAACAAAAAAAAATCAGGCCTGAAAAAGCAGTGTTTAAAATGACAAGTTAAAAAACACCACTTTGTATCTGCTGCTGTTCCCTTCACCGTGCAGCTCCAAATTTTTAAGTTTTCTGGATGCAGTAATGCTGCGTTTATTTTCACGTAATTATGAGTAGATTTTGGAACTGTAAATGTAAATTTTATATATATATATATATATATATGTGTATATATATACGTGTATATATACGTGTATATATACGTGTATATATACGTGTATATATACGTGTATATATATGTGTATATATACGTGTATATATATATGTATATATACGTGTATATATATATATGTATATATACGTGTGTATATATATATGTATATATACATATATGTGTATATATATGCGTGTATGGATATATATGTGTGTATATATATACATATATGTGTATATATATATATGTGTATATATATGTGTATATATATATATATATGTACATATATACATATATATATGTATGTATGTATATATATATATATATGGGTTATATGTAGGTATATATATATGGGTTATATGGGAAAATAAACACGCATATGTATATATATGTGTATGTGTGTATATGTATATATATATGTGTGTATATATATATATTTATATATGTGTGTATTTATATATATATATATACATATATGTGTGTGTATATATATATAAATAAATATATATATGTTTTGCTCAAATGTAACCATTTCCTTTCTCTAAATCACACAGGAATGTAAAAACTAAACCAGCCTCAGTGAAGTGGAGATAATATCACAAACACATACAGACGTCGTCTCTCAGCTGCACAGATCGTTCTCTCAGGAATATGAAGGTGTGCAGACAGGAAGTGTCCACACCTGAGGTCAGAGGTGAGTCTTTGTCCTGTCACTGACTTCACAGAGAGAGAGAGCAGCAGATCACATGACAAGGTAAACAACAACATGAAGTTGTTTTAATTCAGCTGAGAACACGACGTGCTGCAGTCGTCAGTATCTAATCTGAACATGTAAGAGCAGATATTAAGCTGCATGGAAGCAGACAGTTATCTCTGATTCTCCATCAGCAGGTAATAATAATCAGGCTCCTGCAGAGCGTGACTGTGCACTCACAGACTGGAGAAGGTCATTAGAACATGACGTCACTGTCTGAGCAAAGAAGAACACAAGAAACTGGGACTTTTCTCTTTTTATATTTAGTGTTCTTTTTTAGGCTCTATCTACACAAACAGAACAAAGGCAAACCAGAATTTAAACTATGAATAGAATTTGGAATTATAATAATAATTTGGAACTGTAAGTAGAATTTGGAATTATAAGATGAATTTGGAACTATAATAAGAATTTTGAACTAAGTAGAATTTGGAACTGTAATCAGAATTTGGAATTATAATAAGAATATGGAACTATAATAAGAATTTGGAACTAAGTAGAATTTGGAACTATAATCAGAATTTGGAACTGTATTAAGGATTTGAACTATAAGTAGAATTTGGAATTATAATAAGAATTTGGAACTGTAAATAGAATTTGGAATTATAATAAGAATTTGGAATTATAAGATGAATTTGGAACTATAAGTAGAATTTGGAATTGTAAGTAGAATTTGGAACTATAATCAGAATTTGGAACTAAGTAGAATTTGGGACTATAATCAGAATTTGGAAATATCAGGAGAATTTGGAATGAGAATTAGAATTTGGAACTATAAGTAGAATTTGGAATTATAAATAGAATTTGGAATTAAAATAAGAATTTTGAACTATAAGTATAATTTGGAACTGCAAGTATAATTTGGAATTATAAATAAATAGAAACTTTAATTAGAATTTGGAATGATGAGTAGATTTTGGAACAACAACTAGGATTTTAAGTCTTCGTTTACCTTTTGAAAATGTAACAATACTATGTGTACTGATTTAAAAGTTGAGTTCCCTCCGACTGCACACACTGAAAGCTGAATTAGTAGAGGTCCAAGAATGGAGCCCTGTGGGACACCGTCAGATTGATTTGAACTCATGTTATCAAGTAAAATAAGAGTGTTTAAAAACACTTATTTAAATCGTAATGTACAAATAATTATAATAAAGTTCACCACAATAAGATCAAATATTTAGATATGTTTACATGCAGCTGTTTGAATGACTTCCTCTGTACTCAAAGTTCAACAGCAGCAGTCTATCGTTTAAACGATTGTTACGGGCTCTCTGATTGGCCGCAGGTGATGTCACCCTGGTAAACGTGCGTGTCGCCGCGTCGCGAAGTCAAATTCATGAGCGGGCGATACGAGGCGAGGACGCTGCGACCTACATGTTGGCTCTGAGCCGCTCTAATCTGCTGCACTGTACATACTGACGCTTCAACCTTGTGATAAGGAAACAGGACGACGTAGATTTAAAGGAGAACACACTCACACACTAGTGTGCAATAGTAATAATAATCCATATCCTGACATTTCCCCCCGAGTCAGATTATTGAATTAAAATCTCTCTGGTGTATATTTCTTGGCCTCCAACCACTTCAGTGTTTCAGGAAAATTCCCCCAAATCAAACTCCAGTGCGTCAGGTTTTGTCTTTAACTGCATTTAACAACACTCTGTTCATCTAAATGACGTTTTTTTGTCTCGGCGGAGAAGCTGAGGATTCAAACCAGATCCATGTTGACTCATATGAGTCAGTGTGTCACGGGGAACGAGACAGAACGTCTGACTAACAAAAGAAAAACTGTGTCTCAGTAAGAATCTCAGAAATGTCTGCGATGTTTTCTGCAATATTTCCCTTTATTAAATACTGTTAGATATATAAAGGCTTTAACGGCTAAGCTCCTTATGCTGGTCTCTAATCTGGAATCTGAACCTTATTCATGCCTGAGCTTTTATTTTAACACTTTAGACACAAACTGAACCAGAAACACTGATATTAACATATCAACAGTGTCCTATGATACAGCCACATGCTAACAGAGGAAGCTAGGTGATTAAAAATGGTTGTTAATGAAAAGACTAGCCCTGCTAGCTGTTCTGATGGTGATACTTTAAGCTAAATGCTATGGTTAGCATGCTAACATTGCTTTGTTAGTCATTTCAATTCATTTCTGTTGGTGAACAGTGACACTGCTCTTCAATGTTAGCATGCTAACATCGCTAAATTCTTTTGAATTAATTCCTGTTGGTGAACAGTGACACTGCTCTTCTATGTTAGCATGCTAACACCGCTAAATTCTTTAAAATTAATTCCTGTTAGTATATATTGATGTGGCCTTTTCTGTGTTTGCATGCTAACACTGCTTTGTTGCTAAGTTATTAGAAACAAATTCCTGTTGGGGAATAGAGTTGTTGCGTTTCTATGTTAGCATGCTAACATACACTCAATGACATGTTGCTAGGCTCCTCTGAATGTATTTCCGTTGTCTAGCAACCGTTTTTCCAGACTGTTTGGTTAGCATGCTAACGTGCGCTCAGTGACTTGTTGCTAAACCCTTTTGTATGAGTATAAAACACGGGCGTGTCCTTTTATTTAAAATGGTACGATCCGTGTTTGCAGTCGAGGCGTGTTACATTCCCGGGGGTGTCACAAGGTGCGTTTGACCTCGGCGCGGTGAACGTGCGGCGCCGCACGACGACACAGAGTCACAGAGTGGACTTTACACTGCAGCTGCAGCAAGAAACATACACACACATTTGACTTCAGGTAGTTTAGTTGTTTCAGTTATAGTTTTAGTAGTAATTGTTTTACTAGTAGTTTTTGTAGTAGTTTTAGTTGTTGATTTACTGGTAGCTTAGATGTTTTAGTCGTTGTTTTAGTAGTTATTTTACTGGTAGTTTAGTAGTAGTTTTAGTAGTTATTTTACTTATAGTTTAGTAGTTGTTGCAGTAGTAGTTTTAGTAGTTATTTTACTGGTAGTTTAGTAGTAGTTTTTGTGGTAGTTGTTGCAGTTTTAGTATTAGTTTTACTGGTAGTTTAGTTGTTTCATTAGTAGTTTTACTGGTAGTTCAGTAGTAGAAGTAGTTTTAGGAGTAGTTGTTTTACTGGTAGTTTAGTAGTAGTTTTAGTAGTTATTTTACTGATAGTTTAGTAGTTGTTGCAGTAGTAGTTTAAGTAGTTATTTTACTGGTAGTTTAGTAGAAGTTTTTGTGGTATTTGTTGCAGTTTTAGTGGTAGTTTTACTGGTAGTTTAGTTGTTTCAGTAGTAGTTTTACTGGTAGTTCAGTAGTAGACGTAGTTTTAGGAGTAGTTTTACTAGCAGTTTTAGTAGTAGTTTTACTGGTAGTTTAGTTGTTTCAGTAGTAGTTTTACTGGTAGTTTAGTTGTTTCAGTAGTAGTTTTACTAGTAGTTTAGTTGTTTCAGTTGTAGTTTTACTGGTAGTTTAGTAGTAGTTTTAGAAGTAGTTGTTTTATCGGTAGTTCAGTAGTAGTTGTTTCAGTAGTGGTTTTACTAGTAGTTTAGTTGTTTCAGTTGTAGTTTTAATAGTAGTTTTAGTAGTAGTTTTACTGGTAGTTCAGTAGTAGTTTTAGGAGTAGGTGTTTTACTGGTAGTTTTTGTAGTAGTTTTAGTCTGTAGTTTAGTCATAGTTCTCGTAGTATGTTTTTAGTAGTTGTGTTACTGGTAGTTAAGTAGTTTTGCTAGTAGTTCAGTAGTAGGTTTTCTTAGCAGTAGTTTTTGTCGTCTTCTCGGTGGTAGTTTGTGCGAGCAGTGGGTGGGCGTGGACGCTGGGCTTCTGCGTGACGATTGGAGGAAGTGTCTGAAAGGCAGAGCCACTTTTCGATTGACAGCGTTGCAGAAACAAACAATAAAAACACTGTTATATCATTTCAGTTTTTACAGAACTGTCACGTTTCCTTCTTCTAGTTGTTCTTCCTCTGTATAAATGACTGGAAACCCAGCTGTGATGATGATGACGATGATGATGATGCTGTTCAGTGCCACATGCACACTTTCTCTCACCTCTGTTGTCTTTGACCACTTTGCCTCTTTGTCTTTGTCTGTGTCGCAGGTTCAGAGGAGGAAGTAAAAGCAGCTTCTGTGACCTGAAAACACAACAGAGAGAGAGCACGTGACTCTGTTGAAGGTGAGCGCTGACTCTCCCTCTCCCTCTCTGTGCATAGTGTGCTGCCCCCTGCAGTTCAGCCTCAGGTGCATCAGCCTCGTCACGTTCACCACAAACACTGCACTGCGTTACATCCTGGAAACCACAGACGCCGCGTGAGCGCCGAGTGTTTTCACTGCGGAGAGAGAGAAAAAAAACACGGCATCCTATTCCGGATCTGATGGACGTGAATAAAATATGACAGTGGATGTCTCTGTCGGCCTGTAGGAGACATGAAACATTCAGTGTTTCCTCTGTTAGGTAACTCCCCCCCTCGCTCGCTCGCTCTTCCTGCAGATGTGCGAACGTGGGAGTGCCGGCGCGCGCTAACGTCCACCGGCCATCAGAGGGCAGCGACTGCGGAGGAAGTGAGTAAATCCCTGCTGTTGCTGTGGCGACCGGCCAAATATGGCACCAGATGGATGGATCCGTGGATCCATACCCTTGCAAACAAAACACTCACCTGTCCTTCATTATGTCGCTCAATCCGCCGCACCAAAGCCCATAGAGAAAACCAGCGATTTTACATCACAGCACTTTAGGAGTTGTTGATCCGCTGCTGCCTCATTACTGACTTCAAATGACTTATTTTGTGACTATAAAGATTGAAACCCTGTGTTCAGATTGACCTCAGTGACACACGGTGACCACACGAGGCAGCAGTAGACCAGCAGCTCCTGTGTCGCCGCGAGCTAAAATCACTGATTTTCTCTATGGACTTTGGTGCAGGAGAGAGAAAACGACGTTTATAAATTTGAGTTTCCTGTTTGACCAGTAAGATATCGTACACTGACCACGCTTTAAAGAATGTAAACGAGGGAGTGACTCACAGGGCAGAGCGGGGTGGGGGGGGGGAATGAGTCTCCAGCTGTTGTTGCAGATGTGGTGATGTGTTTTTCCAGCAGTTACTGATGGACCTCGAGACCTGAGCCAACATTTCCAGTTCAGTTGCAGACTCCTCCTCCTCTTCCTCCTCCTCCTCCTCCTCCTCCTCGTGTCCTCCTCCTCGTGTCCTCCCCTGACCTCTAAACGTGACCTTTACATTCTCAGACTTCATCATGACTCACAGACCTTCATCGTGACCCAAAATGGCTGCTCCTGAAGAGCCTGAAGTGTGAGCGACGTCTCGTCACCTCACAGTTAAACATGTTCTCGTTGAAAACGTGAACTGAAACCTTATCTGGGGCTAATGATAGTTAGCAATACTCGCTTTAACTTACCTAAAATGACCTGGGGGCTTGATGGTCATTGAAATTATAATATTTATGATGATATTTTCAAAATAAAAGTGTTTGTTGACGTTTAATGACAGGATCTAAGTTTGTTTTATCTGTGTCCAAATGAGATATGGAGTCACAGAGTGCTTCACCAGGGCTTTCAGTTGATAAATATGACATGAGATGGATTCAGTGAAGCGTAAACAAACAGAGTGAATGGATGGATGGATGACTCTGAGCTCAGCTCGTCGTCCTTGTTTCTGCCTCACAGGTCAAAGCCATTAAAACCCACTGTTTATTTCTGCTGCTGCTGCAACAGCTCACGCTCACGGACCTGGGGAAGAAGAAGATGAAGCTGGAGGAGAATTACATAACACCACCACCTCCTCCTCCTCCTCCTCCACCTCCTCCTCCTCCTCCTCCTCTGCTGTGTTTCTGCAGCTCTGCACAGCTGAGAGCAGCAGGGAGTGAACCTGCAGCTGCTGCTGCTGTTGTCATCATGACATAACAGTCACAGTCAAACACTGTCCTCTCTTCATCCTCCATTTTACCTCCAGGAGCTCAGAGCACTCTCTGAAAAACATCCACATCCACCGCCTTTATTCAGAGTGTTTATTATCCTCCTTCATGTTCCTCGTGTCCTTCATGTCCTTCATGTCCCTCATGTTCCTCATGTTCATGTCCCTCATGTTCATGTCCCTCATGTCCTTCTTGTTCCTCATGTTCCTCGTGTTCCTCATGTTCATGTTCATCATGTTCCTTGTGTCCCTCATGTTCATGTCCCTCATGCACCTCATGTCCCTCATGTCCTTCATGTTCCTCATGTCCTTCATGTCCCTCATGTCCTTGATGCCCCTCATGTTCCTCATGTTCCTTGTGTCCATCATGTCCCTCATGTTCCTCATGCCCCTCATGTTCCTTCATATCCCTCATGTTCCTCATGTTCCTTCCTCATGTTCCTCGTGTCCTTCATGCCCCTCATGTCCCTCATGTTCTTCCTATCCCTCATATCCCTCATGTTCCTCATGTCCCTCATGTTCCTCATGTTCTTCATATCACTCATGTTCCTCATGCCCCTCATGTTCTTCATGTCCCTCATGTTCCTCATGTTCTTCATATCCCTCATGTTCCTCATGCCCCTCATGTTCTTCATGTTCTTCATGTTCCTCGTGTTCCTTGTGTTCCTCATGATGCTCCTCATCATCACAAACAGCTCAGTAAATAAACCCCCGTCGTCTCCACACGTTTGTCCTTCATCGCTCTTGTGCAGCCTGATTCTTCTGCCTCTCACTCGCGTCACGAGTAAATGTTGTGATATGTTGACATAAAACAAGCGTCTGTGTGAGATTAGATGTGAGATTATAATCCTGAGGCTGAAAATGACCTTGTTCCTTGTTGTTGTTGTGACTCTGGTTCATGTCGACGTGTTCCAGGTCAAAACAAGATACATTTTTAAAATGTAAGCTGTTTAATTTCTGCTCAATATTCCAAATAATAATAATAATAATATTTATTACTGTATTTTATTACTAAAGCTAACTGCTAAGATATCGTTGTCTACATGGTTTATGTTAGCTTGTTTCTCATTTTCTTTAAGATGGGGTCAAAAACGGTCAATTGCACTAAAACATTTTTAAAATTTGAGATCTTCCAGATAAGACCTTGATAGTAACAGTGACACAGCTAAAGCTAGGCTAGGTGTGGCTATTTGTTGCTAGCTATCAGCTACTTTATGTTCTGCCTGTTTAAAAAAAAGGTAAAATACTGCAAAGCTATGGCTAAAGCTAACTGTAAGGCACTAAAGCTAAAAAACAAACTTTGTCAAAGCTATTGCTAAACTATAAAGCTTAAGCTAAATGGTGGCTATTCCCATAGCATCGACCATCGTCAATCGAGACTTTTGAATGACAACTACAAAGCTAATTGTTAACCAGTGTTAGCTAACATCTCCTTCTGAATTATGTATTGTTTATTTTTTTTACCGAAGCTATTTGCTAGCAAAACAAACTACTGGTGAAGTTAGTGATGGGGCTAGTTGTTAGCCACTGTTAGCGTCAAGCTTCTTTTGATTTATTGTTTTTTGCTGTTGTTTTTTAAACCAATAAAAGCTACACAAATATCTGAGGAAGGAAATATCCGGTTATGGCTAAAGCTAAAGTTCTTGCGAACGTTCTAAATATTAGCTTCAAAGTATAGATGTGATGATTATCTGTCTCATAATTTAGTAAACAGATTTTATATTTTAAGTGATTCAGTTATGTCTTTGAATGTATTATTTGAGAAAATAATAATTAGTCGTCACTGAAGTCGTTTTATCTTCCATTTCTTACAGGTATTTGGATCTTGACGTCTGCGTTTGTAAAGAACTGCATTTCCCATGAGCACTTGCACGACGACACAGGTGTTCTCTGTTTCCTCTGAATGCCACAGACTCTGCTGCTGCTGCATCATCGTCGTCGTTCACGGTGAGTAAATCTCTCATAAAATCCTCTTTACCAACATTTGTACTTTAATTACTTCAGAACATCATAATCTGTGTCTTTATATGAATAATTATCTTAACTAATATTGGCTCTTTAGACACAGATTCATTCATAAACATCAGTGAATTAGCCACAAAGTAAAAGCCTTGATAAAATCTGCTGACGTGAAACAAAGTCGACGCTGTGTTTTATAACATCACTGTGTGTTTTATGTAATCTCTATAACACTGTGCGTATATGAGTGTGTATATGTGAGTGTGTGTACATGCACACACTCTTCTGAGCTGAGCATGTAGTGCCCTCTAGTGGCTGTACAAGGAACAGCACATGATGAAAACCCTGCAGGTTTTAATGGGCCAGTGTCTCCCTGAAGTAAATCCTATTTACACACTCATGCATCATCGCTAATTAAATGATGCGATGATTACCTGTCATTTGTACATTTTAAAGCATATTCCCTAAGTGATTGAATTAAATATACATTTATAAATTATAAACGCAGCACTTTGACTTGTAATTTGGATATTTATTGCAAAAATCTAAAATTTCCTGTTAAACCTCCAACTGTTTCACTATTCGAGTGAGATTCAATGGTCAAAATACACTGCATGTGACCTTAAAAGTCATCACCTGGGTGTGCGTTTATCCGTAAATTAGCAACTTTTAATTGTTGGGATCTGAACGAAATTTGGTACGTGTATGCAGGATCAGACGCTCTACCAACATACCAAGTTTCATCCGGATCTAATCCAGATTACAGATTTGGCTTCAGTTCAAATGTGACATAGTTCATTGAACAGTTATGTCAGATTAGCAACTTTAATTGTTGGGATGTGTAGGTGATCACCCAAATATGTTCCCATTCAATTTTGGTCAGAATCTGCCCAGTGATGACGCCACAAAAGAGGTCTGATTTTCAAGAAATCCCCATTTCTTATAAATGGGCGAAATAGTCCAAAAAATTTTTTTTCAACATTTCAGTGAAATGTCTTCAGATCTGAATGAAATTTGGTACGTGTATGCAGGATCAGACGCTCTACCAACATACCAAGTTTCATCCGGATCTAATCCAGATTACAGATTTGGCTTCAATTCAAATGTGACATGGTTCATTGAACAGTTATGTCAGATTAATGACTATAAGGAAAATAAAGTTTTAAACTTATATTATTATTATAATAATAATGATAATAATAATAATAAAATGACACAAAGGACACAGGCGTCGACACACTGTCTTTATTTTGCAGTGGGAATACAAATTGAAAACACAACCATTCATTCATGTCACATTCACACGTTCACACACAAACGTATGTTTTTTCTGTCTCACTGTGCTTTTCTTTATTTCTTTCTTTCTTTTTCTTTCTTTTTTTACAAGCGCGTCACGGAGGAGAAACAACGGCACAAAAAGCTCGTGGTCACAATTGCTGCAGTTAAAGGCGACTTGAATAAAATAAAAGTGACAAAGATTAAGAAAAGCGAAAAAGTTTTAAATTAATAAAGAAACTAGTCGTTAAACTCTTAAGTGTCAATAATGAGGGAATGATTAGTTTGTATCTTCATTTAATCGCCACAGTTGGCTGCTGATATTTGACCGCTAAGCCACGCCCAGAATATGAGGGGGCGTGGCCATAAACATTGGTCTCACCTCACAAACACGTGATGCTAATGTGAGCAAAAATATCACATAAACAATCATTTAATTTGATAATTCATAAGCTCACTGATTTAGTGAGAAAAACTAACCAGATTACACACACTTTTCTTTTTAGTTTTGGGATTAAAAGAGTTCTTTTCAAAATAAAACTCACATTTTTGTTGCTAAAACACCTTAATCCTAATTTCACCCGTCATCTGCAGCCAGAAATACTGTTTGATTTAATCTGTTTGAGGAAAAGAAAGAAAAAAGCTTCTTTAAAAACGAACCAAACTGTATATTTTTACAGAGATTAGTATCAGATTTATATAATCTTTTATATAATTATGACGCGACTTATTATGCTACGACTTTTTCTTCATTGATAATCTGCAGATTAAAACGTTTTTAAATGCGTTTTCCTGCTTTCTGTAAACAAATAAAATAAAAAATGCTACAAATCTGGTTTGACGAGAAAATAAATAAGTGAATTATTGTTTTCTAGTCTGGATTAATGAATCAAACAGATTAATCAATATTGTTGTGTTTTAGGATTAAGGGATAATAATAATAAGACTAATAATACTTTAGTTTTAGTTTTCCTCTTCCTGTCTTTGTGTAAATCTGTATTTTGACCATAAACAGCAGCCACTTAAATTTCAAAATAAAATAAAATAAAAACAACAACAACAACAGAGGCTTCAAGAGACAGGAAGTAAACATCAAAGTAACATTTTTTCTTCTTCAGTCGGTCTAAAAATACTGTGATGAATAATTCAGGTGGAAGCGTTAGTGTTCACACACACACTTAATATATACCTTTATATAAATATATATATATATACTGTATATATATATATATATATATATATATATATATATATATATATATATATATATATATATATATATATATATATATATATATATATATATATATATATATATATATATATATATATATATATATGTGTGTGTGTTTCTTACTGTACAGAAAAAGGAGCGTGTGAAGTGAAAGGTGTGTCACGTTGGTTTAATCTGAGGGAGATTACGCTTTCTGATCAGATCTAATCTGATTTTTGAGTCCATGACGACGCTCTGCATTTCGTGGTATTTTGCGTATGCAAACACGATAGTGTTAGCGCCGCGACGTACGACTGATTTACTGTCATGCGTGTGTTCGCTGGCAGCCATTTTGGAGACGTTCCGAATTCCGACGACGATCTGCATCGTCCGACTGTTATTTATCGATCGTGCACGTTATTTCTTTACGATTTGTTCTTGATAAACTTGTATTTTTTGACCGTTTTGTGTATTTAATCTTAACTTTATTTACGTTATTTTTGATTGAAAATACTGTCTGTAATTGATTATTTGTCAGTCTCAATCGGATATAGGAGGAAAAAAAGGACATTGGCTAAAAATCGGAGTGTAAATCAGGCGTAGAAAAACAGTCCAGACGGTAAACAAACAGCAGTAAACAGGGTGGTGGTGGTTTTTCTGGATAAAAAGCAGAACAATATTGTTTATTTATTTATATATCCTTCATATATTAAAGTGTGTGTGTATATGTCGACGATTCACTCATGTTGGTTGTTTTTAATCAACACAGATTTATAATATTTGAGCTATTCCAGCTCTGGTGAAACTTGTTCCTTTAAAAACTACAATGACGTCCAGAAAATAAACCAAAAGAGCTTGTGATTAAAAGCTAATCTGTTAATAATACATTACTGAATTAATCCCCGGCCAAAAATTTACTAACTAATGAGTTGTTTGGTCCATAAACTTTTCCCCAAAACCATGAAAAATAATGTCTTGTTTTTCTCCACAAAGCAAAATAACTCCGTTTTAATGATTTTCTTTGTCATATAAAGCAAATAAACCAGAAAATATTCACATTTAAGAAGCTGAAACGTCAGAAAACGTGTCTTAAATTAACTCAAATCAATCGATTATCTGCTACAGCGCTGAATTATGTTGAGTTTAAAGTACTTTTGAACATCACTTTGTGGCTATTTCGATATTTTTCTCCCATTTAATGAACCAAACAACCAGTTGAAATGTCAAAAACGTGAATTCTAGATCTCTATTGACTCTGTGGTCGTGTGATATGACGGAAAGCTACGGAAACAAGTTTGTTTGTTTCTGTTTTGAGCGTCAAATCACGAGCTTTTGATGTGAAAATCTCGATAAAGGTCAAATCAGCGGCCGCTGTCACTCAGGAAAAACACAGAAAAAACACGCCCACTAAGCTAACCACAACAAAATAATCCTAATCACGCTTCTGTGACCCGATTAGCATCAAGTGGGCGTGTCTTCTTGTGGGCGTGTCTTCCCGAGTGGCTGTGGCTACAGTTGTACGTCATTTTGTTGGGTTCATTATTCTGTGTTGACATTAGTGTTGTTGTTGTTGTTGTGAGTAACCATAGTGACACCACCTTTTTTTTCCGGCGGGGGGTTTAAATACTGACGTGAACAAAGGGGTCGACTTTGTGACGAATAGTGCAAATAATTAGCGGCGATATCTGCCAAGGTGCTCGCTCTGAAGCTCGCTCTGTTTTTTTTTCAAAAACACATTCGGTGCTCGAGTCTCCTCGCTCTTGTGCAGAGATGCTTTCAAACAAAAGAAAGAAGAAGAAGAAGAAGAAGAAGAAGAAGAAGAAGAAGAAGTAGTGGTGGCTGCTGCTGACTCTTTGTTCAGTCTCTACTTTTACACAAAGGGAAAATAAAGGCACAGAGATGTGGACTCCAGCAGCAGCAGCAGCTGTGTGGACTGTCGTCAGCGTCACACACACAGAGAGAGAGAGGACCTTCACTGTCAGCCTCAGGAGCTTCAGCCTTCATGTGTCAGTCAGAGAAGATCTGAACTCCTCTGTCAGGACAAAGCAGCGCAAAGAAAGGAAAACCTGAAGCATCAACATCAGCAGCAGCAGCAGCAAAACAAAAAAAAAAAACCTTCTCCTCCTCAGTCTCTGACGAACGCAAACGCAAAGTCACAGCCAACGTCTGGGAAACATACGACGGACGGACGGACGGACTGACGGCTCCATGAGCAACAAACACAAACATAATCCTGGCTTTTCACACCTCAGCCAACTTCACCAGTGGTTCAGGTGAGATTATGACCACTTTGACCATGACAGCAGGGATTCTAGGTGAGATTATGACCTTTTTGACAACAGCAGCTATGAGATTATGACCATTTAGACCATGGCAGCTGTTATTCTCGGTGAGATTATGACCATTTTGACAACAACAGCTTTACTTTCAGGTGAGATTATGACCATTTGACCACGGCAGATGTGAGATTATGACCATTTTGACCATGACAGCTGTCATTTTGGTGAGATTATGACCATTTTGACCACAACTGCTGTCATTCTCGGTGTGATTATGACCATTTTGACAACAACAGATTTACTTTCAGGTGAGATTATGACCATTTGACCACAACAGCTGTGATTCTAGGTGAGACTGTGACCATTTTGACAACAGCAGCTATGAGATTATGACCATTTAGACCATGGCAGCTGTGATTATTGGTGAGATTATGACCATTTTGACCAAGACAGCTGTGAGATTATGACCATTTTGACAACAACAGCTTTACTTTCAGGTGAGATTATGACCATTTTGACCATAGCAGCTGTGAGATTATGACCATTTGACCACACAAACTGTGATTCTTGGTGAGATTATGACCATTTGACAACAACGACTGTGATTCTAGGTGAGATTATGACCATTTTCATAAAACAACCACACTTCAAAACCCCCTAATTATCACTTTGTCTCTTTTTTGTGCAGAAATTACAATCTGGACAAAGCTCTGTTGTCGCGGTCAGAGTGGACAGACTTTCCTCACCAATGAGGTCACTTTCCTCACCGATGAAGTCACTTTCCTCACCGATGAGGTCACTTTCCTCACCGATGAGGTCACCGATCAAACTCACAACGGCCGTCTCCGTTAGCAACTGACGCTCAAGCTAACCAGGAAAGGATGGAAAAGCCACTGTGAAGCAATCAATCGATCAACGATGGAGGAAACGACCAGCGGGGATTGTTTTGGTGCTCTGGCAGCAGGTGACACACACACACACACACACACAGACACACACACACACACAGAGGTTTTAAGATGAAAATCTTCCAAACGCTCACAAAAATAGTCTTCTCACAAAAGGAGTTCTGTGTTGACTTCTCAGCAGGGTCGGCCACGACTATCACTAAAGATGACAGAAAAGCGCTGCTGCAGTGCATTCTGGGGGTTGGAGTCCATATTTACAGCCCATGGAATGATAACGTCGCAGTTTTTGTTTTGTTTTGTTTTCTCCTTTTATTTACACACATTATCAGCTCCCTCGTCCGTCCCTGCGGCCACGTCGCGCTCGTCAATACTCCCACTCGTCCGTCTTCATGTCCAGGTAGTTGAGAATGTTCTGGGCGAACTTCACCGCCTGCTTCCTCGCCACCTTGGTGGTGTCGTCGCCCTGCGGGTCCACGGCGTCCAGCTTCAGCAGCTGCTTGGTCAGCAGCTCCTCCAGGACCATGTAGCTCTTGTCCGCGCGTTTGCCGTCGAAGCCGAGCACCTGGGCCTGCAGGTCCGAGAGGCTGCCCAGGACCTGCCACACGGCCCGGTGCGACGGGTGCTCGCCGGGGCCCGGCAGGCGTCGGGCCAGGGCCTCGCGGAGGTCGAGGAAGGTGACGGCGGCTTGGACCTCCACCACGGCGCGGCGGCGGGCCTCTCGGATGCACGGGTTCTTGGCCGTGTCCACCTGGTCCAGGTGCGTGAGGAGGCTCTGCAGCTCGGCCTTGGGCCTGAAGCTGAGGTCGCCCATGGCGCAGTGTCGCAGGATGCCCTCGCGCAGGTGCGACACGTGAGCGCGCACCGACTCGATCTCGCGGATGGAGTTGTTCTGCCCCAAGTCGTATCTACGAAAAACAACAAAGACAAACGGACTTCAGAATAAAACGACAACAAAAACGTGCCCAAAAGTGGAGAAAATTGCCTTTTCTCTAAAACTAGCTAGCTCGTCTCACGTAATCCTGACATTTGAATATCCTGTAACATGAGCGCGTTGTTTGCACAAGAAAAACTATTTCGCCTCTGGTCGTTTCTGTCGCTCTACTTTAATTTAACCTTTATTTTATCTCCATGGTTTAAAATGGGAAAGTTCAGGATTTGGGGACGGAGAACCACAAGGCTCCATCTTAGGCCCCATTTAATTCTTACTCAGTACTTTTCTATGGCTTTTATTTTACATATATAAATGTTATATATTTTTTTTTATTTTCACCTTAAGTCACTTTACCTGAAGAAGCCTTAAAGGGATAGTTCAGGATTTTTGTAAAGGGTTATATGAGGTACTTTAACATTTTAGACATGTAACAAAAGTTAGCATAAAACGACTGCTTTAACTCTTTTAGAGCTACAAAAACATAGATTTAGCTCGAGTCTATAACAGTTTGTGATAAATGAATCTAAAATGATGTCAAACGAAAACACAAATTAACTCCGACTGTATTAGGACGACCGTAAAAAACGCTGTTTGAGGTGAGAACGGTAACTGTGTGAAAGGCAGTAAACGGGGAATTGAACCATCTAACGTCTCACTGAGCTGCTCTGTGATGGTACAGTGAACGTTTGCAGCGTCACGCTTCAAAGCAGCAGCTATGACGAGCTGAGGTGGAGGGGGAAAAAAATAAAACATCACAATAAAAGACAACCGCCAAAATAAAAGCACAGCAAAGTATGCTCAGGAAATAGTTTTTAAATCAGCCAACTATAATGATTTACTTCTAGTCTGGTCAGTCTAACATTTGAGGACGGATATCTTTGACTTATGGATTTTTTTTTAAATTAATTTTTATTATTAATTTCAGACATAAATCATTTGATTAATCTGTCGATATCAGAAAATGTGAATTTTTTTTACTTTTTTTGGTACACAAACAACAAAATTATTCAGTTTTATTGCTTTTGTTTTTGTTATATGGAGCAAAGAAACCAGAAAATATAGTTTTACTTATTTAAAGGTGCATTATGTAATAAATCTAAAGCAACTAAAGCCATAAAATCCTCCTAATATGTCACAGAGACTCAGGAATAATGTTCATATAACAAACTGAACTCACCAACAACAACAGTACAGACAAAATATTTGCATTAAAAAAAATATTTTGCAGACTGCAAATCATGTTTATGTTTTGAAATCGTGTTTTGGCGTCAGGTGGCGCCACCTACCGCCGTCTACCAATCATTGCAGTCGGTAGAGTCTCAGCTGCCGAGCAACCACGGGTTGCCAGTTACGTCAGAAAATGAAACCTAAAAGACGTCGGTATTTTGAATTTGAATGTAGTAACTGTTTTTGGCCACATTCTTACATATGGTGCCTTTAAAGAAACTACTCAAACTGATTAATGGATGATCAGAAAAGTTGATTTCAGCCTTAGATGAATTCAAATAAGTCTGTAGATTAAATCAGTAGCTAAAACCCTGTTTTCTCCTGCTCTTACCTTCGTGTGTCGTCTCCTTCTCCCTCCAGGTCTAGGTGCTTCAGCAGACCGTTGATCTCCTCCACCACCTGTTTCCTGTAATTTCTGATGGCCCCGTTTCCGGACACGTCCAGAGCGTCCAGCTCCACCTGCATCTCCGTCAGGATGCGCGACAGGTGGGTGCAGCTGTCGCGCCCGCTCAGGCCCATCAGCAGCGCCACCAGCTGGCCGCGGGCCACGCTCACCTTCACCATCACCTGGTTGATGCGGCTGACGGCCTCGTGCGTTTCCCCGGACAGCGGCAGCGAGAGCGTCTGCTGCTGAGTGCGGCCCTCAATCACCTCCTGCACGGCGCACAGCCGCGTCAGCGCCCGGTAACGAGCCTTGCGCAGCGGCACCCGGCCCTCGGTCTTCACCTGCGTCAGCCTCAGCACCAGCACCTGCAGCGCGTCCACCAGCTCGTCGCTGATCTCGGCCACGCCGCCGGAGCGCTGCGGCGCCACTATGAGTTCGTCCACCAGGCGGCGCGCCTCCACGCTCAGCTCCTCGATGACCAGGCGCGACGGGTGCGTGGCGTTCTCCTCCAGGTACCGGAGGAGCCCCTCCACCTCCTGCGCCGCCCGCTTGCGAGCCCCCTGCAGCTCGGGTTTGCCCTCCGTGTCCACCTGGTCCACCTCCAGCAGCAGCCGCGTCAGCTCCCGCTCCAGGCGCTTGTAGTCGCGGTCGTTCTGCAGGCCGCTGAAGGTGCACACCTGAGGCCCCAGGGACGCCACCTCCCGCTGGACCTCGTAGAGGCGCATCATGGCGGGATGCTGCGGATTATACGGCTGCTGCTGCTGCTCCATGGGATGCTGCTGCTGCTGCTGCTGTTGCTGCTGCTGCGGGCCACCATGGTCCATCCTTTTCCCGCCATCAAAGGGCTTCCCAAACAGGCTGGAGGAGCAAATACAATGGAGGTTAAAACAAATCAGAGCCAATCTAAATCTCAATGTTTCTCTTTTATATTTTCAAATCCAACAACGGTTAAAGAGAACCTCACATTACATCCACAGACATTTACAACAGCTTTTAACTCGGGGGTCTCAAACTGGCGGCCCCCCAATCGATTACATGCGGCCCCCCCACTTAATATCATGTTATAATGTAAACATGGCCCACGACCTCAGCGTCTTTTAAACACAGTGTAGCTGAGGCACAGGGTATCCGCAGGGTCTTCAATCCAATAATTTGAATTTAAGGCCTTAAAATGTATTAAAATCTCATAAAAGGTCTTCAATAGAATTTTGAAAGGTCTTAAAAATCTATTAACGTTACTTTTATCTAAAACGTGCATAAACTTCAGTCTCGTGTTGAAATATTTCTGTTTTTGAGGATGCGATAACAACAATAACTACAACACGGAACTAAAGTTGTCCACCCGTGCTGCCCGGTGACAATTTATCGAGCACCGCTAGCTAGCGTGCTGTGCGCGTGCCGCGGTGTGTTACAGCCTAGCTTAGCTTAGCATAGCAGCGGAGAAAACTTAAAGGTCACATAGAGTGGTCCTGTTGCACATATATATATTATGTTAGTTATGGAGGTCTACTTACATACATTAACTTGTTTTTATGGTCAAAAACCCCCTAGTTGCTGTAAACTAGCCGATAGAAATCCTCTTTTCTGACGGTGTTTTTCTGCTGCAAGATTTCAGAGTGAACTTTCACCCCCAGAAGACAGAGACTTGTGATTGGCCAGTACTATCCCTCACATCCGTTCTCAGAAGCACAGCGCCCCCCTCTGGAACGGTGGATGCACTGCTCCTCATTATCAAAACATTGTTTTAACAGTGTTTAAAAATAGCTTCGTCACGACTCCCCACCGCAGTCCCTTTGACGACTTTAAACCGGAGTCAGACCCAGAGTCAGAAGACACTGTTGCTCGTGAAACACCTCCACAACAGACGTTATTCTTCTTCTGCGGTTCAATGTACGTAACCGGATGTGCCCGGACTAGTGCCCGGAGCAGGACAATCGGTTGTTCAGGAGAACCGATGTTTATGTAACTATTACGGGATTTTCAGTGATCTCGTTGAGCCCCGAGATTACAATAAAACACAACGTTCTCAGCAGTGGCTGAACTGTTTGTTTCGAACCGTCAGGGCTTCGTAAACAAGGTAATGATGCAGATACACACCAAAAAAACAGCGTTAATAGGAACTTCCGGTCTAGTTCCGCTTTAACAAAAGCCCACGGTGAAGCCGAATTGCAAGTTCAGCGATTTGTGACTCCAGTTTTCCTTCATGTCTTTTGTACTTTTTTGCCAGTACGGATTTGAAATGGGTCTTAAATTTTATTCATTATGGTCTTAAAAAAGTCTTTAAAAGTCTTAAATTTGACTTGTTGAAACCTGCAGAGACATAATTATTAAATGTATCACATACAACATTCAATTACACGTATAAATACACTTGTTAGGGCATGAGCCACTAATGGTAGAGGCTGAAACGGCCCCTGGTACGAATTTAAATGACAGTTGTCCACATTATTATTTATGTAATTTAAAATAAATGTCTGTTTTTGATATTAATAGTTGATTTCCCCCCCTCTTGACCACAACAAATGTGCATTGGCCCCCAGGTCATTTGAGTTTGAGAGCCCTGTTTTAACTCCTTCACATGTAAACAATGACACGTCTCTAATGGGAAACACTTACAACATGTGAGCGTTTGTGTTCAAATCTCTCTGTCTCTGCTGCTCGGTGTTTCCATCAACCCACAATCGATCAATCCTACACGTTTGTGTCCAGACTCATATAAAAGACGCTCGCTGTTGCCATGACATCAAAGCCACAAATGGAATGTTTACATCTTTCAATTTCAGTCAAAAAAAGAATGTTGACCAATGGATTTGTCACCGTTTTAAAAGAAAAAATCATGAATCACTATTAACGTGGTCATGTTTTTGCAACATTACAACATTCAGTAACTTTATGGCGATGCACGGGGGTCACATTTAGTCATGTTTTTGTTATCGTGGTCACATCTTTCATGAATTTAGTCACTTTATTTTGGCGACACATGCAGTATTTTAGTGACAAACTAAAATTCCAGTTAGGCCTCTGCACATCATCTGCAGCCACAATAACAAACCACATCTGAAATCACAGTTATTATTATTCGTGAGATCCACAGTGGTGAACGCGTCCTCCCCTAAAACACACCGTCCTCCCGCACACATCTGCGCATTATGTCACCGCAGATAACAGCCCCCCAAAAAAACGCAGCATCACCACAGCAAAAAGCCCTCATCCTCCCTCTCCATCACCACGAGCTGCATCCTTCCTCGCATCATCATCACCATCACTCCACACACACACACACACACACACGTTCCGCATGTGCACCATCCTCCTCCTCCTCATCATCATCATCTTCTCCACCTTCATCATAATCCTCACCTTTTCAAAACTCCGAACACATTCGCGCACATTTTTGACGAGTGTCTGTTTCCATCAGCCACAGCGGGGCGGCTCCTGGAGGACAGTGGCATCCAAGTGGAAGGATAACCCCCACGACCACGGAGGATGATGAGGAGGAGGAGGAGTTGGTTGATGCAGCTCCGCTCTGCTTCAGCACCGACTGCCTCGGATGACGGACTGCGGTGCGGCTGGTGTCGCTGCCCGGTGTCGCCCCTCCCACCCACACACACACACAGTGAGGCGCTTCCTCAAGCCCTCTCTTTAAATCGCTTTAAGTCAACTTTCTCTTATGAATCCACACGTGAATCTGATTATTTAACCGGGATTAAATGAGCCCCGAACAGCAGAGAGAGACACAGAGAGACGTGAGCCGGTTCCCTGCGCCGCGCAGATCCAGTGCCGTGCGAACGCTATTGTCACCTGACTCTGCCCCACCTTCACCAAATAACTTCAGCTCATCGCTCTTTTTTTTAAAAGTCTTTACATCGATTAACAACCGTTGTGTCACACACATTAACCCGCTCCTTACCTGCATAACCAGCGTACAGCCATGTGAACAGTCGCCGGAAAGTGCGCAGCTCCTCCGTTTAACGCTAAACATTAGCTCACCTAGCTACCTTCTAGCTAGCGGTGACTTCGCTTGCTCGCGAGAGCAGTGAACTTACGCGGAGTTTCACCCCCCTCCCCCCTTTTTTGCGGTATATCGTTGATTTAAGTGCATTTATCTGCGTAAAAGAACACCAATTATATCATTAATAATTAGTTATATTAATACATGCGAGGGTAAAAACACATTTTGACGTGTTTTCGTAACGGATGATCAACTCGGCTGGTTCTCCGTGTTAAGTGTTGGTTGTCCAACGGTGGGTGCGCTCCATTTTGTCATGTCGCTGTACCGTTTGTCACGTAGCACCAACACTAGGCTGTACTGAATGTGTTTATTTATTATTTAACTATTTATTATTTAACTTATTTATCATTCTTTTTGATTCGGTATATATTGTCTACAGCCTTGTATATTTTATTTTTATTTATCTTTTTATGTATTAAATTTTTTTCCTACACTGTAAGAAAGTGTCAATACTAACATAAATTATTGTTATTATTATTATTATTTTTCTAATATCTTCATCATTTTGCTAAAGTAAATATATGAGTATTTACTTTCTCCATTGCGTATTCTGAGGAAAACAGCATCCCCGCCCGGCTGGTTTAATCTATCGGGACGGTGAGGTGAATGTTTTAAGCGCACCTATGTATTTTTCCTCTTGCCGGATCCACGTGACCGGAAGTGTTTGCTGTTTTGTTTTTTTCCGGCTCCGCAGACAGAGAAGGACATGAGCTGAAGTGTGTTCACATGTTTGTGTTCTGCTCAGTTCTGTTCGGGTTGTTTAACTGTGTTGTGTGTTCGTTTGTGTTGTCATAGATGTGACTATGAGTTCAGTGGTGATGAAGAGTTTGACAACATGGCGGAGTCTGAGAGCGAACGTTTTACCTTCAGCTGTAAAATGTCGCCTCTGCAGCAGCAAACAGGACACGACTAACAACAAGGTTTGTTACTCTACATGTTAATTATATTTAAATATATGTATATATATATATATATGTGTGTGTATGTATATATATATATGTATGTGTGTGTATGTGTATATATGTGTGTATATATATATATATACAAATTTTCCAAAGGATATTATATATTTTTGGTAAACTTTATAACTGTCATCTCAGTTTCTTAAATTAACCTAAAATGGCTAAGCTACGCAAAAACTTACAAATTTGTCCTTCGTGGCAGAAAACGACCACCTTACCAAAAACTGTTATAAAAACATTATATATTAATATTTTTTTCCACTTTAAACGAGTCCGTCTTTTAAAGCTACTTCAGCCTGAAATATACATATTAAAGAATAATATTTTGAAATTTTACCCCTTTTTAAGACCAGTTTGTATTCACAACTCTAACTCTCTTAAGCCATTTTGTCCGTGTTGAATGAATATAGCTCATATTTTCCAAAGGATATTTTATATTTTTGTTAAACTTTAGAACTGTCATCTCAGTTTCTTAAATTAGCCTAAAATGGCTAAGCTACGCAAAAACGTACACATTTGTTCCTTGTGGCAGAAAACGCTCACCTTCTCAAAAACTGTTATAAAAACATTATATATTAATATTTGTCTTTTAAAGCTACTTCAGCCTGAAATATACATATTAAAGAATAATATTTTTGAAATTTTACCCCTTTAAAGGCCAGTTTGTTTTCAAAACTCCACTGTTCTGTTATCTTTAAAAAAAACTACAATAACTCCTGTAAAATACAGTTCAAGGAGAGTTTGGTTATTATAATTTTAAGGCCCTAAGATGGCTCAATGATTGGCATAAACATTGATTTTAATTGCATTGTAGTTTAGTTTGTCTGCAGGGGCAGATTTACAATAAACTTACCGCATATGTGCCTCGGGCCAAAAATCGCCCCATTGAAAACCATTGAAAATACTATTTTTGATCACATATTTATTTTAACATTTCTTTATGTTAAAAGGTTAAAATGTTTTAACACTCTCGTCACACACAGTGGTCTAACTCCAGACCTGCACCGGACTCCACACACGACTGGATCGGTCCCCCGAACCCTCTGTCCAACCTGAGACCCATCGTCTACCACGTCCCCGAGGACGAGTCCCCGCTGCAGAGACGTCTGAGGACACTGAGGCAGGAGACGGAGGACTGGAACCATGAGTTCTGGACCAGGCAGAACATCACCTTCACCAAGGTGTGTCCCTGTGTCTCCTTCACACAGTCATTCATTTATTTATTCATTCATTTATTTAGAAAACACGTGTTTGTTCTTCTCAAGTTTGTTTCCTCGCGATGCTGTTACTTCACCAGCAGGAGGCAGCATCACACAACAGGACTTTAAGCTTCACAGCAAAGTGTTTATTATATTAAATGAAATTAAATTGTGATATTTGTTATATTTTATCATATAAAATGATGTTACCTTATAATATATTATATTGAATTGTTATATTATATCATGTTTTATTTGATTATATTAAATAATATTTTATTTTATTATATTAAATCATATTATATTACGTTATATTATATCATGTTATATTTGATTATATTAAATGATCTTATATTATATTATATTAAATGATGTTATATTGTATTAAATGATGTTATATTATGTTATATTGTATTATATTAAATTAAATTATGTTATATTATATCATGTTATATTTTATTATATAAAATTGTTATATTTTAATATGTTATATTATATTGAATTGTTATATTATATCATGTTATATTATATTAAGTTATATTATATCATGTTATATTTGATTATATTAAATTATGTTATATTACATTAAATTATATTATGTTATATTATATCATATATTTGATTATATTAAATTGTTATATTAAGTTATGTCATGTTGTTTTAAATGATGTTGTATTAAATTAAATTAAATTAAATTAAATTAAATTAAATTAAATTAAATTAAATTAAATTAAATTAAATTATACACACGTTTGTTTATGTATGTATGTGTTATCTCCAGAAACACTTGTCTAAAGTCACATTTGTCCTCTCTCTGCAGGAAAAGCGTGCGTTCATCACTTCACAGCTGAAGGACAAAGGCCTGGGTTTGCGTGATGAGAACGGTGAGAACACACACACACACACACACACACACACACCTGTGTTTTCTTTTTTAAATCCATCCTTTCATTGCTGCCAAAATAAAACACAAAACATTTAAATCACTTCACATTTTGGAAATACTAAACACACCGCGATAGAATTTGGAAGCAGATTTATAAGCAGATAAATCAAAATAAATGTGATTTTACTGGATTTATATGTCGTTTCTGTGTCTCTCCTTCAGGACGCCGTCGCTCCCTCGACTCTGAGGAAATGGCAAAGTTTTACAAGAACTTTCTGGACGAAAACAGAACTCGACACGCAAATTACAACAGGTGAGTTTGTTTTATGGCACAGCATCTGCCAGGGCGGGGGGGTTTGGGTGGGGTGGGTTAATCTCCCTCCACAGGAGTCGGGGTCTGTAAAACAATCTGTTTGTTTACTGATAAACAACCAACATCACAGCTGCTGCTCCTGCTCTCAGCTTCAGTTTGATTTCACAACTGTTTCCTTGTTTGTTTGAAATCTTTTATAAAAAGCTTTTAAAGTTCTAAACTCTTTATTTTCGCCTCAAAACAAAAGTCTTTCAGCTGCTTTTATTTTCATCTGAGAGTTGTAGGAATACATATTTTAAAGTTTATGTCCAGAAATTGAATAAAAGTGTTGATCAGGATTGTTTTGTATTAGTTTAGCCACTTTATTAGGTACACCTGCTCTGTTTATGTTGTTTCTTATCGTATATAAATGTAGATGTAGACTAAACCTGGTGTTTTTGTTTGATTTTAAGAAGCGTTTTCTTTTCATATTCAGGGAATGGTACAGAAGGAACTTCACCATCACTTTACTCATGGCTCGAGTCACTTTACGCAACATGTGGACAAACGTCAGACACAAGAAAACCAGATCTTCTTCTTCTTCTTCCTCATAATAACAACTCTTCAGCCTCTCTGTGTGTGGGTTTTCTGCCCTGATTTAATTTAATTTACCAAGAATTAGAAGAGCACTCGTATCTAATTCTTTATAAAAAAGAAAAATACTCTGAAATCTGTTTCCACCCCATTTTATTTCCTTTCAACTCCTTCATTCATTTTTCAGGGAACAGCACATATTTAATGAGCTGTTTATTCAATCGTTTGTTCTTAAATATTCTCATTTGTTCCCTGTGGTTGATTCAGTTAAATCCCCTCAGGTTTTTATGGAATATTTCCACTTTTCCCTCTGAGCTTAAATTCAATTCTACAGAAACATGAGTTACATCAGTGTTACAGACTCTTATTAAAGGCTCAGACAGAAGAGTTTCTACATTTCTAATCTCCTGACGAGGTCTCGACTCGTCCGTGTTTGTTTTCTCGATGCGACCGATTCTTACGTTTCAGGTCGGGGATCATTATGGGATGTCGTACGGCATAAAAGAGGAGGAGCCTCGCTCATTTTGAAAACAACAAGTACGAGAGAAAAGCATTTTAACAGAATAAACTGCTGTGAATGGTGTATATTTATCATTTTTGTGATTAAACATTTTGTTTAAATACAAGTTTGTTTTTTTATTTGTTAGTATTTATTAAACTAAGTCAATATCAAATAAGTAAATAAAATAAGATTTCAATTGACTGCATTTTAATGTATAATTAAGATATAAAATAAATAAAATATATATTAGTAAGTCATAATTAGCAGGTATTATGACTTAGTATCTCATAATTATGACTTAGTATCTTACAATAATGATTTAGTATCTCATAATAATAATTTAGTATATCATAATGACTTAGTATCTCACAATAATTAGTATCTCATAATCATTTTTTAGTATATCATAATAATTTAGTATCTCATAATAATTTAGTATATCATAATGACTTAGTATCTCATAATGACTCAGTATATCATAATAATGACTTAATATCTCATAATAATGACTTAGTATCTCATAATAATGACTTAGTATATCATAATGACTTAGTATATCATAATAATGACTTAGTATATCATAATAATGACTTAGTATATCATAATAATGACTTAGTATCTCATAATAACTTAATGTCTCATAATGACCTAGTATAACATAATTATGACAGTATCCCACAATAATGATTTAGTATCTCATAATAATAATTTAGTATCTCATAATTATGACTTAGTTTCTCATTATTATGACTTAATGTCTCATAATAATAACTTAATATCTATCATAATCATGAATTAGTATCTCATAATAATGACTTGGGTATGCATTATTTATTTCCATAAATAGATAACGTGTAATTAACAAACACATTAATTTGTTCATTAATTAATTAAATAAAGAAAATCTGTCTCCTTTGCAGAAACCACAGCTTCCTCTTTCACCCGGACAGAGGTGACGTCATCATTATCCAGGAGGAGGAGGGGAGGGGGGGGGGGGGGGGGGGTCGCACCAGGTGACGCCATTTTCACGCAGCGTCAGTCAGTCAGTCAGTGACTGGACCACCGGGCTGTCATCTCCATGGGCGGCCACTCTGCGGCTTCTTCTGCTCCCCTCTCCCCTCACGAAGCCGCTCTGCTGTCGGCGTTAGTTTCCCGGAGCAGTCGCTGTCACCATGGAGCCGCTGGAGCTCAGACCGAAGAGCGGAGCTGAAGCTAACCGCGTAGCTACGTAGCTCAGTGGACACCAGTGAACCGCGGCGGTCCGTGCAGTGGGGTTTCTGCGCCCGTTTGGAACCAAACCAACACTTGAATATTCGTATTTAAATATTCGGAACACTGACGGTAAAGGAGCGGCGCCCAACACCTCTGATTTGTCGTGATTTTTACCCGGGAGAAGGGACAAGGAAGCGGCGCAACAGTCCGGCTACTCCGGCAACGGATGTCCTGAGAGAACGGTAAGAATGGGCTCCGTGTATTTCTTGGAACGCGCTCTGAAGCTAATTAGCCTCTTTCTGACATGTTCGTATTGTGTAAATGTGTTTTTATATCTAAAGTGATATAATGTTAAAGGACACGTATTCCAGTGAATACATAATAAGCGGGAACACCGGTGTTGTGTAAATTATCTTTCCTCCACACGCTCTCGCTCCTCTGCGGCGGCTGGTGTTTACGTTCGCTGCGGGAATTAGACGCTGGGAGCACCGGAACTGTCACCGCGGGGCTAACGCCGAGTTAGCACGGTGACAGGAACGAGTCCAGGCCAACCGGTTTTTCTGGTCTGTGTGTTTGCGTGTGCGTGTGTCACGATACGTCACGATTCTCGGTAAACCGTTCACGATATGACGATAACCGACAACGATATTTAGCTTTTATTGATGATCCATTTTTTCCACATCTGTCAACTAAGTTTTTTTTTTGTTTATTTTCTAATAATTAAGCGTTTTGTGATTTTATTATGATTAATTATAATAATAATAATAATTATTATTTTTTAATTAGCTTCTCAATCATTTAGATTTGTGGACAAAACCAACATTCGGCAACGTTTTTTTCTAATATTTTGGAACAAACTGATCAAATAATCAAGAAAATAGCATATTAATTATTTAGATACTGGTCAAAATCACTAGATCGGATATTGGATAGATAAAAATATAAAATCCAATACAATCCAAAAAACATATGTATTGCATGCTTTGCTATACAGACTGTATACATTTAAATTTTACATTTAAAGGTGCATTATGTAATAAATCATAAAATCCTCCTAATATGTCACAGAGACTCAGGAATAATGTTCATAACAAACTGAACTCACCAACAACAACAGTACAGACAATATATTTGCATTAAAAAAAACATTTTGCAGACTGCAAATCATGTTTATGTTTTGAAATCATGTTTTGGCGTCATGTGGCGCCACCTACCGCCGTCTAACGATCATTGCAGTCAGTAGAGTCTCAGCTGCCGAGCAACCACGGGTTGCCAGTTAGGTCAGAAAACGAAACCTAAAAGACCTTGGTGTTTTGAATTTGAAAGTAGTAACTGTTTTTGGCCACATTCTTACATATGGCGCCTTTAAAAAGTCATAAATAGAGTCATGTTATGGGCTGTTTATTTCTTTGTTTTTAGTATTTGTCAGAGAATTATGTCTTTTGAAATAGCTTGAAGTGGCTCAAATATGTACATTTTCTTCGTAAACGCGAGTAGATTTCCTGCCCTAATTCTAGTACGGACAGTAACGCAGGGTTCACAGCTGAGAGGAGCAGCTTCAAGATGCATTCAAGAAACCCCTTAAATGTCATAAATAATAGGTTGTCATTTAACACAATACAAATACGCCCTTTATATCGATAGAGATTACAACTTTATTGATTTAGCAACGTTTTTGAAAGCTAGAAACAAACAAAAGTAAGAACAAGGAATGAAAGTACAATAATATTGGTATAAAGGGTCAGCATAACGGTCAGATAAATAAATAAATATAAAGACAAGGTCAGAGAAATGCTGACGTGACGGTGGGTGGAGGTCTGCTGGACGTCCTGGTCATTGACATTCAGGTCGGGTTGAGGGCTCTGAAAGGTGGCTGTGTTGAGGGGACAGTGGGGTCTCAGTGTGGGCGTCACAGCTGGAGGGGAAAAGAACAGACCTATTAAATATATGCCCACATTAATAATATCTTAGCTGCTTTATATTGCCTTTTTCTAACTCAAAAGATCTACGTTAACGCCCATGCACCAAAGCCCATAGAGAAAATCAGTGTTTTTAGCTCACGGCTACACAGGAGCTGCTGGCCTGCTGCTGCCTCGTGTGGCCACTTTGCGTCACTCGGGTTAATTCGAACAAAGGATTCTGAACGCCAAAGTTACGAAACAACATGTTTAATGTTTGCGATGGAGGCGGAAGTGGATCGACAACTGCTGTGTGCCGTGTCGTAAAATCGATGGTGTGGGGGGAGTGAGTGGTTTACACCTTAGTTTTTTTTAGTTAAATTGAGAGAATTAAGAAGTAAGATACTCAGTAGGTCCAGAGGCTTTTGTAAAGTGGCTAAAATACGACTGTATGTTTTTCCTAAAAAGGTCCCATATTATGCAAAATCAACTTTTTAATCATTTAAAGGTGCCATATGTAAGAATGTGGCCAAAAACGGTTACTACATTCAAATTCAAAATACAGAGGTCTTTTAGGTTTCGTTTTTTTGACGTAACTAGCAACCCGTGGTTGCTTGGTAGCTGAGACTCTACTGACTGCAATGATTGGTAGACGGCGGTAGGTGGCACCACATGACAAAACATGATTTGCAGTCTGCAAATGCAATGCAAATATTTTGTCTGTACTGTTGTTGTTGGCGAGTTCAGTTTGTTATATGAACATTATTCATGAGTCTCTGTGACATATTAGGAGGATTTTACAGCCAGTTGCTTTAGATTTATTACATAATGCACCTTTAAATCCTTATATAAAACATGCGACGTTGACTTCGGGACGTCGCAATGCGATAAATTCCTATAATCGTTGTCTCGCGGAGCTCCGCTTTGTCTGTAAAACATGCGAGAATGCTGGCGAGGAGGGCAGCGGTATCCGAAAACCCAGAAGTTCGCAAAGTTCGCGAAGTCCGCGAAAACATTCTATTCTTGGCTCCACAGTGCAGCACAGAGTCCTACACAAACTAGTCCTACACAAACTAGTAATACACTACACAAACTAGTCCTACACAAACTAGTCCTACACAAACCAAATGCTAACTGCTGTTAGCTCCCTGTAGCCTCAGTTGTGCGTCATCCTTATGGTATTTTGACCAAAGCATGTCACATACATGTTCATTATGACACCAGGGAACTAGGTTAACTTGGAGAAATTGGGTATAATATGAGTCCTTTAATTGTGAGCGAGTGCTAAACGTGTTCTGGACTCTTTCTAAAACATCTCCTGACCGCTGCTCCTTCACAAATATCTCGATCGATTCGACTTCAGACCACAGGCGCATTTTTAAATTTAAATTCCGGCAAAGCTAATAAATCCACGACGACCAAAAATATATGGGCTGTGGTTTTTAAATGGTGCGGTCACATATGGGTTTGATGATGAGCCTGAAGAGTGTGTGTGTGTGTTTTTGTTTGCCCTTCCCTGAAGTATTTAATGTTTAATCCACCCAAAGGAGACACTCTTGACAACCTGCGTGGCTCCGCCCCCCTCAGGCGAACAACCCCGCGCTCCCCTGACACGGCTTGTTGTCGTTGTTGCCTCACACTGATCCCAAAGGTTTTGTGTGTTGTTGACCTTATTTACTGGTGCGATAAAGCAAAGTAAATGGCCTGTTCTTTACGGCAGTTTGTTGTTGTTGTTGTTGTTGTTGTTGTGGTGATGGTCGCAGGTCTAGTCCTTTGATTAAAAGTCTGTTCAACAGAGCTAAACCTAACATAAACGTGTGTCTATGCTCGTATGAGTGCAAAGTAAATAGACTTGACTGAGATTTTCTTGTAGCGCTGCAGGGTGTCTGAGGAAGAAAAACAAGCTCCTGAAAGAAAATGTCCAGTTGTGTGTGTTTAACCCTCTGACATCCAGGCTACTACGGAGTAAGAAACAGTGGATTTTCAACAAAATATCTTCATTTTTGAGCCAAATAACATCATAATAACTCGATGACAACCCAGCTAATAGAGAATAGCTATTTTAAAGTCATCAAAGTCATTTTTATAATGAAAAAATGTCAAATACTTGATGCTTTGGTCAGAATAATACAAATACATTTAAGTTAACTCAGCACTCTGCATATAAATAGTTGAATAACTGAGAAAATAGTTGTCACTTAAAGGCGCCATATGTAAGAATGTGGCCAAAAACTGTTACTACATTCAAATTCAAAATACCGAGGTCTTTTAGGTTTCGTTTTCTGACGTAACTGGCAACCTGTAGTTGCTCTGCAGCTGAGACTCTACTGACTGCAATGTTTGGTAGACGGCGGTAGGTGGCGCCACATGACGCCAAAACATAAACATGGTTTGCAGTCTGCAAAATATATTTTTTAATGCAAATATTTTGTCTGTACTGTTGTTGTTGGTGAGTTCAGTTTGTTATATGAACATTATTCCTGAGTCTCTGTGACATATTAGGAGGATTTTATGGCTTTAGTTGATTTAGATTTATTACATAATGCAGCTTTAAACTTATAAAATGGCTGCAACGTTTGTTTTATGTGACCTGTCCGTTTAAGCTAGGTGTTCCTAATAAACTGGCTGTCATAAAGATGTTCACCAAAGCTTTATCTTCAGTACAGGATTTGTTGCGTACAATATATTCTGATTATCAATATTTAATATAACGCGCTGCATACGGTTGTTATGATTAATCCAGACTACATGACACAGGAATGAAGTCATTCTGTTTTCCTGAAGCTTTGTACTCCAACCACAGATGAGCTTCTGCCCAATAACCTTTCAGGTTTCAGGAAAGAAGGAAACAGTGGTGCGGTTTCTTCATTTGTATCACCCAGTTTGGTGGAAAATCAATTTTTCAGCAGATTTTCAGACTATTATGTGACCGTCACATAACCACGTTCTTCAGAAACTGATAAAATAAGAATTACTGTGAATTCTGGAGCAGGTAACGAGGCTTAACGTGTTCCTTGTACTGTCTGAAAGTTTGGTGAACACCTTTATCTGTGAATGGAGACTGCAAATGTAATCCCTCATTTATGAATACTGTACAGATTAACATCAGAGGCTTGAGAAATAAATCATTCCTCATTGTGTTTTCAGTGCAGTTGAGGGGGATTTGCTTTTAATGAAAATCACTTTATCTTCCCACGTTCCTCTTGGGCTTCCGTAGTTGGGACATTGTTTGAATCCAGGAGAAACTAAAGTTTCTCTCATTTTTCAGCTTCTTAAATGTGAATATTTTGTGGTTTCTTTGCTCCGTATTGCAAAACAAGACATTCGAGAACATCAAAATCTTCATTTCCAGGTTTAAGGAAAGACTAGACAACATTTTTCATAATTTTATGGACCAAATAATAACAAATTGCAGCTTTAATAACACCGCAAAAAACACCAAAATTCATCCTAAATCTGAATAACAATCCACAGTGACAATTTTAAACCAAAACGACACTGATAAAGGTACCTTTTCAGCTTCCTAAATGTGAACATTTTCTGGTTTCTTTGCTCTATATTGCATTCGAGAAAATATCAACATCATCATTTCCAGGTTTAGAGAAAGACTGGTCAACATTTTTCATAATTTTGGAACATTTTATGGACCGAACGACAACAAATTGCAGCCTTAATAACACCGCAAAAACACCAAAATTCACCCTGAATCTGAAATCCAATCCTCGGGGAGAATTTTAAACCAAAACAACACATATAAATTAGTGTCGTTCAAAAGATAAACGCGTGTTGGCACGTGACGCGTTTCCACGACGACTGACCGGAAAAAGACGTGCGTGACGTCACGTTTACGCGCCGCGACACCAGAGTCAAAGCACTGTTTACCAGTTAGCTCCGTTAGTTGCATTAGCTCCTTTAGCACCGTTAGCGTTAGCCTACAGTCAACTGTAGCGGTCTGTTTATTAAACGAAAAGAGCAGCGCTAAAAATACCTGTGTACTTCGTTTGTGTGCCACTGTTTTTAAAGTTTAGCGTTACTTCAGAGACTCGTTTTAACGATCGGGAGTCGCGTAAACATGACGTTACGCGTGTCTTTTTCCGGTCAGTCGTCATGGAAACACGCTGTGCGTTAACGTTGACGCCGTTAAACGCTGTTAACGTTTAACAGCACTAATATAAAGGTACTTTTTTTACAACGACCAACACATTTCTCTGATTTTTCAGCTTCTTAAATGTGAATATATAAATGTGATTTCTTTGAATTCCTTCCACAGACAGATTTGGGGAAACATGACTCAACATTTTTTTTGGACCCTCTCAGTGTGACTCAGCGTTTTTCCCTCCTCTGTCACTTCCACTTTCAAACCTCAGATGTGTTCATTGTTGCTCAGATTCACTCGGGCTGTGTCGTGACTCGTGACCCGTGACTCTCTCTGCTGTTTCCAGCCTCTTATCGTCGTCACATGATTCTCTCATTATGTCTTTTTAAAGAAAGAAATGCAAACGTGTGCAGAATAATGGCCTCAGTTCATGCATCAGTACAGCACCACCAGTGTTTTTCATCTTATTTAATGAGTTCTTTGTCGTTTAAAGCAAAACAAACTCAGAACTATTTTGACTTCATTCATAATTGAGACTTTGTTGGAGCCTTATTGGGACATGTGATCTCAGTGGGTGAAACTGTGTTGTTGTGGTTTAAAATTCAGATTTAGGATTAGTTTTGTTGTGGTTTTTAGGCTGAAACGTCATTGTTTGGGCCACAAAATGTCAGAAACCCAGAAATGATGATCCACGAACTAAAATCATTCCGTTTTAATGATTTTCCAGAATTTTTTTATACATGTAAGAAGCTTAATGAATTTAAATCTTAATTTACACTTCTCACTGTTGATCGATGTTCAGATTTAGTGATTTTCTTGTGCTTTTTCAGTCTTGTTAAGGCTGAAACTTCCATAAAATGTTGATAAGTGTTTCTCAAACCTCCAAATAATGATGTTCTGTTTTGTCCACAAACCAAAATCGTTCACTTTGAGCAAAGAAACCAGGAAAATGAGAAAAACCTGTTGTCATCAGTATGAAAAAGAGATTAATTAATCATCAAAATAGTTAATTAATAGACAGTAGACAAATACACATGCTCTGCTTAACCTGATTTAAAACAATACTAATTAAAAATGTCACTGGTGTTTTCCATCTCCATCTTCTCCTGCTGCTCCTCACAGCGTCGGCTTCCTGCTCTCTCCTGATTGGCTGTTGTGCTGGTTGCTGAGTCACATGGGGAAGATCTCCTCTGTAGAGATCTTCTCCTCAGCCTCAGTCACATCAGTCTTTTTTATTTTTAGTATTTTTCCTTTTTCAGTTTGACGTGAAATCAGAGGCAGCCTCAGCTCTGCTCAGTTCAGGGTCTCTGGAGTCTTCACCTTCACTGCTGTAGCACTGAGGTGTGGTGATGATGATGATGATGATGATGATGGTGGGCTTCAGAAAAACATGAAAGAAAATAGAGTGAATGTTAGTGCAGTCACACCCTGTACTCTGGTTTCACAGTGAAACTGTGGAGACGCTGCTGGAGGTTTCTTAGGCAGCTCAGTTCAGTCATAATCCTCTTAACTGTGTGTGTGTGTGTGTGTGTGTGTGTGTGTGTGTGTGTGTGTGTGTCAGTGGGAACAAAAGAACACGTATAATCCTGACAGGTTTGGCTCATATGTGCATATTAACGATGTATCATAAAACAATAATAAACTCATCCGTTTCCTTCCTTCCCTAATCGCCAAGGCTGCTTTAGAATCTGATTATGTGCGATAGACTGCGGCGACAAGAAGCTGCTGATTATGGGATATAAATTACACACAGGGACATTATTTTACCGCACTATTTAATTAGTGAGCGATTGTATTTAGTTTGTATGAGTTCAATAACCGTGATAAAGAAGAGTACAAGATGATGAAACAGGAAGTTCTGACGGCTGACTCGACATCCACAACTGCATGTTCTTGAGTTTTGTTGGACTGAATTGTCTGAAGTCTAAAGTCATTTTTTCTCCCCTCTGCTGTGAATGTGGGCAGGATGCGTGAGGACATGTCCACAATGGTGTGCGTGAAGGAGGAGGAGAACCCCGGGGAGAAGCTCTCCCAGGATGAGATCATCTCCCGGACCAAGCAGGTGATCCAGGGGCTGGACGCCCTGAAGCAGGAGCACCACTCCATCCTGGACGGCCTGCTGGGCACGCTGCGCTGCCTGAAGCAGGACGAGGAGGGCGTCCTGGTCGAGGAGAAGTCCCACATGATCCGCAAGTCCCTGGAGATGCTGGAGCTCGGGCTGAGCGAGGCACAGGTACGTTTCTGTGGGACTATAGTGGACTATCATGGACTATAGTGGACTATCATGGACTATAGTGGACTGTAGTTGACTATAGTGGACTGTAGTGGACTATCATGGACTATCATGGACTATAGTGGACTATCATGGACTATAGTGGACTGTAGTGGACTGTAGTGGACTATAGTGGACTATAGCGGACTGTAGTTGACTATCATGGACTATAGTGGACTGTAGTGGTCGTCATGCAGGACCATAGTGAACTGTAGTGGTTGTCACACGGGACTATAGTGCACAATAGTGGTCGTCATATGGGACTATAGTAGTGGGCTATAGTGGCGGTCGTCACGTGGGATTATAGTGGACTATGGTGGTCATCATGCGGGACTATAGTAGTGGTCGTCACGGGGGATTATAGTGGACTATGGTGGTCATCATGCGGGACTATAGTTGTGGTCGTCACGTGGGATTATAGAGGACTATGGTGGTCATCATGCGGGACTATAGTTGTGGTCGTCACGTGGGATTATAGAGGACTATGGTGGTCATCATGCGGGACTATAGTAGTGGTTGTCACGGGGGATTATAGTGGACTATAATAGTGGTCGTCACATGGGACTATAATAGTGGTCGTCACGCGGGATTATAGTGGACTATGGTAGTGGTCGTCACACGGGACTATAGTGGGCTATAGAGGTCGTAAAGCGGGACTATAGTGGAATATAGATGTGGTCGTCACTTGGGAATATAGTGGGCTATAGTGGTCGTAAAGCGGGACTATAGTGGAATATAGTAGTGGTCGTCATGCGGGACAAAAGCGGTCGTCACGCGGGACTATAGTAGTGGTCGTCACGCGGGACTATAGTGGACTATAGTAGTGGTCATCACGTGGGACTATAGTGGAATATAGTAGTGGTCGTCACATGGGACTATAGTGGAATATAGTAGTGGTCGTCATATGGGACTATAGTGGAATATAGTAGTGGTCGTCATGCGGGACTATAGTGATCGTCACGCGGGACTATAGTAGTGATCGTCACGCGGGACTATAGTAGTGGTCGTCACTCGGGACTATAGTGGACTATAGTAGTGGTCGTCACATGGGACTATAGTGGAATATTGTAGTGGTTGTCACATGGGACTATAGTGGAATATAGTAGTGTTCGTCATGCAGGACTATAGTGGAATATAGTAGTGGTCGTCACGTGGGACTATAGTGGAATATTGTAGTGGTTATCACATGGGACTATAGTGGAATATAGTAGTGTTCGTCATGCGGGGCTATAATGGACTATAGTGATCATCACGTGGGACTAAAGTAATGGTCGTCACGCGGGACTTTGGTAGTGGTCGTCACGTGGGACTATAGTGGACTATAGTAGTGGTCGTCACATGGGACTATAGTGGAATATAGTAGTGGTCGTCACATGGCGCTATAAAGGACTATAGTGGTCTTCACAGTGGACTATAATGGACTACAGTAGTGGTTGTCACGCGGGGCTATAATGGACTTTAGTGGTCGTCACAGTTGGACTATAGTAGTGGTCGTCACGCGTGACTGTAGTGGACTACAGTGGACTACAGTGGACTACAGTGGACTACAGTGGACTACAGTGGACTACAGTGGTTGTCACGCGGGACTATAGTGGACTTGCGTGAGCTGTTATCAGTATCAGCGTTGTTGACATGTGCCGTCGCCCTAAACCAGGTGATGATGGCGCTGTCGAGCCACCTGAGCTCCGTGGAGTCGGAGAAGCAGAAGCTGCGCTCTCAGGTCCGTCGGCTCTGTCAGGAGAACCAGTGGCTGAGGGACGAGCTGGCCGGGACGCAGCAGAAGCTGCAGAAGAGCGAGCAGAGCGTGGCACAGCTGGAGGAGGAGAAGAAGCACCTGGAGTTCATGAACCAGCTGAAGAAGTACGACGAGGACCTGTCGCCCTCTGTGAGTCCTCCACTTCTTCTTCTTCTTCTGCTAAACAAAGGAGTATTTGAGCTCCATGTGTAGCTGTTGGAGTTTGATACCTGACACTGAAAGGTGGATGAGCTGGTCGTTGTTTTGTTTTGTGCTGAGAGTAAACACAGAGGAGCAAACACCAACAACACCAATGACCTCAAAGTGCTTTGACACAGATTTGCCAGAGAACAAAGCGGCAGATGAGGTTCTTGCGTGGGTTTGGAAAACAACCATGTTCCCTCACTATTACCTCTTTGTCCCCCTCCTCCTCCTCCTCCTCTCCTTTCTCTCACTCCATCCTTTGCTCTTTCCTCTCTTTCAGGAGGAAAAGGACTCGGACTCCAGCAAAGAGAATCTGGACGATCTCTTTCCTGACGACCACGACGATCAAGCCCCAGGCAGTAAGTGTTCCTGCTGCGTACTCTACGTCCTACCTGATACCTCAGGGTTCAGTCTTAACTGTTCTCCACAGAAGCTTCACAACTTCTTTGACTGTTAGAAACATCTGAACGAATCAGGAAAAATCCAGACACAAAATAACCAGCAGGTGTTTGTTTCTCAGAGACAGACTTGGCTTTCATTAAACCTTTAATGCACTGCAGTGATTTCCCTTTTGGCTGCCAGCGACCGTTTGTCGGCCAATTTTAAATAACTAACAAATTACCAGCAGACTGGTTCACTCACACCAGTCTGAGTCAGACTCCAGCTCCTTTGTTTTAAAAGTTAACACCGCACACTCGCATGTACGAGCTGGAGGCCTCGGCTAAAGAGCTCTTCGTTCACTCTTGCGTACGCGTTACAAGTTGATAAAAGCAACTTTTCGGGCGTTTTTCTCGTCCAACATCGGTGGACTCTGCTTTAGCGCCAGTCGCAAACCGGCGGGAAGTAGAAATGCGATTTTAAATATTTTTAAATGCGCTAAACACCAGCACGTGAGAGCTAGTGACAGCGATGCAGGGCAACCGCGCGTTGAGCAGCAAACAAATAATGTTACCGTCGTTTCTGCTCATGAGGCAGAACAATGACATCGACAACACAACAACAAAAAACATGGCTGTTAAACTTTTTAACTTAAAACTTAAATATTAAGTAATATTCACAATATATTTGAATATTGTTAAATAAATTTGCTAATCTCATTTCTTTATATTCTTCTTAGTTTAAGTGAACCTCATAAAAACAGGAAAAGAAATTAATCCCATGGGATTAAAAAATCTTGGAATTTCAGTAAATTCTGATATTTAATTTAATTGAGAATTTAAGTTAGAATTCTGAGGGGAATAAGGCAGTTAATGAAATGAGATGAAAGACTATTTTTCTTAGATTCTAAGTGAAAATTCTCAAATTCTGAGATTAAAGTCAGAATTCTCAGTGTTAAAAAGCCAGTTACTCTCAGAATTTTGAGATTAAAAACCTTTTTTCTTCGATTCTTATATTTTATGTAGATTATTGTCAAATTCTGAGATTTAAGTTAGAATTTGTTTCTCAGAAATCTGCAATTTAAGTCAGAATTCTGACATTTTCTATCCTCAGAATGTGAGAATTCCCAAAATCTGTTTCACATGTGGCCCTAATCCTCTTCCAGAAACATTTTACTACCTTGTTTTTTCAGTAGCGCCCCCTCAGGTCAAACACCTAGCCTAGCGGGTCGAAATTTAGTTGCGCCAAATTTCACGAAATTTGGTAGGAACGTGGTTCGGCCCAAGAGGAACAAAAAATCGCATTGGGACCACGACCTCGACTCAACAGGAAGTCAGCCATTTTGGATTTGGTGTCCATCTTGGCGTTTTGCACATTTCACGAACTGAACGAACCCTAACCTAAAACAGGAAGTGCAAATTTAAATAATATAATTTTGACACTAATATCATGCAGCTACATGTGTGTGGTATGATTTAGATGTTTTAGCTGTTTTCCCGTCTCAGGCTGCAGCTCAGCGCTCACTGAACGAAATCTGTCATCTGTGCATTTTTTTTTCCTTCCATACAAATTTCAGGATGTGGCTCTTTGGTATTTCCCTCTTTCTTGACTCCGTTTGGTGGGTGTAATTTTGGTGGGTGTGGTCCAGACTTGTGTGTTTGGGCTGAAACGATGGTTTCAGTGTGTGCAGGTTGTCGAGCAGACGAAGCACAGCGCGTTTGAGTCAAAGAGAGGAATTTATTTTGATGTCTTTTTGATGTTAAAACTGGCTTCTTTGTTGTGTTTCTAGTGGGAGTGGACACAGGCTTTGCTCTCGTGTTGATGAAATGAGCGATGAGGGTGGGGTTCTTCAGAAATCTGGAGTTAAAGGAGGTCACAGCAGAGGTCAATACTGTAGAACGATTTAAAAGTTACATAAATAATGTGACGTATCACGTGAAGATGCTCGTGTCACTGTGAGCTCACTCTACAAACTGCAGACAGAGGTTAAAGGTGGAAAAAATAGGTATATTTTGTGTAAAATATGTGTAAAATATGCGTTTTATGTATAATTACAAATTTATATGTAGATTTAATTTGTAGTATGTTGTAATTTGTATTCATATGCTCTCCTTTTCTTTGCACAATTTGCTTCTGTATGTCAGGATTTTATCGAGGATATAGAGGTTATTGGTTTTTGAAAAAGACAAAATTCTGACTTTTACTTGGATTAAAAAATCTCAGAATTTAAGTAAATTCTGATGTTTAATTTAATCCAGAATTTAAGTCTGAATTCTGAGGGGAAAAAATGCTATTAATCTCAGAATTCTGATGTTTTTTTTTTCCCCTCAGAATTCTGAGATTTCTTAGATTTTAAGTGGAATTTCTCAAATTCTGAGATTAAAGTCTGAATTCTGAGGGGAAAAAATGCTGTTAATCTCAGAATTCTGGTATTTTTTTCCTCAGAATTCTGAGATTAAAGGCTTTTTTTCTTAGATTCTTAGATCTGAAGTAGATGATTGTCAAATTCTGAAATTAAAGTCAGAATTCTGAGGGGGGGAAAGGCTGTTTATCTCAGAATTCGGGGTTTTTTTTTTCCTCAGAATTCTGATATTAAAGACTTTTTTTTAAGTCGATGATTGTTAAATTCTGAGATTTAAGTTGAAATCCGCAATATAAGTCAGAATTCTGACCTTTTCTTTACTCCGAATTCTGACTTCAATCTCAGAATGTGAGAATTTCTACTTAAATCTAAGAATTCAGGCTTTTTTATTGATTTATTTCCAATTTATTTTCACATGTGGCCCTAATCCTCTCCCATGTGACGTAATATTTGCTCAAAGCTTCTGAACTAAGAATCCCATTTATTTAGGACTCTAACTAACAAATATTTGCCTCATTGATTATAGTGTCCTTTATTTTCTTAATAAATCGACAGGTTTTGTTTCAGATTAATTGTCTGAACGCGGTGTAACGTATCGATCTGATACAGAAATATTTTGAGATTCAGCCCTGCTGAAATCAAGGAGTTAGCTTTTATTTTGAAAGAGTTAATTGCCGCTTTTAAAAAGCTCTTTTACTGACATGAATCCAGTGAGTGTGAACACGAGTCACAGTCACAGATGATGCGTCTCCTGGAAAAGCCTCAGGGCTTTCGGTAAAAATGGACGTTAGCAGTGAGGAGATAATGATGATGACAGCTCTGCCTTGATTTAAATTGTCCTCGGGGCTTAAATACAGTCATTTCTCTCTCTGCGAGCTCTCATTATCCACTCTGAGTTTCCAGATGTGCTCGTAAAAACATTCACAGCCCTGTTTGTGTTAATGAATCGGGGGGAAAATGTATACTTATATATAATAAAGTGTATTAAGCTCTTGTGTCGTGGTTTTCACGTGTAGTGTCGTCTTATTTTGAAAGTACGTCGTTAAGGAACACAGTTATTTTTGATAATTGGGGATTTTATTGTAGAATAATTGATAGTAGGGCTGTTTACTGGACACAATCTTTAGTTATGAGGGTTCCTGACCTTTCACTCACATTCATTCAGACATGAGACATGTCATAGGAGACATTCCTCGTGACCCAGTCAAATATAGCGCACAAAAATAGACTCATTTATGAGTGAATTATCCCGTTTGTGTGTTTGTTTACCGCCTTTATATTTTATATCATATTTACTTATTGTACTATTCCTTCTTCCATTGCTGTGGCATTTGCTCTTATATTTTAACACTTTATTGTACAATTTGTACGTTTTATTCTAAGATTTTCCAACCTCCTTGTGTAGCCGTATATTGTCTTGAACATCTTGAGCTTTTTAAGGTTATATTTTCTATTTTCTTTTTCATATTTAAGAGTTGTAAAGTGCTGCTATAACACAATCATTTCACTTTCTATCTATCCATCCATCCCATTCAGTTATTTTATGGATTTCTCTTAAAGTGATAAAATAGAAAAAACAAAAAATTAAGCAAAGTTATGCACAGAATAGATAAAATAATTTGTCAAACAACAGGAACTCTTTCTTTCGAGGCTTCAAAATGACGTTTTTGGTGATAATCAGTCATTTTGTTGTTTTTTGGGGACAAAAATGTGATTTAAGAAAAATAATCCCACGGTTTTTCTTCTCTTGCGTCTCCAGTCCAGCCGGCTCACGGCAGCGCAGCGGCGGCGGCGGCTCAGCAGGGAGGTTACGAGATCCCGGCGCGCCTGAGGACGCTCCACAACCTGGTGATCCAGTACGCCTCGCAGGGCCGCTACGAGGTGGCCGTGCCCCTCTGCAAACAGGCGCTGGAGGACCTGGAGAAGACGTCTGGACACGACCACCCGGACGTGGCCACCATGCTCAACATCTTAGCCCTGGTTTACAGGTGAGTGACGGCTCCTATGCACTTTGAGGTCACTTCAGAAGTCAAATCTCATCGGATTTGAGTGACATTTGGTACGTGTGTGCAGGATGAGACACTCTACCAGCAGACCAGGTTTCATCTGGATCTGGTCCAGATTACGGATTTGGGGACAATTTGAATGTTCAGTCTAATTTAACAAGTATGAAAGGTGGTAACGGCTATAAATAGGGGGCGTCAAGATTCTTCAAATCTGTTATCTTTGTTATCTGGGACAAAGAAATTAATAAAAATATTCACATTTAAGAAGCTAAAACAATCAGAAATCTGGGTTTAATCGTGAAAAAAGCTCGAATAATGGAGTCATATGGAGTTATAGCTCTAACGTGGTTGCTATACGTCAAATACGACAAAATTCACGTACTTGTACTTTTTAACTGTTTTTGTTACTCATTACTTCCAAATAAAATCAGACCCTGCAACATGCGGCAACAGTGTCTTTGTTCAAGGACGCATGTAGACGAGCAGAGCTGGGAATTGAACCCACAACCTTCTAGTTGAAGGACACCAAAGTACATTTTATATCAGAAAATGACTTTTCATACTTCAGTACAGTACATTTTATAAACTTTAAGACTTTTTACTTCAGTAATATTAAAAAATAAATTTTCATGGTATTATACCAGTACTTTATACCAGACTAATTCCTAATTTTTGATCATCTACATGGTGTCATGAGAGATATCATGTCCACACTAAGGCCTCATTGTCATGTTTAAATCATTTATTAGCAATATGAATGTGACAATAACCGGTAAATGTTTAAATACAGGTTGTCGTGGTTCTGTCTACGTCCTCATAACGTAGCTTACGCGCCACGGTTTTCACGTTCGTGACAAAACTCACGATGGAACGCAAATTTTTTGCCTCAGACCAGCGGTTGCCGTGGTTACTGTTGGTTGGCAGCAGCTTTCAGGTTAGCGGGAAGAGCTAACGTCGTAGTCGCGTTGTGTTTTTCGACGTTAAACGTTAAATCCTCGCTTTAATAACCTTTGCTTTGTAGGGGTGTGCCAAAAAATCGATTCACATAAGAATCGCGATTTACTACGATTCAGAATAGATAGATAAAATGTCCCAGAATTGTGGTGGGCATGTTAATGGCGTCAAAGTTAGCTCATGATGCCTAACCGGAAAAGACGCGCGTGACGTCATGTTTACCGTAGTCTAGGCACCGTTTACCAGTTAGCTCCGTTAGCGCCGGTTAGCGCGCCTACAGTCGACCTGGAGCAGTATGTTTATTAAACGAAAATAGCTGCGCGTTTGGTGTTACTTTAGAGACTAATTTTAACAATCGGGAGTCGCGTAAACATGTACGTCTTTTTCCAGTCAGTCGTCATGGTAATGCGCCATGCGCTAACGTTGGCGCCCCTATTGTTTTCCGAGGTAGAGATCATTTTGACGGTGATCTTCTGTGTCTAGGGTTTCGAGCCTTGTTGGCGCTCTCTTGTTAGCTGTTGGCGCTCTCTTGTTTGCTTGTAAATCCTCACCATTTCACGGTCGTGACTGTTTAACTCTCGCTCTCAACTCCCTGAATGGAGTTTGTAGCTTCTTAGTGAACACGGCGACACACAGTCTAAAGGACTGTTGTCGTCGTCGTTGCTGGTAGATGAAACCAGTGAAAAGAACGTTCATCACCTCGGTGCAGCCACAGCTCCATCCAAACGCCTTCACGACCTAGAAAAAGCAGAGACGGCGCAATAATGAGCTCGTTACATTGTCACCCTCACTCACTCACGGCCTCAGAGCTTTGTCCGGTCGAGCCTTAAAGGCAAACACGGCCACAAAGATTTACTGTACAGTAACACAACAACTGGGTCGAGTGTTACATTCCCAGGCGAGGAAGAAAAGAGCGACACACAAGAATTTCCCCAGGCTCGTTGCCATGTACGCAAATCTGAGCCCGTTGAATAGTCGAAGGACGAGCGACTCGAGTGACTCTTTGACTGTGGGAACTCCTGCGACTCCGTGTCTCCTGACCTTGTCGCCGCAAAATAACGAGCCCTGAGTTTGAACATTGTTGACATAGTTTGTGTGTTTTTATCTTTGACTCAGGGATCAGAACAAGTACAAGGAGGCGGCGAACCTGCTGAACGACGCTCTGGCCATCAGGGAGAAGACTCTTGGCAGAGATCATCCAGCTGTGAGTGGCCTCTTCCTCCTCCATCACTGACTTTACGTCATTATTATTCTGGTGTTTTTTCTGTTGTTCTGGACAATTAAACAATAACAAACACACATTTTTACCCGTACTGTTCTGCACCACAGCTCTAAACAGCACAGATTTAAGGTCCATTATGTAAGAATTCATCCAACACACTGACCTCTACCTTTCCCATGAGCTTCAGGGAACTACGGTAGCCTTTGTATGCACTCTGAGGCTGGTTGGCCCTTTGGTGTTGCCGTAGAAACATGTCCGTAAACACCATTCAGGGAACTACAGTAGCCTTTGCATACCAAAAAAGCACCTTCTTCTTCTTTGTTTATGTCGTACTCGTTCACTTAAAAACCCGAGATGTACTCTGAGGCTCTGAGGTTTGTCCTTTGGTGTTGCCGTAGAAACATGTCCGTAAACACCATTGCCTTGTTCTAAGGCTGCAAAAATAATTAAAGCTCCATCTGGTGGACTCACTGTCTTAACCCCAGCAGGCTCGAGTCTCCAGTGTCCACTGGACCATCGTCACGCTGAGGTTAGCCCTCCACGTTCCTTAACTGACTTTTTACTCTTTGAATCCAGTTCAACCTCCTTTGATTGCTCTCAATCTTCCTCTATCATCACTAAATTACTAATTTAAGCGTCAACTATTTTCATCGTCGATTAATCGGTTTGAGTGTTTTTGATCGTTTCAGCTCCTTAAATGTGAATATTTATCCGGTTTCTTCGCTCCACGTAACAAAGAAATCATTCAATCTGAATCATTCCGTCACTTTTTTGGACAAAATAAGACTTTTGAGAAACTCGGATCGGCATTTTCTGGACCGAACGATGGCTCCATTAACAACAATCTACAGATTAGTTGCGGCCCGAGCTGACGGTGAATAGAAGCGCTAGTTACTTCTGTTTTTAAAACACGCTGCGACAAAAATCGATGGGTATGCTAACGGCGCTAACGGCGTCAACATTAAAGCGCGCTAACGCATGGTGCGTTTCCATGACGTCTGACCAGAAAAAGACGCACCGGAGTCCAGACACCGTTTACCAGTTAGCACCGTTAGCTGCTTTAGCATCGTTAGCGCGCCTACAGTCGAAGAGCAGCGCTACAAATAACCAGCGTACCTGTGTAGGTTTTGCGTTACTTTAGAGACTCATTTTAACAATCGGGGAGTCACGTAAACATGACGTCACGTGCGTCTTTTTCAGCTCAGTCGCCATGGAAATGCAACGTGCTTTAACGTTGACCAGCACCAGCGTGAACACGGCAGCATTGAAGCTAGCTTGAAATCAGGCTTATCCTGCCAACATGGTGCCGTAAGCAAGTCATATCTTGTATCGTAGCTCATGTATCTCCACGCCACGACAAAAAACTGTGATTTATTCTCAGATTATAGAAGAAAACTCCCCTTCCCCCATCACTCTTCTCTTTCTCCACCTCTTCATCATCTTGAACCATCACCTCCCCCCTCCCCCTCTCCTCCCTCTCACTTCCTGCCTCTCCAGGTCCACATGGTCACCAGACGTGACCTCCAGACGCCTCCTTCCTCCTGAGCACACGTGTTGGGGATCAAATTACAGCCCACCATAATCGTTTTCTTCCTGCACCTTCTTTTTTTCCCCATTGATTACTCACTCACCAGATCAATGACACTGTGGTGATGATGATGCTGCTGCAGAGAATGACTTCTAACACACGTGTGTAAATACAAAATTGTTCACAATTAAATGACATTTGTTGTGTGTCCGTCAGGTCGCTGCCACCCTCAACAACCTGGCTGTCCTTTATGGAAAGAGAGGGAAGTACAAGGAAGCTGAGCCTCTGTGTAAGAGAGCGCTGGAGATCAGAGAGAAGGTAGGTCAAAGGTCGTCACACACATACACAAAATGACCCAGCAGATGTTTCTTCATTCGAAAACCTATTTCTGCTCATTTACTTTCACTTTCAGTCAAACTCGATGGGAATATTTTCTAGTTTCTCTCATTTTTCAGCTTCTTAAATGTGAATATATTTGTGTTTCTGTCATTTTTTAGCTTCTTAACCTCTTCTTCCCTGACCCTCTTTTTGGAGTCCCTGCTCGAAAATGACATGCCCAAATTAAATAGAGTAAATCTCTGCAGTTAAAAGCTCTATGTGGATTATCTTGGTATCAAACTACAGATAACACAGCATAAATGAAGGATTTTTTTCTCTCGCCTAAAAAAATATTGCATTTTAAAGCAAATATCACCTTTAAAATATGCAGTAGGAGCTTAAAAACACATGGAGGTCATGTAACATGTGGACATGAGCTGTGCAAAGTCTGATGCTGCTGAAATGAAGCAGAGTGAAATTACAGAGGTTTTAGTAAAGAGATGTCTGGACGTTCTCACTTTTGGCTCAGCTTGGCACCATCTGTGCCATTTGAGATTTCTAAGGTACCAAATTATTAAAAGCCCATTTAATTTTATTTATATGTCACTACAGATCTAAAAAGAACTTGTTTTGAAAAAAAAAAAAAAAGAGTATAATAACTCGCTGTAAATCGATGCTTCCTGTGCAGTGCGTAATAACAACTTTGTGACTCTGCAGCGTCTTCAGTTACGCAGCGCCATAGCTCTGGCTTACCTTGGTCAATTAGGGTGATTGACAGCTCGTTTTAAACGTCTAAACCGGTAGAATCAGACCCCAAATGCGTATCAATCACTACATTAGCGAGTCAAAAGGACATAAATGCATATGACGCATTTAGGCGGACATTCGCCCTTCTCTAATCAGAACGATCTAATGTTGCTCTGTAATGATCAATCAGACCGGGATGTAGTTCTTCATTAGAAGTGGTTTTGTTCCGGTGGAAATAACTTGTTTTGATAAACAGCAAAGGTAAGACAACATTTCTGGTTGTATTTCTTGAAAGTCAGTTGTTGTTTTGCTCTTATTTTGGGGCTGGATCCGTGAATCTTGGTCGTAGAGTGATAAAAATGGTATCGCTGGAATCTGTAGATTCTCCGTTGTCCAGTCGACACGTGTTTTTTTTGTTTACATAATCACGCTGACGCTCCGGTGCCGCTTTTCAATGTGTGCGCTGTGACGCTGTTTCTGTCATTTTTCAGCTTCTTAAATGTGAATATTTTCTAGTTTCTGTCATTTTTCCGCTTCAGCTTAGTTTCTCTCATATTTCACGGCTGCTTTAAAACACCGTCACGATGCACAATTTGAACTTTATCGTATTCATTTGTCTTCCCTCGCTGTCGTTTGACGCTGACAGAGATGCTGCTCAGCAAATCCTGAAGGAGCTGAAGAGACACCTTTATATTTACCGCAAACCCTCCTCCTCCTCCTCCTCCTCCTCTTCCTCCTCCTCCTCTCACAGAGGAGACGTCGTCCTCTCCTCCGAACGCCTCTTAAACTCAGGCTTAAAGTTGAAAACGTGTCTCTGCAGCAGAGCAGAGAGTGAAAAAAGAGGCAGAGCTGCTGAATCAGAAGGACTCACACACTCTTTGCTGCAGAGGAGGTGGAATTAATTTAATTTATAATCTCCTACTGAGGATTTTCACAGTTTATAATCCCGGCTAAATCAATCAGAACACACAGATTAACACATAATAAAGACATGTAACGTGAACACGTCTCTGTCCTCGTTCTCCACGGCCAAGAACGTTCGCAGAAACATTCCTTCGTCTTAACTCATCGCAGACTTCACGGCCGTCTCCAGATCCGTCATCGTGAAAATTCCTCCCAACGGAACACAGATTATGATGTTGAGATTATTTTATTCTATTTTAATCTGAATATATGTTCAAATTAAAGCAGGATTTCTGTGTATGAAGGTAAACTAAATCTTACCCAGCAGCAGCTGGTGATCATTTGTCACCGTGGACACGATTGTTGTTCTTCTTAAATGTGAATATTTTCTAGTTTTTGTCATTTTTCAGCTTCTTAAATGTGAATATTTTCATGTTTCTGTCATTTTTCAGCTTCTTAAATGTGAATATTTTCGCATTTCTGTCATTTTTCAGCTTCTTAAATGTGAATATTTTGTGTTTCTGTCATTTTTCAGCTTCTTAAATGTGAATATTTTCATGTTTCTGTCATTTTTCAGCTTCTTAAATGTGAATATTTTCGCATTTCTGTCATTTTTCAGCTTCTTAAATGTGAATATTTTGTGTTTCTGTCATTTTTCAGCTTCTTAAATGTGAATATTTTCATGTTTCTGTCATTTTTCAGCTTCTTAAATGTGAATATTTTCATGTTTCTGTCATTTTTCAGCTTCTTAAATGTGAATATATTCTACTTTCTGTCATTTTTCAGCTGTTGTTGTTTTATTAACCCTCCGTCTTCTGTCCTCTGGTTCCAGGTCCTGGGTAAGGACCACCCAGACGTGGCCAAGCAGCTGAACAACCTGGCTCTGCTGTGTCAGAACCAGGGCAAATACGAGGAGGTGGAGTATTACTACATGAGAGCGCTGGAGATCTACCAGAGCAAACTGGGCCCTGACGACCCCAACGTGGCCAAGACCAAGAATAACCTGGTGAGGAATGAGCTTTAAACTGCTGTGTCACTCAAAGAGCAGGAAACACAGAACAGGGGGGGGGGTTCTCATAGGTCCTTGAAATCTTTAAAAGATTATTTCCCAAAAGAAACGGTAAATCAAGGACCTTGACAATCAACTAGGGAAGTGCTGAAGTGTTGAAAGTACTTGAATTTTGTGCGAGAAAGTGGTTAAGTTAATGTTTAGTTAAATGCCAATGTGCACTTCAGGGTTCCCCTGGGTCCTTGAAATCCTTGAAAGTGTGTGAATTTGAAAATAAGTAATTCCAGCCCCACCAATAAGTTTTTGAAAATAGCCTTAAATGCACCTGGGTCATTGAAAGTGCTTGAATTGTGTGCCTCCAGGTTCCCACTGGTCCTTGAAAGTTTGTGAATGTGAAAAATATATTCAAGGCCCTTGAAAGTTTTTGAAAATCCTCTTAAATAGACATGGGTCATTGGAAGTGCTTGAATTTTGTGCTTCAGGGTTCCCACAGGTCCTTGAAAGTTTGTGAATTTGGCAAAACAAAAAATCAAGGACCTTGAAAGTTTTTGAAAATCCTCTTAAATAGACATGAGTCATTGGAAGTGCTTGAATTTTGTGCCTCCAGGTTCCCACGGGTCCTTGAAAGTTTGTGAATTTTTAATTGTTTTGCTCAAGAACCCTGAACGTTTTTGAACATCACCCATGGGTCATTGAAAGTGCTTGCATTTTGTGCTTCAGGGTTCCCACGGGTCCTTGAAAGTTTGTGAATTTAAAAAGACATTTTCAAGCCCCTTGAAAGTTTTTGAAAATCCTCTTGAATAGACCTGGGCAATTGGAAGTGCTTGAATGTTGTGCTTCAGGGTAACTTCCCATGGGTCCTTTAAAATGTGTAAATTAAAAAAAAAAATCAAGTACCTTGAAAGTTTTGGAGAATGGCCTTAAATACACATGAGTCATTAAAAGTGTGTTTTCTAAATATTAGTTAAATCGCTGTACAATAATTAAATTAACATTAAAATTAAAAGGATTAATAACATCACACACACACACACACACACACACACACACACACACACACACACACACACACACACACACACACTTGTACACACACACAGATGTGCCTTTCAAAATAAAGGTGAACAAGTGTGTTATTGTAGAATGTTGTGTTTGAGTTCACGCTGGAAAACTCTGAGGTTTCATTTTTCTTTTCTCACGACTCATCATTTTCACTGTCCCGCTGACTCGGCTCTCTCCCTCTGTGTGTGTGTATATATGCGTGTGTGTGTGTGTGTGTTTGTTGTTGTCGTCGTTTTATAGGCGTCCTGTTACCTGAAGCAGGGCAAGTTCAAGCAGGCGGAGACTCTTTATAAAGAAATCCTGACCCGTGCTCACGAGAGGGAGTTCGGCTCAGTCGACGGTAACACACGCACACACGCACACACACACACACACACACACACACACACACACACACTGACATTTGCAGTCAGTATCCTGTTATTTGCAGATAGAGAGACTCAAACAAACATTCGTCTTCTCCCTGCTGTTTCCTTCCTCCTCCTCGTGTTAAAGGTCAACACAAAGGTCAATGATGTTGTGATTTAAAAGTTTTAACGTCTCTTTCAGATGAGAACAAACCAATCTGGATGCACGCAGAGGAGAGGGAGGAGCAGAGCAAGGTGAGACTGGACCAACACCAGGAAACTACGGTGGCCTGGAGGTGCAAACCATTTGTTACAAAAGCGTGAAACAATTCCTGAAACCAGTGTGAACCAGTGATGAGCACCACTTCCTTTCGACCTGCCCTTCAAAATAAGAGGCTGACTTTGTCTTTTTACCACAGTTCTTATATCAAACTTTAGTTAATTCTATAAAATACACATTTTAATGTCATCGCACACGCCTTGTCTTGGTAGTTTGTATATAGTATGTCAAATATGTCAATACTGTCAAAATAAAATATACTACTTCCTGGTCACCTGCAGCATTTGGTACATTCCCTTTCCCTAAGTTTGTTTGTTTTGGGATGTGTAAAAGTATTGTAATAATGGTTTGCACCAAGGTTATTATCGTAGTTAGAGTTATACTCTTATATTTCTTCATCTGTCCTAATAAACTTTTAAATTTGCCACCTTTTGCTGGGGTTTTTACACTAAAACTGCTACTATGACGACTCAAAAACCAATAAATATCGGCTAACCCGCTCCAAAATGAACGAAAACTAACTTGTTTTATCGAAATTAAAAGGAAAACTAATAAAAAATCAGATAATAGACTCAATAACATGAGTTATTGTGTGTTAATGATTGATTTAAAGTGTGTTTGTCTTCCAGGGGAAGCAGAAGGACGGCTCACCGTTTGGAGAATACGGCGGCTGGTACAAAGCCTGTAAAGTGGACAGGTGAACTTTGGCTTTGATTCAGAAAAACGAGCAGAAATTAAGATTATTCTGCCGTCTTTGACCCTTCAGATTAGGAGATTAATCCTGTGGTTGTTTGGTCCCTGAAATGTAGAGAAAATTATGATTTTTGTCTTTGTTTTTGTCGACAAACCAAAATGAACGTATGACGAAATGATTTTCAATTTTCAATTTGCATGCTTTTATTTTGAAATAACCCACAAACGTTCGTCGATTTTCAAAATAGTGGTCGTCCCGTGTCAGATTCACGTTGAGAACTATTCTTAACCTTAAATTTGCAGGTTTAAATACTTATTAATGATGGATTTTCATATTATTATGAATATAAATACTTTTTTCAGTTTTTAATATTTGCTTAATTTGTTTAATTTACATATTCATGTGCACATTTGCTTGTAATTAAGCATCTGTTTACTGGAAACCTCGACACAATAGTCTAATAAGTATTTATATTCCAGTATTTTCTTTAATTTTTCTGCTTTTATTGTTCTTTTATTTCTAACTGGTTGACTTCCTGCGTCTTTGCGTCTTCAGCCCCACGGTGACGACCACACTGAAGAACCTGGGCGCTCTCTACAAACGTCAGGGCAAGTTTGAGGCGGCAGAGACTCTGGAGGAAGCCGCCATGCGCTCCAGGAAACAGGTGAGGAAACCTGAGGACACTTCCTGTGAGGAGGGAAATGTTCTCTCTGTGTGTGGTGTGGGATCATCAGTGAGTGTTAAAGCTTTTCAAACTCTGCTCTCCTGTGGAGAGGATGATGCAGATGATGGAGATGCAGATGATGCGGTGAAGAAGCCTCTGCAGCTTTTTAATCCTGAATTAACTCCAGTTTAAAGTGGATTATCTCAGCGGCAGAAACTGCAATGGAACTTTACTTTGAAATGTTCTTCCTCTTGTGCAGATGTAGTTTTATCTGCTGCTGAGTCTATGAAACAAAACCAGATTTCTTCTTTATGTCATTTCACACAGCACTTATCTGTCATAATATTAGTTTTTTATGCTTTATGAGATTTAAAAACTACAATAAAAGACTAAAAATGTGCCCTCATATAATCATTTTAGGGGTTTTATGTGAATTTTTAGCCTCTTTTGTCGCAAAAGTCTCATAAGAGGAACCAGGTCTGATGATTAATTGATCATTAATCGATTTTGCAATGAATTTTCAACCATTTTCCTTTTCGATTTGATTAGTTTGAGTGTTTTCTCTCATTCTTCAGCTTCTTAAACGTGAATATTTGTGTTTTTCGTGTTTGTTTCTTTAAAAAAGCTCTGGTTTTTAAAGAAACAAAGAGAAAAAGAGAAGAAAAAGCAACTCTTCTTCTTTATGTCATTTCTCCAGTGAGTCATCACACAATTAGTTTTTTATGCTTTACAAGATTTAAAAACCACAATAAAAGACTAAAAATGTGCCCTCAAACAATCATTTTAGGGGATTTATCCTAAAAGTCTCCTAAGAGGAACCAGGTCTGATCATTAATCGATTAGGCAATTAATTTTCCTTCTCGATTCGATCAGTTTGAGAGTTTTCTCTGATTCTTCAGCTTCTTGCATGTGAATATTTTCCGTTTTTTAGAGATAATCGTCAATTTCCAGGTTTAGGAAACAAGTGCTCAACTCAGTTCTGAGAATAATGGTCTTATATGGCACCATTGCAGACAAAAGAAAACCTCAAATGAGTGGAAATGCAATAAAAACAGTAAAACTGTCCAAAATAAACATGGATAAAGAGATTAAAAAGAGACTAAATAAAACACTAAATACCTGTTTAAACACGTGAGTCTTTAATGTGTTTCATTAAAAATGAATTGACCGTTTTTAAACGCGTTAATAATCATGTGTTTATCGTGTCAGGAGTCTAAAAACACAGCGTCCGGTCTCTTGAATCATTTATTGATCGTAGTCGGTCAGAGGAAACAGAGCCAGCCACACATACACACACACACACACACACACACACAGCTGTAACATAATCCAGATTAAGATGTAATGACAACACAGACTGCTGCTGAATGACAAAGAGTTTGTTTTGGAAATAGAGAAGAAAAAAGTCAAATCAGCATCATTTTGGACCAAATAATCTCATAATAATATTAGTATTTATATAATCCAAGCTTTACTCGTACAGTTCTGTTCCAAAATAAGTTAAAAAGCGCTTTATAAGTTTATAAAAACAACTATAAAATAATAAAAAAGTCCCTTCAAAGGGTTGATGCCAAAGAACTGAAATCAGTTTACAGGAAAACAATTCTTTTGTGTAGCTTTTTTGTCGTAATCTGTAATTCTGCTGAGTCGTGTTCTGCTGCTACTGTCACGTCTATGACTTTAATATTAAAGGTGCATTATGTAATAAATCATAAAATCCTCCTAATATGTCACAGAGACTCAGGAATAATGTTCATATAACAAACTGAACTCACCAACAACAACAGTACAGACAAAAATATTAGCATAAAAAAAATATATATTTTGCAGACTCCAAATCACGTTTATGTTTTGAAATCATGTTTTGGCGTCATGTGGCGCCACCTACCGCCGTCTACAGTCTTGCAGTCAGTAGAGTCTCAGCTGCCGAGCAACCACGGGTTGCCAGTTGCGTCAGAAAACGAAACCTAAAAAACCTTGGTGTTTTGAATTTGAATGTAGTAACCGTTTTTGGCCACATTCTTACATATTGCGCCTTTAAATGTTATTGTATTTGTGTGTGTGTGTGTGTGTGTGTGTGTGTGTGTGTGTGTGTGTGTGTGTGTGTGTGTGTGTGTGTGTGTGTGTGTGTGTATCAGGGCCTGGACAGCACTCATAAGCAGCGCGTGGCCGAGGTCCTGAGCGAGCCCGAGAGCCGCGAGAAGCAGCGCAGCCGCGAGAGCCTCACCTCGGACACGGTCAAGTACGAGAGCGGGCCGGACGGCGGCGAGGAAGTGAGTATGAGCGTCGAGTGGAACGGGGTAAGTGCAGTACACGGCCCAACACACACACACACACACACACACACACACACGCGTACGACAGCCTGTTTGTTTCTGAGCAGAAGCCACGTGACGAAAACGACTTTACCTTAAACAGTAAAACTCTCCCACACCAAACCCCATAGAGAAAATCGTCGATTTTACATCAATGGCTCACAGGAGTTTCTGATCCACTCCTCTTTGCATTATTAAGCTGTAATAAGTTATAATGTGATATTTTGGTGTTTCAAATCCTTGATTCAGATTAACTCCATGACCAAACTAGAGTGGTGATAGTCGACGATTACTAATGCTCCGCGCTGAGTCCATGCGCCCACATTTTTATGCCAATTTTAAAGCAAATTTGCATAGGCAATGAAGGCCACTTTGGACATGTGGTGTGCAGCGGTGACCTTGGAAAGTAGGTCAAGGTCACCCATCTTCAAACTTGTTCAAGATACTTGTAAGAGGCATCCACAGTGACAGTTTGGCAGCAATACAATCAATATTTGTCAAGTTATCGCGTTGACAAGGTTGAAAAGTGCCGGTTTTTGGCTATTTTTCAAGTTTCAAGTGCAGCTGTGACCTTGGAAAGTAGGTCAAGGTCACCCATCTTCGAACTTGTCCAAGATACTTGTAAGAGGCATGGACGGTGCCAGTTTGACATCAATATGTCGAATATTTGTCAAGTTATCATGTTGACAAGCTCGTAAAAGCGCTGTTTACACATTTCTCACATTTCCCCGCAAAAAAAAACGCGTAAAAATTCACAAAAAAAATTCAAAAAAAGGTTTTTGGACAAAACGAAAAAAACGCCTGGAGATATTCACCCACTTAACAATCCTGCAAAATGTGAAGGACGTACGCGCACAGGAAGGTATTCATTTTAGTCCGGACGGACGGATCGGTGCGAACGACGCGGAGCATAAAAATGTGCCAAACAAAGCAGCAGTGGAGCAGAAGCTCCTGTGTCTGTGAGATAAACACTGTGATTTTCTCTATGGGGTTTGCTGTGGGAGAGCGAAACCTGAGTTTTCTGCTGTCTGAAGGTGAGATTAAGAAGATTTAATCCTATAATAGAAATAGAAATGTTCTTTAAACCTTTAAAGGTCTCTGTTTTCGTTCAAGATTCCAGTCCAATTTGACTCTTGTTCCGGTTTCATCGTTGGCTTCTGTTGAGAAATAAAACAATTAGCTTGTAAATGAATGCGTTATTCAATTATATTTATTATTATATAATAACCAAAGGGCCATTTCCTTGTGTGCTGCTCATGATGCTGATCCACTGTCGCAGTTTTGCTCTTCCACTCGTTCTCGCTTTTACTCGACTCTGATCCAGGACTGGGCAAATTACCCTTGTTATTATATCTACATGGCATATATGTGACACTTTTCCCTGGTTTTAAAGCCCGTCATTGAAATGTATGAGTGAAATAGACTAAATATTACATATATTTATTTAAAAAATGCATTCAATCTACAATTTTTTGCATTTTAAAGCTAATTATTTGTGTTAAAGCAGAATTTGACCATATTTATCGTCCATTTTACACATAAATAACCTTCATTTAAAGCAGGTATGATTTGATACTGTATTTTAAGATCATGTAATTTACATAAACAGTAGATTATATCTTTATTTACAGTGTATTGTCAGAGCTTTATATCCTCATATATCAGGATATAGGTTAAAAATACAGAAATATTGGATCTATATGGTGATATAAAACAACTCTTCTTATGATTGACCTGTAACTTTGTTTCCCACCTAAAACTGAACTTTAATAAAACTTCATTTTATTTTTAACATAATAGCCAAAATAAATGTATTTATGTCGTTAATTAAATATATGAAAATGCAAGTATAAACGTGGGTAATGTAATGTAATATATAATAATCTTTTACCCAGTGTCTGATTAACACGACACGCAGTTGGAGATAATCTGCTGCTGCTGTGTTAGCATTAGCATTAGCATAAACATGTCAAAGTAAAAACGCTTCAGTCGTAGTGTAGAGAACTCTTTATTTTCCTTCCTTCACTCGCCATGTAACTCCCTCTGCTGCTGCTAAAGCTAAAGTAAAGGCTAAAGCTAAATTTGCTGCGTTAGTGTTAGCATAAATGTGTCAAAGTAAAACGCTTCAGTCGTAGCGTAGAGAACTCTTTATTTTCCATCCTTCCCTCGCCATGCAACTCCCTCTGCTGCTGCTAAAGTTAAAGCTAAAGCTGATGCTGCTAAAGCTAAAGTTTGGGCTAAAGCTGCTGCTGCTGTGTTAGCTTTAGCATAAATGTGTCAAAGTAAAACGCTTCAGTCGTAGTGTAGAGAACTCTTTATTTTCCATCCTTCCCTCGCCATGTAACTCCCTTTGATGCTGCTAAAGCTAAAGCTGCTACTGCTAAAGCTAAAGCTGCTAAAGCTAAAGCTGCCTCTGCAGAGCCTGGTTTTCTACGTCATCTCAGTGTTTTCAGTGTTTTCCTTCTCAGCCTCTCTGACTCACTCACTCAGCATCTCTGTCCTGCCTCTGCTCACATAGCAACAGTCGCTAACAGCTCACTGAACGACCAATCAGAAGCCTCCTCCTCCTCCTCTTCCTGTAACTGTAACCATAGCTTTGGGAGGTTTGGTGTGACACACACACACACACACACACACAGTTGATCTCTGGACCTGTCTTATCTTAGCTGGTTAGCGCGTGTTAATAATAGTGTTTTTTTTTATTAACAAGAGGTTATATTTCAAAATAAAGTTAAGAAATTAACTCCACTCAGAATAAAAGGTCAAATACAATTTTTTTTTGCAGTGAATAAATTTCACGATATTGCGATATAGTCGCACAACAGTGGGCACTTGGCGCCATCTAGTGGACATAAACCTCAATTTGTTTTTTTTTTAATGCAAATCCGAATTTTAATATAGTTTATTTGTGAACGTTCGTTAATATCGCGATATTTCATTGCAACGATTTTTTACCCTAAACATATTTATTAATTATTATTATTATTATATAAGTCTCAGACGCAAGTTTTTCTCCAGCATTTTGAAACTGTGCAAAAGCTCCACCCGGTGGCCAACACTGGGGATTACATACAAATCAAATTTCAAAATAAAGTTGAGAATTTGACTCCAGGGTTGGGAAATCACCAGAGACACCGCGATACGATATTATCGCGATATTTTAGTCGCGATACGAAATTGCGATATACTGAGTATTTACTTAGAATCAAGTTTTTAAGAGGTTATTTTTCACAATAAAGTTGAGAAATTGACTCCACTCAGAATAAAAGGTCAAATATTATTTTTTGAGTGAATAAATGTCACGATATTGTGACATACTGTGAGCACTTGGCGCCATCTAGTGGACGTAAACGTCAATTCATGGTTTTTTACGCGAATCCATAACAACTTTAATGTAGTTTATTTGTCAACGTCCGTTAATATCGTGATATTTCACTGTAACGACTCCGTAGAAAAATGTGTCCTTGTTACAAGCCTTTCAAAATAAAAGACATTTTGATAGTTCACAGGTTCAGGGATCAGTCAGCGTCACTGACTTCCTCTGACTCCACATGGGCTCTGTACTGTACTCTCTACTCTTCATGTACTACTGTGTGTACTCTTCATGTACTCTGTGTACTTCTACTACCTCTGTGTGATGAGATATGAACTCTTCCCCTCGCTCTTCCTCTCTCTGATCTTCTTCTTCTTCTTCATCATCGTAAGCAGCCAGAGAAAAAAGTAAATTAGAAGCCAAAAAAAAACTTGAATAAATGTAGTAAAATGCGTCTTAATTTGAGATTCATGGAGGAAAAATACTGTGAAATAACCTTTAACTAAAGTGTAAGTACTTTATACACACTCATGTATCACATAACAGTGATTCATTATTGTTATTTAAGTGCTAAAAATGACTTTAATGAAGTCATTTCACAACAAATTAAAAAAACCTCAAAGCAAATAAGTACGAGATTGAAGTAAATGTCAATAAAAGACAAAAAAATATTATAAATATCTTATTATTTGACTTTTCTATCACATAATCAGCAAAAGAGTAGATTAATGACTATTTTCTTTGATTCTTTGTAGTTAAAAAAACATAAATATAATATAATATGATATAAACAATAATGAATGAGTGATTCAGTATAGATATAGTAGAATCTAGATGTGGCTGCTGTGGTGAGTCTCCTCCTCTCTGCTCTCCTTCTCTTATTTCTATGTTGTTGTTTAATAACCTTTAACGTGTCTTTATTTAAAGTTTAAACATATTCATGAATAATAATTAAGACTCAAGTTTTTCTCCAGCATCTTTAAACTGTGCAAAAGCTCCACCTGGTGGCCAACACTGGGGATTACATACAAATTCACACACGCATATCATAGCAGACGATGTGTTTCAGTTTCTCTATTTTATACTTTTACAACTTTTTAACATTTCAAAATAAAGCTGAGAAATTAACTCCACTCAAATAAATTTCACAATAAAAGAAATAAATGTATACCAACCTGAAAATATTAGCGGTGGGAATCGTCAGAGAAGCCACGATACGTTTTTATCACGATATTTAAGTATTTCAAAAAAAATTTTTTTTATGTTTATCAGTTAAAGAATTATATGCTAAAAAAAAAATTTGTGATATTTCACTGCAATGATTTTTGTGACCTTTTTACAAGCTTTTCAAAATAAAAGACACTTCAAAGACAAATGATGTAAAAACTCATTATAATACGTTTACACTGAGTATTTAATCTGATGTTCTTCCAGATTATGAATTTAACACTAAAACATACCCTTTTTAAGTCATTAATCTGGATTAATCTTCCGTAAATTACTCATAACTTTATATGTGCTGGAGAAATGCTGCGTCTGAGCTGTGTAATCTGACATAATAATCTCTGTCTCTGTCATTTCTGCCTCTTTAATCTGCTCTGTATTAATCCGTGTTGTCTTTTCTTCTTCTTCTTCTTCACTGTTAATCCCTCCCTCTGTCTTTCTTCTTCTTCTTCTTCTCTTGCTGCTCTGGTGCTGTTTTAACAGACTTAATCCAGATGCCTTGTCTCGGTTCTAATCTCAAACTAAAGTCTTCTTCTGCATGAACGGACGCTTTGGCCTCGTCGTCGCTCCTCAACTCTTCAGCTCCTCCTGTTTCTCAGCTCATGTGTTTGTGTCGAAGGTTTTTTCTGCACTTTTAATGTGAAACGACAGCTTTTCACACAATAATCTCACACGATTTTTAATCCTAGTCACGTATTTTCCAGGCTCAGAGGAAAATTCACACACGGGAACCAAAATTAATCGTAAATTGACCAAAAATAAATCTTTAAAGGTTAAATAGAGGAAAAAAATCTGAATAAAATGCCACTAAATGTAAAGATTAACACCAGATTAAATGTATTTGGATTTTAGTGACATTAAGATTAAAATAAATCTGGGGGACGAGTAAATTGCTTCTGTAAATAATAATAATCTTAAATGACAGTATTTAATTGGATATATATCATAACATTCAGCCTGTGAACACTTATTTATGTTTGTGTGATTAAAATCCAACTTTCTGATCGGATTAAAAAGAGATTAAAATCTGAATCATTGTTTATCTTCATAAAAACATCATGTCCATCAAATGTATTCATATAGTGACTCAGCACGCTGTAAATAAATAAGTAAATAAACAACGCTGACGTCTGCATGATGGACCGTGGCTCTGTAGATTAGATAGATTAGGGTTTGTTCACCCTCATGTGTTCATTTAGCTCCTCTGCTGTAGATGTAATACCAGGCTCTGAGGGTGGGGGGCGCTGTTGCACAACACAACTCTTCTTCTTCTTCTTCGCTCCTAATCCTCTCTGAGTGTTTGTGTCTTTGTTTGTCTTTGTCTTTCTGAACTTCAAATAAAAACTCACTCGCTCACCTCGACCTGAGCCTGTCGCTTCTTTGTGTGTGTGTGTGTGTGTGTGTGTGTGCGTGCGTTTGTGCGTGTGTGTGCGTGTGCAGCAGCAGCATTATTGATTATTGATCAGCTTCTGTTCATTAACTGGCTGCAGCTGAAACTAACTCACCAAAAATATTAATTATTAATTCATTTTATTAATTAATGTTTATCTTGTTAATTCTTACATCTGAAAATTTTAACCAAATTTTATCTAATCATTCTCCCATCATTTAAAACTCATTTAATTTAATCAAGTCTTGTATATTATTGATCAAATACTGTAAAAAAAATTACAAAATCTTGTCAAATTTGTCAATTATTATTATTGCGTTTTTGTAAAATCCTAAATTTGAATTCTAATGTTAAATCATAACTTATCAAATCTTAACAAATGTTATCTCATCAAACCTTATCCTGTCATACAAAACTCAACACTTTATATCTTATATTAAATTCTATATGATCAAATCACACCAAAATGTATCCAATTTGTGATTTTTGCTAATTGTATCAAATCATATCTGATGAAATCTTATCTTTTTTTTTGTATAAAATGTCAAATCTTGTCACATTTGTCACTAATTGTTTATCTAATTGTGTCGAGTTACGTCAAAATCCTATTGAATTTGATCAGATTATATTTGACCTAATCTGTTAAATTTCATAAACATTTATTTTATCCAATGGTATCAGATCGTGTCATGTTTTGTCAAAAGTTCACAAAATCCAAGTCATTTTTTTATAAATCTTTTTTTAAATTATATAAATATTGATATTTTTATGTATAAATATGTCGTACATTCAATAACTTCCTGTAAATGCCTTTAAAATGTGTTGATAATGAAATAAAACCGTCAGATTTTATGCAGAGTTGACGGCCCCTGTGCGTGTGGGTGTGTAACCCCGTGCAGAACCCCTGTGCGTGTGGCCATGTAACCCTGTGCAGAGCCCCTGTGCGTGTGGCCGTGTCACCCCGTGCAGAGCCCCTGGGCTGTTAAACACTTTGTAAAAGTTCACAAAATCCAAGTCATTTTTTTATTAATTATTTTTTTTATTATATAAATATTTATATTTTTTATGTATAAATATGTCGTACATTCAATAACTTCCGCTATAATCCTTTTAATTGTGTTGATATTGATATAAAACCGTCAGATTTTATGCAGAGTTGACGGCCCCTGTGCGTGTGGGTGTGTAACCCCGCGCAGAGCCCCTGTGCGCGTGGCCGTGTAACCCTGTGGCGTCTCCTCCCCTCAGGACGGCTCCGGCGCTCTAAAGCGAAGCGGCTCCTTCAGTAAACTGCGAGCGTCGATCCGTCGCAGCAGCGAGAAACTGGTGAGGAAGCTGAAAGGAGGCGGAGCTTCGTCGTCACGTGACAGCGAGCCCAAAAACCCCGGGTAACTATCTCACCCTCAGATAAAAGCCTCACCCTCTCACTGTGACTGACTTTAACTGTGGTGAAGGGCGAGGACCAGACTCTACTTTTATTTTGTTGTTGTTTTTTGGGCCTTTTGTTGTTGTTTTTATTTCACTTTGCATGAGCTGAGCTGTCTTTACTCACATCGTCATCGCAAAAAAACGGACAAATTCAGGCTATTTACAGGGAAAAAGAGTAAAATCCTCTGGTAACTTTGTCAAATGGTGGGAATTTGTCGTAATATTTGACAAAAATAACTTTATTGACACAATTTAAAATACGACTTGTATTGAAACAAGTTCTATCTGAAAAGTTAACTTTGCTCACTTTAGTTTTAATAATTCATGATTAAAAGTACATTTTTTAACACAATACGAACACAGGAAGAGAACTTCTTTCCCTGTACGACATTTTTTCAAAATAAAAGTCTTTATATGAAAAATGAAACCCTCCCAAAAAGACTCTAAAAGCTCATATATACATATATGTGTATATATACTGTATATGTGTATATAAAATTGTGAAATCGATATTGTAAATATTTTCTTTTTTTTAAATGAGTTTATTTATTTTAAAAAAAAAGTAAACAATGTAAAAAAAAAAATAAAAAAAAATTGCAAGAATGAAGCAAACATGAAGAATCTAATGTTGCATAAAAACAACAAAAACAGTTGCAGAATGTGTTTGTAAGGATAATTTTTTTTTTTAAATATATAAAAAAAATCTCAAAAATCAACAAAAAAAACAATCTGTCAGATTTGGATTAAAAAACCTCAGATTTCTCCTCACGTTCTGATTCTCTGTCGTTTAAAATAAAACCAAAGTGATTTTTCCTCCAGACGATGATGATGATGATGATGATAATGAAGAAAAGACACAAATACTAATGTCTTGTTATGTTTTTATTTGGACTATTTATTTCAACCTGTTTGAAGAATAGTTCACTTTTACTCTGCTTTGGTATTTTTGACTTATTTTGGACTTTTATTTTGAAAACAAACTTGCATGGCTGTTTTATTTTATTTTGTTGATGTGTTGAAGGTTTATTTATTTATGAATAAATAAGTTTTTATTTGAATGTCTCCTCGCATGCTTCGTGTGTGTGGTTTCCTCTGTCCTCTTCTTCTCTGTGGCTCGGTGTGTGTGGGGGGGGTGGTGGGGGCGGAGCTATGGATGTGATGACCTCACTCTGATGACATCATCATCCGACTCTATGAGTCTACGACATCTTTAAGAACGTGTTTCACGTCTTTATTTCACTGTTACACAGACTTTTCCTGGTGTAAACTGAAGTTTGTAAACCACTCACTCTCCCACACCAAAGCCCATAGAGAAAACCAGTGATATTAACATCACAGCACACAGGAGTTCACAGGAGTTGTTGATCCACTGCTGCCTCCATCACTAACTTCAAACGTCTTATTTTTTAAAATTCGGCTTTTAAAAATCTTCGTTCAGATTAACCGCAGTGACACAAAGTGACCACACGAGGCAGCAGTAGACCAGCAGCTCCTGTGTCCCTGTGAGCTAAAATCACTGGTTTTCTCTATGGGCTTTGGTGTGACCAACAGTAAGAATCAATTGTGGCCTCATGGAAATGTACTGAATGAAATGATTAACCTGATTAATTTAAAACATGGCAACCCAAAGATTTAACGTTAAAGATGTGGTGATAAAGTGTGACCTTTTAACCTTGTAAACATTTGTCAACAGGATAAGGTCCAACATTTTGTTGTGAAGCTAATGTTTGTGTGTGTAACAAACACATTATTAACACACACACACTCACTCACTGAACTAAAATCCTCACACGATATCTCACTCACTCTCCCACACCAAAGCCCATAGAGAAAACCGGTGATTTTAACATCACAGCACACAGGAGTTCACAGGAGTTGTTGATCCACTGCTGCCTCCATCACTGACTTCAAACGTCTTATTTTAATGAATTTGGCTTTTGAAATATTTAATTTAGACTTAACGCAGTGACACAAAGTGACCACACGAGGCAGCAGTAGACCAGCAGCTCCGGTATCCATCGTGAGCTAAAATCACTGGTTTTCTCTTAGGGTTTGGTGTGAGGAGAGAAACTTCATTAACATGGTGAGCTTCTGTTTTTGTTGTTGTTGTGATTAACACTCACACACACATTGAACTTTAACTCCTCCCACCTGACTCTCCCCCCCCCCCCTCGCATGTCACTGACCCGGTGCAGCATGAAGCGAGCGAGCTCACTGGGCGTTCTTAACGTGGCGGACAAGGCTGTGAGCGACCATTATCAAGTAAGAACCTGAGACGCCAGAACACAAGAGTTTGATTTTAAACGTAAAAAAGATCGTTGTTACTGGAAAAGAACACAGTCTTAACTTAGTTTTAATGTTGTTGTTGAGCTTTATTTACATTTAACAGTTGGTTAAACATTGGTCATCAAATAAAAGTGAGATTTTTTCATCAAAATATACCAAAAAGTTAGTTTTGACAACAATTAATGACCTAAAATTGTCAATTATCTAATTAAATGACTTATTTAGAGAAAAACACATAACTGCAGCATATAATTATACACATGTATTTATGATATTTCAGTATTTCCTGACAATTATAACAATAATAAATTAATAGCAGATTAATTGACGACCATAATAAGCATTTTATAGCTGTGTTAATGTTACTTTATGTCAGACATGACATTTAACACATATTTATTTTTAAAAAATACATGCATTTTTTTATTTAATTTATTTTCCATTTATAGGTTGGACAAAAAAAATCATCCATGGTCAAATTTTAATATATATATATATGTATGTATACATATATATATGTATATATATGAAAGCTTTTCAGATACTTCTCAATCTCTGCTTTTAACTTCTCTTAATTTGTCGTAGATTATTTCACTAATAAGAGTAAAATCATCATGTGCTAACGTGCTAACATCACACCATCGTTGTTTTTGCAAATCAACATTTTATGTTTACGTTATGTTTTTGTTGTGCGTGTCACAGCTTAAAGAACGTTATAAGAAGAAAAACGGTTAGCGTTGATGACGTCATGCTTGTATCCGTGGTAACCAAGTCGAATAATCCCATAAACAACGTGACGTTTTTTGTTTTTTTTCTTCTTCCAGGAACGAAATAATCGTCTGAGGAAAAGTCGCGACCTGAGCGCTAGCCACACCGACCTGGCGCATTGAAGGTGACGGGGGTGGGGGCGGAGCCTGTGTGGTGACAGGAAGTGGTGAGGACGGACTTCCTGTGCCGAGTCACTGATTCGACCAACCGCTGTAAACGCTTTCACTGCACTTTGAAAGATTTGTTCTCTCGCAGCGAGTTTCTGCTGTTTTTTTTGCGTTGTTTTTAACGTTGTTTTTGAACCGACGCGTATGAAGACAATCGTACAGCCGTCGGAGTTCTGCGTTGTTTGAATGAAGACTTTTGCTTTTGAAGTTCTATGTTTACATTTTTTAAATTCATGTTTGTTTGTTTTTTTGCTGCTCCGAAGTTTTTTTTTGTTATTTTTTAAATAAGCCTCGAGAAAATCCGAGCTCCGCGCTTAAATAACGTCAAATAAAGGCGAGGCTTTCTCAGGACGGAGGCTTTAGTTTCACGCACTGACTGCAAACTTATCGTTATCGCTACACACTTTTACGCAAAAACAAAAAAATACAGGTTTATATTTAAAACAAAACACTTTAGCGTGAGTGAAGTTTTACAAATTCAACCAAAAAGTTCTTGAAAATAAAAAAAGTTTATGCAAAACTTATTTAAAGAAAGTTTTTATTGTACAAAAAAAAACATTTTTTGGTTGCAAATTTAAAAAAAATATATATATATATTTGCTTTTATCAAAACTATATATAGACGATTGGACCTGTTTTTAGTCATAGGTAAATATAGTAAGAATTATCATAAATCATCGTAAAACAGCGATTCTTTCAGAAGAACTTCGTAGAACCAAAGAACTGGAATTTAGGGTAAATATATACGTAAAACAAACAAACGTACGAATTAAATAAAAATACAGATTCAGTGTAAAAATCTGACGTTCGCTCTGTTTTCGCAGTTTTGTTTGTACGAGATTTAGCTCGTACAAACTCTGCGTTTTCACTGGATTCGCTTCTATGCAGACGACGATCAACAAAACCTTCACAAGCGCAGATTTAAATTTACTCTTCAATCTTCAGAGAAAGTCCAGCGGTTCTTCTAAAGTTAGGCTAAATTATCGGGTTTGACTGGATTATCTTAATCTGGGAACAACAATCGATGAATTAATACATTGTTTTTATTTAATTTTTTTACATTTTCAGTGCCTCAGATTGCGTTTGGACCAGCACTTTATAGACTTTCTCTTAGGATTGAACAGGACAATTATTTTAAATAGAATCTTATTATTATTATTATTATTATTATTATTATTATTATTAATAAACAAAAATGTTAAATTATTAAATTTTTAAAAAGTTATTATTCTAGACTTATGGGGGAATTGTTGATACTATTAAACCCGTAGGTAAATGTGCGATTAATGCAGCATTTTTAAGATTAAATTCTGAAATTTAGAATTTAGCCCAGTTCTAATCAAGAAATCAGGAAATTCGGAATTCTGCACAAAAAAAAATTCAAATGTAAAATGCAAAAAATTCCAGGTGTCTTTAAAAAAAAAGTTTGTCAATGATCAGAAGAAGTTTGATAACAAACAATAAACTGTAAACTCTGTAAATATCAGGCTAACGATAGACGAAACCACAACTTTAACGTTATTTTTTAAAGACGCAAAAAAAAAATGTTAGCGTTAGTTTTTCTCGCAGAAGTTCGTTACGCGTGTGTTTAGTTTAGTTTTGTTTTCGCAGGGCTGTGCAATAAGCTTTTGTCTGACGTGTCTTTAAATTAAATTAGCTTGAACAAAATCTTCACAATCTCACACTTTAAATTCCAACTCTTTAAACCCGATGTTTGTTTCGTGTCGCGTGAATCTTTTACGTTGTGAAAGGTTTTCATTCCAACACTTTATCGTAACGTTTCAGCTTTTTTAAAGAAAAAATTCTATGGTTTCCCAAATAAATAATAATAATAAAAACGAAGAAATTAAATGTAAATAAACAGTAGATTTAATTGTTTTCCTTCTGTGGCTGCAATAATTTAGTCATCGTGATTTTTTGTTGTTTTAATTTTAGAATAATTAGTGTTTGTTGACTGTTGATCAGTCGATTCATCGATTGTCGTCTTAACGTTGAAGCTCCGCAAAGTATCGAGGCACATAAATAACGTCGGGTAGTTTAAGAGAAAGTGGGCGAAGTTTTTAGGGAACGACGTCAACGAAAAAAAGAATTTCTGAATGTCGTTGAAAGAAGAAAACAAAGAAAACGGCAAAGAAATAAAACAATAGTTACGTGTTTTTATTTAACGTGGAGTTTGTTACAGAAGTTTTCTGCGTTTTGTGATTAAATAAGAATTTAAATTACAAATAAAAGAACAATTTTTCTTGTAAAATATATGTAAAAAAAATAATTCCTTAAACACAATAAAACAAGAGTTCAGCTACGGAAACAAAGAAAGGCCAAAATAAAGTCACATACTGAATATGACCTGTTTTGCCTTCCGTAGTTTGACTTCTAAATACTTGTATAATAATAATAAAATAGCACATGAGTTGTTGTTACAATGTTAAAGTTTTCTATGTGATCGTCGGTAAACAGCGGAGCGTCGTCAGCGTACGCGTCGTTCCCGCTCACACACACACGGAGCGTTTTTAACAGAGAAAATCCGACAAAAACAGAAGGAAAATCGTGAATAGAAAGGATTTCTGAGTGATGATGATGATGATGATGATGATGATGATGATGACATGAATGTACATTTGTGATTAATGAAAGCACAGTTACGTTTTTTTTTTTTGTTCATTTTGTTTGTGAAGGTAAATTAAAATTTTACAAAAAAATGTAAATGTAGACCCCCCCCCCCCTTCTGTGTTAAATGTGTGTTCACAGTAAATAAATATTTCCTGGTTGAGACTGGCATTAATGGTACGACCTGTTCCTTATTACACACATGAATTATTATTAGTTTTTTTTTAAATCTCTTATTTTATTAAATACATGAAGAATAAATTGATGAAAGAAAATTAGTTACTATCATATTTTTAGACATAAGGTTATAATGGAAAATAATATACATATTTACAGTGCTGAGAGAGCTACTTTTATTTATTTCTTAAAAGCAGTGGCAGAAAACGTGTAAACATTAAAAAAATATATATATATTTTATTTATTGTAATTATTGATTTAAATATCGATTTTAATGTGTGTTTATTCAGGGGGCGGGGCTGTACAAACCAAAACACTCCACTTTCACCCACAGCACCGCGTGACCACACATCTGTGCTGTGATTGGCTGAGCGCCCTGTCAATCACATCCCGGGCTGGGTTGAGTGGGCGTGTCCTCACGCTCAGACAGCAGCAGCAGGAGCAGGAGCGAGTGTCCGGAGAAGAAGAACCAGAGAAATGTCGTCGGTCCCTGACGGGAAGAAGCTGCTCCGCAGCCCCAGCGGCCTCCGCATGGTCCCGGAGAACGGCGCCTTCAACAGCCCCTTCGCCCTGGACGAACCGCAGTGGGTCCCGGACAAAGAGGTGAGCGACACCGCGGTGGTTTTAATGTGGCAGCGACGACATGTCGGAGCAGCGCGGAGCGGGAGGCTAACGAGAGGCTAGCTAACGGCACTTCCGGTTGTTGTTTTCAAAATAACGGCAGCTGTTTGGATAAAACAAAAAGTTAATATTTAGGAAGTTGTTTTTTATTGAAACAATATTCAGTCAAATCGTCAATTAATCATTAAAGATATTATTTTTGCCTTTGATTAATTTCAAATTATTCCAGGGATCATAGCGTTATTTGCCTCAGTCAAAATATTAGAATTCTGCCACGTATATTATTTGTAAATATAACCATATTTTACATATTAATGTCGTTATTATTAGTTTATCGACAGTTTAAGAGGGTTTTGATTAGCCATGAAAAGGAACAATCAAGATGTCATTGTTTTTATAACCAGTTAATCTATAGATTATTCCCCAGATTAATTTGTTTTTTTCCCCCAAAGAAATAACTTATGTATAATATTTAAAACACATTTTAGTTTTTTTATTAAGCTCATAATGATATTTTATCATTTTATATTAGAGAAATAAGAATAAATAATATATACTTAAACATGATTCTTAAAACTTATATTTGAGGTAAACAATATTCGGGAAGAATCATGAAAGTCAAACATATGTTAATCATCAGTTATATAATTGTAAATTATTCATATTAACGTTAAGTGTATTATTTTTTTTAATTATTATTTTAAATATTGAATATGGAAAACAATAGTAGTTGAAAGGCTTTTATTTTTGTAGGCAAAGCCTCGTACATCCGGTTCAACCGGCGCTAACTGATGTGGCTTTGACGCAGGTCTGGTGGTCAGAGCTCTTGGCCCCTGATCCTGGTCCTGGTCCTGATCCTGGACTGGGCGTTTGTTTGCGGACACGGTCAAACCAGGCACTGACAGTTAACGCAGTCTGTTAACCTGTTAACCAGCTAGTTAAAACACTTTTTAAAAAAACAACTAGTTGTCAGGTGTTTGTTTCTAGCAGCAGCAGCAGTTGTTTCGTGTGTTAGCTTCGCGTTAGCTCGCCTCTCTGCAGACGAAGTACAGTATGCTAGGCTAACTCTTAGCTTCTTAGCTTGTTGATGAAGAAGAAAAGAATAATAACGGTTTAACAGAAAAACTAGTCTGTTTAACTGAAGCTGAACTACAGACACTTTAACTGTCAACTACGACGAACACTGTCGGTCATTTATTATCCTCTGTAAACACAGTTAATGCGCAATAAAAATAAAAAACTGTATTTATGTCAATAAATATTTGTACTGTCGATGTTTTTACACTGAGATGTACTGTGTGTCGTGATAAAGGATATGTTTATATAACCTGGTCCACTTCTTGTCCTGGATAAGTTTTATAGTTTATATAAATATGTCTGCATATTTTCATTAAATATTCATTTTATATATTTATTTATGGGTTGTTTGGCTCATGAACACTGAAAATAATGTTGTTGTTTTTGTCCACAAACCAAAATGATTCACTTTTTAGTTTTAGTTCCTGTCTTTCTTTCCTCTCTGGCTCCAGTGGTTTATTAAATATTAATATATGTGTGTGTGAACAAAGCCGGGGACACATTTAAACATTCTAACGTTTGTAAAGCTTCTACGTAAATGAATGTTTTTCACAGAAGCTGCAGACGACGAGCTCATGTTTTCTCTTCCTGTTGAAGCTGAATGTGCTGAGCTCAGCGCGTACGCTGTTGTTGTTGTTGTGTAACATCCTGTTTCTTCCCCTCTTTTCTCTCTCTCAGTGTCCGAGGTGTATGCAGTGTGACACCAAGTTTGACTTCATCAGGAGAAAGGTCTGTTTGTTTGTTTGGTTTTTAAAAAAACAACACAAATCTCTGATTTTCTGTCACATAAACAAACAAACAAACAAACAGTTTTTTCCTCATTCTTTGACCGTGTTGATCGATCGTGGCGTGTAAACACAGGTGACTCTGTGACGTGTGTGGACATAATAACATGTAGATCTGCTCCTTTCTGACCCGCTTTCACAATAAAATACAGTCCCTTCAAAATAAAATCAGCTCATTAAAGCCTTAAACAGTAGCTGATGCTTTCAGGATTCACCGCCTCCATCTTCTTGATCTTGATTTAGATTTATTTAAACAAAAAATAAACAATTTAAAAAATAAATAACATGTAGATCTGCATCTCTGCTCCTTTCTGACCTGCTTTCACAATAAAATACAGTCCCTTCAAAATAAAACCAGCCCATTAAAGCCTTAAACAGTATCTTTCTTGATCTTGATTTAAATTTTCAATTTCATATATAAAAAGTAACTCTTCATTTCCGCTCTTCCCCTGGACAGTTTCACAATAAAATACAGTCCCTTCAAAATAAAATCAGCTCCTTAAATGGTAACCCAGTTCTAATGGTAGCCTTCTTGATTTTATGTAATTTAAAATAAATAGAAAAGTCAGATAAATTTAAATAAAGTACGAAAGTAATAAATCTGTCTCCTGTTTTCTCAATTAACTGATTGAGTTTTTTGATCCATAAAATGTCAGAAAATCTCAAAATAATGTTCTCAAATGTATTTTTTTGGCCACAAACCAGTTTAAAAAAACACGTTTATTGATTTATTTTTTGTTATAAGAAGCAAAGAAACCAGAAAATATGAATGAAAATCACAGAAAACTGTTTTAATTGTTAAAAATATATATATAAGTCTGTGTGTGACCCGCTGTGTTGTTCCTCCCTGCAGCATCACTGTCGACGGTGCGGCCGCTGCTTCTGTGATAAATGCTGCAGTAAGAAGGTGGCGCTGCCGCGCATGTGTTTCGTGGACCCGGTGCGTCAGTGCTCTGAGTGCAGCCTCGTCTCCCAGAAAGAGATGGAGTTCTTTGACAAGCAGCTCAAAGTTCTGCTGGGAGGTCAGGAATCATTCAGGAATCATATTATTATCATTATAATAACTGATGTTTATAACAGGAAACTGAAGTTTGTAAACCACTCACTCTCCCACACCAAACCCCTCAGAGAAAATCATTGATTTTAGCTCACAGGGACACAGGAGCTGCTGGTCCTCTGCTGCCTCGTGTGGTCACTTTGTGTCACTGAGGTCAATTTTAAAAGCCGAATTGACAAAATCAGACATTTGAACTTAGTGATGGAGGCAGCAGTGGATCAACAACTCCTGTGAACTCCTGTGTCTCTGTGATGTTAAAATCGCTGATTTTCTCTATGGGCTTTGGTGCAGGGAGAGTGAGTGGTTGACAAACTTCAGTTTCAAGGACAAAAAGTAGTAAACTAATAAAAATCTACATCAGTTATAGTCTGCAATGATCTTAAGAACATGTTCACGTCTTTATTTCACTGTTAGACAGACTTTTCCTTGTGTAAACTGAAGTTTGTAAACCACTCACTCTCCCACACCAAAGCCCATAGAGAAAACCAGTGATTTTTAACATCACAGAGACACAGGAGTTCACAGGAGTTGTTGATCCACTGCTGCCTCCATCACTAACTTCAAACGTCTTATTTTCTCTATTTCGGCTTTAGAAATCCTCCATTCTCATTAACGTCAGTGACACAAAGTGACCACACGAGGCAGCAGTAGACCAGCAGCTCCTGTGTCCCTGTGAGCTAAAATCACAGATTTTCTCTATGGGGTTTGGTGTGGGGAGATATTGTTAAAATATCATGGAATTAATAAATTGAAGCATATTTCATGAGTTGGGTTTAATTTCTTACCTGCAGCATCTTTAATAATCCTCCCCGGATTAAGGATGATGCTGATGCTGATGATGTATTTATTTATTTCCAGGCACCACCTTCGTCGTGACGCTGGGGACGACAGAGAAGACGGAGACGATGACATGTCGTCTGTCCAACAACCACAGGTCGGACTGTTTGAGTGTTTGAGTGACAATTTCGTTTTTAGCTGAAGCGTAATCTGACTTAATCTGAGTCATGTTCGACGTCAGGTATTTGTTCCTGGACGGTGAAAGTCACTTTGAGGTGGAGCTGTCTCGTATGTCCAGCATGCAGATCCTGACAGACGGGACGAGTCCAGGAGGTGAGAATGTTGTTATTATTATTTTTATTTAAATGAATTAAATAATCTCACTACGTTTTATTTTATTTATTTTTACCAATATTAGGATTAGGACACACATTTTCTTTTCTCTTACTGTCTTTAAAAACGTGTCCAGAGCTGCGTTCTCCTCTTTTAACCTGTTCTTCTTCTTTATTTCCTCACTAACAAACTCTCTCTGTCTCTTCTGCTCTGATGATGATGATGATGATGATGTGACTCTTCTTCTTCTTCTTCTTCCTGTCGTGTGGACGCAGACACAGACATTCACACTTACACCAGTCTGCTGGACACTCAGTGTCTCTGTGAAGGTTCGTCTTCAGTCTGTGTCGTCACATCACTGCTGAGCGTCATTATAATAACAATAATATATAACCTCTTTTAAACGGCGTTCAAAGACACTTTACACACATTAAAATGTCATAAAACAAACGTACGCAAGAAAATACACACAATTGGATGAAAATAAACATGAAAAACACTAACTTTAATATAATTTTATCCAATGAGCTGCAATTAATGATGAATGAACTAAGATTTGCTCCATAAAATGTCATAAAATATATAGAAAAAGCAGTTCCTTTAATGATTTCTTTGTTATGAAAAGAAACTCTAAGCTAAAAAAAAATCAAAGGACTTGATTTAATTATTCAAAAAAATAAAACAACAGGCTAATTTCCACCACTCATTGTTGCGTCGTTTTATTTTGAAATAAGTAATTGTTTCTTTTATTCTTCTTCCAGTTTAACGTTATTTTCATCATCTTCACCTTCATCAGGTCTTTGTCATGTGAAATAAACTAAATAAATACAATGTTATTGATAAAAATCCAGCTTTTAAACATAAAATGTAAGATTTTTACTCATTTTATTTGGCCATTTGACTGTTGACCGAAGCGATTATTGTTATCGTGCTGGATAATAATAATAATATCAGATATATAATAATATCATATTTTAATATTAATCTATGTATAAACTGTGTGTGTGTGTGTGTAGGAGGGACAGCCAGAGCCAGTGGCATGTTGCTCCATTACAAACCAATGGGCTCTCAGGACGCTCAGCAGCTCCGCCTAGAGGCCACAGACGATAAGAAGGTGGCGTCATTATGGCTCGCTGCCATGCACAAGGTATGGACTTACATTAGTTAGTTAGTTAGTGAGCTAATTAATTCTTAGCCTTGGGAACACGAATCCCAGGGATCATTTTTTGGCTTCGTTTGACAACAATAAAGTGTTTTTTCAAAATAAAATACAACAAAAAAGTAGTGTTTGAAGTCATCTTTTTAATAGAATTTCATGTCAGTGTCCAACTTAATGGACAAAATAACCGACAGATTAATTGATTATGAAAGTAATCATTATTCGCGGTGATAAAGCAGACTTTAATGGTGCATTATGTAATAAGTCATAAAATCCTCCTAATATGTCACAGAGACTCAGGAATAATGTTCATGTAACAAACTGAACTCACCAACAACAACAGTACAGACTAAATATTAACATTAAAAAATAATGTTTTTGTTTATGTTTACGCCGTCTACCAGTCATTACAGTCAGTAGAGTCTCAGCTGCCGAGCAACCACGGGTTGCCAGACCTCGGTATTTTGAATTTGAGTGTAGTTCTTACATATGGCACCTTTAAAGAAAGCCTGAACTACACCTTTAACGTGTTGTTTTTGTTTGTTGTTTTTCTGTGTGTGTGTGTGTGTGTGTGTGTGTGTGTGTGTGTTGACCTCAGGCTGCCAAACTGCTGTATGAATCTAGGGACCAGTGACGGACAGAGCAGATGAACTCTGAACCAGGAAGCACACACACACACACACACACACACACAAGTTTCTCTTCTTTTATTTTCCTTATTTTTCTCTTCATTTATTTTGAAATTAACGTCCGATTCCATGTCAGCTCTTGACGACACGTTCTTATCACCGTCACTTTTACAAAACAAACACATGTTTATATATGAAAAACAACAATTGTGTTATTACCTCTCTTCTTCATGTTTACCACAAACAGTCTGATTGTTGTCTCTCTTTATTACGCAGTAAACCAGAGGACGAAGACGTGAGATTATAACGTTTATATCAAACCCACGTCCACTTTTACTTCCTTTTATTTTGAAATTGTCCTTAACGTCTGCGACGCGTGACCTTTTCATCATTTCGAGACGCCGCGTCTACAAGTAGGCGAACAAATCTGACCTTAAAACCCTTAAAATGAGTTCAAAAACATGCAGATTAGGGGATTAGGCAAAATTGGACACTGGTTGTTTGACATTTTAGAGATTAACATTAATGTTTTCAGGGATTTTTAAGTCTTTTTAACTTGAATCTACTCGAGTGATCGTCTCAGAGGTGGATTTGTCCTTTAACAGGCGACCGATTCAGATTCTGTCGTCAAAGTTCTGGTCGTGTGTGCTAACGCTAACGCTAATATTTACAAGTATTTACAGATTTAACGACGAGATTCGTTCACTGATTCTGGTGAAATAGAAATATAAACACAGACGTATTATAATAATATTAAAATGCTTTAAATGTACTTTCATGTATCAAAGTTTTGTACGAGATATTTTCTTTAATATTCCTACTTTAGCGCGTGCCATCGCGTGGGTTTTTAAAGCCGAAGTTTTGTTAATTCGTAAAAAACACTTCCTGTTTGTTGTCGTCGCTCTCACTCGTGCTTCCAGGGACGATTGTATCGCAAACGAGAACGACAACGACAACGTAGACTGACGTTTTTATTTTAACTTTCACGCTTTTCGCGTTTTTTTTTTTCTTTTTCGCAAATGATGAATTTAAAGGTACAGTGTGTGAAACTTCATTTTAGGTTGTTTTAAAAGCTTTTGGGCTATTCCCATAACAAAGAAATAAACAGCCCGCAACATGACTCAGCAAAAATGTGATTACTGATTTTTTAACGTATGACGTGTCCGATATCAGTACTGATATCACAAAATTTAATCGATACAGATATTAGTCCAATAAAGTCATTTTAGACCATTTATGACGCTATAAATATATGTAGGATTTTTGGTTTGTATTGGATTTTATGTTTTTATCTGTACAATATCCGATACCGATATTTTGACCAGTATCGGACCGATACCAATACTGATTCCCACCCTTAATTTAAAAAAAAAAAAATAACATCCAAAACAATTAAACACAATAAAAACAGATCAAATAAAACAAATAAAATGTAAATAACATTAACAGCGATACTTAATACACGACTCATCGGTATCGCATCAGTATCGGTGCATTATATTTTTTATGAGCTTATGGAAAAACAACAGTTAAGCACAATTTCTGGAAAGTTTTACACACTATACCTTTAAATCTGATTTTGCTACACGTGAGCGATAGATTTAGAAGTTAATTTTTGCGTCAGTCGAGACACCAAGTATTATATTATATTATATTATCTTATATTTAGTTACGATTGCCAAGTGTAGATGACGTCACAGTGACAAACTTTTGTTTGGATTAATCGAGCACAGAGTGAGTTCACCTTTAGTAAAAAACAACTAAATAATCTAAATATTTGTCGTGACCTTCACCTTTTCCTCTTCCTCCACTTTGTAACGTAAAGTTTATTTTTATACGCTGCTCACCTAAGAACTGAAGTTGTCGTTTGGTTTTCGAAGCTTCCAGGAAAGATTATAATCCATAATCTCCTCGTTAGACGTCCGTTATCTTCCATGAAACATCAGATTTGTGTGACGGAGGTTGATGACGCGAGAGCTGCACAGTTATCGCACGTGATGATAAAAAATTACGTTTACAGAACTCGATCGTGTGGGATTAACTGTGCCGCTCGTCTGGATTATCTTCACTTTTCAACAGTAATCTGGAGTGTTTGAAAACGGTGTTTGTGCCGATTTGCTGTCGCCAGCTTCACTCATTTTACTGAAAATGCTCCGCAGTTATGTCACAACTCTGTTGGATTATTCTGTTGGGAATAAAATCAAGTGTTTATAACTGTTGTGGTGTCGTTTGCATCATTTGAAAGACGATAATCTCCATGGAGACTGAAGTTTAAGGAATTAAATGTAAGTATTTTCTAAATAAAATGAAATGTATGTACATGTATATTCATTTACATGTGAATCAAATTCACCTGTTATTATGATTAAATAAGTAGTATATTAAGACAATAAAAAAGGAAACTTCAAAAGGTGTATTATGGAATTATACATACATATTATCTACTTTAGTATCTACTAATTTGCTATGTTGCTAATATGTTTTTTCTTATCTTAGCTAATTTGAAAGGTAGCTAATATCTATATATCTATTTTAGTATCTTAGCTCATTTGCTGCGTAGCTTATATCTATCTTTATATCTAATGTAGTAGCTTAGGTAATTTGTTACGTAGCTAATATCTATCTATTTTAGTGTCTTAGCTAATTTGCTACGTAGCTAATATCTATCTATTTTTAGTATCTTAGCTAATTTACTGCGTAGCTAATATCTATATATCTATTTTAGTATCTTAGCTAATTTGCTACGTAGCTAATATCTATCGATACACCTATTATGGTATCTGAGGTAGTTTGCTACGTAGCTAATATCTATTTATTTCAGTAGCGTGGCTAGGTAGCTAATCTATCAATTGCCCGCACTGTCCATTTAAATGCACTGACGTAAGACGTACCACTGCAGCAGCTGAGTAGGGGAGCGATCTCGTTCGTCTCTCTACGTTGTTTTCCTACTAATATAATTTTTAAACTTTATATTCTTTAGTTCAGGAAATAGTATTTCACCACAAATGTCCACGTCATGTTTAAGTAATTGTGCGTTAGTGTGAAGCTTTGATATTAAATGATTATTAGTTGGTTTTGCCATCTGGTTCCCCCCCTTCCCCGGACCGTGTTGGTTTCGCCCGTGTCTCCGGCATGTAAACGCACATGTCGGGTGTGTGTGTGTGTTGATGATGGTTGCACGGATATTACAGCATGTGGATGAAGTGTGAGAGCTGACACACACACACATAGAGATAAACCTAACACACACACACTCAAAAAAACAACACAAAAACAACATTAACAGTAACCGTAGTAGACCCGTGTGTGTGTGCGGCAGCAGCAGCAGCGGCAGACCGGTGTGAGCGTGGCCGCAGTCAGAGCCTCACTGACGGGACTCTGCTGCTCCGAAAACACAAGGTACGTCCGCTAAACAACAAACACAACAACAACAACAACAACAACCACCACACTCTTTCCGCGTGTTTGTCCCACACCCGTAACTCCACTCTCGGCTCGTAGTTCCGCGTTAAAGCCGTAGTTTTACGTCAGAGTTATCGCCGGTTATTAGCATCTCTGTGCTAGCTTCGTCAGCTCAGCTGTCAGCCGCTGCGTGTGTGTGAGTGTGCGCGTGAGGCTGCTGCTGCTGCTGCTAACCGCTCATTTCACACAAACTTTAAACGTTTTCCGCGTTTAAAAGTGATGTGACTGTTATAAAAGAGACACTTTAGCTTTTATGTTTTATTGTATTTCAATAAAAGGAGACGGAGAGGTGAAGAGAAGGCTACGTTAGCTGCCGGTTGGTGCTTGTTGCAGAGCTGTGCCACGTAGCTAGCCGGCGGAAGTTATGCACATTCATTGCGCGAGACTCAGCAACTCACGATTATTACGGTCACAGTCGATTAACCTGTCGATAATTTGCGCGATTAATCGAGTAAATGTTGAAAAGGTGTTTCTCAAAATACAGGAAAAATTATGACGTTGTCACCCGTGTCTGTCCAGATATTTGTCCACAAAACAAAATGATTACATTTTTAATGATTTCTTTGTTTTATCGCGTAAAGAAACTATAAAATATTCACATATAACATTAAACCAACATATAAGACATTTTCTTTTAGTTGTTCCAAAAATTAGGTTAATATACATGTGTATTTATATATGTGTTTGTGTGTATATATATATATGTGTATATATATATATATATATACATAAATATATATATATAGTTCTAATAACATTAAAGTGTCAAAGACAATCATATTTAATATCTATGTTTAAATATACATATATATCTATACATATATGCATGTGTATGTGTGTCTATATGTATATATATATTGTATATGTGTATATATATATATATATATATATACACGTGTATATGTATGTATGTGTGTATATATATATATATACGTGTATATGTGTATGTATGTATGTATGTATATATATATACGTGTATATGTATGTGTATATATATATACACATATACAATATATATATACATATAGACACATACATACATATACACGTGTATATATATATATATATATATATACACATATACAATATATATATACATATAGACACACATACACATGCATATATGTATAGATATATATGTATATTTAAACATAGATATTAAATATGATTGTCTTTGACACTTTAATGTTATTAGAACTATATATATATATATGTATATATATATATAAACATATCTATGTTTAAATCTACGTATATATCTATAGATATATACATATATACACGTGTATATGTATATGTATGTATGTATGTATGTATATATATATACGTGTATATGTATGTGTATATATATATATATATACACATACATATACACGTATACACATATACATATACACGTGTATATGTGTATATGTATGTATATATATATATATACACATATACATATACACGTGTATATATGTATATATCTATAGATATAAACGTAGATTTAAACATAGATATTAAATATGATTGTCTTTGACGCTTTAACGTTATTAGAACAATTTCCAGCCTTACAGGACGTTTTACAGCACACGCTTGTAGCTGAACAAGCTCTAATCGATATATCAATGCATACTAATATCACATATCCTTGATTTCAGCTTCTTTAACGCGAGTCTGATCTATTTTCTTTGCGTTTTAAGATCTTTGCTCATGAGGACGAAACAAAACACAGCATTTTTGCATTTTATGGATGAAAGAGTCATTGATTAACAAAGAAAAGAGTGCAGTGTCTGCATCTCATGCTACGACTGAGTCAGCATCACAACATTATTGATATGACTGTCTTAAGAAGTGACTCATTCTGTCATATATCTATTACATCTCGACTGATATCTCTTGCCTATCTTATCCAAAATGATGTCAAAATCAAAAACATGAAATGTTTGATTTGTCTGTCTGGGCTGACGTTATAAAAATAACGATAACAAGATGGCCGCCCTTGTAAATCCAGGCCCTTGCCTTAAGTACTTATAAAAGTTGTCCTCAGATAGAGAGACAGACAATCCTTGAATTAATAGAGCGATACTATCAATAGCGCTGGGCACGTTAACGGCGTCAACGTTAGCGCACATTAACGCATGACACGATTCCATGACGACTGACTGGAAAAAGACGCGCGTGATGTCATGTTTACGTGCCGCGTCACCGGAGTCCAGGCACAGTTTACCAGTTAGCTCCTTTAGCGCCATTAGCTGTCTGTTTATTAAACGAAAAGAGCAGCGCTAACAAATAACCAGCGTACCTGTGTACTGCGTATGTGTGCCTCTGTTTTTAAACCTAAGTGCTACTTTAGAGATTCATTTTAACAATCGGAAGTCACGTAAACATGACGCCACGCTCGTCTTTTTCCGGGTCAGTCGTCATGGAAACGGGCCATGCGTTAAAACGTGCGTTAACGTTGACGCCGTTAACGTGCCAAGCACTGATTATCAATCAAAAGTCTCTGGAAGCTTTTATTTTGGCAGCTGCGAGTTTTGCAACGTGACTGAAATATTGATCGACTGAATGTTGCAGCGCGAGTTGATCTTGATCAATGATGGGTTTAAAGGTCTTCGTTTCTCTTCAGGAAGCGTTTTGAAGCTCCCTAAGGCGACGCCGCCGCCGCCCCCGCCCGACATGAGTCCCAAAGCGTGCAAGAACTGCGGCAGCTCGGACGTGGATGTGGACCAGGCCCGCGGCGATGCCGTCTGCATGGGCTGCGGCTCTGTGCTGGAGGACAACATCATCGTGTCCGAGGTGGAGTTTGTGGAGTCGGGAGGCGGAGGCTCGCACGCCGTCGGACAGTTTGTCTCTTCGGAAGGTGAGCGAGGCCAAGCTCGGGGGGGTGAAAACATGGCTGCCGTAGGGGGATATCAAGAAAAATTGATAAAAGCTATGCCTATGACATCTTAAAACTATATATTACACTTTATCTTGCTCTTTTATAGTCTTTTTCCACTGGAAATTTAAGTTTTCAAACCACTCACTCTCCCACACCAAACCCCATAGAGAAAATCAGTGATTTTAACATCACGGCACACAGATGTTGTTGATCCACTGCTGACTCCATTAGTTAGTTCAAATGTCTGATTTTGTAAAATTCGGCAAACTTCGTCTTCGTTCGGATTAACCACAGTGACACAAAGTGACCACACGAGGCAGCAGAAGACCAGCAGCTCCTGTGTCCCCGTGAGCTAAAATCACTGATTTTCTCTATGGACTTTGGTGTGGGAGACGGACGATGTCGTCGTCAGACATGTACGCAGTGTTCAGGAACAACGTGTGTGTGTGTGTCTGTGTGTGTGTGTGTGTCACACACGTGTTATAGATGCTAATCTCTGTGTGTTACATTCACCCCCAGATTATCTCTTAACCTTTAACCTACAGCAAATCTTTTTCTCCTGCAGAATTTTTCACTATCATGCAATTCCTCCAACTGTCCACTAGAGTGAGCTGTTGGATAACACTGCTTTTTTTTTTTTTACTGCCATTTCTTCAATTATCATATTTTATGGTTCATCTTCTTCCTGTTGCAACTTCTGTAGAGTAAAAGGTTAATCTCATCATAAGGAGAAAATTAAGCTAATTTCACCTGAATAATTAATTAAGATACAATATTTGGGCAATTATTAATAAATGATTAATTGTTTTGATTAGATTTCTCAAGCGAAACTTTCTTTTTCTTGTCTCATCGTCAAAAATGTATCGTCAAGTTGTATATGTATTATTGTTTTGTTGATAAATAATAATAATAATTTATATTGAAGTTCAATCTGAGTTATTATGCAACTTTTTCTCATTTCTGAGAATATTTGTCATGCAGGAAAGAGGGGGAATGTTTAGTTCTCGTTCCTCTTTTCTATGTCTCATATTTATTGATTTGTTCATCTCAAATGCAAACTCAGTCTTTTGTTTGTGTTCAACAGGAAACAAGAATCCCACTTTTGGAGAGGGTCACCACGGCATTGGAGGCGAGTCCCGAGCTCAGACTCTGCAGAGGGGTGAGTGACCAGCAGAGGGCGCCACACGCCTGTAAACTGAAGTCTGTAACAGTGAACCTGCCGTGATAAAGAGGTGGAATCAAGAAGTGTGAGATTCTTTTCCTCTGAAGGGACAGTTTTTACAGTTTTTACTTTTGTTACCTGGTTTTAGACACATTTGTTAAATATGTTTATCTTTATTTGTGACAGCCATAAAATTTAATTTAAATTTAAAATTTCCCTAAAAGTCTTAGGATTTCCTTGGTTTCAGTCCCTAAAAGTCTTTGGTTTTTCGTCATCTCAGTCCCTAAAAGTCTTGTTTTTTTCCTTGGTCTCAGTCCCTAAAAGTCCTGGTTTTGTCCCTAAAAGTCTTCTGTTTTTCTTGGTCTCAGTCCCTAAAAGTCTTGGTTTTGTCTTGGTCTCAGTCTCTAAAAGTCTTCTGTTTTTCTTGGTCCCGGTCCCTAAAAGTCCTGGTTTTGTCCCTAAAAGTCTTGGTTTTTCCTTGGTCTCAGTCCCTAAAAGTCTTGGGTTTTTCTTGATCTCGGTCCCTAAAAGTCTTGTTTGTTCTTGGTTTCAGTCCCTAAAAATCGGGTTTTACTTGGTCTCAGTCCCTAAAAGTCTTGTTGAAGTTGCTGCTGAGAGAAGCTTCCATTTCCTCTCGTTATCTCAGTAGGTTTTAGTATTTATGATGATGCAGTAGATCTGAACATCATCAGGCTCTTCCGAGCGTCCCAGGACCTCGACGCCTCGCTCCTGCTCCCGCTCGCTCTTTAAAAAAACGCATCAACAACTTGTTTGAGTCGCTGGGCTCCGCTGAGCGTTGTCAGGCTGTCGGGCAAAGAGCCAGAGCCTCGATGTGATGGCGAGCAGCTGGTTGCTGCGGCGACGGCCGTCTGTTGGGCTGACGATGTTTCAGCAACAGAGTCGCAGAGCTGTCAGACTGCAGCACTCGCTGAGTAATGATCCGTGTGTTTGAAGGGTTTTATTAGACGGGGAAATCAGCACTTCTTAGCTCGTCATAAACACAGTAAATCCTCCCCAAAAATTACCATCTCCTTTTAAAGAAAGATATAAATTGTGACGAGAGTAAATTTGCACGTAATGTAGTGACTAATTTACAGCCGTAGATTTAACACCTCATATCGTTTTGATGGATCATTTACAAGAGTGTTATTTTAAAATGTATACACAGAAATCTGAACTAAAAACTTTCAGATTTGTTCAGGGACCTGTTTTAAGTCCCTAAAAGTCTTGATTTTTTTTCTTGATCTCAGTCCCTAAAAGTCTTGTTTTTTTCCCCTTGATTTCAGTCCCTAAAAGTTTTGGGTTTTGTTTTGGTCTCAGTCCCTAAAAGTCTTGTTTTTGTCTTGGTATCAGTCCCTGAAAGTCTTGGGTTTTCTTTCTTGCTTTTTTCCTTGATCTCAGTCCCTAAAAGTCTTATTTTTTTCCCCTTGGTTTCAGTCCCTAAAAGTTTTGGGTTTTGTTTTGGTCTTAGTCCCTAAAAGTCTTGCTTTTTTTTCTTGGTCTTAGTGTCTAAAAGTCTTGGGTTTTGTCTTGGTCTCAGTCCCTAAAAGTCTTTCTTTCTGTCTTGGTCTCAGTCCCTAAAAGTCTTGTTTTTTTTCCTTGGTCTCAGTCTCTTAAAGTCTTGTTTTTTTCCCCTTGGTTTCAGTCCCTAAAAGTTTTGGGTTTTGTTTTGGTCTTAGTCTCTAAAAGTCTTGTTTTTTTCATGGTCTCAGTCTCTGAAAGTCTTGGGGTTTTCTTGGTGTCAGTCCCTAAAAGTCTTGGGTTTTCTTTCTTATTTTTTTCCTTGATCTCAGTCCCTAAAAGTCTTATTTTTTTCCCCTTGGTTTCAGTCCCTAAAAGTTTTGGGTTTTGTTTTGGTCTCAGTCCCTAAAAGTCTTGTTTTTGTCTTGGTATCAGTCCCTGAAAGTCTTGGGTTTTCTTTCTTGCTTTTTTCCTTGATCTCAGTCCCTAAAAGTCTTATTTTTTTCCCCTTGGTTTCAGTCCCTAAAAGTTTTGGGTTTTGTTTTGGTCTTAGTCCCTAAAAGTCTTGCTTTTTTTTCTTGGTCTTAGTGTCTAAAAGTCTTGGGTTTTGTCTTGGTCTCAGTCCCTAAAAGTCTTTCTTTCTGTCTTGGTCTCAGTCCCTAAAAGTCTTGTTTTTTTTCCTTGGTCTCAGTCTCTTAAAGTCTTGTTTTTTTCCCCTTGGTTTCAGTCCCTAAAAGTTTTGGGTTTTGTTTTGGTCTTAGTCTCTAAAAGTCTTGTTTTTTTCATGGTCTCAGTCTCTGAAAGTCTTGGGGTTTTCTTGGTGTCAGTCCCTAAAAGTCTTGGGTTTTCTTTCTTATTTTTTTCCTTGATCTCAGTCCCTGAAAGTCTTGTTTTTTTCTTGGTCTCAGTCCCTAAAAGTCTTGTTTTTTTCTTGGTCTCAGTCTCTAAAAGTCTTGTTTTTTTCTTGGTCTCAGTCTCTAAAAGTCTTGTTTTTTTTCTTGGTCTTAGTCTCTAAAGGTCTTGGGTTTTGTCTTGGTCTCAGTCCCTAAAAGTCTTGCTTTTTTCTTGGTCTCACCTAGTCTTGGTTTTCCTTGGTCTCAATCCCTAAAAGTCTTTCTTTCTGTCTTGGTCTCAGTCCCTAAAAGTCTTGCTTTTTTCTTGGTCTCACCTAGTCTTGGTTTTGTCTTGGTCTCAATCCCTAAAAGTCTTTCTTTCTGTCTTGGTCTCAGTCCCTAAAAGTCTTGCTTTTTTTCCTTGGTCTCAGTCCCTGAAAGTCTAGGGTTTTTCTTGTTGTGTCTGAAATGTCTCCCCAGTGGACGTCTGCGTCCTCCTGCTTCATCTCGCCGCCAACTGATTCAGGTCTCCAGTCGCAGGCCCCGCCTCCTCCTCCTCCTCCTCCTCCTCCTCCTCCTCCTCCTCCTCCTGTTGTGTGTTTGTGTAGTTGTGTGTTTGTGTAGTTGTGTTGTGCAGCAGTGTGTCACCAGCACTCCCCGGTGTGTCAGTGCACAGCAGCTCACCGCAGTGCGGGCGAGGTGACTGGAATGTCAATGGAACGTTAGCAGCAGCAGCTTCAGCAGCTGGAGTCTGGATTTATGAGTGAAAACAAAGTCATTCACAAAGTGCAGACGCAGTAAAAACACAACAAAAATCCTGATTCATGTGACGACGGCTGCTCTGATATTAATCATCTAAGAATCAACTGCTTGTTTCTCTTCTTTATGTTCACGTTTAAACTCGTGTTTAACTAAAACGTCTAATTCTTTTCCCGGCATTTACTGCGACTACGATTTTATTTACGAGTCGAGCTTCAGTTCAGTTCGTTTGCTGTCAGTTTTAAAACAAAATGGAGGATTTTATTGTACGACACTGGCTACATATTAATGACTTTTTTATTACGCAATAAATTTAACGTGTTTTTAACACGGGGGGGAAATGTTGAAGGTTGACCAAAACTCAACCAAGACCATGAAAACATTAATATTTTTTGGGCCTGAGACCAAGGAAAGACTTTTAGGGACCAAGACCAGGACTTTTAGGGACTTGGACCAAGACAACACTCAGACTATTATGTACCAAGACCAGTATAGGGTCTTGACTTCTAAAGACCAAGAAAAGACCAAGACTTTTATTGTCCAAAACTCAGACTTTTAGTGTTCAAGACCCAGACTTTTAATGTCCAAGACCAGGGACCAGGACAAAACCAAGACTTTTAGTGTTCAAGACCAAGACTTTCAATGTCCATGACCAGGGACCAGGACAAGACCCCAATACTTTTAGTGTTCAAGACCCAGACTTTTAATGTCCCAGACCAGGAAAAGACCCCAAGACTTTTAGTGTTCAAGACCCAGACTTTCAATGTCCCAGACCAGGGACCAGGACAAGACCCCAATACTTTTAGTGTTCAAGACCCAGACTTTCAATGTCCAAGACCAGGGACCAGGATAAGACCAAAGCTTCTAGTGTCCAAGTCCAGGGACCAGGACAAGACCTAGACTGAGTGTCCCAGACCAGGGACCAGGACAAGACCAAGACATTCAAAGTCCAAGACCAGGGCCAATAATTTTGGTGTCCAAGACTAGATCAAGCCCAAGAATTTAGTGTCAAAAACTAGGACAAGATCAAGACCGTAAGTGTCCCCAGACCAAGGAAATGGACTAGACCAAGACCTTTATTCTCTAAGACGAGGTCATAACCAAGATTTTTAGTGTCAAAGACCAGGAAAAGACCCAGATCTTTAGGGACTAAACCTTATATTTTATCAGCGTTAGCTCTTTTGTGTGTGTGTGTGTGTGTGTGTGTGTGTGTGTGTCATGTTCATATTGAGTTAGATGTTGAAAGTGTGTTAAAGTGATGAGACTGGATGAGCTCAGAGTCGCTCACATTCCCAGACAACACACTCGGTTCACTGGTCACACACATCTGGTTCAGTGTGAGTGTGTGAGTGTGTATGACGGCTTACGCAAGGTCATGAACCCTGGACACACACACAAAGATGCCCTGCAGCTCTGTGAGAGTTAATTATAAACTCTTTTAGTCTCCACCTGCTGTTTGTTACGTGTGTGTGTGTGTAAAGAAGGCACACACATGTTCTTTGTGTAATATAATTTAAAAATATATAATATAGAAAGTTTTAAATGAATGTCATGAATATCAACAAAATCCACAATTTTCAGTCAAGTAGAAAAGAATAATATGACTATACTGTATATAATATAAGTCCAAATAACCTGTAATTTGTTAATTTAATTCAAATTGAATTGAAAAACTCTTGTTTGTTTTCCAGCCAAACAGAACATCAACACTCTGGGTCGTCAGCTGCAGATGAACCAGCACTGTTTGGACACGGCCTATAATTTCTACAGGATGGCGCTCAACAAACACCTGACGCGTGGACGCAAGTCGTTGCACGTCATCGCCGCCTGTCTCTACCTGGTCTGCCGCACCGAGGGAACGCCACGTATCCTCTACTTTAAAAACAATCACAGTCTAGAACACTGAGCCAGAATATTCCACCGACAAATAGTCGGTATCGCCCTGAACAAGGATCCGTTGAAAATATCTGCGTATCTCTTAAGGAATATTTGAAATGAATTTTTGAAAATCAGGAAATGATCCATTTGCCCTGATACACTTTGACAGTGAGCTGGCTTTTTTCAAAAAAACAAAAAGTATCTCAGAATGACTCGAAATGTACCATCATAATAGTTGGTATCGCCCTGAACAAGGATCCGTTGAAAATATTTGCATATCTCTTAAGGAATATTTTTAATGAATTTTTGAAAATCATGAAATACTCCATTTGCCCTGATACACTTTGACAGTGAGCTGACAGTCTCAAAAACATTAGGCACATTTGCGTTGTGACTAATGAGGTTGCACAGTGTATTATTTTAGCCTTTATGTTCCTTATCGTGCATTACCATAACTGAAAAATCTTCTTCAGCTCCCCCTATAGGAATACATACTTCCTACGGACTGCACTCGTATAGTAGGAAAACCCATAAGTGCATATCTGAGTGTGATTTTATTCTCTATATTTCTTTTCAGATTGACATAGATATCATCTTTGTGGACACAGATGTGTCGTCGTTTGTTTTCCCTGATTAAGTCGTCCTCGTCTCTAATCTCCAGACGGCGTTCGTGCGCCTGGGATTATCTTTCCCATTTCATCTGCACTTCTGCCCAGTCCATTGTGAGAGCCCCCCCTCCCCCCCCCCCTCCAGTCCCACGTTAATCCAGTTCCGGGCAGCAGCAGCAGAGACAGGTGCACCTGTCTCCACGGAGACCAGTGTCTCCGTGGAGACCAGTCTGTGTATTCAGGGTCTGTGATGTCAGAGGTGAACGTGACGTCTTTAGGATTCGCTGACACCGGAGCTGCAATGATTTATTGATGAAATTGATTGAAATTTAGTGTTTTTATAATAATTTTTGACCTTTTTTAACATCATTAATCGGTTTGAGTGTTTTTTTTTAAAGAAACAGGACAGGTTTATTATTATAATAATAAATAATAAGGTTTATTATAATAATAATAAACCTGTAATTCATTTAAAGACTTTAAAACCTGATGATAAGTTATTGTTATCTCTGATTCTCTTGAATTTCCTTAACATGCTCTTCTCAGACATGCTGCTGGATTTCAGTGACGTCCTGCAGGTAAGATTTCATATCGATTACATTATTGACTACCAGGAAATGGTGAAAAATGGTGTATTTTGTTCCGTCGAGAGTCCAAACTGTGTAAATAAATTCAGAAATTTTAAAATCTATGATATCGTAAGTCTATGATATCATTAAGAACATGTTCACGTCTTTATTTCACTGTTAGATGAACTTTTCCAACAAGAAACTAAAGTTTTCCATCCACTCACTCTCCCACACCAAACCCCATAGAGAAAAACAGTGATTTTAGCTCACAGGGACACAGGACAACGTTTAAATTTAAACTTTGATGTGTTTTCGAGGCTCAATGACACGCGCGCTCTCACCTCCCACCATGATGACGACTCCCATGATGCATCTGCTTGTCAGACTTTCACCCTTATAATTAAACCTCGTTGTGTGTGTGTGTGTGTGTGTGTGTGTGTGTGTGTGTGTGTAAAATTAGAAACCCTTCCATTTGTCTGCATGTTTAATTCACAGTCAGTCGGGGTGTGGTGGAGGTGGTGGGACATTTCTCAGAGTCACAGCTGGTCGTAGGGCTTTTATTTTTATGCACCCAGCTGTCCTGCAGGCCTATCCCCCCTCCACCTCCCACCATCCCCACCCCGGCATGTGGAGGCCAGGGTGTGGATTTGAAGTGGATTTTGGGTGTGTGTGTGTGTTGTGGTGGAGGTTATTAATGCCCAGTGTTGAGGCTGCTGTGAGCTGGTGGACGTCCACCAATCATTTTTATGACCACACAAACACACACACACACAGAGTTTGGATGAATCAGGAGTTTTGTCTCATTCCTTCACTGAGCTCACTGAGGCTGTGTTTATCGATCAGACCTGGATCAATAACACTTGTTTTCTCTGTGTTGTGTCGTGATGGAGGTCGAGTTCATGGAATCCACAGAATATCGATCTGTGAACTCGAAAAACGTCCCGTCTGTATGTGACAGACGTGTCCAACAATCCCACTTTAAATGGGTTTAAAAAGACTTAATGTTAGGCTTAGAATTAGGTTAAGGAAGTGTGAATACTTTTAGTTCTCTAAAGGTTGGTTTGGTGTTTCCTTCGCCAACTTAGGACAAATTTGAAAACACACAAACTTGTCTTGTGGCTCTTTTCCACGACTCAGTTCCAGCACGACTCGACTTGTTTTTGTTGCTTTTCCATCAGTGATGGTACCTGGTACCTGACGAGGTTCCAAGGCGAAACGAAACGACTCCAAAACTGAGTCGAGTCGACCCCAACAAATGCAGTAAAATGTCTAATTGCGATTTAAGACGGCTTTTTTAAGCTTTAAGACAAAATGGAGGATTTTATCGTACGACACCAGCAACATATTAACGTTTTATAACGCTTTAAATGTAACGTGGTTGAAGGTTGACCAAGACTTCGAGTGACCAAGACCACGAAAACATTAAGACTTTTTGGGGCTGAGACAAAGCAAAGACCAAGACTTTTAGGGACCAAGACCAGGACTTTTAGGGACTTGGACCAAGACCACACTGAGAATGTTAAGTACCAAGACCAGTATCGGGTCTTGACTTCTAGAGACCAAGCAAAAAACAAGACTTATTGTCCAAGACTCAGACTTTTAGTGTTCAAGACCCAGACTTTTAGTGTCCCAGACCAGGGACCAGGACAAGACCAAGACTGAGTGTCCCAGACCATGGACCAGGACAAGGCCAATACTTTTAGTGTCCAAGACCAGGGACCAGGACTGGACCAAGACCTTTAGTGACCAAGACCAGGACTTTTAGGGACTTGGACCAAGACCACACTGAGACTATTAAGTACCAAGACCAGTATAGGGTCTTGGCTTCTAGAGACCAAGCAAAAAACAAGACTTTTATTGTCCAAGACTCAGACTTTTAGTTTTCAAAACCCAGACTTTTAGTGTCCCAGACCAGCGACCAGGACAAGGCCAAGAATTTTAGTGTCCAAGACTAGGGACCAGGACTGGACCAAGACTTTTAGGGACCAAGACCAGGACTTTTAGGGACTTGGACCAAGACCACACTGAGACTATTACATACCACCAAGAAAAACCAAGACTTTTAGTGTCCAAGACCAGAGACCAGGACAAGGCCAGTACCAAGACCAGTATAGGGTCTTGACTTGTGGAGACCAAGAAGAAGAAGACTTTAAGTGTCCAAGACCAGGCACCAGGACAAGACCAAGACGGAGTGTCCCAGACCATGGACCAGGACAAGGCCAATACTTTTAGTCTCCAAGAGCAGGGAAAAGGACAAGACCACGACCTTTAGTCTTCAAGTCACTAAAAAGACTTAAAAATCCCTGAAAACGACACCAAACGGAGTCGGGCCTTGCCATGCTGGAACTTTAAATCAGGGTTTCTCAGTCCTGGTGCTGACCTTCATGGTTTAGATGTTTCTCCTGAGGACCAGGGGGTTGAGAAAATCACACATTTTTAAGATCCATTGAAGCTTTTTCCCATAACACCTTGCAGCTTTTTAAAGTGCTGCACTTGTTGTTTCTCCAGCTTCTCTTTGCAAGAATCTGTTTTTCCCAGAATAGCAGAAGGAGCATCTGCTTCAGAGAGAGTGGGAGTCCGTCTGTCTGCTCTGTAGAACCCCCCTCAGACCCTCAGACCCTCAGACTCTAACCCCCCTCAGACCCTCAGACCCTCAGCAGAGAGAGTGAGAGTCTGAAGGAATGACACAGGTCTGAGTTCATGACCTCGCTGCCGCCTTCTGCCTCATATTCCAGCTCAGAAACTTTCAGCTCAGGCTGTAAATGTTTGCGCGGACGATCGATGTCTCGGCCTCGTGGCTTTTGTTATTCAGCAGAATTTGGGGCTGATGGGATTTACTGCAGAGCCTTCTGGAGGTGTAGGCGCTGTGGGCAGGAAACAATGAAACATCTGTGATGGGAGTTTCCACCCTGATAACCTCAATGACACCCAACCACCCACCCTAATAAAGCAGCTCTGCAGCCTCCTGGTGCTCATCCTCCTCCAGAGAGTCACTGGACTGCTTTTAAAGCAGATTTTAAAGGCTTATTCCATGTGATTTAGTCCAATGTGATGTGTCCCAGAAGGTTTTCCTACAAAATCATCAAATCACCCAAGGAACCACTGTTAAAACGTGACTACAGCAGGTTTTTTACCTCCACCAAGAAGCTTCTGTTTGCTGAGGATATAAAGAAACTGTCCAATTTTTTAAAGAAATAAAGTTAAATAAATCCGATTCTGATACAGATTACGGATTTGGCGTCAAGTTAATTTATATTTAACAAATTCGGCGACATTTTACCACATCAGGACCAATTTTCTGCTGCTGAATTCCTTTCACTTTGGTTTCTTGTCCTCATTCCTACCTTCTTTTCCATCTTTTGCTCTTAAACTCTCATCTCAACGACATCAAATTGGTAAAAATCATCATATATTTATTTACGAATTCATAAATAAAACCTCATGAGACTGGAAAACTCAAACAGTTCATTAACTAAGGCTGAAATTATCATTTCCATGCTCCCTTTGACCGTTTCGCTCATAAACCACGTCGAGTTTCTTATTTTAGACCAACAATGTGCTTCAGAGGTCGCTCACAGATGTCTGAGATGATCAAATAAACAAGTAGTCTCTAGTTTTAATCCAGAAAATGAATCAATCTGAAGGGCAAGAAGAGAGATGTTTAGATGAGAGATTAATCGTTGACTCAGAGCTGTCAAACCTGGAAGGAAAATCCATCTTTTAATCCCACGTTTGGGTCGATGATGTCACCAGAACATCTCGTGGTCTTCCACCAACGCTGTGAGCCTAATTTGGGATTGATTCCCGCTGTAAATCATCTTTAAGTGGCTTTGAATGGTTTTAGGAGTCTTCAGAAAGCACTTAGACGTTCAGTGGATTAACATAAGCAGCCAAATCCAGTTAATAATTAAACTTAATCATCTGTTTTGTGGTTTGTTTGTGTTTTTTCTCCCCGCAGGTGAACGTCTACGTCCTGGGAAGAACCTTCCTCGTCCTGTCACGGGAGCTGTGCATCAACGCCTCGGCTATAGGTACTGATTCTGATTCTGACGTTATATTTCATATATTATCAAAGGAAAACAAAGACACTAACGTCCTTTTACGGTTTAAATAGGTTTGTGACATGTTCTCATTCATCTAAGGGTTTAAATCCGACAGATTAAATGTAGATAATCGGATTGTGTTGAGTTCTTGTTGAAGAAGAAGAGCCAGATTACTGCATCTCTAATTATCTTTTTAGGTCATAATTAACCGAGTGATAGCAGTTAATTATTTTATATATATATATATATATATATATATATATATGCAGCTGTGGAGCTTTAAATGTTCCTGCTGAGCCCGAGAGGCTCCGACCACATGTATAATTTAAGTGTGGTGTAAAATTAGAAAGTGAAAAAAAACTCCTTACTCATGAAATCTACAACTTAACCCTAAAAGAACTCAACCCAGGGCTGATTTCAGGCTGATTTTTATATTTTTGACATCAGATTGAGTGAATCTTTACTAAAAGAACAATATTAGGTGCTTAAAAATGAATAAATCCTGGTTGCCTTGTTCCTCTGTGACTTTAAAGTGAATATATTTGGTCATTTTGAGGCCATTCAACAGGTTTAATTCATCTACAGATCAACAGATGTTAGAAATAATCACATTTAGGCATAATTAGATTCTGTATCATTTAAGTTTAGTGTAATATTCGAAAGTTAAAAAGAAAAAAACGATTTTTTTTTCTTGCCTTACACGTGAAATCTACACTTAAACCTTAAATTTTGATTATTGATTCATTAGTTTCAGTGGGTTTGAAATAAAAAATAACAATTCCTGTGATTTTAGCTGATTGAAAATATATAAATTTGGCCTTTTAAAGGACATTTCAGGTATTTCTTTTAATTCTGGACAAAATACCTCATCATTTAATCAATTCATGTTAAAAAATAATCATTAATTAATCACCTTACTCATGAAATCTACACCTTAACCTTAAAATAACAAAATCTAGGGCTGAAATGATGTTTTATATTTCAGTGACTGATTGATTTGTCCGAGTACTGTTTTATTCAATTAATAGTTCCTGTTATTTAACCTGAATATATTTGGTCTCTTAAGTGACATTTTCAGGTTTGGGGAAAACAAAATTCAACAATTCTCTTAATTCTGGACAAAATCATAATTTAATCAATAAATGATGAAAATAAACATTAATTCCACCTTTAAATTACACTGTACCCATTTTTTGGCATTATTAGATAATGAATCATTTAAGTTATTGTAATATTAGAAAGTTAAAAAGAAAAACACTTTTTTTGCCTTACTCATGAAAATAACAAAATCTAGGGCTGAAATTATGTTTATTTTTTAATATGTCAGTAACTGATTGAGTACGGTTTTATTAAAATAACAGTTCCTGTGATTTAAACTGAATATATTTGGTCTTTTAAAGGACATTTTCAGGTTTGGGGGAAACAAAAAACATTTCTCTTAATTCTGGACAAAATATCTCATCATTTAATCAATAAATGATGACAAATAATCATTAAATCCACCTTTAAAGGCACAACTACACTCTACAGCGACAGGAAAAACCTCATAAACATACAGTGCAGTTCACAGTGGTGTAACCAGAGGGCGCTGCTGCACCTCAATTCCCCCCCACTGAAGACCAGGACATGTGTGGTCACATTAAAACCTTTATGTGTTATCATCATCTTCAGCTGCAGAGGCGTAAATCAAACTTTACAAAAAGACGATCCTCTTCAAGTGCAAAAACGACTCTAAACTCGACTGTCTGTACTGGACGTCTTTTTAATGCGTTCAGAGTGGTTTAAAACTACACGGCGTCTGCTTCTTTATTGTGATATTGCTGCTCGGACAAACAAACGTGGCAGATGACGAGTCCCTGGAGCTGAGCTCGATTTACATAAACGAGAAAATCATTGTGTTAATGTTGTTTTTCTACAACAGCAGCCGCCACACACACACACACACACACACACAGGCATCAGAGCAAATAACGTTAACGCGGAATTTAAATAGAAAAATAACGTTAAATTAAATACGGATAAAACCAGCGGCTCTTTCTTAAAATAGTCTCTTTAAAGAACTAACCAGGCCATCGAGTGTTTGTCTTTGATGCTACATTTACGTTAAAAGGCTGGGGGGGGGAGGAGGGCTCGCGCGCGTGTGTTTTTGCGTTACGCGTAGAACACCAGCTCGGGGATCTGTCCTCCCTGCACCCCCGTGCCGTTGGTGCTGTCCGACGAACACTGGAACTGAAAGGTCACTTTGCCGCACTGCACCTCCGTCATGCCCTCCTGGCCGAAGTAGCTCAGCTCGTTGCCGTCCAGCACGGCGCTCACCGTGTAGAAGGCGTCCTGCTCCACCTGCACCGGGTGCTCGAACCACACGGCGAACGTGCTGCTCGAGCCGTCCGACGTGAACTGGGTGTGGTTCTGGGCCAGCACGGCGCCCTGCCTCTTGAGTTCGATCTTGACGGCGTACTCGGCTTTGCTGCCACTCGAGCCGTACAGTCCCAGGCCGGCGATGAAGATCCTCTTGTCCACGGCGAACTGGATGCTGTCGCAGCGGCCACGGTAGCGCCACTGGTTGCTCCGGTACGCAGACGACTGGAAGCGGTGGCACTTCTGCGGCAGCAGGCCCTGCCTAGCGGTCAGGGGGAAGTCCAGCGCGGGCTTTTTAGCCGCCGTGTACCACAGGAACATACTGTGCGTCTCCTCCAGCGTCAGGATGTCGGACTGAGCCGCGCCGTTGGCAAACTCCTCCAGGCTCATGGACGGTATGCGCACCAGAAACAGCGCCTTGCCCAGGACGTCCCTCTTGTTGCACGTGGTCGGACTCAAGCACTGTCGCTTGCACTCGGCCACGGCCCAGTTCATGACCGACTCGAACACCATGGCCTCCTTGGTGTTGAGCGTCTCGCGCCGCAGGATGATCTCCAGCGTCTGCAGGTCGATCTCGCAGAAGCCCTCGGAGCACAGCGCCAGCTCGGCCTGAGCGTCGATCACCTCCCAGCAGCGCTGCGTCAGCTCGGGCTCCTCGAACAGGCGGCTCTGCGACAGCAGCACGCAGGCGTTCTTGGCCTCCAGGCTCGTCTCCAGGAAGGTGACGCAGGCCTTGGCCAGCGCGGGGACGATGTACTTCTTGGCGGCGTACAGGGTGGCCAGCACCGTGTCCGCCTCCAAGTCGATCTCATCGCTGTACATGTATCTGAAAGGAGGACAAAGACCATTTTTAAACAACAGTTGATGCATTAAAAGCATGAAAAAATCAACAAAGTGAACGCCAGAATCCCTGCTTCGTCTTCACCACCGTAACACAATCGACACTGAGCTAACCTATTAGCTAACCTATTGTTCCTGTTAAGATTATTCTTCTTCTCCGACATTGCGCTCATTTTTGAGGGCTTTAACGTGCATAACAACTCTTGAAATTTGGCACGGAGACGGGTCGGCTAAAAGTGTGATAGCGGAAAACCCCTTTGTAGCCCCAGGGCTCTATAGCGCCCCCTAGAAGTCAGGTCATGGTCAGAAAAAAGTCGTAAAATCGGGACGAAAATTTGGTAGGTTTGTTGGGCTTACTACAAAGTTTCTTGGGGAATTTTTAATGCAAGAGAAAGTGGCCAAAATTGCGTTGAATGCTAAATTTTGGATTTTTGTCTATTGTGTCGAAGTCGCAAAGTCGTTCCGATTAGAACCAAACTTGGTAAACGTGTTCTCGGCACACCCAGAAGTCAGCAATTTTGGCTAGTCTACGCATTTGAACAAACTCGTCCGAGCACGTTTGAGCTAGCCGTGTCAAACCCCTTAACGATTAAAAGCTGTCAAAGGATTTTCTCTACGTCAGAGGGCGTGGCCTCAGCGCTCCGACAAAGTTGGTGTTAAAATGGCAGGAAAACTAGTCCTAGTTTTCTTCTTCTTCTTCTGCCAGCTCGTTTTATTTCTGGCTCGTTCGGGACTTTGCATTTCACGCACAAGTGAAAAACAAACACCGCAGAGCCACGGGAAATCGCCTTTTTTACCCCCCTCCTGCTCACAAATCATTGCCACGCTGGCTAATTTTAGTGTGAAAGAGGCTTAAGCCTTTTGTACGACCCTGCACTACACTGTGTCCTCCTCTGAAAAACCCACTTTGGATCCTTGACAGTCGCTCTGCGGCGCTTATCTTCTTCTCGTTCCAAGTCTAGTTTCCAGTTTTACCGCACCGAGGACTTCTTACAAAAAAGAAAGTGAAATGGAAAAAGTGATCGCCTTTTTCTCCTCGGGGGGAGAGAGGATTGTATCATGACTTAATGCATCCATCCAAGCCTTTCCTCTGCGGGGATAAAAAGGCAAGCGTTATACCACGGACGCTGGCTTAGCCGTGTGCTGCCTAAATGAGCAACAAAGGCAGGGGTATTTATAACCAGCGCTCTGCATATAGAAGGAAAAACTGTCAGTGCTGTGGATGAGAGGGGAAAAAATGCTTCTGCTGGAACAAAGAGTGCAGAGAAAAGCAGCAATTACAGAGCTGCACACTCTGCTGCTGCTGCTGCTCTGGATGAGTAATAATAATACGCTTTGAAGTGACACTGACTGCGCTTGTCATCCCCCCCTTCGACTCTATGTGTGTGTGTGTGTGTCATACTTACTTCAGCAGAATTAGAAAAGCAGCAGGTTCCACATCTGGGATATGGATCTCAGACTCCTCCTCCGCCAGATCGCCGTAAAACATGGCACAGAACACCGAGCTTCCCACGGCCAGCACGTACTGTGAGGCAGGGAAGACAGATGTGTCACACACATGTGCACAACAACACAAACAAAACAAAATACTTGCTCTTATGTCGCAGGGTCACGCAAAGTCTCGCAGACAAACCGTAAACGTCTGTGTTTACCTTGTGCGCCGGGACTTTCTGCGACGCCCCCAGAGGACCGACGATGAAGTGGACGTCGGCCATCAGCTCGTTGTTAAACATCAAGGCATTCCTAAAGGCAAGAGCAGGTTTCATGAATAAAGCCCCGAGTCGGTGTTGAATAACACGGGAGTCTGTCCTCCCACGCTCTCTTTGCCTGGAGACACCGCTTATTTTCATAGGTTTTGGGGAGGATTAGAGCTCTACAGTAGCAGAGGCTGCGGCTCAAATCGCCAAAAGCCTAAAACTTGTTTTGTTTTAACGTTACTTAACCGAGGAAAAAAACACCAGTCGCATTTTTTCCCACAACCTGTTGTTGTTGTACCTTTTGTCTGTGGAAAAACACAAATTATAGAGAAAAATACTCATTTCTGGTGCAAGTACACCTTTATTTAAGGTTTAAAAGATGAAGTGACAATCAGCAACTTTGCACTGTCACCTGTGGGGGGCAGCATTGCACCTCTCAGAGTGCAGCCTGCTGGGAATTATTAGTAGAAAAAGAGATAGGGGAAAAACATACGATTTTTGTTGCATATTGCGATAAAAAAGTATAAAGAAGTAGAATTTCCTTTAATTGTTGGTAAAAGAGTTTCCTAAAGGTCAAAATGTTAGCCAAAAACTACGTAAACTATATATAACGCAAAAATAAGTACGATTTTGAGATTACGGTGTGTTTTAGTGACATTTAAAGAATTATGTGCTTTTTTTTTCACACTTTTTACCCAAAGAAATATTACGATTCTATTCCAAATTTTCGTAAAAATCATTAAATATCATTTTAACATATATTCATAACATGTAAAAAATATATTAATATATTTACATACTCGTTTTTTCGTCTTGTTTTGTTTTAACGTTACTTAACCAAGGGGAAAAAAACGCCAATCACAATTTTCCCACAACCTGTTATTGTACCTTTTGCCTGATAAGTAGTGGAAAAACACAAAATATAGAGGAAAATACTCATTTCTGGTGCAAGTACACCTTTATTTAAGGTTTAAAAGATGAAGTGACAATCGGCAACTTCGCACTGTCACCTATGGGGGGCAGCATCGCACCTTTCAGAGTGCAGCCTGCTGGGAATTATTAGTAGAAGAAGAGATTTGGTTGCATATTGCAAAAAAAAAAAAACACCTGCAAGAAATTGAATTTCATTTCACTTTTGTTAAAAAGGTGAACATTTAATTCCACGACCTCATGACTCCGCTTCAAAATGTTAGCCAAAAACTACGTAACTTACATGCGAGGCTAAAAGATGTACGATTGTGACATTACGGTGTGTTTTTGTGACATTTAAAGATTTTTTTTTACACTTTTTTCCCAAACAAATTCTGAATTTCGTAAGTACAATCGTGACATTTAATTTTAATATCGTTAAATGCGTAGTAACAATGCAAACTGGGCAGAACATATCAGTTCATTGTAGAAAAACATGTAAACAGATATTAACTTAGCAGCACGTTATCAAGATAACATAATAAGACTTAAAAAATATATTCATAAAATGTATTTAAACAAAAGATATTCATATATTAACATATTCCACGGCTGTACAGAGAATTCTGTGTGAAATCTAAGAATTGGACATGAATAATGTAATACAAAACGATGAATATATATACATAAATTCAGTCTGCAGTTATTTTAATTTAGCTAAATAATGAGGTTTTATTCCCCTCCCCATGATAAAGGCACTTAAATCAGAACAGTGTGACTAAACGAGCAGAGACACACGGAGAATTGACCTTCTTGCACTTTATGGTGCATTTTTATCTCCCTGCTCATGTTAATACAGTGTGTCACTGTGGCTGCAGTTGGCCGTCGTTACTCGGTAACGAGCCCCATTCGCTTTACGGTCATTTTTATCTTTGACGCTCCCCAGCGGGGAGAATTCTGCACATACTCGGATTGAGATTTACTGGGGTTGTGGGGGAGAGGGTGGAGGTTAATTCGGCTGCAGTGTCGCGGTGCTTACCTCTCTCTCAGTGTGGGGTGGCTGCACTGCCAGCTGGGTGAGTCGACGTTGTTGTTGTTGATGTTCTGCTGGGTGGTCGGTGTGGTCGCCGCGCTGCTGCCGCCGCCGCAGCAGCTGCCACTGCCGCCGGCCTGGTTCACCTGCGCCGCCTTGCTCTTCTCCGCGTCCGCCACCGTGGTGCCGTTGGCGAGGTTGGTGTTGTTGGTGTTGGCGGGGTACAGCTCCGCAGCCATCTTCTTCTGCTGCTTCGTCTTGTTCGTCAGGGACAGGCTCAGGATCTCATAGCATAACGGCAGCTTCTTTGACTTTTTCAGTGTTTCGGGAAGTAGCAGCAGATAAGTCAGACACCTCATGATCCGACCATGATGGACCAGCCTGCAGTCTGCCGTGGGCATCGGCACAGGACAGCCGGACCTCTCGCTCCCCCCTCTGCGTTAATAATATCCGCTGAGCCGGGAGACGAGAAAAGAAGCGTTGTTCGCTCCGGTTCTTCTGCGACAAACCTGACTCCGCTTTAAAGCGACATCCACCGCTAAGTTTACACCACAGCGTATAAATATCCACGGAGTCCGTTTCCGTCGTCTTTTTCCAAACAAAAACACTTTTCCCCTCCGTTTCCTGGCGGTCACCTCATCCTCTCAGCCCCGCGCAGCGTAATCCGGAGAGTGGCAGCAGCTCTCCGGCTCCACTTTCTCCTCCTCCGCGTTAATCCTCCTCGCTTATATTCCTCTTTCTCCTCTTGTTACCGGAGCGGCTGTGGATCGACTCACAGCCCGCAGCGATGTCCCGGTTGCGGTCGTTCGCTCCGGAGGTTTGTCGTCGTCTGTCGGGAGTTCTTTCACCGTCTTCTCTTCTTTTTTTTCCTCTCGCTCTTTTTCTTTTTCGTCGTGATTTTTCTCTGACGCCCACTCGACTCCGCGGGCCAATCACAGTCACGCACGGTGCTGACGTAAGCAGGACCGTAGCTCCTCCCCCTCTTCAACCCCCCGCGGCTCCGCTGAGTGCGTCACTGAAGGGAGGTGAGAGGGTGAGACTGAGGAGATGAGAGGGTGAGACTGTGATGAGAGGGTGAGACTGGGGAGGTGAGAGGGTGAGACTGTGATGAGAGGGTGAGACTGGGGAGGTGAGAGGGTGAGACTGGGGAGATGAGAGGGTGAGACTGTGGAGATGAGAGGGTGAGACTGTGAAGATGAGAGGGTGAGACTATGATGAGAGGGTGAGACTGGGGAGGTGAGAGGGTGAGACTGTGAAGATGAGAGGGTGAGACTGTGATGAGAGGGTGAGACTGGGGAGATGAGCGGGTGAGACTGGGGAGATGAGAGGGTGAGACTGTGAAGATGAGAGGGTGAGACTGGGGAGATGAGAGGGTGAGACTGTGAAGATGAGAGGGTGAGACTGGAGGTGAGAGGGTGAGACTGGAGATGAGAGGGTGAGACTGGGGAGATGAGAGGGTGAGACTGTGAAGAGGAGAGGGTGAGACTGTGGAGGTGAGAGGGTGAGACTGTGGAGGTGAGAGGGTTAGACTGTGAAGATGAGAGGGTGAGACTGTGGAGGTGAGAGGGTGAGACTGTGAAGATGAGAGGGTGAGACTGGGGAGATGAGAGGGTGAGACTGTGAAGATGAGAGGGTGAGACTGTGAAGATGAGAGGGTGAGGAGGTGAGACTGTGGAGGTGAGAGGGTGAGACTGTGGAGGTGAGAGGGTGAGACTGTGAAGATGAGGGTGAGACTGTGGAGGTGAGAGGGTGAGGAGGTGAGAGGGTGAGACTGTGGAGGTGAGAGGGTGAGGAGGTGAGAGGGTGAGACTGGAGGTGAGAGGGTTAGACTGTGAAGATGAGAGGGTGAGACTGTGGAGGTGAGAGGGTGAGACTGTGAAGATGAGAGGGTGAGACTGGGGAGATGAGAGGGTGAGACTGTGAAGATTAGAGGGTGAGACTGTGGAGATGAGAGGGTGAGACTGTGAAGATGAGAGGGTGAGACTGAAGATGAGAGGGTGAGACTGTGAAGATGAGAGGGTGAGGAGGTGAGACTGTGGAGGTGAGAGGGTGAGACTGTGGAGGTGAGAGGGTGAGACTGTGAAGATGAGAGGGTGAGACTGTGGAGGTGAGAGGGTGAGGAGGTGAGAGGGTGAGACTGTGGAGGTGAGAGGGTGAGACTGGAGGTGAGAGGGTGAGACTGGAGGTGAGAGGGTGAGACTGGAGGTGAGAGGGTGAGACTGTGGAGGTGAGAGGGTGAGACTGTGGCGGTGAGAGGGTGGACATATTTTCTGACCGATTCTGATGACTTTCAAGGCTGCTTTTCCACAAACAGACAGTAGGGGGCAGTGGAGTCAGCCCGGCGACGGGTAAATTAGGGTAAAAGTTAGTGATGGGCACGTTAACGCGATAACGTCGGTTATCTGACCGGAGAAAGACGCTTGTGACGTCATGTTTACGTCGATTCGATTGTTAAAACAAGTCCCTAAAGTAACGCTAAACTTTAAAAACAGATACGCAGTTACACAGGTACGCTAGTTATTTGTAGCACTGCTCTTTTCCTTTAATAAACAGACCGCTCCAGTTCCACTGTAGGTGTGCTAACGGCGCTAAAGCAGCTAACGGAGCTAACTGGTAAACGGTGCCTGCACTCTTGTGTCGCGGTACGTAAACACGACGTCACGCGCGTCTTTTTCCAGTCTGTCGCCATAGAAACGCGTCACGTGTTAACATGCGAGTAAAAGTCCTTCAAAGTTCTGCTTTGTTGGATTTATTTGCCTCTTTTTGCTCATAATCTCTTGTTTCTGGAGACGTTGCGTGGCCCTGACGTTATAAAGTTAAACTCTGGCTCTGCAGACGTATCATTACATGGTTCAGAGGGGGGAGGGATGAATGGATGAGCCTGGATCTTGTTACCAGCTCCAGCAGCTTTCCACTGCGCCGCTCTTTAAAAGCAACTCCAAAGACATTTGACTCCGCTGTTTGAGCCGAGCGCGACACAAAAACACACTCTGGTAAATGTCAGCGTGTCAAATCATTATTGTTGAAGCAGGTGTGTGTGTTTTTAGAATGTTCTCCATAATGTTCTCCAGTCCAGCTGAGGGAAAAACCTGGTGAGGTGAGAGGGTGAGACTGAGGAGATGAGAGGGTGAGACTGAGGAGATGAGAGGGTGAGACTGTGATGAGAGGGTGAGACTGTGGAGCTGAGAGGGTTAGACTGTGGAGCTGAGAGGGTGAGACTGTGGAGGTGAGAGGGTGAGACTGTGGAGCTGAGAGGGTGAGACTGTGGAGATGAGAGGGTGAGACTGTGGAGCTGAGAGGGTGAGACTGTGGAGCTGAGAGGGTGAGACTGTGATGAGAGGGTGAGACTGGAGGTGACAGGGTGAGACTGTGAGAGGGTGAGACTGAGGAGATGAGAGGGTGAGACTGTGGGAGGTGAGAGGGTGAGACTGAGGAGATGAGAGGGTGAGACTGAGGAGGTGAGAGGGTGAGACTGGGGAGATGAGAGGGTGAGACTGAGGAGTTGAGAGACTGAGGAGAGGAGAGGGTGAGGAGGTGAGAGGAGGAGATGAGAGGGTGAGAGTGAGGAGATGAGAGGGTGAGAGTGAGGAGAGGAGAGGGTGAGACTGAGGAGGTGAGAGGGTGAGACTGTGGAGCTGAGAGAGTGAAACTGTGATGAGAGGGTGAGACTGCGGAGGTGAGAGAGTGAGACTGAGGAGGTGAGAGGGTGAGACTGTGGAGGTGAGAGGGTGAGGAGATGAGAGGGTGAGACTGGGGAGATGAGAGGGTGAGACTGTTGGAGGTGAGAGGGTGAGGAGATGAGAGGGTGAGACTGGGGAGATGAGAGGGTGAGACTGTTGGAGGTGAGCGAGTGAGACTGTGGGAGGTGAGAGGGTGAGACTGGGGAGGTGAGAGGGTGAGACTGGGGAGGTGAGAGGGTGAGACATATAAGCAGGTGTGTGTGTTTTTAGAATGTTCTCCGTAATGTTCTCTTGTCCAGCTGAGGGAAAAACCTCTGAACGAGGGGAAAAACATCAGCAGGAGACTGGTTTTACTGGAGGAGCTTACAGGTGCAAGCCAAGCTCCATCTGTGCGTCTTCGTCGCCGCTGCCAGTTTGTTTATCGCTCGTAGACGAAGGTGCATCAGGGCTTGTAAACAAATGTCACCAGGATAAACAAGCCGAGCTTTTATTGGGCTCCGTTCAGCAGCAGCAGCTGCAGCTGCAGCAGCGAAACATGAGCAAAAACAAGTCGCTTAGACACCGTGCTTCCACATGGGAATCCTTAAAGTGACAGCTCAGGCTTTTTGAAGTGGGGGTTATATGAGGTTATAACACGTGCATCTTGCCTGCAGCTGACTCTGCTTCGCTGTACACGAGCAGAGCGGCAGGACTTTAAGCCACTTTTGCCATCTTTTCTAACTGGAAACCGAAACCCACCAAACCCCATTGAGAAAATCAACTTTTTTTGACCCCACATCGCACAGGAGTTGTCGATCCACTGCTGCCTCCATCAGTAACTTCAAATGACTGATTTTGTAAAATTCGGCAAAGTTCGTCTTCATTTCGGATTTACCGCGGTGACACAAAGTGACCACACGAGGCAGCAGTAGACCAGCAGCTCCTGTGTACCCCGTGAGCTAAAATCAGGGATTTTCTCTATGGGGTTTGGTGTGGGAGAGTGAGTGGTTTATAAACTTTCACTCCACTGTTAGAAAACTTTGTCCAACAGTGCGATTCATTAAAGCTGACATAGATTTTAGTTAGTGTAGTAGCTACCATTAAATGATCTGGATGTACTTAAACGAGCCAAAAAGGATTTTCTCTCTGGTCTGGCCACGGTCTTTCGTCTCCGTCTCAGTTCCTCTTACATGCTTGTACTCGTACACCTGAGATCACGTCGCCTGCTGTTTGGAAACGCGGCTTCAAAGTAAAAGTGAAAGGGTCAAACGCTCCAGAACGAGTGAACTCTTAGACCCTGAGTTGCACGTTGTTATATCAGGTTTTTTCCGTGGTTTTCAGCATCAGGTTACACAGAGAACAGGAGCTTTGTTGTCATTTGAGACTATGATGATGGTGACGTGCAACTGTTGACTGATGGAGTCTTCCACCCAAATATCATTAGAATGTGTTATATTTACAGAATACATGCGTTACATTTGGTGTTATTGATCGGTTATTCCATTTTGACCCTTTAACGTCATATCAACAGATTTGTGTATGTAAATAATAACCGTTTTAAATCTTCTCGTTTTCCTTCGTTCAGACCCGTGTCTGTACATTCCCCGCTTTGCCCAGAAGCTGGAGTTTGGTGAGAAGAACCACGAGGTCTGCATGACGGCGCTGAGGCTGGTGCAGAGGATGAAGAGGGACTGGATGCACACGGGACGAAGGCCGTCGGGACTCTGTGGAGCAGGTAAACGTGGTTTTTTATATATATATATATTCGTACATATAAATAACACCTCCACCTGCTTAAGTCAACAATAGATCAAGAATATGTTTGTCACTTCAGTTTTTCCTTCTTTTCTAACTGGAAACTGAAGTTTGTCAGCCGATCCTTCTCTTGCACCAAACCCCATTGAGAAAATCAATTTTTTTTCCGTCACAACACACAGCAGTTGTCGATCCACTGCTGCCGCCATTAGTTAGTTAAAAATTGTTTAATTTTGTAAAATTCGGCTAAATTCGTCTTTGTTCGGATTAAGCGCAGTGACAGAAAGTGACCACACAAGGCAGCACAGTAGACCAGCGAGCTAAAATCCCTGAATTCCTCTATGGACTTTGCCACTTTACTTTTTCCATCTTTTCTAACTGGAATCTGCAGTTTGTCGGCCGATCACTCTCCTGCACCAAACCCCATTGAGAAAATCACAATTTTTTGACGCCACAACACACAGCAGTTGTCGATCCACTGCTGTGTCCATTAGTTAGTTCAAATGTTTGATTTTGTAAAATTCGGCTAAATTCGTCTTCGTTCGGATTAAGTGCAGTGACACAAAGTGACCACACGAGGCAGCACAGTAGACCAGTGAACTAAAATCACTGATTTCCTCTGTGGACTTTGGTGTAGGGAGAGTGAACTTTCACTTTCCTGTTGAGGAAAAAGACGTTAAAGTGACAGGAATGTCGTTGTGTTGTTTCCAGCTCTCCTCGTCGCCGCCCGCATGTACGACTTTCGCCGCACGACCAAAGAAATCATCAAAGTGGTGAAAGTGTGTGAAAGCACTCTGAGGAAAAGGTGAATATTTACCATCTTTGACCCACATTTTTTTAAACATTTTTATGGACCGAACCATAACTTTCTCCCGTGTTTGGATCAGACTCACAGAGTTCCAGGACACGCCCTCCGGTCAGCTGACCATCGAGGAGTTCATGAGGCTGGACCTGGACCAGGAGTGTGACCCGCCGTGTTACACCACTGGACTGAAGAATAAGAAGTACCAGCAGGTGAGGGAGGACGCACTGGATATGATTAGTTTCAGCCCTCAGGCGTTCGTTCAGCGGCGCTTAATGAAGGACATTAACCTTCAAAATAAAAGTCTACATTAACAACTTTTGTTTCCTCGTCCCTCAGAGAGCGGCCATTTAAAAAACACCACCTTGAACTGGCACTGTTGCTGATTTAGCATTTTTTCTGTATTTGTTCTTTCTTTAAATGTCCTCAGGAAAAAACCTTTACATTAATGTTTATATGACCTTGTTCTTACACTGTGTATTTTTATAAATGGGTTTATTTATGGTTTGAGCCACGTCAGAGGTTTTTATGTCCTTTTCTGACTCTGAACTCTGCTGAAAATGGGTTTAAATCAAATGTATGCATATTAATGGATATTTCAATGAATAAACGGAACAAACGTAGGACTTTTTGGGATGGATCTGGACACAGATATTAAAGTAAATAAGTGAGTTATAGTTAAAGCTGCTGTCTGTGATTAGCATCTTTTAGCTAACTTTAGGGCTGCAACGATTAATCTGACCATTATTCTCTCAGTTAACTGAGTACTTTTGTTTATATGGAGTGAATAAAGCAGGAAATATTCACATTTTAAGAAGTAAAAAACCTGCTTTAGTCATGAAAAAACCCTCAAATCGATGACTCAAGTTGTCGTTTCAGCTCTCGTTAACTTTCTGAGAGCAAATCCAGATCAAAAAGGGACAAAAAGATGTGCGGATAAATATAAATGACTCTTTTATAGAAGTGTATAAATGAATCATGGTGTTCATTAATGTTGTTTTCTTTCCTGTAGCTGGAGATTGAGCTGGAGAAAAAGATGGAGGACTTTGAAGGTAGGAACGTCTGGTTTGCAGAAAATATTCACATTTAAGAAGCTGAAAAATGACAGAAACATGAAAATATTCACATTTAAGAAGCTGAAAAATGACAGAAACATGAAAATATTCACATTTAAGAAGCTGAAAAATGACAGAAACGTGAAAAAAAATCACATTTAAGAAGCTGAAAAATCACAGAAACCACCAAAAATTTTCCCAAATTAGAACGGATATCAGAATTTCACAGCCCTAGTTTATAAATTATAAAAAATGTATGATTCTGATTGAACTAAAGTTATTTTTTGTGTGTTTTTTTTCCCTCAGATGAAATCCACTGCTACGAGGACGAGATCGACGCAGAGCTTCAGAACTGTCGACCCAAACTGAGAGGAGTCTACGCCGCGTACTCTAAAGAGACGGGTACAGAGGGTGAGTCATGTGTATCTACACACACACGTTTATTATCAGGTCCCCACAACATAAGGAATACCAGAAACAAACACACACACACACACTGATGGAGGCCCACCCATGGAAACACACACACATCAGATCACACTCCACGTCACTTCTTTGTCTAATCTGCTTCTTCCTTTAGCTCTTTATCTCTGTCTCTTTGTCTTTGTCTGTCTCACTGTGTGTGTGTGTATCTGTATCACACACACACACACACTGAGGTCATATTTTAAATCAGCCATGAACCATGAACAGTCAAAATTACAAAACAAATTATTTTTCTCTTAATATATTTATTTAATTTCTTCATTTTCTTCTCACTTTGAACGTCGTTTCGGCATTAAATTAAATTAAATTAAATTAAATTAAATTAAATTAAATTAAACGTCCCTTTTTAACGTCTCTCTCTCGTCTTTCAGTACCGGAGGAAGTGGAGGAGGAGGACTGCGCCTCCTCGCCGTCTAAAACCGTCGACGAGGACGATGAGGAGCGAGAGGCGCAGGAAGAGCTGGAGGCCGTGGCCAAGCACTTTGGCAAAGAAATGAGTGAAATCACTCTGGAGGCTCTGATCAAACTGGAGCAGAAGAGACCTGAGGAGGAGGAGCAGGAGGAGGAGGAGGAGGGAGGAGCTCCGAGGAGGAAAGGCCCCACGCTGGAGTCCATTCTGGGGAGGATGCCCACGGCGTCCACCCTGGGTCTGCCCGAGTCCATCAGCAAGTGCATCGGAGAGGAGAAGGAGAACGGTGAGTTATTTTTACCTTTTAATTGTTCTTAAATCAGGTGACGTGTGTTGACACAATTTACGAGGTTCCTTGAATGCATGGTCAGTTCAGTGGAGACGGCAATATTTGTAGATGTTGAACGGTGTGAGATAAACTCCATCAAGGTCAAGTGTCGTCCAATAAGAAGATGGTGTTTTGACCCTCAGGGCCACCGTATTGTGTCTTGGTGCCACATAGACGACAAAGACTGTTTTATTGCATCTTCAAGCGACTCTGGCTCGCTGTGAAACTAAAATAATAACATAAAATAGACCGCGTTAAGTATTTAAATTAATTAAAATGTAATGTTAAACTCCTTAGGTCGGGTAACGTGTGTTTGCTGACGTGTTTATACAATTTACGAGGTTCCTTGAATGCATCAGCAGCAAAGGATTTGGGTCAGTGGAGACGATAGACAATATTTGTAGATTTTGGAGAGTGTGAGATAAACTCCTTCAATTGTCATTCAATAAGAAGCCGGCGTTTGGACCCTCAGGGCCACCGTACTGTGTCCGGGTATCACGTAGACTACAAAGACTGGCTGCAAACTGTTTTATTGCATCTTCAAGCGACTTTGACTAGATGTGAAGCTAAAATAAAAAACATAAAATACACTGCGTTAAGTATTTAAAATAATTAAAATATAATATTAAACCCATTAGGTACAAAAATTAGATTTTGAAGATTGTTTTTTTATTGCTTTTTTTTTTTTTTTTAATTGGCTAACGTGTGTTTACACAATTTGCGAGGTTCCTTGAATGCATCAGCAGCAAAGGACTTGGGTCAGTGGAGACGATAGACAATATTTGTAGAATTTGGACAGTGTGAGATAAACTCCTTCAAGGTCAAGTGTCGTCCAATAAGAAGACGGCGTTTGGACCCTCAGGGCCACCGTACTGTCTGGGTGCCACGTAGAAGACAAAGACCGGCTGTTTTATTGCTTCTTCAAGCGACTCTGGCTCGCTGTGAAACTAAAATAATAACATACAATACACTGCGTTAAGTATTTTAAATAATTAAAATGTAATATTAAACTCAGGTACAAAAATTAGATTTTGAAGAATTGTGGGTAATGTGTGTTTGCTGAAGTGTTTATACAATTTACGAGGTTCCTTGAATGCATCAGCAGCAAAGGATTTGGGTCAGTAGATTTTGGACGGTGTGAGATAAACTCCTTCAAGGTCACGCATCGTCCAATAAGAAGTCGGCGTTTGGACCCTCAGGGCCACCGTACTGTGTCTGGGTACGAACTGTTTTATTGCATCTTCAAGCGACTCTGGCTCGCCGTGAAACTCAAATAAAAGTATAAAATACACTGTGTTAAGTATTTAAATTAATTAAAATGTAATATTAAACACCTTAGGTATCAACATTTGATTTTGAAGAACGTTCAGTCCCGACCACGAAAGCCTGAACTTTGATACTCAGCCCTGACGAGACAGAATTAGTTTAAAGAATCAGAATAATTAGCTCTGCGTCTAATCCTAATGGTGCTTTCTGTTCTTTTTCCCTCTCTATTTGTTCTCACTTAATAAGATAAAGATTTTATTTAAAGAAAGAGGGATTCGTCGACAGTCGCAGAACTTAAAACAACCACACGGGGGGAAAGCGTCATGTGTTTCCTGTAATTACCTAATTACACCGAGTAGGACGCGGAGCGTAAAAGCAGCACCTCCTGGTTCCTCCTGGTTCCTCTGCTCTATATCTGCAGAGGCGTTGATGGATGTGAGCTAACGCTGCCACATCTGCCCTCACCAGGAAAAACCTCTGTTTTTATGGCTCTGAGGGAGTGGGAGGAAGGAAGTGACATCCTGTTAGTGAAGGGTCACGGGTTTGAACCCTCAACCTCTTTTAAGCCCCTTTTTTACCCCCTCATGTTTACCCAAAAAACGACCCTGAGAAGAGAGTGTGATTTTAACAAAATTATATACAGTATATATACTGTTAGTATTTAAAATAATGAAAACAAAACATAAATAATATAAAAATGTCATATTTTACCTTCAAATATACATCATTACACACCTTTGTCTTCAAAACAACAAAAGAAAACATTGTTTAATGTCCATACTTCTTTAACGACTTCTCTGTCTGAATTACTGACATTTCTGAGGATCATTGAATGCATCTCGGAGTTCAACACGATGCCTCGCAGGAGACTCTTCGCGGGGAAAATAATGTGTTTTCCACGGTGTTAGCAGAAGTGTTTGAAATTTGCAAGGTTCCCTGAATGCATCAGAAGCAAGGGATTTGATTTTTGATTTGTGGACCCGTGTTTGGAGAATTACTGACATTTCTGAGGGTCGTTGAATGCATCTCGAAGCGCAGCGCGATGTAGAAACTGCGTTATTTTCATTAGCGCTCATCTTAAAGTCTTAGTCTCTCTTTTTTGACTGAAGAACAAAGTTTTTGGTTTGTTATCGTCGCAGGGAATAATAACGTGTTTTCTCTACATGTTGTGCTCGACGTAGCGACCAGAAGTGTTTGAAATTAAATGTGCTTCCTTGAGTGCATGATTGTTTGCAGAATTATTTAAGTTTTTCAGGGTCGTTGAATGCATCTCAAAGCTCGACTGGCTGCGGACGTTTTTGTCAGTTTGGTGACAGAAAACAGCGTTTTCTCCGTGTTTTGTGCTAACGCAGCCGACGTGTACGACAAAACGTCCTATTTGAGCAGATTAAATAGCTAAAACGATACACGGTGAGAGGACTGCATGATTGTTTGCAGAATTACTGATATTTGTCAGGGTCGTTGAATGCTACTCAAAGCTCGACCGACTGTGGACGTCACATTTTTCTCAGTTTGGGTCGATTTTAGCGACAGAAAACAGAGTTTTCTCCGTGTTTTATGCTAACGTTGCCAACTTATACGACAAAATGTCATATTTGAGCAGATTAAATAGCTAAAACCATACATTTGTGGCCCTCGACTGGTGACTGAAACTAGCTAAGGTCACAAATCGTGATAAAAGGCAACAAAACGGTGGGGGAAAACTTCATCATAAGCTTTAAAAACAGCTCAGAAAACGGAGAACGACCACGGTAAATCACTTTTATGTGTTTTTTTAATCAAGGTTGTTGGTTGAAACGCAACATAAGATGAGGATAAAGACAAAAACATGGCTCCCTCAGGGTTTAAAGCAGACGTTAACCTGCTGAAGAATGTCTTCCGCTGACCTCGCGTCATCACGAACAGGACAGAGACGACGAGGTCAGCGGAGACAGAGAGTGGGCGGAGCCTCAGCTGTCACACACACACACACATGAATCATCGCTGTCTGAATCATAAGCTCTTATGTAGATGATAAAAGTGTCTTTTTTATTGATTCTTCTGCTCTGTGACGTCGCGCTGAGTCATCGACAGAACTGCATTAAAAATGAAGGATGACGGGTTTGACTGCCGCACTGAGCTCAGTCAAACCCTTGTTGTGTGTTGTACTTGCGGCATGATGAGGACCACTGAGGGTTTTTAACCAACAGAGTGAGGTCATTTTTACAAAGTGAGGACATTTCGTCCGGTCCTCACTTTGTTTTCATTGAAATCACTTCATTAGGTTGTAAACATGCTATACTCTTAAAAGAGCTCCTCAATTTGGTACAAAAATCAGTTTTCCAGCCCTGTTGTTTCACACACTTTTTGCTCTGAGGCTCCACCTGCAGACATTTTATGGTACTGCACCCAGTAGTTCTTTATAGATGTCATTCATGAAGTAGATATTTGTAATTGTGTTGATTTATAAAGTGGAAATGCTGGTCCTCACATCTTTCCTGTCAAAATCAAACTTTTCTCATTAATATCTTGTAGAAAAATCAAAATTTCCATATTAATATCCGTAGAAAATCCACATTTACTCAGCGATATTGTGCAAAATCTTAATTTTCCGAATCAATATGTGTAGAACATCCACGTTGCCCCTAATTCAATCGTCATTTTCCACTTACTATTTGGAGGAAATCCTACTTTAGCTTCCAATCTTTAGAAAGATATACATTTTCCCTGAGGTACTTTTAGAAAGTCTTAAATTTTACAATTAATACCTGAAGAAAAATCTTAATTTCCACGTCAATATGTGTAGAAAATCCACATTTACCTAGAAATGACGGCTGATATAATAGAGACCCTTCATCTGAAGAAACTATAGAGTTTGGATAAAGTGGATTTATTAAGTCATTTTGTTTGTATTGTGGTTTAATTTGAGGACGTTTGAGGTGAACTAGGAGACAGTTGTTGAGGGGGAGGGACATGGAACATTTTATTTTTATGTGTTTATAACAGTTTATTGAAGATATGGTAAAGATCATGGGGCCCGGGACGGAGCCCTGAGGGACACCTGATAAAGAATTGCGTCCTTGTATTGGTTGAATTTGTTGTTGTTGTTATTGCAATTAAGTTGTGTGTGTGTTTGCATAAGTGTTTGAAATCTACGAGGTTCCTTGAATGCATCAGCAGCAAGGGACTCGATTTGTGAGGGTCATTGAATGCGTCTCGAAGCTCAACGCGATGTAGAGACTGCGCTATTCTTGCTAGCTTGGAGTCTTTTTCAACGTTTTCTAACGGTTTTTGTTCGTTATCCTCGCAGGTGTGTGTGTGTGTGTCCACAGTGTGTTTGTGTCCACAGTGTGTGTGTGTGTGTGTGTGTGTGTCCACAGTGAGTGTGTTCTCCTCTCTCTGTTTGTGTTTGGAGGTCACTCAGGTGGAGCTGGATGTAGATGGAGGTTCTGTGGATTCAAGCGTCAGCTAATTACAGTGTGTGTGTGTGTGTGTGTGTGTGTGTGTGTGTGTGTGTGTGTGTGTGTGTGTGTGTGTGTGTGTGTGTGTGTGTGTGTGTGTGTGTGTGTGTGTGTGTGTGTGTGTGTGTGTGTGTGTGTGTGTGTGTGTGTGTGTGTGTGTTGAGCGAGAGGGGGGGGGCTATGATGGTCTCCACTATGTTCAAACTTTGAAGTAATAAGTGGACAGAGCACCTTGTCATTAGGACTGAGCCTTTTATCTGTACACTGTGTGTGTGTGTGTGTGTGGGGGGGGGGGGGGGGGGGGGGGTGTGGGGGGGGGGGGGTGTGTGTGCGTGCGTGTGTGTGTGTGTGTGTGTGTGGACATTGTTAACAGAGGGCAGGGCGCAGGAGGAAGTGAAACAGGGTGTAATTTTGGATTCTTTCTCTCTTGGGGGAAAAGTAAACAAACCACACAATGGCAGCTCAGTGATTATGACGGATTCTCCACCACCACTATTTTCACTTTTTATTTGATTTTATTGATTTTGGCCAAAAATACTCGAGATAGAAAGCGCTCACGTCGGCAGGTTTAGGTCGCAGCAGCGGCAGCAGCGTGTTCGTTTAGTGGTTTAACTTTTAATGTACAGAAATCGATCAATCAAACTTTATTTACAGCGTACTTTTACATCCAGAGGAAAATCAATTCACTTAAAAACTAATAAAAAGAGTCATGTTTTTGAGTCTGCGCTTAGATATATAGATGTATAGATATTTATAGTCTTAATAAAAAGCTACTGCAGTAAAGGAACATGGAACATATTATGTCAGCCAAAGTTTTATGTGTCTTTACATTTGTTCCTCTTTGTTTTGCACCTAAAAACACAAAATAAGTCAGTGTTTTTCTGTCATTATCTGGACTGGTGCAGCCTGTTGTTTATGTTATTTCACTCCTGCTTAATTATCTACATGTTAAACATTGTTAATACTGTAATCTACTAAAGTTAGGGTATTTCTAAAATAAATGACCACATTTCAAAAATCTGTCCATGCACAAAATCCCCCAAAACGACTTTATAAACACTGTAGTACATATGCCAGGCCTCTATGTGGTGCTGTAACATCCTGTGCACTAAATAATGTTTCATTTGTATACATTATTGTAATGAAAAATAATAAAACTGTATGTATGCACTTCTTTAACAACTAAAAGTACGTCTATTACAGTGTTTGCAGAAGTGTTTGAAATGAATTTTTTGGAATCCCTGAATGCATCGGCAGCAATGAATTAGATTTTTGCCCGTGTTTGGAGAATTTCTGACATTTCTGAGGGTCATTGAATGCATCTCGGAGCTCTCGGAGTCTTTTTTTCCTCTCTTTTTTTGACTGAAGAATGTCGTTTTGAAACAGTTTTGGTTTGTTATCGTCACATATGTAGCGACCGGAAGTGTTTGAAATTAAACGTGGTTCCTTGAATGCGTCAGCAGCAAGGTTTTATTACTAACATTTCTCAGGGTCGTTGAATGCATCTCGAAGCACAGCCGACTGTGGGCGTCGCACTTGTTTTTTAGCGACAGAAAATTAGTGTTTTCTCCGTTTTTTGTGCTAATGTAGCCTTTGAGCGTTAATTTATGCTCAACGTATGCGTACGTTTGTGGCCTAACTAAACTGAAAGTTATCATAAAGAGAGTGTTTAGGGCTTCCCGAAATAACTGAAACGGATTCTCCTGGACTCTTTCTCGTGTCTTATGGAGAAAGGGACAGCCGTAGCTGGAACGTGAGCAGAAACTGCTTAAAAGTCTTGTGTCCAGGCTAAGTCGTAAAAGAGGAAATGAGTGAATTCCCTCAGGTGTGGTGCTGTTTATATCCGTTCTCGGCGCAAACGCGACCTAAAAGCCTCACTGTCGTCGTCGTTTTACGACGCAGTGAATCAGTGACAGCAGCAGCAGCAGCAGCATCGTCCTCTTTTTCTGTCTCCGTCTCAGTTTGGCTGCAGTCGCTGATCGACGGCAGCGTCTCTGACTTTAATGAAGTGTTTCTGTCTGAGAGAAAAGAAGCTGAAGAGACGACGACTCAATTTCTTTTTGTTGTCGTCTCTGTCACAGTGGAGCTGTGGTCCAGCTCTTCTGGGAGCTCTGTGCTCGGCCCTGCATTAGAGGAGGCATTGATTTGACGCACACACACACACACACACACACACACACACACACACACACACACACACACACACACACACACACACACACACACACACACACACACACAGCACTTAGCTGAATCAATGACGTTAGCCCTGACCTTAACGACCACAGCTCCACAGCTCTGACGCTGACGTTATTGCCTGCAAACGTCCGGTGAAAAGAGCAGTTTGTGAGTTTTTCTTTTTCTTTTTTAAAGCTCTTTGAAGAATCCACTTCATTTTGAGGATCTGAATCGATTTCACACCTCGTCTCTGCAGCTATTTCAAAGGTGTCAGAGCTGCTTTTAAGAAGAAAATCATTTGACTTCTTTACTCGCCGGAGGACTTTTATCAACATCTTTGATTTTGTTCACGTCATGTGACGTCTCTTTCCTGCTTTTAAAAACCCTTGCAGTTAAACATTATAGTATTTATAATAAATGTTATTTAAAAACACATTGAATTAACATGAAATCATGTAAGAAAACTCTGTTAAAAGGTTTTTGAACCAGAATTTTGGAGTTGGAGCTGAATTTTAACCACAATTATTGGCAATTCTCACACATTTACTGTCAATATCCTTTATTAAACATTAAAAAACTAAAGAAATACAATAGATTAGCTCATTTAACATGTTTTAAACCAGATTGTTTGTGTGAGAACGTCATGTGACGTCTCCTTCCTGTTTTTAAAAGCTGTTGCAGTTAAATATTATAGTATTTATAATAAATGTTATTTAAAAACACATTGAATCAACATGAAATCATATAAGAAAACTCAGTTAACAAGTTTTTTTAACCAGATTTTTTAAGTAACAGCAGAATTTTAACCACATTTATTTGACAATTCCATCATTTCTCACACATTTACTTTAAATATCATGTATTAAACAGTGAAAAGCTAAAGAAATAGAATAAATTAGCTCATTTAACATGTTTTTAAACCATTTTTTTTTGTTACAGCTGAATTTTTACCACAATTATTGGCAATTCTCACACATTTACTGTCAATATCCTTTATTAAACATTAAAAAACTAAAGAAATACAATAGATTAGCTCATTTAACATGTTTTTAAACCATTTTTTTTTGTTACAGCTGAATTTTTACCACAATTATTGGCAATTCCATCGTTTCTCACACATTTACTTTAAATATCCTTTATTAAACATGACAAATATAAAGAAACACAATAGATGAACTTATTTAACATGTTTATTAAACCAGATTGTTTGAGTTACAGCTGAATTTTAACCATAATTATTGGTAATTCCATTGTTTCTCACACTTACTGTAAATATCCTTTATTAAACTTTAAAAAGCTAAAGAAATACAACAGATTAGTGAATTTAACACGTTTTAAACTCAGCTAAATATTCCATGTTACATAATAAGGCTGTAAATGAGACGTAAGTTCTACCAAAGCACTAGTGGGCGGAGACTCCAGTGTGATTGACACCGTTGATGTACAGATCAAAGAAATATGGCGATATTATTCATGAGTTCTTTTCATTAAGACTTAGTCATTTCCTCCTCCTCCTCTTCCTCTTTGCTGGTGTCAGTTACCGCAGTAACAGAGTGTTTCTGTGGGCGTGGCTGAGTCTATGTGGGCGGGGCCGAGTCTCTGTGGGCGTGGCCGAGTCTGTGACTGACAGCAAATCTGCTGAGTGGAACACAGTCTTTGAGAGAAACAGCAGCATCTGTCTCTCGTCTTCTTTTTCAGCATCAGCACATTTTCATCTCCTCAACAGAAGAAAAACAAAAGAACATCCTTTTGTTTTTATTGACGTACAGATGAGAGGAGGCCGTCCTTCAGAGGAGAGGAGGTCACTGCTGCTTTAAAATCCTATTTTTACTCAATTGTAAACAGTTACACTACCAGGTTTATCCAGGGTTTACCCTCTTTCTTTTTTGTAAATATCCCTCATATTCTCTCAGTTTTAAGATTCTTAAGTCTTCTTTAAAAATAGGAGGAAAAAAACATGTTTTTGAGTCATTATCAAGGCTGCAACTAATGATTATTTTCATCATTGACCGATTGCGTCAATTATTTTGTCAATTATTTGCTTAGTTTGGTCCAGAAAATGTCCAAAAATGTCCATCAGTGTCTCAAATGTCTTCAAACTTGAGATGATTCACTTTTAATGATTTTGTTTTGTTTACGTGGAGCAAAAAAAACATGAAGTTACGATGAAACCTCTGCTAATGTTTACATTTAAATTAAATCCACCGCTGAATGAGGTCACATGACGTTAGGGGAGGACATTTTTAAGAAGCTGAAACATCAGAGAAACAGAATTAACTCAAAACTGATTAGTCACTATTATCAAATTAGTGACTGATTAATAATATATTACTATATATATATAGTGGACATATGTGAGGACGGAGGACACACTGAGTCTCTGCACCTGTCAGATAAACCTTTGAGTGACAGCTGTCCTACTGCTACTAAAGACGGTGGAGGAAAGTCCAGCGTATTGTCCCTTTAATTAGTCATTAGTCATGACTAATTCATGCTGCTCATCCATTCACTCACTCATCAGTGTGTCCTCGTCTCTGATTGGCTGCTGGGACAGCTGTGTGTGTGTGTGTGTGTGTGTGTGTGTGTGTGTGTGTGTTTACAGTGTAGCTGGACACATATGTTCAGATGGAGACGACAGAGAGATGACTGTCACTGAGGAGGAGGGGGTGAGAAGAAAGAAGGTAGAGGAGGTGAAGGAGGGGGAGGGGCAGAAGAAGAAGGAAGAGGAAAATAGGAGGTGAATTTAGAGGAGGAGGAAAGAAGAACCAGGAAGGAGGAGAGAGATGAGAGGAGATAGAAACAAAAGGATGGATAAGGAAAGGAACCAGGATAAGGAAAGGAACCAGGAGAAGGAAAGGGGAGTAGGAAGTGAGGACTTTTTCCATAAGGTGAGGACATTTCCTGGAAATTAGGACATTTTTAGGAAGTGAGGACATTTTGTAAGGTGAGGACATTTTTAGGAAGTGAGCATATTCTCCAAAAGAAAGTGAAGACATGTTCAGGAAGTGAGGACATTTTCAGAAGAAAGTTAGGACATTTTTAGGAAGTGAGGACATTTTCAGAAGACAGTGAGGACATTTTCATAAAGTGAGGACATTTTTAGGAAGTGAGGACATCTTTAGAAGATAGTGAGGACATTTTCACAAAGTGAGGACATTTTTAGGAGAAAGTGAGGAGATCTTCAGAAGAAAGTGAGGACAGTTTCAGAAAAAAACAGGACATTTTCAGAAGAAAGTGAGGACATTTTTAGGAGAAAGTGAGGACATTTTCAGAAGATAGTGAGGACATCTTCAGCAAGTGAGGACATTTTCAGAAGACAGTGAGAACATTTTTAGGAAGTGAGGACATCCTCAGAAGAAAGTGAGGACATTTTCTGAAGAAAGCGAGGACATTTTTAGGAAGTGAGGACATCTTCACAAGAAAGTGAAGACTTTCAGAAGAAAGTTAAGACATTTTCAGAAGAAAGTGAGGACATTTTTAGGAAGTTAAGACATTTTCAGAATAAAGTGAGGACGTTTTCAAAAGAAAGTGAGAATATTTTCAGGAACTGAGGACATTTTCAGAAAGTGAGGACATCTTCAGGTGATTTCAGAGAATAGTGGGAGGAGCTAACATGCTAAAGCGCTACATCCACATCAGGTGAAACCTCTCCCAACAGCTACATCAGTGTAGCATCATCATCATCATCGTCTTCACTGACCATCAGAAAAGTCTTTACATTTGTGTTTTCGTCCACATTAAATGTAAAACACCACCGTCCTCATGTTGATGAACATCTTTATCAGAGGAGACGCCTGCAGCAGTGTTTGCTCCTCACTCACTTTCTCCTGAGGAGGAGAACGAGGAGCAGGTGGTGGAGTGGGCGTACTTCAGTCCGGGCTCCTCCAAGGTCGGAGGGGTCATGATTTAATGGGCTGGTCCGTGTCAGCCAGAGTCTCTGCCTCGCTCTATTTTTATTGCCTCAGCTGGGGATTCTGGTGTCTCCGGGGCAGAGAGCTGGCACTGAGGCTTATTACCTCATTCTGATGCTGATGCTGCTGCAGAGACGGACGTTTGTTCCGTCTTCAAATATGGACCAAAATCCCAGCTCAGTAAAATATAAACAAACACCGTCTCCTCACTTAAATCCTGCGGCTCTGAACGAGAGGAAACTAAACAAAACAACTTCTAAATTTGAGTTATTTTCCATAATTGCCATTGTAGCAGTGATTTAAAGGCTTTCATTGCCCAAAAACCAACATTTGCCTGGAATTTCTGCTTACATGAAAACACCAAGTACTGTTTCTCCCACTCCTAAATCCTTATTTATCTTTAAATATTACTGAAAACAGAAAATCTTCATTTTCTTGTCAATATGTGGAGAAAAAGGTCACATTTCTTGATCAGTATTTGTATGAAGTCATAATATCCATATTAACATATGTGGAACGTCTCCATTTAACCATCAATATGTGAAGAAAATCTTATTTTACCTTTCAATATGTGTGAAAATGTACGTTTTCCCGATCAATATTTGTAGGAAATCAAGGTTTCACACTCATTAAAACATAATTTTCCAATGAAAACATGGAAGTGGAAGATGTGAAAATTATACTTGTCCCAATCGACATATGTAGAAAATCTTAATTTCCCACTCAATATTTGAGGCAAATGTTAACTTCTTTTGGAACTTTTCCTCATTTCCTTGTCAGTATTTGTAGAACATCTTCATTTCCCACTTACTGTTTGCAGGAAATCCTACTTTAGCCACTAATCTTTAGACAAATTTTCGTTTTCCAATTCATACCTTTAGAAAAACCTTAATTTTCATGTTAATAAGTGAAGAAAATGTGAAGTTACGCCAATGAGAACTCAAGCTAACAAGAAGTCACGCCAATGAGAAGTTACGCTAATGAGAAGTCACGCGAATGAGTAGGAAGATACGCCAATGAGAAGTTATGCCAATGAGAAGTTGCGCCAATGAGACGTTGCGCCAATGAGAAGTTACGCCAATGAGAACTCAAGCTAACGAGAAGTCACGCCAATGAGAAGTTACGCCAATGAGAAGTTACGCAACTGTGAAGTTGTGCCAATGAGAAGTTACGCCAATGACAACTCAAGCTAACTAGAAGTCAAGCTAACGAGAAGTCACGGCAATTACAAGTTACGCAAATGAAAAGTTACGCTAAATATTAAGTTACGCGAATGAGAAGTCACGCCAATGAGAAGTTGCACAAATGAGAAGTTTGGCAAATGAAAAGTTGCGCAGATGAGAATTTACGCTAACGAGAAGTACGCTAACAAGGAGTTACACTAACCAGTAGTTACGCCAATGAGAAGATACGCTAATGAGAAGTTACACACAACAAAGTGAGCTAACAGAAGAGTTAAAGGGCTTTTTCATGGATAAGAACTGGTTTTAGGGACTCTGGCGTATGAGGTTTGTGTGTGTGTGTGTGCGCGCGTGCGCGTAGGTGTGTGTGTGTGCTTTTGTGTGTGTGTAGGAGAGGATGAGGATTGTTGCTGACATGAAGAGCTGTGAGTCTGGATAATGTGGGCTTCGTTTGAAGTGAGGATGATCACTGATCCCTCAACACTCCAGCTACACAACACCGTTCACCCCCCCATCACACACACACACACACAGTCTTTGTTTTGTGGATGGAGGTTCTCCTCATGGAGGAGTCAGCAGCAGACTCTCTCCTCTCAGATCAGACTGAAATGAAACACGACTCAGGATTAGACGTCAGATCAGTGAACTCCTTCTCTTTTATCTGTCTCTCCTCCTCCTCCTCCCTCACTCACCCACTGTCTCCTCTGTTTACCTCCTCCTCCCTCTGTCTCCTCCCTCCACCTCCTCCCTCCTGCTGCTTTCCTCCATCAGTGTCTTTCAATCTCTCTCTTAATCTGGCTCATTATTCCCTCTTCCATCACTTAAAAGTTTCTCGTTAAGGGATTTTGTCGTCCGTCTTCGTCTCGTGAAAAGCCCAAATCCTCCCGATGAGGCCACATCATGTGAGAAGAGTTAGTAGATTTTTATTGTCCCAGAGACACAATGTGAGTTAATCCAGAGCCTGGTCATCGTTAAAGGTCCAGATTATGAGCAGAAACTAAAATACGACCCATAATGTGTGTCTTTGTAGACGCGGAGAATTACTTCAGCTTAAGGTTTTCACAGCCTGTGCCTTCGTGGAACGAGCTTTCCCCCCGGCAACAAGAAATGCTATTTTCCGATTGGCTAACAGATTGCTAATCCAAGACGAGCTGCGTGAAGGAAACTACACAGAGTTTTACCACTTTCTCAGCGTGAGAAATTAAATACGACGTGATGCTACGCGCGCGTCTGTTATTTCCACGCTTTGATGCTTAGCGTGAGCGTAACGGGCCGATACGCTAAAATGCGCTAGCTAGAACCCTGCTATTTATCAATTTAGCGTCATAATTGGTTCATTTCTGGATTATATTTCCCGTTCTTTCATCCCATTTTAGACGTAAACTTTGAGATTTGGTTGACATGTGGATTTAATAATAATCACAACAAACAAATGCAGTGTTTCCTGTTGGAGTTTTAAAAAAATCCACAGTTTCCTGTTTCCAAAAAACAACAATAAAGAAAACTGTGAAATTATTTCTAATCTGGAGCAGGAAGTGGTGGGTGTGAGGCTCACAGCCACAGAGGGATTAACAAAATAGTGTTAGAAAGTGTTAAATAAAAGAGAAAGACAAACATTTTTGTTGTTGTTTCTCTGTGGTCAGAGAAGATGACTCCTCCTCCTCCTCCTCCTCCTCCATGTTTGTTCTTTTTGAATCTCCTTCACCTGGTGACGTTTTCTCCTGCAGGGCAACAGCTTTTTTTCTTCTTCTTCTTTGGTTTTAAAGTGAGTCATCGTCTTCTTCTTCTTCTGACCACATCACACACTCCCACAGCTGATGATGATGATGATGATGCTGCAGTGAGGAGTGAATGTGGAGTCATGTTACCTGAGTGTGAGGCAGAGGAGAAAGAACACAGTGATAGAGTTCACAGCTTCAGGCAGAGACGTTGATACCTGATTCCTCGTCGTACGCCGTCCTTTCTCTGACCTGCTTTATTGTCAGGTGTTCACAGCAAATACATGGTTTCTTAACCCTGTACGTAACTCCGAGCGACATCCGCGACGCGTTTGGACAAGCCCTCTTTACATTACCGTAACTACGCCACGGTTTGTGCTATCGGAAACATTTCAGCGGATTATGAAAGCTCAGAACTTGCACTTCAACTGTTATTGTGGTAATTTCACTGATGCCGATGCAGGAAGCCGGGGCAAAAACAACGCCTTTGTCCTCCCCGCACGTTGCAATAAGCAAAAAAAAAAGACATTTTGAGGCTTACTCGTGAACCCGTGAAAAGGCCAAAAAATACCACAAAGTTATCCACAAACCTGTCTTTGTGTGCGATTTAGAACATGGTTTCAAGATGGCTAACTTACGGGCTAACTTAAGTTTTTTTGTGGCACTGAATCGTTTCCGAATTATTATGACGTGGTTTCAGTTTCACCACGTGGGTTAAACTCGGTTTCCCCGTTAAGCCACAGAGCTTTAGTCACATACCGATGTTGGTATTTCTTGGACGAACAGGTTCTCGGGGCTAACTTAAGAGGGCGCTGTTGAGCCATTTTGTGGCACTTGTCGTTTAAAAATTTGAATTGTATCCGAATCTTTATGATGTTGTTTCAGTTTCACCATGTGGGTTTAAGTTGGTTTCCCCATCAAGCCACAAAGCTTTAGTCACATGACTTCCTCCTCCTCCTTTTTGCGGGGTTTTTAATCGTAATTTACGTGCAGAAAAAACACAGAATTCTCCACAAAATGTGCGCATCTTTTCTTTTGAGATTTTGAAATGGTTCCAAGATCGTCTATCAACCCGATAACGTATATATCAACCAATTTTCTTTGGGCGAACGGGTTCTCGGGGCTAACTTAAGAGGGCGCTGTTGAGCCATTTGAGTTGTTTCTGAAGTAAAAAAAACAAACAAACAAAAGTAGCCTCGTATCACTGAGAAAACACTGGCTCTATGATGTGGTTTCACTTTGACCACGTGGGTTAAAGTAGGTTTTCCCTTCAAAGCCACAGAGTTTTAGTCACATGACTTTCCTCCTCCTCCTCTTCCTCCTCCTCCTCCTGGAGTCTACATTTGGTCATTGAAAGGACACAAACACCACAAATAGAAGGAAAATCTCTCTGAACTCTGGACGTGAAGTCTGCACATTCTCCAGGAACCATTTTACGCTTCTTTTGATCAAATTAGCCAGTGTAGATAAATCAAAGGCGCGGCTGAATAAGAAGGCAGTAATTGCTCCACCCTCCTCCTCCTCCTCTTCCTCCTCTTCCTCCTGAGGTTATCCCGGTGTTATCAGCTCTCCGTCTCGCTGCCTCTCTTCCTCGCGGCGATGCCCGATCTCTCCCGGCGCTCGTCTCCTCGTCTTATCTCGCACTTCAGGGAGAGGAAGTTCTTGGAGGGCTGAGCCCGGCAGATAACAGCTGACCTGAGTTTTTATTCATCTTCTTCTGAGGAAGCCGCTAACTGAACTCAAAAGCCTGACTGGATTATCTCAGCACCTCATGGTTTCTCCTCATCTGCTCCGTCCATCTCCCTGCACCTGTCGTCGTCTTCTTCTTCTTCTTCTTCTTAATGAAGCGTTTAAGCCTCTCGCCGACTTTGAGCTGGAGTTCAACCTTCTTTTAAACTCTTTTTAAACTCTTTGCTATCGAGTTTGTTCCAAAGCAGCTTTTTAATAAGACGTCTTAGGAGGAAAAAAAGCTGTAGAAACGTTAGGTTTCCTTCACCAGATTCACATCTGGGCCTCAACATATCGACCAGATTATCCCATCACCTCATGGTTTCTTCTTCCTCCTCCTCATCTATTCCATCATCTATTCCTCAGGAGTTTGAACTTGCTCCAAAACAGCTTTTAGGGTGTGAGGGTGTGATTTTTGCCCATTTTTCCAGAATAACTTTCAGTATCTGGCAGTTATTTTCACCATTAAAGGCGCCATATGTAAGAATGTGGTCAAAAACAGTTACTACATTCAAATTCAAAACACCGAGGTCTTTTAGGTTTCGTTTTCTGACGTATAGCTGGCAACCCGTGATTGCTCGGCAGCTGAGACTCTACTGACTGCAATGATTGGTAGACGGCGGTAGGTGGCGCCACATGACGCCAAAACATGATTTCAAAACATAAACATGATTTGCAGTCTGCAAAATATTATTTTTAATGCGAATATTTTGTCTGTACTGTTGTTGTTGGTGAGTTCAGTTTGTTATATGAACATTATTCCTGAGTCTCTGTGACATATTAGGAGGATTTTATGATTTATTACATAATGCACCTTTAAAGCCATGTTAAAATAGTGTAACCATTAACCAAATTTTAAATTTTAAATTTGAATAGCATAAAACATATTTAACCCTCAAGAGTTCCTTTAAAAAAAATCCCTAAAGTGTTCCTCGTGGCAGAAAACGGCCCCTTGCCAAAAACGGCTGTAAAAATATTATATGTTAATATTTTTTTCCACTTTAAATGAGTCAGTCATTTAAAGCTACTTCAGCCTGAAATATACATATCAAATATTAATATTTTTTTAATTTTAACCCATTAAAGGCCAGTTTGTTTTCACAACTCCACTATTTTTTTAATTGAAAAAAAACACAATAACGTCCATAAAATACATTTCAAGGAGAATTTTATTATAATTCTTATTAGGCCCTGGGATGCGTCAATGATTGGCAGAAACATTTATTTTGAAGCACTGTTATTTTTTTTACAGTGCCAGATTTTTCAAAAAAATCCCTAATTTGTACCTTGTGGCAGAAAACGGCCCCTTGCCAAAAACTGCTATAAACATATTATATGTTGATATTTTTTTCCACTTTAAATGAGTCAGTCTTTTGAAGCTCCTTCAGCCTGAAATATGCATATCAAATATTAATAAGATTTTAGATATTTTAACCCTGTTTTTATAGCAGTTTTTGGGAAGGTGGCCGTTTTCTGCCACGCGGGACACTTTAGTAAGTTCTCGCGTTGCTTAGCCATTTTAGGCTAATCCAAGAAACTGAGATGACAGTTCTAAAGTTTACCAAAGATGAATAGCCTTTGGAAAATTTGAGCTATAGTCATTCAACACAGACAAAATGGCTTAAGAATTAAAAAACAGAAAGCCACAAAAAGGGCCGAGGGACCCTTGAGGGTGGACAAAACCTGCTGGAAACTGCTGATTCTCCCGTTCCCCGCAACATCGTGAGTAAAATTACCGTAATAACCACAACACGTTGGCTTTGACGTGCGACTTCTCAGCTTTCAGAAAAACGTTGCTTACTTACATTGATGCAATCGTGTCGTCTGATGTCAAAGGGTTAAGAACAAGCACCACAAAACCAAAGACACAAAACCATAGACGCACAAAGACAATAAACGACTCAACAAATTCAATAAAAATACAGTGTAAGAAGTCAAATAAAGCAAATAAAAAACCCTAAAATATTAAAGCACTTTCTCCAGATTCAAACATCTCTTGTTTTACACGATGCTATCGACTCCATCGCGAGGTGGAAATGGTGTCTCGGGCCTTTTTGTCGCGGCAGACTGCACTGTCAGCGTTTCTCTGTTTTCAAAAAAAATAAATAAAGCGGGGGTGGGAGGGGACGATAAATAAATAATCCAGAAAGTCTGGTCGTAATTGAAAAGAGAGTGCGTTAAAGGTAGAGCCGCCGGAGCGCGAGTTAAGCTTATTAACGTCTTATCAGAGAGTGGCAGTGCATCTTATTTGCTGATTTTAAACCTGGACGATGATGGAGGCGACGCAGCAGCAGCAGCAGCAGGATGCAGTGGGAGGTGTCGCTCGACCTGCTGCTTCCTGGTTTTTAACCCTGTGGGACGAGGGGCGAGGAAGCTGCCGTGAAAAGTGTGCATCGCAGCAGATTTTCTAAATGTGTCTGCTGTGTTTTCTCTGTGTGTGACAGATGGAGCTGCCGACAGCGGGGAGCTGGACCTGAGCGGCATCGACGACAAGGAGATAGAGCTGGTACGTCCCCGTCTCTGGGGGGAGATTGTGACGATATTTGGGAGGTCATGTGACGTGGAAAAGGTTCATACAGGAATCTGTTGTCGCTCAAGTCACTCAGTGTGTTTACATTCACGTTAGAAGTCCGATTTTAGTCCGACTAAGTCAGCAATTCACTTTTCTTCATGTCTGATTAAAATGGAGCTAGTCTTAGTCAGACTAACATATACCTGGATAATGTGATTCATAGTCCGATTACTTACTGCATGTGTACACTTAGTCTGAGTAGAGTCGGACTTGGCATTTTGTGCAAGTACTAACTGTAAACATGTTAGTCTGACTAAAATGGAGCTAGCCTTAGTCGGACTAACATATCTGGATAATGTGATTCATAGTCCGATAACTGACTGCTTGTCCACACTTAGTCCGAGTAGACGGACTTGGTGTTTTGTTCACATACCAATATGTAAACACATTAGTCCGACTAAAATGGAACTAGTCTTAGTCAGTCTAACATACCTGGAAAATGTGATTCATAGTCCGATTAATCTTGCATGTGTGCGCTGAGTCGGAGTAGAGTTAGGCTTGCCATTTTGTGCATGTACTAAATGTAAACATGTTAGTCTGACTAAAATGGAGCTAGTCTTAGTCGGACTAACATACCTGGATAATGTGATTCATAGTCCGATTAATCTTGCATGTGTACGCTGAGTCGGAGTAGAGTCAGGCTTGCCATTTTGTGCATGTACTAAATGTAAACATGTTAGTCTGACTAAAATGGAGCTAGTCTTAGTCAGACTAACATACCTGGATAATGTGATTCATAGTCCTATTAATCCTGCATGTGCACGCTTAGTCCGGGTAGTTGGACTTGGTGTTTTATGCATGTACCAAAATATAATCACATTAGTCTGACTAAAATGGAGCTAGTCTTAGTCGGTTGGATAATGTGATTCATAGTCCGATTACTTACTGCATGTGTACGCTTAGTCAGACTGGAGTCAGACTTGTCGTTCTGAACACAAAACCAAAATGTCCTCCGTGGTCTTTGACCCTGAAGTAGAAGAAGACATTGTATTTTTGTACACGGCCAATAAATCCAGTTTCTCCGCCTCACGTATACTCGGACTAAGCTTAGTCAGACTACAGGCAGTAGCTCAGTGGGATTGTGTTGATTGTGTCCTTTTGTGCTCCTCAGTATCTGCTGGACGACAGAGAAGTGAAGATCAAGACAGCGCTGTGGATGGCAGAGAACTCAGACTACCTCAAACAGCAGAGAGGTTTGGGTTTTCACCTTCATTAACAGACGGAACAGAGTTTAAACCTCCAGTGTTTATCTGGTGACTCTGCTGCTGCTGCTGCTGTGACTCTGCTGCTGCTGCTGCTGTGACTCTGCTGCTGCTTATTATAGACCACGTTATCTGCCTGTGTGTGTGTGTTCACGCTGTTTTTGTCTTTACAGAAAAGGAGGCGAAGATAGCGAAGGAGAAGGAGCTGGGCATCTACAAAGAGAAGAAGGTAAGAGCAGAGGTCTGCTGTACAAACTAAACTAAAGATAACAGACAACAAACACCTTCACAAGACTGTTTTATTCTTAGTCTGACATTTAGAAGACGTGTCCACAGACACACACACAACATGTTCCTCTACTTATCGTCCTCACAGTCGTGTTTTGTTGTTTCCATTTATTTATTTCACCTTCACAACATTTAACTGATAAACTGACCACCTCCTGTTGTCCTTTTTTATTAGAGGTCAAAGGTCACTCATGAGTGTGTGAGCAGGAAATATGACACATGGATTCACTACAGACAGACAGAGAGACAGTCAGAAAGACAGACAGACGGAGAGACAGAAAGACAGACAGTCGGAGAGACAAACAGTTGGAGAGACAGACAGTCTGAAAGACAGACAGTCGGAGAGACAGACAGTCCGAAAGACAGACAGTTGGAGAGACAGACAGATGGAGAGACAGAAAGACAGACAGACAGTCGGAGAGACAGACAGACAGACAGTCGGAGAGACAGACAACCGGAGAGACAGAAAGAAGGAGAGAGAAAGACAGAAAGACAGACAGGTGGAGAGACAAACAGTCGGAGAGACAAACAGTCAGAAAGACAGACGGAGAGACAAACGGAAAGACAGACAGTCAGAAAGACAAACAGTCGGAGAGACAAACAGTCGGAGAGACAGACAGACAAAGAGACAGACAGACAAAGAGACAGACAGTCAGAAAGACAGACTGTCAAAGAGACAGACAGACATATACAGTTGCTGTGACTCAGTCTGTTGTTATTGCTCATCTCTCAGTCAGACTGAACATCTGCTCGTCGTCTTTAAACTGCAGTGAAACACAGACGTAATGAGACGTGGAGCTGTCTGACAACACACACACTCTCACACACACATACATAGACACACACACACTCTCACACACACACACACACGTCAACAAATCAGCGATGCGTCTCCTTGGTCGCTGTGTCTTCACACATGGCGTCTCCTTCTGTGTCTCGTAAACTGATGGTACAGTAAAACTCTGGAGAGTCAAAGTGCTGTTGTCAGATAAATGAGCGTCTGATGACATCACTGAGATAAAGACCTGTGTTCAGCTCTCTTCGTCTGCTGCTCTGAACTCATTCACAGGGTGAATGTCTCGCTCCTCCGGGACCTTAATGGTCCAAAGATGATTCCCAGATATCATCTGAGCATCTGCAGAGTCCATCTGGAGCTCTCCTTCAGATTATAATCTCTTCCTAAGTGATGTGTTCTGGTTTCAGCCCAGAGGTTCGTGTAAGAAGCGAGCGCCGATCAGAGCCAACACGGCCGACGAGGCCATCGAGAAGATGCTGGAGCAGAAGAAGATCTCGTCCAAGATCAACTACGACGTCCTCAAGGACCTCAACGTCAAGCCGGGCTCCAGCCCCGCCCACAAGGCCGAGGAGGCCACGCCCAAGAGGGAGGCGTCCGCCGTCAAGCTGACGGGACGCAACCGCAGCTCGCCGCGAGGAGCCTCGCTGAGCCTCAGCACGCCGCTAAGCACTCTGGGAAAAAGGTGAGTGGGGTTTATTGTTTTTGTCTGAAAACAAACACAAACAGTCCCTCAGAGGTCAGAGGTCAGGTGTTTCTCTGACGTCTAAATTAATGGTCAACTATTTTGATCGTCCATTATTAATCGGTTTGAAGCTTTTTTCATGATTAAAACAAAATTTCTGATCGTTTTGGCTCCAAAATAAGAAAATAATTGACAGATTAATCGATTAGGAAAATGATCGTTAGTTGCAGCTCGACTTTAATCCTTGAAGTTAAGGTAAAATAAGACATGACGTAGCTCATAACGCTAACAGCTGCTGTGAGGACGATGATGTGTAGAAATCAGCTTAAAAACTTTAATTCCCGTTCTTTTATTTACGTCTTTGAGGAACAAAACAACAGAAATGAATTCAACGAAGTGATAAATAAGAATAAATAATAAAAAACCATAATAAGATGGTAAAATACCTGAAGCTCATGTGTGTGCTTTGACCAGGAAGTGTGAAGTGTTTCAAAGACAAATGCACGGGGAAAAAATGCTAATATTTCCCTACAGGAAGTGAATTGAGAGCTTTTATGAGTTTTAATATTTTATGCATTAGAATCTACAATTTTTGCCCAAATGTCAGTGTTTTCACAGTTATTCATTGATAAAATCTCATTGTTTCTGTACTTTTGCACACCTAAAACTAATTTTGTTCGGCTTGGCTAGTGGGAACGCAAAATGTGCAAAAGAACGGACCGTGATAAATACCTCCCCCTTGGTTTTGAGCGCCCTCAACCGTAAATTCCCCCTCATTGAGGGAAGTGGTATTGGGACACCACAACATGCAAATGAGCCTAGTGAACGCAACGAACATGCTAACCTACGTCACATGTTGACAATTCTACCGGTGGAGCGTGCTACTATTTTCATTCAGGAAAAATGACGGTGGATCAGCTGTTACGTTGGTTGCGTTTTGTTTTTCTCCGTCCTCGTAAACGATGTATCACGAATGTGATTGAAATCTGAAGTCCAGGGTATTTGTGTTCAAGTGAACGGCGGTGCACACATCCAAAACGCTGACAAAACTTACAATATTACAGCATGTTACAATGTCGAAGTGTTATGCTAATGTCAGAAAATAAGTGACTATTTATGAAAGCAGCTAGCTAGCTTCCGAGAGAGTATGCCATGTCATGTGGCTCATGTAGAGCCACATGACCTCGAAGCACTTGGCAAATAGCCACTAGCTAGCTAGTTAGCGAGCTGCTTTCATAAATCGTCACTTATTTTCTGACGTTAGCATAGCACTTCGACATTGTAACGTAAGCTTATTTCCGACAATATATTACAACGAAATTGTTCCTCGGCAGACGTGGCCGCCATGTCAGCCGGCTCGCTGAATTCGCAAAGCATCATGGGTAATTCCTTCTTTCACTACAAGTTGATTATAAGGGAAAAATACAATTTCCCCTTGTTCCCCGCTACACGTGAACGCGCAAAATTTAGGGTTAGGGCAAAAACGTGGGGTTAGGGGAGGTTTTGGGGCGGGGCCTAAGGCTGAGTTCAGTGTGAATCCTGTGTTTGAGTCGACTGCTCTGCTTCATGACGTGGGTTTTTTTTAACTCGGTAAAACGATGACGCGGCGTTTTCCAAGGCTTCTTTCCTTCCAGGATTTGTCTGCGGCTTCTTTCATCAGAAACCTGATCCTCGGCCGACGCTTTCTCGTCAACTTAATGGGTTTTTCAGCAGCGCAGAGAAAATCTTTTTTCAGTTTGTTTGGTGTGAGGAGGAGGAGGAGGAGGGGGAGGAGGAGGAGGAGGAAGAGGAGGGGGAGGAGGAGGAGGAGGGGGAGGAGGAGGAGGAGGAAGAGGAGGGGGAGGAGGAGGAGGAGGAGGAGGAGGGGGTTGGTGTTGGATTGGTTTGCTCCAGTTCTGTTTTTTAAACCTCTTTCAGTTCATCTTAAAGCTTTAGAGGAGTCCTATAGCAGCAGCTGTGTGTGTGTGTGTGCGTGTGTGTGTGTGTGTGTGTGTGTGTGTGTGTGTGTGTGTGGTTAGCCCAGCTTCACTATCATCTGGTTACACTTTGCTTCTCCTCGGTTAAAAACCTGAGTTAAAACACTGCGTTTTGGTCCGAAATGAATCCGCTCCCGCACTTGTTTTTCTCCATTAAAAACAAATAAAAACACAACAGAGAGAGAGAAAACATATAAAGAGAGAGAAATAATCCACTTTAATGAAACACTTCTATGTCTGTTTGAGCTTCAGTTAAATCAGTTTTTCCTCATAGATTAAGATGAAAAGATTTGACCTTTGACCTCTGATTTGACCTTTTAAAACCTTATTATTATTCAGTTTAATAAATCTCACAAATCCACCGTTTAGTTTTATTCATCGTAAATTAAAAAGAAAACAAAGACAAACAAGAAAAGAGGATAGTGAAAGTTAAACATAAGAAGCTTGAACATTAAAATAATGTAAAAATATAAAGTGTTAAACTAGGGAATTGATCAAAACTTACACAAATATAATAAAGACTTCAGAGAATTGGGAAAAATCAAAGAAAAAGCAGAAGTGGAATTCAAAGAAAAACAAAATAATATGAAGATAGATGCTTTTTAACAGAAAAAAAACACTTATTTCATCTTGTAAAAGTGATTTTTTTCAAATTATAAAAGAAATGACGATGCAAAAAAAAGCAAATGACCTCTGAAGAATCAAACTATGCGTGAGAGAAACACAATCTCAGGGGAAAACACACACACACTCTCACTCACACACTCTCTCACACACAGTGACAGAATGATTGATGACACAGATTATGACAGATTAAACCACGTCCCGTTACAAAACGGTAACGTGACACTTTATTGATCTGTGCGAGGAAACGACGCTCTGTGCACTCGCTCTGCTCCACAGGGAGGTCAGAGGTCAACTGTCACCTGTGTGTGTGTGTGTGTGTGTGTGTGAGAGGACCAGTCATGTATTTATATATGTGTATATGTATATATGTGTATATGCATATATATACATATACACATATATGTATATATGTGTATATATATGTATATGTGTGTATATGTATGCATATGGGTGTATAAATATATGTCTATATATCTATGCATATATGTATATATGTCTCTATATGTATACATACACACATATATATGTATATATCTCTATATATGCATATATATATACATATAAATGTTCTATGTAAAGTTGTGTGTCCTCACAGACTAAACTCTCTGTATTTTCCCTGATGTTTTTGATTCGTTCACTGACTCATACGCCGACAGGAAACACAGATTAATAATTCATAGTTTTCTAAAAGTCAGGTTAATCCCACAGCCGTGGAACGACCGCACACACACACACACACACACACACACACACACACACACACACACACACACACACACACACACACACACACACAGATTTGAGACGCTCCACTTGTCTAATGGCCGCTCGCTGCCGGAGCGTCTAATCCGCCGCTCGTCTCCTGCTCCGTGAATGAAAGAGCGTCTGGTTTCACCTCGTCCTCAGTCTCTCCCTCTCTGTCTTTGAAGACCAGCTTCATATTTTTAAGAATGGACCCCCTCCCCAAACCCCCCCCCCCCCCCCCCCGTTCTCTTAAAAACTCACTCCTGCTTTGACTGAATCATCGATGCAGAAGTGAGCTGTGAATCATTCATGTCTCACTTTCTCTGAATGAAAAACTCCCCCCAAAAATGGCTGAACTCTGCACTTTTGTCACGTCGGATGCACAAACAGAGAGAGCTGTGGACCCCTGTGGTGTTTCCAGCCTTCAGCTGCTCTTCCCCCTCCAGCCATTAGCAACAAGAACAGGCCCTGGAGCCTGGAGCCTGGAGCCTGGAGCCTGGAGCCTGGAGCCTGGAGCCTGGAGCCTGGAGCCTGGAGCCTGGAGCCAGAGACAGCGTCCATGATAATCTTCCTGTGCAGCAGTGACGGTTGAGGGCAGAGCTGAGGGCAGAATGGTGTCTTTCAGTGCGTCTGAAAAGGTTGTTGTGCTGCTTATTGAGGCCTGTGGAGGTCGAGCAGAGACGACCTGCTGACAGAGCAGCCATTGTGCCGTCTGGAGGCCTCGCTCTGGGGCTACACTGAGGCTTTGTGCTGCTCCTGGTTCCTGCTCCTCCTCCTCCTCCTGCTGCAGGGTGAGATCTGGTGGATCCAGACTCTGAGGAGCAGCCTGGAGCTCAGCTCTGTTTCCTCTTCCTCTGAAGCTCTGACCCACAAACCTCCATCTTCATCTCCTCAGTCCTTCATCTTCATATGTTTTTATAACCTTGTTTATCATGACTTCACCGTCAGTCGTCATAGTAACGTCTGCGTGAAACTGACGTGACGTGGTTTTATCTACGCAACACACACACGCACACACTTATAAACTCACTCATTCATTCACTCACACAATCACTCATTCACTTACACTCACTCACTCACTCACTCACACATTCACTTATAAACTCACACATTCACTTATACACTCACTCACTCATTCATTCACTTATACACTCACACATTCACTTATACACTCACTCACTCATTTACTTATAAACTCACTCACTCATTCACATACACTCACTCATTCTTTCACTTATATACTCACTCATTCATTCACTTATACACTCACTCACTCATTCATTCACTTATACACTCACTCATTCCTTCACTTATACACTAACTCACTCACTCATTCACTTATACACTCACTCATTTACTTATGAACTCACACATTCACTTATACACTCACTCACTCATTCATTCACTTATACACTCACTCACTCATTCATTCACTTATACACTCACACATTCACTTATACACTCACTCACTCATTTACTTATAAACTCACACATTCACTTATACACTCACTCACTCATTCATTCACTTATACACTCACACATTCACTTATACACTCACTCACTCATTTACTTATAAACTCACTCACTCATTCACATACACTCACTCACTCATTCTTTCACTTATACACTCACTTATTCATTCACTTATACACTAACTCACTCATTCTTTCACTTATACACTCACTCATTCATTCACTTATACACTACCTCACTCACTCATTCACTTATACACTCACTCATTCACATACACTCACTCACTCATTCATTCACTTATACACTAACTCACTCACTCATTCACTTATACACTCACTCATTTACTTATGAACTCATTAACTCACTCACTCACACTCTCACAGGTGTATACGTCAGTCGTTCCCCTCCTCCACAGTTGTATTATATTATGGGATGTTGCTAAAACCATAGATGTGAGTCGACCTTCACCTGAGGTGAAGGACAAAAACAATCATCTCTTCTTGTCTCCTCTCTCCTCCATTTCCTCCCTCTCTCCTTCCTTGTCTCCTCTCTCCTTCCCTCACCTCCTCCTCTCCTCAGGTTATTTCCCCTCCATTTCCTCCCTCTCTCCTTCCCTCTCTCCTCTCTCCTCACAGTAACAGCTTCTGTCCACAAACTTCTCCTCCGTCTGCTTCGTCCCACTTTTCCTCCTGTTTTTGTTTTTGTCCTCTATCTCTATCTCTTATCTCTCTATCGTCTCACCTACTTTTCTAATCCTTGTCTCAGTTAAAATCCTCCAGCGTTTAAACCTTCAGGCCTTTTGTCCTCCAGCGTCTCATGAACCACTTCCTTTTCTTTCTCTTTTTTTTGTCTTTCATCTTTTCTCTTCATCTTTTTCTGTTTACTCTGCAGTTATTTACAATTTACTGCATGTTGAAGTAGTCTGTTAATTAGTGTCTTAGTCTGACTAACGTTTTTACGTGACGTTAAGGAAACTAAATGTGTGTCTTAGTCTGACTAAAACATGTTTACGCAAAATTAAGGAAACAAAATGTGTCTTAATCAGACTAAAACATGTTTACGCAACATTAAGAAAACCAAATTAGTGTCTTAGTCTCACTATGGAAACCAAATTAGTGTCTTAGTCTGACTAAGGAAACCAAATTAGTGTCTTAGTCTCACTATGGAAACCAAATTAGTGTCTTAGTCTGACTAAAACGTGTTTACACGACATTAAGAAAACCAAATTATCATCTTAGTCTGACTAAATCGGGTTTACGCGACATTAAGAAAACCGAATTAGCGTCTTAGTCTGACTAAAGCGGGTTTACGCGACATTAAGAAAACCGAATTAGAGGGTTAGTCTGAGTAAAGCGAGTTTACACGACATTAAGAAAACCGAATTAGCGTCTTAGTCTGACTAAAGCGGGTTTACATGACATTAAGAAAACCGAATTAGCGTGTTAGTCTGACTAAAGCGGGTTTACGCGACACTAAGAAAACCAAATTAGCGTCGTAGTCTGACTAGGCGGGTTTACGCGACATTAAGAAAACCGAATTAGCGTGTTAGTCTGACTAAAGCGGGTTTACGCGACATTAAGGAAACCGAATTAGCGTGTTAGTCTGACTAAAGCGGGTTTACGCGACATTAAGAAAACCGAATTAGCGTGTTAGTCTGACTAAAGCGGGTTTACGCAACATTAAGGAAACCGAATTAGCGTGTTAGTCTGACTAAAGCGGGTTTACGCGACATTAAGGAAACCGAATTAGCGTGTTAGTCTGACTAAAGCGGGTTTACGCGACATTAAGAAAACCGAATTAGCGTCTTAGTCTGACTAAAGCGGGTTTACGCGACATTAAGGAAACCGAATTAGCGTCTTAGTCTGACTAAAGCGGGTTTACGCGACATTAAGGAAACCGAATTAGCGTGTTAGTCTGACTAAAGCGGGTTTACGTGACATTAAGAAAACCGAATTAGCGTCTTAGTCTGACTAAAGCGGGTTTACGCGACATTAAGAAAAGCGAATTAGCCTTAGCCTAACTAAAACGTGTTCACGCGACATTAAGAAAAGCGAATTAGCTTCTTAGTCTGACTAAAGCGGGTTTACGCGACATTAAGAAAAGCGAATTAGCGTCTTAGTCTGACTAAATCGGGTTTACGTGACATTAAGGAAACTGAATTAGCCTTAGCCTAACTAAAACGTGTTCACGCGACATTAAGAAAAGCGAATTAGCGTCTTAGTCTGACTAAAACGTGTTTACGTGACATTAAGGAAACCGAATCGGTGTCTAAGTCTGAATAAGGAAACCAAATCAGTGTCTTAGTCTGACTAAGGAAACCAAATTAGCGTCTTAGTCTGACTAAAACGTGTTTACGTTAGACATCATCTCTGTTTGTGTGTGTGTGTGTGTTTGGCTTCTTTCCCTCTGTTATCTTGTCTTTCAATGTCACCCTCATCCCTTCATCCCTCCCTCCCTCTCACTCTCAGCCTCTCTGGACTCACTGTACCGGACACTTTTCAGGTTCAGACGTCCCATGCGCTCCCTCCTCCCTCCTCCTCCCTCCTCCTCCCTCCTCCTCCCTCCTCCTCCCTCCTCCCTCCTCCTCTCTCCACCTCCCTCTGCTGCCAAACAGACCCTCCCTGTTCCCTCCATCCCTGCTGCAGCGTGGAAAAGCAGCCTTCCAGAAATAGCCCAGATAATTGCCCTCCAGTGATGTTGTTTTTTTTCTTTCCTCTCCATGCACTTCTCCACTCCTTCATCTCCTCTTTCTCCTTCCTTTTTTGTCTTTGGAGAACTTGTCTAATTCCAGGAGAAAGGGAAAGAAAAGAATAGAAAAGAATTCCTGAGTGCATTTTTGTTCTCTTCTGTCCTCGGTGGGAGGGGAAGCCAGAGGCGGCCATTTTGGTCAGTGTTGGTTTTCCAGAAATGTAACTCAGCACTTTCAGTTGTTTTTTGTTTTTTTTCGTCCAGATGTTGTGACTAAAACTACTTTATTCTCCAGAGTTTAAGAAGCAGGAAATGCTTCGGCAGGTGCCATCACATGAATAAAAATCACTTTATTTATTTATTATTATTATGATTATTTTAAATCTTTACATAAGAGAGGAAAAATCTCCACTTAGGATGTTTTTCCTTGTTGTGTGACCAGCTGTGTGTGTGTGTGTGTGTGTGTGTGTGGGGGGGGGGGGGTGTAATTAGTCTGTGGTTTGCAGGCCCTCCCTTTAAGCCTCTGATCCTCCTCCTCCCCTCTTTCTCCCCCTGTAAACTGTGACCAATGAGCCGTTGGATGCTGGTGGATGTTTGCAGTCATGCAAACACAGAGTGGGCGGGGGTCACGGGTGCTATAGCAGGCCTCCTCACCCCCTCACCCCCTCCTCACCCCCTCACCCACTCACCCACTCACTCACACATTAACATGACGTGTGTGCGCGGCTCATGTTTCCATTGAAATTCAAAGCTCGGTTTTTGGAAACTGTGAGCGTTTGAAGAACGAGTGGAGCAACAGTTGTTAAAGCTCAACATCGCTCGTTTTATTGTTTTATTTATTCTTTAACATGTTTTTAACCCGCAATAAAAACCCTGTTAAGATGAAACACCTCTTATATGTAGCAGGGTACCCGCAAGGTCTTTAAAAGTCTTAAATCCAATCATTTGAATTTAAGGCCTTGTCTTAAAATGTCTTAAAGTCTTAAAAATCTATTAACGTGACTTTTATTTAAAACGTACATAAACTTCTGTGAAATGTTTCTGTTTTTGAGGATGCGATAACAACAATAACTACAACACGAAACTAAAGTAGGTCACCTGTGCTGCCCGGTGACAATTTATCGAGCACCACTAGCTAGTGTGCTGTGCGCGCGCCGCAGTGTGTTTAGCTTAGCATAGCAGCGGAGAAAACTTAACAAAAGCCCACAGCTAAGCCGAATTGCAAGTTCAACGATTTGTGGCTCCAGTTTTCCTTCATGTCTTTTGTACTTTTTTGCCAGTATGGATTTAAAATGGGTCTTAAATTGTATTCATTATGGTCTTAAAAAAGTCTTAAGTCTTAAATGTGTAGGCAGCAGAACGTACAGTAGTAGAAGTAGGATTCACATTTATATTATTACTTTTTTTGGAATGACCCTGAGGACTTTTGGCACTTAATATATTTTTATATTTAAATGATATGTTAAATTCATTTTTAATATTAAGCACAGGCTGCATGACGTTCACCAGAGTCTTTATTTTGCCATTTGTGCATAAACCAGAAAGAAGGGATGACAAAGAAGAGGTGCTAAAGAATAAAAAAAAATACAATAACATAGAAATAACAAAGTAATAAAGTTATAAAAGTCCCGAGTGCAGTAGAAATGAATAAGCTAAGGTACTCCTGAGTGTAAAGGAGCTGTAAAACAAGGAAGGAAATGAAGTTTGTGTTTTTATTGTTTTTTTTTTCACTCATTTTTAACGACACTCGCTGATATATAGAGTTTTATAGAATAAAATGCACCGTGTTCTTTGACGTTTAAATCTTTAAAGGTGCATTATGTAATCAATGATAAAATCCTCCTAATATGTCACAGAGACTCAGGAATAATGTTCATAACAAACTGAACTCACCAACAACAACAGTACAGACAAAATATTCGCATTAAATAAATCTTTTGCAGACTGCAAATCATGTTTATGTTTTTAAATCATGTTTTGGCGTCATGTGGCGCCACCTACCGCCGTCTACCAATCATTGCAGTCAGTAGAGTCTCAGCTGCCGAGCAACCACGGGTTGCCAGTTACGTCAGAAAATTTTGAATTTAAATGTAGTAACCGTTTTTGGCCACATTCTTACATATGGCACCTTTAAGTTGTGTTTCCATCACCCTTAGAAATGTGTAAAACTGAAATATCGCAATAAATAAATAAAAAGTTTAAAAGGAAACCCCTGATTATAGAAAAGACGGTGTTTTTAGACGAGTCGATGTGAAAGTTTATGTCAAGAAAGTGTCATAGAAAGACTTTGAAGACCAGTTCTTTCAGATGTTGCTAAGTTGTCGATTAGATATATCGCTAAGTTGTCGCTCACTTGTCGCTCAGATGTCACTCAGATGTTGCTTAGATATATCGCTCAGTTGTCGCTCAGATGTCGCTCAGATATGTCGCTCAGTTGTCGCTCAGATAAATCGCTCAGTTGTCGCTCAGTTGTCGCTCAGATATATCGCTCAGTTGTCGCTCAGATGTCGCTCAGATATGTCGCTCAGTTGTCGCTCAGATAAATCGCTCAGTTGTCGCTCAGTTGTCGCTCAGATATATCGCTCAGTTGTCGCTCAGATATATCGCTCAGATATCGCTCAGATGTCGCTCAGATATGTCGCTCAGATATGTCGCTCAGATGTCTCATGTTCTTTCAGCCTCTAACTCAAAGTCAAAGTCTCGCGGGATGAGAGTTTGTTACGAGAAAAACGGGATGTTAGCGAAACTGAACTTTTATGAGCTCGTACGCAAGAACTTTTTGTTGACATTTTAGAAAAAAATCGCTTTTATTTTGCGGGAAAAAAAAACTCTTTAACGGACACACCACTGAAATGTTGAGGAAAGTCTAAACTGTAATACTTTAATCTGGATTAAATACACATTCTGTGAGTGTTTCAGCAGCAGCAGCAGTTTCCCCTGCGCTGCCTCTTCCATCCAAACACTTCTTCTTTTTCTCAGCGGCTCAGAGTCTTTGTTCTCACACTGTAACTAATGGAACAGCCAGGACTGGAATTTCAAGGCCAAAACTCTTAAACTGGGCCATTTGGAAAACATCCCAGTTCTCATCCGCAGCTTAGCCACAGTTAAAAAAAGAAAAAGAAAAGAAGAAGAAGAAAAATAGCTCAGGCAGCAAAGCAAAAATGTTGACAGAATAAAGGAGTGGATGGTGTTGTTGTAGTTCATGGCCTCATGAGGCGTGAACGTCTTTAAAAAGAGTCTTAACTGTGAGAAACACTCAGGCTCTAACTCCTTTATCTGCACTCTCTCTAAAAACCACACATCATTTCTACATTTTAACTCCTCGTCTTTGCCCGTACTTAAAATCTTCAAATTAAGTTTACAAATAAAGCCCCGCGTTGAGATTATCCCACTGCGCTCGTTTCATATTTAAAAATGTACTTTACCTCTTAATCCCTGACCCTTTTTTCAGGCTCCTGCTCAAAAATGACACGTCCAAACTAAACAGATTATATCTCTGCAATTACAGTTGCTCTGGAATGAATGATCCAATCAGGCCGGGAATTGTCCCCCAAAGCATTCTGGGAGATGTAGTTCTTTGAAATAAGTTGTTTTGATAAACAGGTAAAGGTAAGAAAAGATTTTGGAGTTGTTTTGCTCCCGTAGCGTCTGCTATCTGAGATGTCGCTCAGATATCGTTCGGATGTCGCTCAGATGTCGCTTAGATATCGCTCAGATATATCGATCGGATATATCGCTTGGATATATCGCTCAGATATATCTCTCAGATGTAGCTCAGATGTCGGTCAGATATATAACTCTGATATTGCTCAGATATAGGCCAGATGTTGCTCAGATATCGCTGAGATATCGGTCGGATAACTTTCAAATGTCGCTCAGATGTGGCTCGGATATTCTTCAGATATCGCTCAGATGTCACTCGGATATATCGCTCAGATATCGCCAAGATATCACTCAGATATCGATCAGTTATTTCAGATGCCGCTCAGATATATCGCTCAGATGTCGCTCAGATATATCGCTCAGATGTCGCTCAGATATCGATCAGTTATCTCAGATATCGGCTGCCAGTTGTCGGCCAGTGGCTAAACGGCCTCCCCTCAATCGCCTTTTCAGCTCAGGCTTAGTCTCATTGGCAGTAAGAAGATTAGCAACGAGCCGCTAAGCTCAACACAGAGAGTGAGACAGTGAGATAGAAAGTGAGACAGTGAGATAGAGTGAGACAGATGAGAGGACAAAGACAGGAAAGAGGCGGGGATTAATTGACAGGATATAGATTTGAGTTTAGTGGCGTTGTCGTGGCGTTGTTGTCTCTTTTGTCGTTTAATTGTCGGCTGTTTTCTGTAAAAACTTCGCTCGGCCTCAGACGTGATTTGACATCGTACGACGTCTGTAAGTTTGTGTGTGCGATGAATTTTATACCCACGAAAAATCTGTGCACGGAAACTTTCAAAGAATCATTCAAATAATTTATTCTTCCACTGCGTTAGTGATCAATCATACTTTTGACCTCATCTTTGTTGTATATTTTCTACATGACGGCTCGTACCATGTCCGCCTACGCGGGGGTGGACTCGTCCTTTTAGGAGAACGCCGCGTGTTCCCTCGTTGTTTTTTTCTCCGCCCACTGATTTATACGTCGACCTCCGAGCGGGCGGCAGGAGCCACTCCCCGCTGATGTTAACGGTCGCCATGGAGACCAAAACGTCTGCCTCCACCCCCCCGTCCCGCGGCGCTGTTGACGGCCGTTTGACCCCTGACCTTTGTGTCACTGACTTCCAAGGCTGTTTCCTGGTGAGCAGAGATTAATCACTGCTGTCAGACGGAGAGATTAAAAGTCTGAAAACATCACAGCATATTTAGGTTTATTATTATTATTATTATGAGCATGTTATTTAAATGATAAATGTCTTTTTCTTTGTCACGTTGACCTTTAAACAACGTAAAAATTAAGAAGAAAACAACACGTTAGAGAATATATTATGTTTAATGAGTAATATTGAAATATTTACTCCACAAATGTTAGTTTTTATATAAAAACAAAGGTCTAACTATATATAATATCATAAATATGTTGGTGTAGTGCAGCTGGTGGTCGATATGGAGATAATAAGACACTTTTTTTATTTTTGTTCATATATTTGATCTGTTTTTCCTGAGGAAATTTCAGTGAAAATGTGAAGGACGTGTTGTTTTTAAAAAAAATCATGAACTCATTTGAACAAAAGTCTCTTTAAAGTGAGCAAAACAGAAGTGAGGAGGTGAAACAAGACACAAAAAAGAAGAAGTTGAACACAAACTGAAAAAAGACTCTACCTAGGTTAGAATAATATAAGATTGAGATTCAAAATAAGATCATAAATCCAGTTGGAAACTGAGATTATCATCATTTATTACCCTCTGTTTGGAGATTCTTCTTCCTCCTCCTCTTCTTCTTCGTAATGTTATTGCGTGTATTATGATATGGATAATGACATTATTTCCGTTCATTAGTTTGTGTCCGGAGCACACGCGCACACGCACACGCACGCACACACACACACACACACACACACACACACACACACACACACACACACACACACACACACACACACACACACATACACACACACACACACATACACACTGTAGATAAAGTGTAAATGAGAGGAGACGCAGCAGGACGTCACTTTATAAGAGCTGTAAAATGACGATGACGAGGTTTTATTTTATTAACACGGCTGTGAAACAGGAAATGAACTCACACACAGGAAGTGACTGTGTTTGGATCATAAACGACAGCAGTGAGAGCTTTCATTAGAAAATACTTTTAAAAAAGTCTCCAGAGACTTTGAGAGAAAGAATCAGAGGAAAATCATCTCCTCACTGTTTTATTCTGCTTATATGGACGTGGATTATATTTAAGGAGCATTCCACAAAGTATTATTATCATTAATAATGATATTATTATTAATTCACATGAAACTAGCAAACACAACTAAACACGAGTCCTTGGAGAGATTAATTATTCTGTGGAACTGCTGAGGTCAAAGGTCAAACTCTTCATCTCTGACAAAAACATCTTAAAACACACGAAATAACTAAAATAACCTCATAAAACTGAGTGAAATGAACAAATAAGGAAACTCGGCATTGTAATATGAGGGATTAAAGAGTCACGTCAGTCTTAAAGTAAGTGTTTTTATGACACAAATAAAACAGAATAAACACAAATGAAGTGAGAATCAAAGCACATTAATCCACCAGGTGTTTACACGTATATTTGTTTAGATTATTCATTATTATTCAATAATCCTGAGGATTATGAGCTCACACACTCACCTAATTCTCAAAATCTGAATTTCACCAACTTTAATTGTAAAACTTTCTTCTTCTTCACCTGTTTCCTTCCTTCCTTCCTTCCTTCCTTCCTTCCTTCCTTCCTTCCTTCCTTCCTTCCTTCCTTCCTTCCTTCCTTCCTTCCTTCCACCCTTGTGCTCTGCCTCTCCCCTCCTTCCTTCCTTCTTTCCTTCCTTCCTTCCTTCCACCCTTGTGCTCTGCCTCTCCCCTCCTTCCTTCCTTCCTTCCTTCCTTCCTTCCTTCCTTCCACCCTTGTGCTCCGCCTCTCCCCTCCTTCCTTCCTTCCTTCCACCCTTGTGCTCCGCCTCTCCCCTCCTTCCTTCCTTCCTTCCTTCCTTCCTTCCTTCCTTCCTTCCTTCCTTCCTTCCTTCCTTCCTTCCTTCCTTCCACCCTTGTGCTCCGCCTCTCCCCTCCTTCCTTCCTTCCTTTCTTCCTTCCTTCCTTCCCTGTGCTCTGCATCTCCCCTCCTTCCTTCCTTCTTTCCTTCCTTCCTTCCACCCTTGTGCTCCACCTCTCCCCTCCTACCTTCCTTCCTTCCTTCCACCCTTGTGCTCCACCTCTCCCTTCCTTCCTTCCTTCCTTCCTTCCTTCCTTCCTTCCTTCCTTCCTTCCTTCCTTCCACCCTTGTGCTCCACCTCACCCTTCCTTCCTTCCTTCCTTCTTTCCACCCTTGTACTCCGCCTCTCCCCTCCTTCCTTCCTTTCGTCCTTCCTTCCTTCCACCCTTGTGCTCCACCTCTCCCTTCCTTCCTTCCTTCCTTCCTTCCTTCCTTCCTTCCTTCCTTCCTTCCTTCCTTCCGTCCTTCCTTCCACCCTTGTGCTCCACCTCTCCCTTCCTTCCTTCCTTCCTTCCTTCCTTCCGTCCTTCCTTCCTTCCACCCTTGTGCTCCAACTCTCCCTTCCTTCCTTCCTTCCTTCCTTCCTTCCTTCCTTCCTTCTTTCCACCCTTGTGCTCCGCCTCTCCCCTCCTTCCTTCCTTCCTTCCTTCCTTCCACCCTTATGCTCCGCCTCTCCCCTCCTTCCTTCCTTCCTTCCTTCCTTCCACCCTTGTGCTCCGCCTCTCCCCTCCTTCCTTCCTTCCTTCCTTCCTTCCACCCTTGTGCTCTGCCTCTTCCTTCCTTCTTTCCTTCCTTCCTTCCTTCCTTCCTTCCTTCCTTCCTTCCTTCCTTCCTTCCTTCCTTCCTTCCACCCTTTTGCTCTGCCTCTCCCCTCCTTCCTTCCTTCCACCCTTGTGCTCCGCCTCTCCCCTCCTTCCTTCCTTCCTTCCTTCCTTCCTTCCTTCCTTCCTTCCTTCCTTCCTTCCTTCCTTCCTTCCTTCCTTCCTTCCTTCCACCCTTGTGCTCTACCTCTCCCCTCCTTCCTCCCTCCCTCCCTCCCTTCCTTCCTTCCTTCCTTCCTTCCTTCATGTCGAGGTCAGTCCTCAGGAGAGTCGGTCGACTCGAGCACATGTTCGCTCGCTCTCTCTCAGCGGGGAGCGATTCGTCGGGTCTGCCTGAGAGTTTATTTTCTAATGAGCTTTGAGGAGACACACACACACACACGCCCCTCTGGTTAAAGCAGATTAATTAAAATCTCTGTTATCAGTGAGAGTGGAACACGTCTTACTGTAAACCTCCGGAGAGTTTCCTGCTTTAATTCTCAGCGTCAGGATGAGAGGGGATGGGGTGATGGGGGGAGGGGCTTCTTCGATAGAGGTGGGTGGGTCGGAATTGTTGGGTGCGGAGCCTCCAATAAAGAGGTTAATTCCCGCGAACGCCTATCGCTGATTATCCGAGTGACTGTCGAGGAAAGAGACGAGAGAGATGGACTGGTGTGTGTGTGTGTGTGTGCGTGTGTGTGTGTGTGTCTGTCACTCACAGTTTATAATCTAATCTAATCCTCAACAGTAAATCCTGTCATAATGAGTGTAATGAATATGTATATTTATATTAAAGTGTGGCAGCAACACTCGCTAATCACGGTGATTATTAACGCTTGTTTTCCAGCGAGACATTTCCGCGCTCACCTTCTCAGTCTTTATTGCTTTGCCGCCGCGTGATTGGCTGGTTTTGACATGGTTCAGTCCAGGATTAGTTCAGTCTCTTCGTGGGGGAACGCTAACGTACAGCTGTGAGTCGTCAGCGTAGCCTCGGACGCCGTGTCTCCTGATGACGAATGAGAGTGTAGAGATTAAAAATAGTCGGGCCTAAACTGGAGCCCTGTGGTACACCACAGTCCAGTCTGAAGCCTTTCTTACAGGAAATGTTCCCCCCGCTGGTTTCCTGTCGTGGTTTGTTGTGGTCTCTCTGACGAGCCACTTTATTAGGTACACTGGAGAACTGATAAAGAAGCAGGAGTTTGGATATTTGTGTCTTTTTCAAACTTGTTGGGATTGAAAATCCCAGTTTAGGAGTTCAGCTTCTAACTGGAATGTTTTTTTTAAATGGCAGTAAATAAAATGAAAAGTTCATATGTTGAATATATGTAGTGTAGAATATTAAACTTACAATTTGTTCAGTTTGTGTTGATTGTGTTTTCGTCCTCTTGTGTCGCAGGCTACAGCCGTTCATCACCGGTCTGCCCAAAAAGAAGATGGCCATGGAGCAGGTAAGCTAGCTATTGACAATTTATCAAACTTTATTAGAAGTTACTCCAGGACAAAAGACAAAAAATAATAAATATGATAAATAATGTAAACTAATATAAAACAAAAAAGTCATACTAAATATCAAACAGTAAGGCATCGAAGACTGAAGACAGGTGATGTTGGATCATTGATTTAGTTTTATTATGGGATTATGATGGGAGTTTATGACGTGGACATTAAATTAAAATCTGTGTTAAAACTAACTAACTAATTATTTACTTATGTTTACGTTTTCTCTCAATCTGTGTTCTGTAAAACTAACACTTCAGAATGCACAAAATTCTCTGTTGTCTAAAATACTGTTTGTATTTTCAAAATAAGGGCATCTATCAGTTCATATTCATGATGTGAAACAGTCATGTACAGCTGTGAGTCGTCGGCGTAGCTATCGATGTTGTGCTACTTAGCCGTGTCTCTTGTTGACAGCATGTAAATATTAAAAACAACAACATTATGGTTCTGATTGGTTGAGCTGTAGAAAATTCTCTACCATCCAAGATTTGATGTGAAATCCAGTGCGATGTCGTAGCGATCTCCGATGTATTAAAAAACAAAAACCCATCGGGCCTAAAGCGCAGCCTTGTGGTTCACCACAGTTCACTCTCCAGCTCAGAGATGAGCAGCAGACATTAGATTTAATTGCGTGCGGTATTAAAAAGGTCTTAATGAGTCATAAATGTGACGCGGTGAAGACGAGTGGAGTGTTTTATTGATGGGATTTTAAACCATATACGATACTTTTGTGTCTTAATGTATCGAGAGAGAAAATCAAAGCTGCAGACAGAGTCTAAATCCTCCATCACTCTCTGAAAACGTCCTGCAGAGAAAATGAGGAGAAATAAATCTCTACTCCGGCTGAGTGAGAGGTGAAGCTCACTCTGTCTTTGTTTGCCCTTCCCTTATTACTCCTCCTCCTCCTCCTCCTCCTCCTCCTCCTCCTCCTCCTCCTCCTCCTCTTCCTCCCTCCGGGTTCTCCGCCGGCCCTGAAAATAAATCTCAAAATAAATACGGCCTTAAACTTTTAAACATAAAACTGTCGTTAAAAGCTCTTCCAGAGGTGGTTTCTTTACGGCGCTGCAGTGAAGCGCCTCCCGGTGGTCGATCACCGCCTCCACACTTCATTTCCTCTACGTTGTCGTTTCTGCAGATTTACAGACACTTTGTGTCTTCATTTGACTCTAAATTAGAGCCAAAGTTCAATCACAGGTAGATTTACAGGAGTCTGACGTTCACTTTTCTCAATAATATACACTTTATTTCACGTTTTATTGGCAGAATTAAACTAAAACCCCCTGAACTTTTACTGGAGTTTACTGTCAAATATTGACATATTGATCAAAGTCCTTGTATCTACTGCCCCCTCTGGTCAAACACCAGCTACTGCGTTCACGTTCCGTCTGTCGTTTTTTGTCAACGTTGCCTTAGACTACTCACACTTTTATAAACACCTGAGCTGTCACCACGGTGGCCACGCCCCCTCCTGGCTGCACAGGACGTGCGCGTTATTTTGTGTATTTTTGTTAATTTTACGTGAAAACCGTGGAACAGGTTTTTAACCTCTAACACAGATTATTATTCATTTCACCACTACTTGAGGAAACCTCTCCTCCTCCTCATCAGTCTCCTTTCCTGTTTCTCCTCCTTCCTCCACATTCTTCACCATCCCTCCTCCTCCTCCTCCTCCTCCTCCTCCTCCTCCATCATGTGTTGTTGGCAGCTCTGAATGGACTGCGCTCAGGGAGCTCAGGCTCTGTCAACCAGGACCAAAACACTGCCACAAGGGGGCCGGGTCAACAAGGCCTTGTTACTTAGCAACCTCCCCTCCTCCTCCTCCCTCACTCCCCCCTCACTCCCCCCTCACTCCCCCCTCCTCCCCCTCCCCCTGGGAACTGGAGGCAAACGGCCTTCGCCATTGGCCGAGGTCGGCGCTCGCTCGCAGCTCCTCGTTACATAATGTTGCCGTTTCATTACAGTGACAGATTGAAAAGAGTGTGTGTGTGTGTGTGTTCTTGTACTTGCGGCATACTGAGGACCAATAAGCGTTTTTAACCAACAAAGTGAGGACATTTTTACAAAGTGAGGACTTTTTGGCCGATCCTCGCTTTGTTTTCATTGAAATCACTTCCTTAGGTTGTAAACATATTAACTATACTCTGTTTTTAACAGAGATCCTCTATTTGGTACAAAAACACGTTTTCCAGCCCTGGTGGATGCTCACACTTTTTGCTCTGGGGCTCCACCTGCTGACATGTTATGGTACTGCAACCAGTAGTTCTTTATAGATGTCATTCATGAAGTAGATATTTGTTATTGTGTTGATTTATAAAGTGGAAATGCTGGTCCTTGCAGCAAGTACAAGAGTGTGTGTGTGTGTGTGTGTGTGTGTGTGTGTGTGTGTGTGTGTGTGCGTGCGTTCGTGCGTGCGTGTCTGTGTGTGTGTGTGTGTGTGTGTGTGTGTGTGTGTGTGTGTGTGCGTTCGTGCGTGCGTGTCTGTGTGTGTGTCCTTCGCCCTCGTCACTGACCCAGTAATTACTCTGCACCATTTTTCAAAAGAGCCCAGGGAGGGAACGAGGAGTTTTGTTACGAAACGAAGAAAATGAAGAAGAAGACTTTCTTGTCGGCTGAGACGAGTCCAGCTGTTCTCTGCTTGACCTTTGACCTCCTCCTCTCACTTGTTGCACTTTGCTGGATGTGTGTCAGTTTAGAGATGTGATGAAGGTGATGAAGAAGCTTTGAACTCGCTGTGACAGAGTCACGTTCTCACAGACAATCAGGAGCTTTTCCACTGCACGACTCCACCATGACTCAGCACGACTCGTGTTTTTGCTTTTCCATCAGTGATCGTACCTGGTTCCAGACGATACTGAAATGCGACGTCGACAGACTGACGTCAGAAAGAAAACCAGTCGTTAATGTCGCAGGAAACAACAGGAAAGACTAAAATAACGTTTAAAAGATACATAATTATTAGTGCTGTCAAACGTTAACGCGTCAACGTTACAAACAAATATGTTTTAAATTCTTTAAAAAGTCATACAGACACTTTTAACAAACCTTAACCATCACAACTAAATGCCTTTACCTAATTCTTAACCCATAAACAGCCGTGTTTTTAGGATTTGACAAAATGTCCTCACTCACAGTCAGACTAACCCATAACCAGTTAATAACTAACCTTAACCTTAACATTAAACTGCTCAGATTATTCTTTTAATTCCTCTCCTCTCTATTAATGAGGCAGAGATTTGACTGAGTGTGAGGTTTAAGAGAAACAGATTGAGATGAATCCTCGCGTCAGAGTGTGAAGGAGAGGAAACATGAAGGTGTGAGGAAACCATGAAGGGAGGGGAGAGATGAAGGTCCTCAGTGGGGGACACAGCAGACTGTTGCTGGGGAAACTGAGGAGACATCCACCTGCTTCTCCTCCAGCTCCTCTGGAATTAGCCCTGACTGACGGGGAAGTGCTAACGTCCTGGTTTAGTCCTGGTTTAGTCCTGGTTTAGTCCTGGTTTAGTCCTGGTTTAGTCCTGGTCACTGTGTTTGACAGAGATAGAAAAGGTTCCACAGCTGGAAAATCAGTTCAGATGTTTTTTGTCCATCTTGTCTTCTTCTTTTACACCGATTGTCCTCATGTCCTCCTTCACAACATCCACAAACCTTCTCTGTGGTCTTCCTCTTGTCCTCCTGCCTCCATCTTCAACATCATCACTATTTTCCTATCATCTCCTTGGTGGATATATAGACCAGATCACTATTTGGCAATCGTTCTGTTGCTGTGTATAGAGAATGGCTCAATATTTGACAGTCAAGCCATTGGTGGATTTATAGTGTAGCTCACTATTTGGCAGTCAGTCTCTTATTTGTCTTCCTTCACCTTGTCCTCGATCTTCAACATCCTTTGTCCAATTGTATCGGCGGATGTATAGAACAGCTCACTATTTGGCAGCCATTCTGTTTGTTTACGTTTAGAAAGTCTCACTATTTGACAGTCAATCCATTGGTGCATGAATAGAACAGCTCACTATTTAACAGTCAATTAATTGGTGGATGAAAAGAAAAGCTCACTATATGGCAGCCATTTTGTTTCTTTATGTTTTCCAACGGGTCACTATTTGACAGTCAATACATTGGTGGATTTATAGAACAGCTCACTATACGGCAGTGATTCTGTTTGTTTATTTTTAGAACAGCTCACTATTTGACAGTCAATTCATTGGTGGATGTATAGTACAGCTCACTATTCGACAGTGATTCTGTTTGTCTACGTTTAGAACAGCTCACTCTTTGACAGTCATTCTCTTTGTTTACATTTAGAACGGCTCACTATTTGACAGTCAATTCAATTCATTGGTGGATGTCTAGAACAGCTCACTATTTGGCAGTCATTCTATTGCTTTGTATAGAGAATGGCTTGTGTGTGTGAGTGACTGTGACGACTTAATGGAATCATCAGAAATAGAAACTGTAGCTGTGACCACTCTCTCCTCCTCCTCCGTTTTTATTTCCCATCATGCTCCTGTAAACACACACACACACACACCTGGCGTGGGCCGGCGGCGCTCACACGGTGAACGTTTGACAGCTCCACGGAGACGGCGTTAGCGAGGTGAAATGCAGAGTAACGCAGCTCTGATTACATCTCTGCCCTCACGCTCACCCCTTCATCTGTCATGTGACGGCGTTCCCGTCCCCGAGGCTCAGATTAACCTTTGACCCTCAGTATAAACGCCGTACGCTGCAGATTTATTTTAAACAGCAGAGCCTTTAATTAGACTGTAAAGGGTTTGTGTCGTAATAGTTTCCTGTCACTTTAAAGGAAGTGATCTCAGTGAATGAGTGAATATTAAAAACAACATGCCATATTTCCCCTTTGACCAGGTCGGCGCCTCCAACCCCCTGCCGGTGCCTGTGGGAAACCCCGACAGTGGCGTGTTGGTGGAGTCCGGTCCGGTCGTCTATGACGACGCAGCCGCCGCTGAGGAGGAAGAGGACGAGGAAGACGAGACCTGTGTCAGCGCCATGGAGCTGCTGGGAGGCAACGGTCAGTTTGTACACAACTTTACCAGAATGTACAGACTAAAAACTGCAGTTATTTAATCATTATCTGAGATTAGTTCATATATTTTGTGTTCCTCACTCTCCCACACCAAACCCCCTTAGAGAAAATCAGTGATTTTAACATCACAGCACACAGGAGTTGTCGATCCACTGCTGCCTCCATCACTAACTTCACGTTTCATTATGTCTTCATATTTAGTCAATTCGGCATTTGAAAAACTTTGTTTAGGTTTACATCAGTGACACAAAGTGACCACACGAGGCAGCAGTAGACCAGCAGCTCCTGTGTCTCTCAACTGTCTCAAACTCGCCGCCACGTCCAGTGGTGCTGTCCTGAGGCTGACCCTGACCTTTGACCTCTCAGGCCCATGGGCAGAAAGAAAGAAAGAAAGTCTTTCCCGACAGGAATCAATTAAGAAGAAGCTCAGAACTTTCATGTTTTATTGCCGCGGCAGAATCTGAGTCCTTCAAACTGCTAACAGTGAAGGAATGTGATGTGAGTGAGTGAATAAGTGAGTGAGCGAGCGAGCGAGCGAATGAATGAATGAATGAGTGAGTGAGTATATGAGTGAATTAGTGAGTGAGTGAGTGAGTGAGTGAGTATATGAGTGAGTGAGTGAATGAGTGATTGAGTATATGAGTGAGTGAATGAGTGAGTGAGTATATGAGTGAGTGAGTGAGTGAATGGATGAGTGAGTGAGTATATGAGTGAGTGAGTGAGTGAATGAGTGAGTGAATGAGTGAATGAGTGAGTGAGTATATAAGTGGGTGAGTGAGTATATGAGTGAGTGAGTGAGTGAGTGAGTGAGTGAGTGAGTGAGTGAGTGAGTGAGTGAGTGAGTGAATGAATGAGTGAATGACCTGGAGCCACAGATTAATAAAAGAGTCTCCAGACATTTGTGACTGATCTGAGATTAAACTCCTGTAAATCAACACTCTCCTTCTCACCCTCAGATTACGGCTCTGATGCAGATTATGACGAGGGATTCTAGCAGCGTCTCCTCCTCCTCCTCGTCCTCGTCCTCCTCGTCCTCCTCCTCCGACCAACAGACATTTTCTCTCACAGGAAACAAAATGGCCGAAGCGAGACTTCCTGCACTAAGGTTTGCACGACTCTTTGACGTCCGTCAGAGGAGGTAAAGTGGAGATTAGGGACTGAAACAAACAAACACGGGTTTGTCTGAGCTGTGAGTCGGGCTTAAAACTGGGATTAACTGTGACGAACAGTGTGATCACGTACAGGTGATTTAAAGACACGGGAAACGATGAAGCTGAAACACAGTCGTTTAAATGCTGCTAAACTACGCTAATCATGAGCGCTAACCAGGAGACAAACGTCTTTCACTGGTTTAGTCCAAAAAGAATACAACACTATCATCATCCTTTGAGGGGAAGTTCAGTCGACGTGAGACGTTAAGTATGAGATGTTTTCAGGATCATGTTTCACCGCCTTAAATCACTACAGGAAACTCAAGTTTCTGCCACTTTCCTAAACCACTCACTCTTCTCACACCAAAGCCCATAGAGAAAATCAGCGATTTAACATCACAGCTCACAGCAGCTGTTAATCCACTGCTGCCTCCATCGCTAACTTCACACTTTGTTCACCCTTCGTTCAGATTAACGTCAGTGACACAAAGTGACCACACGGGGCAGCAGAGGACCAGCAGCTCCTGTGTCCCCGCGAGCTAAAATGGATGATTTTCTCTATGGGCTTTGGTGTGAGGAGAGAGCGGACGACTTCCACGATTTCCACGCACAAAAAGTCGTCCGAAGCTGCACTTTTGCATCGCTAACACTCGAGTACTTAATAATAATAATCCCGTGTTTCTGCGCTTCACGTCTGTGGATCAATCAGGAAGCGTGAGATCAATCGATGCCTTATCGGTGATGAAGTGACACCAAAGTATTACTGCGACGTTGCCTTCAAACACTTTTATCAACCCCAGCGTTTTGCTTTGTTTTTGACTCTTAAAATTTTAAATTGTTGCTGGTTTTTATTTTGTTGTTTTTTTGGGGTTTATTTTTCTCTAGAAGTGAATAATTTAAACGGGTTATGTAAATGATTCTTTACGGTGTCCTGTAAGACGTTCTCTGCAATAATAGAGAGGAGATTAATTTTCTATTTAAAGTTTTATTTTGAGGAGGCCAACGACATCGTAGCCTTTTTTCACTGTTGTCCACACGCACACACAGAGAGTGAATTTAAACGAGGCGTCCCTGAACGCCTCATCTGCTGCTACAGAAGTCCTGATGTTACATCTGTTCTCTGGTGTGTGGATTCATTTGCTGCTACAGTAAAGATTTCACTAAGAATGAAAACACAAAAACACGTTTCCCTCCTCGTTCTTTAAGTGTTTGTGCATCGACCGCATCATCATTTTAATGTATTCACTCCGGTTTAATGTAAACAAATATGATTTATAATCCGACAATGCTCTTTAACATATAAAGTAATGGCTTTCTTAGCCACTGTAGCTAGCTAGCTAACTTCTGTACTAATGTACAACCGTCGGAACAGTTTATCGTCTTTCACTCCTGTTTTTATCGTCTTTTCCTTGTGTTTTCCTTGTGTTTTTTATTGTTTTCCTCATATTTTCCTCGTGTTTTTATTGTTTTCCTCGTCTTTTCCTTGTGTTTTCCTCATGTTTTTATCCTATTTTCCTCATGTTTTCCTTGTGTTTTATTGTTTTCCTCATGTTTTCCTCATGTTTTTTTCGTCTTTTCCTCATGTTTTTATCGTATTTTCCTCATGTTTTTATCGTCTTTTCCTCATGTTTTTCCTCATCTTTATCATCGCGTTTACTTGTCAGTCAGTTAGCCGCAGTAGCTAATCTGGGACGCTAACGTCTGTGTTTACATTTGCACTTCATTTTTAATGATTAATGTCAAATTAAACGTGTCAAAATAACATGCTAACGATTATTTTCCCTCCATTTTAATGTAAACAAACACTCAGACAAAGCACTTTAATATTCAAATGTGTGTTAGCAGGTGAATACGGTCAGAACAAGGTCAGTTTTTTGCATGTTGTTGTTGATTTAACTGCTTTGTTAGCCACTGTAGCTACCTAGCATGTATTTTTACATGTACACAGACAACAGGAAGCTTTTTAAATTACACTGGTCAAATAATAGGTAATATTTCTTTATTTTAATGTAAACAAAGATGATTTATATTCAGTCAATGCTCTATAAAGGCTTTGTTAGTGACTGTAGTTGGCTAACGTCTTAAGCTCAAAGCTAAAGCTTTTCAAATGATTCATTCATCAAATTAAAGGTCAGTTTTTCTCCGTTTTAATGTGAACAAACATTAATCATAATCACACAATGCTCTTTAACATGTAAACAAAATCATAAAAGGAATATGTTATGAGCTAATCTTTCAAAATAAGGTCAGTGTTTTGTGTATGTGCTGAGTAATGGCTTTGTTAGCCACTGTAGCTAGCTAGCTAACTTCTGTACTAATGTTCACACAGACAACAGTCGAACAGTTTATGGTCTTTGACTTGTGGGGTTTTAGCATCTTTTCCTCATGTGTTATAATTGTCTTTTCCTTGTGTGTTTGTGTTTTCCTTGTGTTTTTAATCGCATTTTCCTCATCTTTTCCTCGTCTTTTCCTTGTGTTTTTATCGTCTTTTCCTCGTCTTTTCCTTGTGTTTTTAATCGAATTTTCCTCATCTTTTCCTCGTCTTTTCCTTGTGTTTTTAATCGCATTTTCCTCGTCTTTTCCTTGTGTTTTTATAGCATTTTTCCTTATGGTTTTATCGTCTTTTCCTTGTGTTTTTCCTCATGTTTTTATTGTCTTTTTCTTGTGTTTTTATTGCGTTTTCCTCGTCTTACCTTGTGTTTTTATTGTGTTTTCCTTGTGTTTTTATCGTGTTTTCCTCGTCTTTTCCTTGTATTTTTATAGCGTTTTCCTCATATTTTTATTGTCTTTTCCTTGTGTTTTTATCGTCTTTTCCTCATGTTTTTATCGTCTTTTCCTTGTGTTTTTATCGTATTTTCCGCGTCTTTTCCTTGTATTTTTATAGTTTTCCTCATATTTTTATTGTCTTTTCCTTGTGTTTTTATCGTCTTTTCCTTGTGTTTTTATCGTCTTTTCCACATCTTTTCCTTGCGTTTTTATCGTCTTTTCCTCGTCTTTTCCTTGTGTTTTTATCGTCTTTTCCTTGTGTTTTTATTGCGTTTTCCTCATGTTTCTATCGTCTTTTTCTTGTGTTTTTATTGCGTTTTCCTCATCTTTTCTTCGTCTTTTCCTTGTTTTTAATCGCGTTTTCCGCATCTTTTCCTTGTGTTTTTAAAGCGTTTCCTTGTGTTTTTATCGTCTTTTCCTTGTGTTTTTATCGTCTTTTCCACATCTTTTCCTTGTGTTAATATCGTGTTTTCCTCGTCTTTTCCTTGAGTTTTTATCATGTTTTCCTCGTCTTTTCCTTGTATTTTTATAGCGTTTTCCTCATATTTTTATTCTTTTCCTTGTGTTTTTATCGTCTTTTCCTTGTGTTTTTATCGTCTTTTCCTCGTGTTTTTATCGTCTTTTCCTTGTGTTTTTATCGTCTTTTCCGCGTCTTTTCCTTGTATTTTTATAGAGTTTTCCTCATATTTTTATTGTCTTTTCCTTGTTTTTATCGTCTTTTCCTTGTGTTTTTATTGTCTTTTCCACATCTTTTCCTTGTGTTTTTATCGTGTTTTCCTCGTCTTTTCCTTGTGTTTTTATCGTGTTTTACTCGTCTTTTCCTTGTATTTTTATAGCGTTTTCCTCATATTTTTATCGTCTTTTCCTTGTGTTTTATCGCATTTTCTTCATGTTTTTATCGTCTTTTCCTTGTGTTTTTATCGTCTTTTCCTCGTCTTTTCCTTGTTTTAATCGCATTTTCCGCATCTTTTCCTTGTGTTTTTATCGTCTTTTCCTAATGTTTATCACCATGTTTTTCCTCGTGTTGATCTCGTCTCAGTTCAGACGTCGTCACACTCCTCGTCCTCTTCCTCCTCCTCCTTCTCCTCATTTTTCCACCAGCTGATTAATTTCCAGGTCTCGGCTCATAATATTTGCACAGTCAGTTAATCTGAAATGAACAGAGTTGGAATGCAGCCGCACGTTTTTCACTGAAGAGATTAAGAGTTCATTTAAATTCATCAGCGACGAATCGTCGAGGCTTTAGAGTCGACTTCATTCACCTGTTCTTCATTAGAGGAGTGGATTTAACACACACACACACACACACACACACACACACACACACACACACACACACACACACACACACAAACCTCATCACATGTATTCACACTCGTCGCTGCAGGAACTAAAACTAAAACATTGATATGATACAAATAATAAAAACTCCTTTATTTATTCTTACCCTTGTTGTTGTTGTTTTTGCAGATTGCAGGAATTTAAATAATCCGTTCAATTCAATCCAGTAACACAGAATAATTAGTTTTTGCTCAAGGTTTTTGCCCAAATTAGATTTTTATTTTCTTTTATGTCGTGAAAATATTCCACTTTATATGTGTTTTGTCATAAGAATACACTGAATATATGTATAATAAGTATTTACAGGGTGCAGTTATGATGATAATGAATTCATTTCAGATTCACAAGGTCTAGATTTGAATTATGAAGGATTAAAACGTTACGTCCAAAACTCTTATTTAATCCATCATTTACCCAGAGGTTTTCACCTCATTCTCACATTTGCTCACAGGAGAAAGTGTGAATTAAAATATTTAAATGTTCTCTTATCTTTCAAATGAAGATTGTAGATTAAACTCCAGCAGAGTCGAGGTTTGAATACGTACTTTAATCTGCTTTTTACAGCTAAAACACAGTCATTTGTTTTGCTTCATAATAAAATGTCCAAAGTAACTGTAAATGTTGCCATTTTTCCGCATTAAAAAATAGAGAAATTATCATTTTTAAAGTCTTAAAAACAAGTTTAAGCCAAAAAGGTTGTATGTTTATGCTTCACTTATTATTTTAACCTTTAAACGTCGTTATTATTTCTCCTTTCACGCTCTTTCTCTCTGTTATTTGACCCTTTTAAACTGCTAAATGGACAAGAACAACAATAGGAACTGTGCTCTGTTTATGTCATTATGGGAATTATGTTTTCAAAGAGTCGTCAAATGACCCCGTTAGACGCAGAATGGAGCCTCCATTATGTCCATTTAGAGAGTGGAACGCTCCATTTCAGACAAAAGGGGGAGGCAGCAAAGATGGAGAGAGAGAGGGAGGAAAGAGGTAGATTAAACCAGAGAGAGAGATTAAACGCACCATTAGCCCAAACAGCGTCAGACGAGTCAATGACTAACATTATTGTTTCTTATGATAGTGATTGACAGCTGATGACAGGATGAACTCATGATTCATCACTTTTAACATGAATTTGTTGTTGTTTTTTGACGCAATTGTGTCAAAACAAAACGTTCAAATTGTAATATTCACACAATTCTAAGTCTACGATATCATAATGATCGTATTATCTCACTGTTGCACAGACTTTTCTTTGTGTAAACAGACGTTTGTAAACCACTCACTTTCCCTGCACCAAAGTCCATAGAGAAAATCAGTGATTTTAACATCACATTTTTCATGTATTTCCTTCATGTTTTCATTTATCAAAATAATTATTAATATTAATATTATTATTGTGATTGTAAACAGTGTTTTATTTTGACGGGGTGTGTTCGTCTCTTCATCATCATCATCATCATCATCAGCCAAAGGTGACACACGTTTCCACAGCAGGTAATTAACTCTTTAATGAGAGAGAAATAACCTCTGAGCTGTGTTCACCGTCGCCATGACGACACACACACACACACACACACACACACACACACACACTCTCTGATGGAGACAAATGAGCATCTTTAGCAGAGCTGCACATTAGCCCATTAGCTGTGTGTGTGTGTGTGTGTGTGTGTGTGTGTGTCCCCTGATGCATGATGGGAGTCTGGACTCTGTCAGGTTCATGCTTTTATTTTGTATTATTGTTTAATTTCTGACTTCTTCAACCTTTGTGTTCAGATATGATCATCCTCTCATCCTGATCCTCTCATCCTGATCCTCTCATCCGCATCCCTTCATTCTCATCCTCTCATCCTCTCACCATCATCCTGTCATCTTCTCATCCTGATCCACTCATTCTCATCCACTCATTCTCATCCACTCATCCTTATCCCCTCATCCTCTCATCCTTATCCTCTCATCCTCATCCTCTCATCCTCATCCTCTCATCCTTATCATCTCATCCTCTCATCCTCATCCTCTCATCCTTTTCCTCTCATCCTCTCATCCTCATCCTCTCATTCTCATCCTTATCTTCTCATCCTTATCCTCTCATCCGTATCCTCTCATTCTCATCCTTATCCTCTCATCTTCATCCCCTCATCCTCTTATCCTTATTTTCTCATCCTTATCCTCTCCTCCTCATCCTCTCATCTTCATCATCCTCTCATCTTCATCCTCTCATCCTCATCCTTTCATCTTCATCCTCTCATCCTCATCCTCTCATCCTCTCATTCTCATCCTCTCATACTCATCCTCTCATCCTTATCCTCTCATCCTCATCCTCATCCTCTCATCCTTATCCTCTCATCCTCATTCTCATCCTCTCATCCGCTCATCCTCATCCCCCTCATCCTTATCCTCTCATCTTCATCCTCTCATCCTTATCCTCTCATCCTCATCCTCTCATCCTTATCCTCTCATCCTCATCCTCTCATCCTTATCATCTCATCCTCATCCTCTCATCCTTATCCTCACATCCTTATCCTCTCATCCTCATCCTGTCATCCTCATCCTCTCATCCTTATCATCTCATCCTCATCCTCTCATCCTTTTCCTCTCATCCTCCCATCCTCATCCTCTCATTCTCATCCTTATCTTCTCATCCTTATCCTCTCATCTTCATCATCATCATCCTCCCTCTTTTGTTTTCCTCTCCCCTCAGGATCCATCTCTCTCATCCTCTTCTCTCTCAGTGATCTATTAGAGCAGAGTGAAGCCTCTCTCTCTCTCTCTCTCTCTCTCTCTCTCTCTCTCTCTCTCTCTCTCTCTCTCTCTCTCTCATTCACTCACTCACTCCTCTCTTCACTCTCTCTCCTGTAATGAGAGCAGATGGAGGTTTGTCACATGATCACTGTGTGTGTGTGTGTGCGTGTGTGTGTGTGTGTAAAGAGAAACCACTCGAAACGTGAAGTTTTTCATCTTTACACCAAACACACATACACACTTTTACACACACACACTTACACACACTCTTTGTGTTTATTTAACAACATGTACACACATTGTGTATTTTTGCATCTTTACATTCACTTGTGTAGTTGTGTGTGTAGTTTTTGTCCTTTCCTGGTCTTTATTGTACAGTCAGATTGTGACGTCATCTTTGTGTGTTTTGTTTGTGTTGTTCTGCATAATCTGTCTAATTATTGTCATTTTTGTGTCTTTGTGGTGATTTAGTTGTTTCCTGTGGTCACTTTGTGTTTTAATGAGCATTTTTGTGTCTTTTTGTCGTCGTTCTCGTTTTTCCTCTTCTCTCTGTTTGCGTTACTGACTTTGTTGTCACATTTTAACAACTTTGTGTGTCTTTATAGTCATTCTGCATCATATTCAGGTTATTTGATCGTCTCTGTGTCGTCGTTTTTGAGTCTCTTTTGTTCCGTTGTGTGTCTTTGTCTTCAGAAAGTGTCTCTGAGGTCGTTTTTGTGTGTTTCATGTGTTTGTCATATTCCTCTTTCCTCTCTGTGCAGTTGTGTGTCTGCTCATCGTTTCACCTTTAATGTAATCGTTTGTTTCCTGTGGTTGTTTTGTGTGTTTTCCTGCGTCTTTGTCGTCTCTGCTGTCGTTTTGCCTTTTTATTCTCGTTAATTATCATCTCTGTCGTCGTTATCGAGGCTCTTTGTGCGTCTTTGTGCGTCTTTTTGTGCGTCTTTGTCGTCACAAAGTGTCTCTTTGAGCTCGTTTTGTGTCTCTTGGTAATTCCGCGTCTCTTTCGTGATGTGAATTTTTCTCCCTTTGTGCTGTTTCGAAGGAATGTGAACAGGCTTCCCCCGACACACACACACACACACACACACACACACACACACACACACACACACACACGCACACACACGGCGTCTTCCCTCCATCTGCCCCGATGACAAGAATTGTGTGAGATTGTGCGATAAGTGAATGGATGATAACTTTCACACACTCACACCTTCTCACACACGCACACACACACACACACACACACTCTCTCTCTTGGACCAATCAGAGCGCAGCCTGGCCCTGGGAGCTAAGTGGTAATTATCTCAGAGAGACAGCGACTCTGACCGACCGCCTCGACTCTCTTTTTTAAAAAAGTGTGACTTTTAAAGGAGACGAGCGGATAATTAACGAGGGAGCGAGGAAACGAACCTGAGGCGACGAGACGAATAAGGGAAGGAGACAAAGGAGGAGATGAAGTCTGTCAGCGTGTCAGACGCTGAGATGAACAAATGTGTTAAAATTCAAATGAACAGAAGCTTTTTGAGGATAATCACTAATTTAATTCATATTTAACAGATCCAGAGTTAACGTGAGTGTAAACGTGACAAAGTTATTGATGTTTTCAGGCTCAGGTTCATCGTTTTAGAACATTTAAATATGACTTTAAACACTGACCTCATGAAATCTACATCAGTTAAAGTCTACGACATCTTAACAGTGTGTTCACGTCTTTATCTTCAACTGTTAAACTGACGTTTGTAAAACCACTCACTCTCCCACATCAAAGCCCATAGAGAAAACCAGTGATTTTAACATCACAGCACACAGGAGTTCACAGGAGTTGTTGATCCACTGCTGCCTCCATCACTAAGTTGAAACGTCTTATTTTGTCAATTCGGCTTTTAAAAATCTTCGTTCAGATTCACTACAGTGACACAAAGTGACCACACGAGGCAGCAGTAGACCAGCAGCTCCTGTGTCCCTGTGAGATAAAATCACTGATTTTCTCTATGGGCTTAGGTGTGGGAGAGTGAGTGGTTTACAAACTTCAGTTTCATTGCACAGTAGAATAAATTTTTTTAATCAACATATTTCACACTGCAATTGTTTTTTTTTTTCACTTTTTTTCCCCACACCAAAGCACATAGAGAAAATCAGTGATTTTAGCTCACAGGGACACAGGAGCTGCTGGTCTACTGCTGCCTCTTGTGGTCACTTTGTGTCACTGAGGTCAACTTAAACAAAGTTTTTCAAAAGCTGAATGGACAAAATCAGACATTGTAAGTTAGTGATGGAGGCAGCAGTGGATCAACAACTCCTGTGTGCTGTGATGTTAAAATCACTGGTTTTCTCTATGGACTTTGGTGTGGGAGAGTGAGTGGTTTACAAACTTCAGTTTCCTGTTGTTAAAGTCTGTCTAACAGTTAAAGATAAAGACGTGGACATGTTCTTAAGATGCCGTAGACCTAGACTGACTTAGATTTTATGACACAAGTCTTTTATTAAAGGGTTAAAATCAGCAGCAGACGTACAGACGACGATGATGATGATGATGTTACAGGTGTGAGACGCTAAGACAACAGAGTCCAACACACGTCCTCTGTCAGAGATCTGCTCATTAATGTGCTGCTGACCTTCAGAGGACACAGGAGGAGGAGGAGGAGGAGCAAGGAGGAGAGGAAGAGGAGGAAGAGGAGGAAGAGGAGGAAGAGGAGGAAGAGGAGGAAAAAGAAGGATGTGCTAGTTTACTGATGAGTTTTCCTGTGACAGATTTGAAGGATGAGCTTTTTCTTCCCACAAATGAGTTTCTGTGTCGCGTCGAACCATCGAGAGAAGACGGATGAGAGGAAACAAGACGACAAACACATGAGATCTAAATGAAAGTGTCAGAGGGAAACACTTGGAGAGTCGAGTCCTGTTGTGTTTCAAGCTCACAATCTTCAGAAAACACTCACCATTTTCACTGTTTTTTTCATCATTATTATCATTACTATTATTATTATTTGACCTTGATTTTATTCATTTATTAATTTAATCTTTCGTCACTTGGCTGTTTATGACAGAGTTATATTTATATTTATATATATATATATATATATATATATATATATATGTATGAGTGAGTATTTTTAAATGAAACTCTTACAGTGAAGCAGTGAACAAGCTCATGGTTCCTCTACCCTGACACATGAATAATTCATGTGTGAACACACACACACACACACACACACACACACACACACACACACACACACACACACACACACACACACACACATACACACATACATATATCTATTATTCATGGCTGGTTCCCTGGTGTCAGACTCCCTGTACCAGCACAGTGAAGCCTATAGGGGGCGCTGCTGAGGGCCTAGCATCACTGTTTTAACTATATATATGTATGTGTATATATATGTATATGTATGTGTATATATATGTATATGTATGTATGTATATATGTATATGTATGTATATATATATATGTATATGTATATGTATATGTATATGTATATGTATATGTATATGTATATGTATATATGTATGTATGTATGTATGTATATATATATATATATATATTTTATACCAATGCTCATATGTTTATATTAGTGCTGTGCAAAAGTAAACACGTTTCCATGACGACTGATGGTAAATAGACGTTAGCTCCGTTAGCTTCTTTTGCTTCTTTTAGCACCGCTAGCGCGCCTACAGTCTGTTTATTAAAGGAAAAGCGCAGCGCTAACAAATAACGTTAGCATACCTGTGTTACTGCGTATGTGTGCGCCTTTGTTTTTAAAGTTAAGCGTTAACTTTAGAGACTCATTTTAACAATCGGGGAGTCACGCAAACATGGCGTCTTTTTCCGGTCAGTCGTCATGGAAACGTGTTCTCTCCGAACCTCTCGACCTAAATTACGCCTTAAGGAGTGTTGTGACAGGAAGTGTTAAAAAAAAACCATGCAAATGAACTAATGTGAACGCACAAATTTATCTCATTATCACGTGATCTCAGGAATAAACGAACCCACACCTGGACTTTATTTACACACACGTTTGTTAGAAAGACCACAGTTGTGTGAGTGTTTGTGTTTATCTCACACACACACACACACATACACTCGCCTCACATTTCCATGATAAGACGTGAGTTGACAGTCGCGAGGACGTAAAGCGCTGCTGTTTACAGGGAAACATCAATCATCCACAAAAGAGCCGCCTCCCAGGTGGCGCTGACCTCTGGTGACCTCACAGCTCTGTGACACACTTCCTGTCTGTGTGTGTCTCTGTGTGTGTGTGTGTGTGTGTGTGGAGTGAGCACTGTTGCTTTCCTTCTTTTATCTCCTTGGACACAGATTCACTGGTTTATTTTGAGAGTTTTACTCGTTGACAGTAGCGAACACCCCGCCAAAATAAGAGTTATTTTCAATGTATATTGCAAGTGAAGCCTGTGAATGTGAAGACTGTTATGACTCACAGAGTAAAACCACACTGAGAGGTTATTGGCTGTAGATTTAAGGGATTCTTATAAAGGCCAGTACCTTTAAAGTGGTACTTTACCAGAAAATGACTTTGGTAGAACTTTTAATTTACCAATTTTTCCACAAAAATAGCATTTCAAGGCTCCTGAAACTCTTGTGTTTCCCACCCTGAGCGAGTGAGAATCCCGTCTCGCAGCAGGAGCTGAGCGAGGATCAGGACGTCAGGCGAGCAAAAGGTGTCCAAACATCCCAGAGATTAGTGCGAGGCTTCCACCGCTAATCCCCCGTCTTCTGTGGGAACCCGGCGAGACATGACGGAGGGGGGGGAGGGTTTAAGGAAGTGGCTTTACCTGGCGCGGCGCAGATAATCATCACTTCCTCCGCTGACAGGAAGTCAATCCTGTCCTCGGGAGGTTTCTCTCGCATCACATTGTGGAGTTCGCTGTTGTAAAGGGTTTACAGGGTTTACAGGGGTCCTGAGAAACACGCCGTTCTCTGCTGAAGTCAAGAAAAAGACAGGAAGTGAATGTTTTTACCTCACTCTCACTGTCAACATGGGATTATTAAGCCACGTAACAAAGGGCTCGCTTCAATAAAATAAATAAACAGCCTTTTTCCAACTTGAAACTCAAGTTTCACTCTCTTGCACCAAACTCCATAGAGAAAACCATCATTTTTAGCTGACTGGAACACAGGCGTCTCTGTTACGCTGCTGCCTCGTGTGGTCAGTTTGTGCCACTTGCGTTAATCCAAACAAAATATTTCAAATGTAGAATTCACAAGATAACACGTTATTATTGTTTTGAACTTAGTGCACGGAGCCAGCAAGGATTTAACGATTAATGTGCGCGTGTCGCGGTGTAAAAACGACGACATCATCAATGGACTTTGGTGCAGAGAGAGTTAGGAGAGTGAAACGTGAGTTTCCGGTTGAAAAGGGTGTTTAACAGTGAGATAAAGTAGGAATAAAATATTGTCAAGGCATCGTAGACTTAAGATCATATAGATTTATCATTTCTAATTCGGCTTTTCCACATTAAATTAATAAAAAAAGTATAAATATGTGTCATCACGGATCATATTTGTCTGTAAAGATGGTTAATTACCTCATATAATTACACTTTAAATAACCCCAAACGATCCCTTTAACATAAATCACCCTGCCACTTTAAAAAAATACCTCAATTATTTGAGTACATTTCAGATATTTGCGTTAAAAAGTAGGTAAACAGAAGTACCTAATAAAATACCGGTTGCGTATGTTGTTTACGTCGCACAGAAGTGTTTCCCGATGTAGTTGCTTGTGATTGGTCGACTGAGAGTGACGTAAATGTTTCTGTGCTGTGATTGGCTGCGGCGAATGGGGGCGGGGACCTAACGAGGCACGCAGGTGCGTCAACTGGAGCAAATTAGCATGAGTGGTTGAATAGCAGCCGTTCGCTGGTTAGTGAGTGACGTAAACTCGACACTAAGAGGTTTAAAACAAGTTTAAAGTGTGTTTTACTGATTACTGTGATTAATGTACTTAAACACAAGACTGTTAACGAGCGGAAACTTTCATTTTTACCCGCACAAATTCAACAATAAGCGTCGTAGGAGGCGATATTGTGTTGTAAGCCTCTCCAGCTAACCGGCTAAGTTAGCTTCTCCCAGAGGCTGAACTGCGCAGACGCACTAAGCGAAGTGCATACGTTTAAACGTTTATTTTGCTCATTAACTAAATAGACATTCACACCAAAAAACACGCCATGGAAACTAAAATGAAACCCGGAGCTTCTCGACGTCAGAGGAGAAGAACCTCCGTGTCAGCGGTCAACGGTCAACCGGCAGCCCGCCTTTCCCCTGCCTTCAGTCGGCCACCGAGGACCTCCACCACCGGGACTGTGACATGATTTACCTGGAGCTACTGTGAGTACTAAAATGTGTTAAAATATAATTAAATCTGTGGAAAATTATTGAGAATGATAAACTTATTGAATGAAAATGTCTAAAAATACAAAACAATACATGTTTATGCTGTAAATAATGTTTATTTCTTACTCTGACACGAGTTTATTACACATTTAACATAAGCCTGTGTTTTGATGGTGTTTTGCGATATTATCGAATGCATTTTGACTGATATTTCTTACATTTCTAAATGTAAACAACGTCAAATTCACATGCCAAGTGAACTATTATGTCAGTACAGACATTTCTTGCATTTATGAACTGTGTTTTTGTGGTTTTTGGACATAAATACAGACGTCAATACAGTTATTAATATTAGAGAAGGCACGATATTGGACTATTTGTCGATATCCAACATAATTTTCTGTAATAGTCTCTTTTAACATCATATTTATGTCGATATATACATCTTCTTCATGGTGAGAAAGTAAATAAACATAAGATAATAATAGTTTTAGAGGGCGCAAGCATAGATTTGAAGGACTTGGCAGCTCATATATTTAGTTTATAGTCATTTTTGCAGGATCTTGGCACATAAATACATTTTAAAGCCAATATCTGCCTCTAATTGAAATATTGATGAAAAAATAAAACGATGACAGATGATGATATAAGTCGGTTGGCTCTCACACTGTGGGAGGGGGTTGTTTTTCTGTGATATATTTGTCACTTTTCTATTATTAATCAATTACTAATTGAATCATCAGCTATTTTGATAATCAATGAATCGTTTTGAAGATTAAACCAATATTTCTGATTGTTTTAGCTTCTTAAATGTGAATATTTTCTTTGTTTCTTTGCTCCACATAACAGAGAAATCTGACATTTTATGGACCAACCGATTCATCGATTAATCCGATGATGAAAATAATCCTTAATTGCAGCTCTAATCTCTTGTATTTCTTCTGAGTGTCCTTGGTTAGTCTCCTGCCTCAGTCTGAAGTCTGAAGGACGTGTTCAAATTAAAACTCTCTCAGCGCTGATCAAAGCTCCTCCGCCTGTCGTCGCAGATGTTTACTTTGTCCATTGTGGGCGTTGCTTAATCTCTGGGGATTAACTCGATATGGAAGTTCTGTCTTTTGCTTCCTCTTCATTATCTCCTAACACTTCTTTTGAAGTAAGCAGGAGGAGGCCGCGTCGCTCGCTGCATTGAAGACGACGTTAATGTAATGTCACGGTAATCTGAAATCATCAGGTCAAAGGTCGTCAGTCATGGTTTTTGTTAAATGTGTCTCCTCAGCATATTTCTTTATCGCGGGGGAAAAGGAGCTTAAAGCGTTTTATTGTCGCTGATGCAGTTGTCACCTTTTTTGAAAGATGAGGTCAAAGAGGGTTCATTTGAAGGCGATGGTGGTTTTTTTTAAATTTTAGATTATAAAAAGAAATATTAACGCGTGACAGATGGAGATAAAAGAGTCCACTCCTCTGCTGCTGCTGCTGCTTTTAGTCTGTGAGCAGAGCTGAATATAAAGCACTGTGGAGAGGAAGACGACGACACTCAGAACCAGATTGAAGTGGACAGAAACACTGTGTGTGTGTGTTTTACCTGTCAGCGCGTGTGTGACGAAGCTTAATTAAGAGCAAAAAGAGCACGTAAATATTATGAAAGGAAGTCGTGGAGATATAAAAATGTTCCGGCGGTCATTTCTCATGCACCCGGGTGGTGAGTAGGTTCATGTAGGGCTGGGCGATATGGCCTCGAATCAATATCATGAGATATTGAGCAGCTCACCTCGATAACGATAAATGAACGATAAGTTTGAAGATGCTAAATGACACCATCGCCTAATTTGCATAATTGACCATTTGCCTGATATAAGTGTCCGAGTGTCTTAAAGGGACATGATCATAAAGGTAGCCTGCCTACCTACACACACAGCCAAAAACAACTGTTTTCTTTCTTTTTTAAAAATTATCGAATGTATCGATAACGGCGAAATGGTGTCGATTATCGTCGTAAATTTCGATAACGATAAATTTTCGATATACGGCCCAGCCCTAGGTTCATGTATTAATATTTTATTTATTTATTATTTCAGGACAATGCACATTAATGAACATATACAAAAGTACATGTAAATGCGCCAGATTATAGCCCAGGGGCTAATTTCCATATGTAGTCCATATATCCACGTAAATTGACACATATGTTATTTATGAGGACATACAGTATATTTTATGCATTGAAATCTGTTTTTTAAAAGTTCTTTAAGCTTTTGTACAGACAAAATGAGCAGTAAGATTTCAGATTACGCCAAAGTCTCCTCGACTCTAACACAAACTCAACTTCCGGTCATATTCTTCACATAATCTTCATCAGATTATGTCGATCTAAAGGTCATAGTTTTACATTTTCACTCTGCTAATTATTAGGTAAAGGAACAGCATAAAACAATTTCTCAATTAGATTATATTTAATATACTATTCTATATTTAAACTTGATTAATTCATGTCTGTATGCATCACGTTATCTGTTAAAATTATGCATCAACTTTTTATATAATCAATTTGTCTTTTTTGTGTGTTTTTCATATTTCTTGCATTTTCTAGATCAAACTGGTTTAACTGATTTAATTCAGAAAAGAGTCAACAGATTAATGCAGTGGATATGAAAATATCCCTTAGTTGCTGCCCTAAATTCACAATTTTGTGTCGCCTGGCACTATTTTACGCAAAATTTGCCTCCACTAATGTTTGTCTTCGTTTACAAAGGTCAGAATGTTCCATTTTTGGTAAAAAACTGCTCATTTAATGGCATCGTTTTCATTAAATGTCATTAACGTCATCCAAAATATGATGAATTAACACTGTTGTAAAATAGTTTTAACATCACAGCTCGGATTTATAGTGGAGCTGTTTGACAAAACAGGATCGCAAGTTAACGATGAATTGATTTATTGTGATAATTGATCAGATTTTTCAGCCATTTTGCATTTCACCACAACCTGTCTTGGCACATGTTTGAATCTGGTTCTGTTAGAGAATTCTTCCTGTCAAAAGTGAGTTTTAGTTGTGAAATATTGGGGTTTCTCTGTTCTCTATAATGTCGTAAAGGTTTCTGCCTGACTACTGTACGTTGTTATTTGGCGTTATACAAATAAATTGCATTGAATAGTTTGGGAAACGACATTTTTTGTACCAAACAAGAACTCCTTGGCTGCAGACAGAGAACACAAGTAAACGCTGCGTACAGAATTTAGACGTGTGTTCTTTTTTTTACATGAGAAAACAAAACAATTCGCCTCTTCCTGTTCAATTAACCTGGAATGAACTGAGAGGAAGGCGACGCACGCATGCATGTAAACAAGATGATTCCACAGTGTGTGTGTGTGTGTGTCACAAAGTGGCATTTATGAGGCGATGCCTCTGACAGATTTGCCCACACACTCCTGCTAATTCTAATCCATTAGTCTCCCACACGTCGTCCACACAGGCCGGAACGCTCTCTTTTTTCATTTATATATACATATATATATATATATATATATATATATATATATATATATATATATATATATATATATATATTTACAGAAAGCATGCTAAGCAGTAATTTGGCTCGTGAGCCGATACCTCGTACTCCGAGCTGCCATCTGGACCCTCGTCGTCGTCGTCGTCTTTTACTACGAGAAAACATCCACCGTCTCAATCTGTCACTTTCTACGTTTGGGGGAAAAGGAGTTGAAGCTTCTTGCTTTGGTCTAAAATAAGCCCAGTGTAAATAATGAAGATAAAAAAGACAATCTGAGCAGGTTTCACAACTAATCTGGATATAATATATACAAGTATTTATAGGAAATGCTGTTTTAATGATTTCTTTGCTACATGGAGCAAAGAAATGTGTGATTTGTTCATTTAATTCCAGAGAAAAAGACACTTTGATCGTGATATTGTGACGTTTTTACAGTCAGAGTTTAATCAGAAACGTGAAAGTGAAAATGCTCACATTAGAAAACGTTCACATTGTGAGATTAGAAAACGTTCACATTGTGAGATTAGAAAACGTTCACATTGTGAGATTAGAAAATATTCACATTCTGAGATTAGAAAACGTTCACATTGTGAGATTAGAAAATGTTGACGTTGTGAGATTAGAAAATATTCACATTGTGAGATTAGAAAACGTTCACATTGTGAGATTAGGAAACGTTCACATTGAGAGATTAGAAAACGTTCACATTGTGAGATTAGAAAATATTCACATTCTGAGATTAGAAAATATTCACATTGTGAGATTAGAAAACGTTCACATTGTGAGATTAGGAAACGTTCACATTGAGAGATTAGAAAACGTTCACATTGTGAGATTAGAAAATGTTCACGTTGTGAGATTAGAAAATATTCACATTGTGAGATTAGAAAACGTTCACATTGTGAGATTAGGAAACGTTCACATTGAGAGATTAGAAAACGTTCACATTGTGAGATTAGAAAATGTTCACATTGTGAGATTAGAAAACGTTCACATTGTGAGATTAGAAAATATTCACACTCCAAACAATGTTTACGTTTACATTCCGAGATTAGAAAATGTTTACATTCTGAGATTAGAAAATGTTCACATTCCGAGATTAGAAAATGTTCACATTCCGAGATTAGAAAATATTCACACTCCAAGATTAGACAATGTTTATATTCACATTCCGAGATTAGAAAATGTTTAAATTCACATTCCGAGATTAGAAAATGTTGATATTCACTTTCCGTGATTAGAAAATGTTCACATTCTGAGATTAGAAAATATAACATTCACATTCTGAGATTAGAAAATATTCACGATCCAAGATTAGAGAATGTTTACATTCATAAATCAGTATGGAAATCGTGATGTTCTCAATTTGTCTTCTCATTTTAATGATTTTCTTTTGTCAAATGGAGCAAAGAAACCAGAAAATATTTTATTAAATATAAAGCTTTTATTAATTATTAAAAAAAACAGATTAATCAAGCTTCAAAATAGTACAATGAGTCATACAAATAGTACAAAATATAGCAACTAATTTAGTCATTGATGAACAAAGGATTAATTTCTATGGTCTGCGTTTAATCAGAGAGGTGAAAGTGGCAGACGCTGTGATCCAGGCACGAGTGTCTGTAAGCGTTGAAACTTGTGAATAATCCCGAGACATCACCTGAAGTCATGATGCATAATTCAGAGTGAAAAACATTCAGAGTCGTCTCAGTACAGCAGCTTTTCCTCCCTCTCCTCTCTCCCAGCGGGTGATCTCAGTCGAGCGGTTAAAAATAGAGTCAGACTTGGATTTGTGACGCTTCAGGGAAACCAGGCGCTGAATCCTGCAGCCAGGGCTCAGATCTGCTGACACGGGCCACACAGTTTGTCCAAAAACTGAGACTCCACACAGGAGCTGTTTCCATATTTAGACGTCAGTGCTGGAGAAGTGGAGCGAGAACTAAAGTTAGACTTTAATGCTAACGTCACACTCTGCTGCTGCTGCTGATGCTGCATTCTATTCCATTGATATATTCACAAGGAGACGTCCTACTGTTAAATATAAATGTAGTAAATCACACTGTAAACACACACTTCCTATCACATCTGACGATATTATATGGTCAATGTAATCCCAACATCTACTGGTTTATATAATCTAACCCAGGGGTCACCAACGTGGTGCCCGCGGGCACCTGGTAGCCCTCAGGCAGCCAATACGGTGCCCGCGGGCTCACTTCACTTCACCTCACTTGCATGTATCCGTATGATCTCTCAGTAAAATATCTTTGATATTGTTTATAAAACTGATAATCGTTAGGAGTAAACACTGGAATGAATGTGTATGCAGTTGAATGCATAAAATTAATCATTTAAATGGTAAACAAAAAGAATTAAATGTTAATGTGGTAGCCCTCCATATTATTCTTTACCCTTCAGGTAGCTCTCTGTCTCAAAAAGGTTGGTGACCCCTGATCTAACCTGTGGATGAAACTCTATTTGTCCATAAAATGTCGGAAAATTTTTAGAAAAATACCGATCAGTGTTTAACAAACCTGGAAATCACATTCCGAGATTAGAAAATGTCACATTCCGAGATTAGAAAATGTCACATTCTGAGATTATAAAATATTCACATTCCGAGATTAGAAAATGTTCACATTAACATTCTGAGATTAGAAAATGTTCACATTGCAAGATTTGAAAATGTTCACATTGCAAGATTTGAAAATGTTCACATTCCCAGATTAGAATTTGTTGGCATTCAGAGATTATAAAATATTCACATTCAGAGATTAGACAACGTTGGCATTCAGAGATTAGAAAATGTTCCCATTCTGAGATTAGAATTTGTTGGCATTCAGAGATTATTAAATATTCACATTCAGAGATTATAAAATATTCACATTCCAAGATTAGACAACGTTGGCATTCAGAGATTAGAAAATGTTCCCATTCTGAGATTAGAATTTGTTGGCATTCAGAGATTATTAAATATTCATGTTAAGAGATTATAAAATGTTCACATTCCAAGATTAGTATACGTTGGCATTCAGAGATTATAAAATATTCAGATCCCGAGATTAGAACATTTTTTCATTCCGAGACTAGAAAATGTTTATATTCTGAGATGAGATAATGTTCACATTCTGCACCTATAGTTATTTCTTTAGTTAAATCGTGTATTTCCCAAACCTCAAAATCACGACGTTCTCAAATCCACAAACCAACATTATTCATTTTGAATTATTTCTTTGTGACGTGACACAAAGAAACCAGAAAACACGCCACAAAGACGCTGAAAACACTCAAACCAGTGAAACCCAAGGATTATAAAATGAAAAGTTGTCGCAGTGATAGAATCTAGAGTCTGTTTTTAATGATCAGGGTTGTTTTTTTGTTGTTTTTGTCTCTAAAGGCAAAGATTAACAGCTCCATTTTGTGGGCAATGAAAACCTCCGTGTCACCAGATTTACAAACTTTGGTCCCACGGCTTAAAAACACACGCAGAGACTAATGCGAGGAGCGTATGGTGGATTATATTCTGCGGTGTAAACGTGTCTACAGAGGCTCTGGGCCCCCGTGAGCTGTCAGAAATCACCGCTAATTAGCGGCAAAGGTAAATCCCCCTCCTGTAGTAACAGCTTAAATCAATTAACCCGCTCTGCGGACGGCTCTGGGCTCCAGCCTCGCAGACTTTTCTCACGATCCCTGCAGAACTGTGGGAAGGAAGCCGGGCCCATCACCTTCCCTCCCTCCCTCCCTCCCTTCCTTCCTTCCTTCCCTTGTTTCCTCTCCTCCCATCACCATCCAGCCAGAAAAACGATGTAAAGTCTATAAACTTGGCACTTTTCTCGCTCGTCGTTGAACAAGGACAAACAGAACATAATAATAGTGACTTTGCCGTTCCGTCACACAGATATTAGCCCGACGACAGAAATGCATTTACAGCCCAGACGCCACACACTGACGATAATGACCACGGGAGTGAAATTTATCGCCTTTGTACGTTAATCTTCTTTTCGTTCGGCTCAGCGATGAAGATGAAGTCTGTTACTAAATCAAGTCGCTTTGTCTTGTGGAGCGACGATAATCCCAGGATCAGTGCCCGTTTCAGCCTCTTCTTAGCCTTCAAAATAATCCCATCTGCAAACATTAAACATCTAAAACATTGTGTTTGCATTTTTTTAGTGAAAAAGTCAACTGTCTTTGGTTTAGCAGCGTGTTTGGCAGTGATGTTAGCTTTAGCAACAGCTGATTAAAGAAAACTTTGTAGTGAATTTCACTCCCTGAGATTATTTAATCATCTGGAAGTTAACACTAAAGACGATTGGTTCCAACATTTATATGTTTTGTGTTTGAAATCCCACGTTCAGATTTACCTCAGTGACACAAACTGACCACACGAGGCAGCAGCGGACGAGCGGTCGATCGCGATATTTGTTTTGTTTTTTACCTCAACGTCGATGCAGGTCTTTAGAATTCACATCTGCAGATTTACGTTTGACTTGAATAGACATTTATTTCTCTTTTTTGTCTCTGCCCTGCTGTGAAATGTTTATATTTCAAAATAAAGCAAATACTGTACAAACTAAACGGATATAAATTCATCAATAAGTGTTATATGTTCATTTTAGGGCTGCAGTAACGAATGGAATCATTTCCTGGTTTCTTTGCTCCATAAAACAAAGAAAATAATTTTGAGAAACATCAGCATTTTCTTACATATTATTTGGGAAAATAAACAACAAATGAATCTATTAAGTTGCATATTATACTGGATATTAAAATCAGTACACTTTCTTTCATTATATTAATTAAATGTTGCCCAACCCTTTGGAAATATAACAAATTATTCCGTTTTATGTCGAGCAAAGAAGTCCGAAATATTAATTTATCATGCTTAATCGTTTAAAAACAAACATTCAGACTGATTAATAAGGTTAGTTGATGGTTAATTCCGTTATATTAGAGATTACAGGTGTTCCTGCAGTAGTAACAGAACTCCTCTGGGAAACAGAATCCATCGCCACGCAACACAAACAACTGAAGGCTAATGTAAACACACTCAGACTCCACTGTCCGTGTGTTTAAGTAGGCTGTGCTGAATATTTATGGATTTACTTCACAGATGTTCTCGCTCTCTTTCCCTGAGTAAATGAGCAGTGGATAACGCTGAAGGCCACATTGTTGTTGTTGTTGGCAGCCGAGCTCGGCTCACTCTCTGTTTTTGGTTATTAGTCCACGTCTCTTTGTGTCTTTGGGCCAAAGTAAATCCTCGAACCCGCTGGAATGGGATGGAGCTGGCCTTGTTAGCGCTTAGAGTTAAAGAAGCCTAAGCCCTTGTTAACCGTCACTTTTCAGGAAGGGGAAATGAAAGTGAAAAAACGTCCGTCAACACCAGTGAATTTCAATAAGTGACCGGTGACAAATGAGGAAGCTTGGCAGAGTTCATTTCACACATACCCTACCGTTCAAAAGTTGGGGTCAATAGAAGCACTTTTTTCCAATGAATATAACACATTTTGAGAAAGAAAATTCACATTTTTCCGAAACATTTGTGGAAAAAATGTTTGGAAAAATTTGTTTATTCCAAACATTTGTGGAAAAAAAATTCAAATTTGAGAAAAAAAAAAAATTTGAGGAAAAAATATTTAATTTGAGAAAAAAAATTGAGTCAATGTCTTGACTATATTTTCTATTCATTTTGCCACTCTTTTGATGAATTAAAGTCTGACTTTTAATGGAAAACACAAAAAAAATTGTGTAGTTGACCTTAAACTTTTGAATGGTAGTATAGACTATTTAAAACATCCATCGGGCAGCTCCGCGGTCATTAAACGTGACAATGATTCTGTTAGATGTTTGTATAAAAACAGTATAAAGTATAAAAACATTTCATTTGTCACTTTCACAAACCTTAATTGTCTCTTAACACTTGTTTTTTTTATGTCAGAACGAGCTTAAGAAGCTCAAACCTAGTGTTTTACAGTAGAAAACATTTCCACGCTGACTTTGGTACGGCCGAGTTAGTCATTTTCCGATTGGAAAAGGCCGCTTAGTGCTGAGATAAGGTATTGTAGGCGTAAGCTAGCCTAGATTTTATTGGTCAAGTCTGTTGAAGAGTGGCTAAAATCTGTTTTCCCTTACTTATTGGGTTCTTTGTGAATTCAAATTCAGCCTGTAGATGTTATATTTTAGCTTCAAATTGAAACTTTCCCACCAAACTTCCAACAAATATTCAAATTCTGGTTAAAAAGTGACAGCCCTATGAGTATATCTTCATAGGTTTGTGGAAGCTGGGATTCAAATATCTTTGGAAGGATTAGCATATCGTGTAATATTGGTTCTAGGGTTGGGTAGGGCCTTGTGTTTCGTTGACCAATGTCGATACTGATCTTTAGAATTCAGAGTGGCAGATTTACGTACAAATACTCCACAAAGTTGTGTTTGTTGAAGCTGGGATCCAAATATCCTTTTGAGGAAAAGCATATCGTGGCCCATTATTATACGCTTTGTCGATAATTAGCATTAGCATTTTACGTTATTATGAGGTAATTACAAAGTGCGCTACCATGGCTAGAGTTTGTTACTGTTTCTTAGAATCTTGCACTTGGCTCATAAATCTACGCATCAGTTTATGTACTTGTTTATTTATGTCGTATCCCACGTGAATATACGTACAACATGGTGAGTTATTGATGGTGTCGCTGAAAGACTGTGGGGGCTGTGATGAATGAAACCGAAATAAATGTCGCAAGTTGCAGAGAGCAGTGGTGGACACGCCGCCAAAGTACCAATATTTTCAAGCTGTTGCTAAAAGAGTTGAGCAGCAAATTAAGGATTCACAGATTATTTTTGTATTGAGAAGCTGGATGATTCTCTTCCAAGCTGCCCACCTATTTTAATATCTGTGGCTGCTGGGAGAGCAAGGACGAGCCAGGCTCCTCCCCCTCCTACCCCCTCCTCCTCCTCCTCCCACGCCAGCATCATCCGAGGCGAGGAGAAAGGATCAACCTGGATTTCTGAAGTGTTTGTTGTGTTGCCACAGATAGACGATGCCAGGGGGCTCTGCTGGATAGATACCTAACACTTTCACCTCCATGCAGACGATCAGACCCCCACGCCGGTATAAAAAAAACCCGACGCCCACATCATCCCCAGCTCGCCCTGCTCCCACTCCCACACAGTCTGTCTGGACGAGAAGCAAACGCTCCACCGCTTCTACCCCGAGGGGTAAAAATATACTCGGGCAAGACGTGTAGTCAAATATACGAGAATAGCAGGAACATGTCTGTCTTTTTTTATTTTTAACAGTGGGTTGAAGAAGTGCTTCCAGGCAGAGGATGTCTGTAAACATCCTCCATGCCAAGCGTGTGTTTTCTTTACCCAGCAGCTCTGGCACAGACGGTAGAGTTCACAGTGAGAGGAGACAGGAGCTCCTGCCTGGAAGCATCAGCGAACACAACATCCCAACAAAGACTTCCCAACAGCAGGAGCTGACGCTCACCAGTCTCCAGTCGCACATCTTCATTTCTGTTCCCGGAGCTGGATTTAGACTTTTATTTAGCACATTTCATGCAACTGCAACTCAAACAAGGACGCCCACGAGGCTTATATGTGGGCTGACGGTACAAGTCCCCAGAGGGTTTGTCCGCATCAAGTAGAACAGTTCAGTTTGGTACAGTACGGTACGTTGTATTAGCCCCGTACCCTTTGATATTTGGCACCCTTACCCTTTGGAATACCAGAGTATAATGGTACAGTGAGGTCCTCTCCAACCACGGCAGAAATGTTTCTTCAAAACCCAAAGTTTATTGACGTCTTCTTGAGATAAACAGCCACAAACCAAGCAGGAAATGGAACGTCCAGTTGCGCCGGTATGACGTCACGCTACGTATCTCACTGGCACGTCCGTCAGGGCACAGTCTACCTTCGGCCTACCAATGAGGTACCAAAAACGCAACCCTGACGCAGTTCTTTACCATTCCAAGCTGAATCGTACCTTGATGGAGACATGGAAACCATGGACTTTAACCCACTTGGGACCCACATTGTCCACCTGAATATAACCCTAATGGAGTCCGCGTGGACCTGCCGTCTCAACCGTCCAACCAACACATACGATTATCCAATATTAAACGCCGCATGGACTCCAGCACTGTTGGCTAACCCCAAAAAGGGTTAGGGTTGGGTTCTCCAGGTTCTCCGGTTTCCTCCCACAGTCCAAAAACATGAATTGTTCTTTGTGACCCCACCGTTAGCCCCATGTCCGCTGAGATTGGCTCCCGCAACCCTCGTGGAAGATAAAGGGGTGGATAAAACTCTAATCTTCAGCCAACTTTGAGTTCAATTACTCACATCTTCTCATCACCAGACCTGGTGTTCAATATAAACAGCCATTACTTACGGGAAGACGCAAACTCTGCGCCTGTCAAGGTTCCCCTCCCTAGATACCAAGGCATCTGGACCAGATAAGACTATGTCAAGGCTCACTAACTATATCAGATGTCAGGCTTTGTCTTCTTGGATCTGAGATCTTTCAGCTTCACTCATCACTGACTCCGTAACAATCGTATTATCAGATATGGGCAAAGACTCCGAGATCCCTCTGATACGACTAATGACTAAAACTGTCGCTGTATAAGCTGCTACCTCCCTCTACTACGACTATTATTATTTTGTACAATGAAGAAAATTAGAGAAATCCTGAGTTGTTTTTCCGTGTTTTATCCGTGCCAGTGCATTTACTACAATTTATTAGGACTAGACGATGCACACCCACACAGACGGATGTTGTTTATGTTTTTAATAAGGTGATATCACTCGATATGTGCACAATGTGCAATATGATGGTGTTTAATTATTTTTAGAAAGCATATTGTTATATTATTATTATTATTATTGGCCCACCCTGTTTTTTGAACATATTGTTAACGCCCGTCATGGAAATGGAAAAAGCCATTTCTGTCTGTATGAATGTTCCAAACGTGTGTTTGTGGAGACAAAAACACGCCGAGCACCCCTCCAGATTTGAAGTGATCTCTACGTCTGTTTTTTTTCCTTTTCCCTCCACCATGTCCAGCCTCAGCAGCTGTGTACACACACACACACTGAACCGGTCAAATCCAGTCTGCTGTAATTAATGAGAGAATCAGGCAGAGTACCTGTACACAGCTGCTGCTGCTTCTCCTCAGAGGATCACAGTGTGTTTGCTGATATCTGATCGTACATTTTACTACCAATATGTCCGATATCACGACTATAGACCTTTTTATATGAGGCAGAAACGTGTACGGTTTGGCGCATTGTGGCTTTACAGATGACGTGATATTAGGGTCCTTTAAATGCTTGTCATGATGACGTTGATGATTCGGTACGAAACGGCAGAGTTGTAGAATTGTCCGACTGCAGCCACAGCTTAAACCACAGCTAATTAACGATTATTTACCTCGATTAATTGAGTACTTGTTTGGGCCAAACCTCAAAACCGTGTTCTCGAATGTCTTGTTTTTGTCCACACACCAAAAATGATTAATTTCCACTGATTTCTTTTGTTATATGGAGCAAAGAAACCAGGAAATATTCACGTTTAAGAAGCTGAAAAACACAACACCACAGTCTTCTTAGACCTTTTTAAACCGCAAAGCCGTTAAAACAATCCCTACAGGTGTGTTGAGCTATATCGGTAACTAGTGCACTAGTGGAACGGCGTTAACGCTAACGCATGACGCGCTTCCATGACGACCGACCGGAAAAAGACGCGTGCGCCGTCATGTTTACGTGCCGCAGCACCGGAGTCCAGGCACCGTTTACCGGTTAGCTCCTTTAGCGCAGTTATCGTAAGCGGTCTGTTTATTAAACAAAAAGAGCAGCGCTAACAAATAACCAGCGTACCTGTGTACTGCGTATGTGTGCCTCTGTTTTTTAAAGCTTAGCGTTACTTTAGAGACCCATTTTAACAAATCGGGATTGGCGTAAGCGTGACGTCGTGCGCGTCTTTTCCCGCTGAGTCGTCATGGAAACGCGCGATGCGTTAACGTTGATGCCGTTAATGGCGCTAACGTACCTAGCATTATCAATAACCTAATTCGCCATCTGTGTCAAACACATTCTCCACGAAGAACAGGCAACCTTAAATATTTACATTTATAAAGGATTTATAGAATCTAATTAGAGCTGCAACTAACGATTATTTTCGTAAACGATTAATCTGTCGATTATTTTCTCGATTAATCGATGAATCGCTTGGTCACTAAAATGTTAACAAACGTTGATCAGTGTTTGTATGATGTCTTGTTTTGCTCACAAACCAAAATTATTCAGTTTAAATGATTTTTTTGTTTGTGTGGAGCAAAGAAACCAAGAAAATATTCACATTTAAGAAGCTAAAACGATAACAAATCTTGTTTTAATCATGAAAAAAAGCTTCAAACCGATTATCAAAATAGTTGTCCATGAATTTAGTAATCGATTAATCATTTCAGCTCTAAATCTTACCCTTGAAAGCAGACTCGCTCCAGGTATTTTGTTTCCTCCTCATAACAAAGTGCCACACATCGCCAGTAAGTTCGTACACTTTGTGACTTCTGTATTCAAAGATAAGCTCTATAATATCGGCTATAAGTGGTAGAAATCCTTGAGATTCTCTCTTAAACACCATAATAGTAATTGTTGCCTCTTGATGAGGTACTTAAAGATTCCTACCCCTACTTTTTATGATGTAGAGTAAATTGAAAATCACCTGGCAGTAAAAGTACAATAGATTGCGTCTTGTATTTTTAATCTCTACACGGAGACGAGCAGAGGGAAAAACCTTTGTGTTCCTCCATCTCTTCTGCTGTCGTCGTCGTCTGCCAACTCTCAGTCAGATCTGAGCGTGGACAGATGGTCGCGAGCAGAAAGTGTTTACTTTAACACGGCGGCGAACAAAACGAGCAGATGCCCGTCGAGCTAGAGACGACGACGCCGCCGCCGCTGCTGCCGTTTCCCTCCGATTCACCGTGATGCAAAGAAACCAACAGAGGAGAGAAGACGATGATGATGCGCTCGAGTAAAAGATTTTCACCTCACTGTTTCGCCCCAGTCTGTTTATCAATGTCTGTCTCGAGTGAGATGTTTTTCTAAAGCCTCCGGGGGATTTTTCTGCTTCTACGTCTCACAAGTTTTCAGGCTTTTTTCTTCTTGTTGTTGTGGTTTTTCTCAGTATTCTTTTCTCTGGCATTTTCTGAATATCACCCACACACACACACACACACATATATATATATATATATATATATATATATATATATATATATATATATATATATATATATATATATGTAAGCCTAAATCCAAACTTTATATCCTCAAGTTTCTCATTCAAAATGACGTGAATTTGAAAAAGGATTGCAAATCCAGCGCTCGAGAGAGCGACGTGAGCGGAATAATCACTGCAGTAGACCACGATACAACATGCATATTAACCCTTTAATGACTTACACCCTAAAAAAACAGGTAATAATTGGTCAATTAATAAATAATAATCAGCCAAAGTCGGTCGATATCAGCCCAATAATCAGCCTAACGATTAACGGGTCTACCTCTAAATAGAGCCATGTAAAATTGGTCAATATCATTTCATATTGACCTCAAGCCAATGAATTATACTGTAATAAATAGGCAAATATTCTACCACTTCATTCTGGTTCATGTCCATAGACACATATGACGTTTTGGAGGCAATTTGGTCATGTATGCTGATGTTATAGGGCACTTCCTGTTTCATAAAGTAATTTTTTAGAATGAAAACGTAAGATATTTGTGACTAAGCAAGTTTCTGAGAACAAAAATGTCATTTGTAATTATTAAAAATCACAATAAAATGTTGACCCAATTAAGCAACCCGAATTAAAAATTGGCCAATATCGTTTTATATTGAACAGAAATATCCATTTTTATTTTCTTATTATTCTTTTTTTAATAGACACAGTCGCTGACAAACAAGCATGTGCTCGGTTCCCAGCATCCTTTGCTGCAGTCGTCCTGAGTGGTTCCTCTCTGTAATCATGGTGATTGGCACCCACAGCAGTTCCTTTTGATTAATGCTACAAGTCCTCATTAGTGATACAGGAGTGTGTGTCACACACACACACACACACACACACACACAAAAACACACACACAGAAGAAGAAGAAGCCAACATTTGAATTGTGAGAAAATGACCCAGACTCTCACACACACACACACACACTCACACACACACACACACGCGGCAATTACTCCAGTGTTGGTGTGCAACTCGGCGTAGAAGTGGTTTTAATGAAGGGCTAAAAATAGATCTCATTTTTTGGAGAGATTAATTTGCTCCTGAGAGAGAGAAGGAAAAAGAGAGAGAGATTCGACATCACAACGTCCTTGAGAAAAATCGTCCACATCTACAAGTTTGTGAAAACGCTTGTGCGGGAGAATCTGACTGATTATTGATTATTGCGTCTGTTCTGCTCTGGAAATCAATACTTGACTTAAACCTCTCTTCCACTGGTTTAAAAAAAACATCTGAGTCAAATGATGGTGTTTCTGTAATTGCAGCTAATTATTTCTTACTATTAGCTTTTATTTTGACAGTCCAGTTGCTGACACAGTGTTATTATGCATCATTGTACTCTGTAACGTTTGAATACTTCCTGTTGAATGTTTATTTTCCCCAATATTGTCAAAGATGCAGCTTTGATGCAGAGTTTGAGGTTATTTGGTTTCTATAGTTCATTTGCAAACCAACGATCCAGAAAACAGTCAAGAAATCAAAAAGTCATAAAAAAAATGTTCCAGACTGATTGTTTTCTGGTGTTAGTGGTTTACAGTATCTTGATATATGAGCGTTGGTTTCTGGAGAGTTCGTTTCTGGAGAGTTGGTTTGCTCGGTGTCGATCTGAGATTATTTTGTTTCTGGAGTAATGGTTTACAATTTGTTGATTTATTCCTAGAGTTGGTTTCTGGATTGTTGGTTTGTGAAGCGCCTTGACTGTTTTCAGCATCGTTGGTTTGCGAAGTGTCTAATTCTTGACTGTTTTATGGCGTGTTTGTTTTGAGAAGTGCTGATTTCTTGACTGTTTTTGGGGCAGTGGTTTGCGAAGTAACTTTTTCTTGACTGTTTCATGTAGCGTTGGTTTGCGAAGTTACTATTTCTTGACTGTTTTCTGAATCCTTGGTTTGCGAAGTGTCTAATTCTTGACTGTTTACTGGAGTGTTGGTTTGCGAATTGTTGATTTCTTGACTGTTTTCTGGTGCGTTGGTTTGCGAAGTGATGATTTCTTGACTTTTCTGGAGCGTTGGTTTGCAAGGTGTCGATTTCTTGACCGTTTTCTCACGCATTGGTTTGCTAGGTGTCGATTTCTTGACTGTTTTCTGGAGTGTTGGTTTGCGAATTGTCGATTTCTTGACTGTCTTATGAATTGTGTGTTTTGCGAAGTGTCGATTTCTTGACTGTCTTATGAATTGTGTGTTTTGCGAAGTGTCTAATTCTTGACTGTTTTCTGGAGCGTTGGATTGCGAAGTGTTGATTTCTTGACTCTAAGGAGTTCAGCAAATCGTAAACCAATGTTCCCGAACCTGGCTGTTGTGTTGAGTAGTGGTTTACAATTTGTTGACTTCTTGAGCTTTAACTTCTGGAGCATTGTTTACAATGTTTTGATTTCTTGACGGTTGGTTTCTGGAGCATTGGTTTCCAACTCATTGGTCCTTGGAGTGTTGGTTTGCAAAGTGTTGAGTTCTTGAGCTCTAATTACTGGAGCATTGGTTGATGTGTTACGATGTTTTGAAATGTTGGTCGCGTCCATATTGTTTCTCAAAGCGCTGGTTCCCTAAAACGCTGGTTTCCACCACATTAGATTCTGGAGCATCAGTTTTCCAGCATGTCGTTTTCCGACTCATTGGTTTTTCTGTCGTCAAACTTTACGATGATATGGTTTGTTGTTTACAGCACGTTCCTCTGCACATTAGCTGCCGCTGTATGTAAACACATCATCATCATAATTAGAACTAAATTAGCTTTTCAAAAGCACGACTTTGGGTTTGAATTTTCTTTCCCCCCTCAGCTGGAGTGGGAGGCACCTAGTGGCTGCGTAATTCCCCGCGCTCTCCTCGTATCTTTGAGGCCGACTCTTTGTACAGAATATTCATTAGCTGCTGTAAATATCCCCCGTCTGAATATTCATGACCGCGGTTGGAACACGGGAGAAGAAAGACGAAGACGAACCGCGGTCGACTGGCACCGGTCTTAATCTGTTTTCCCCTGGAAATTAAGAGAATAAATCCCCCTCACAATTTATTCTGCCGCAGAACACACACACGTGTACAGTGTGTACATGTATGTCTTTAATGTACAGTATCTACATGTGGTTCATACTTGAAAACTCTTTAAAAACGGGAGGAAACAACAACGAGAGAGGTTTAAGATGGCTATCAAACTTAAATTTGGACGATATATTGACAAGGATTCATCTTAGATTTTGAATAGAACGTCTTTATTATGCATTTTAAAGCTCCTTCTTTTAGTCCAATATCATTATATTTCTAATAATTATCATTTATAATGCAATAGTCTTTAAGGTTAAATGAAATTTGAGTTGTTTTCCTGCCCATATTCTCACCCCTATAATCAACCAACAGCTATTTTAGATCATTTTAATTGTTTTATGGTAGCATTTGATCATGTTTAGGTGGGATTATAATGTTTAATCCTTCATTATTAACGGTAACTCAATTCAGCTCCTTCGTTTCTTTGCTCCGTATAACAAAGACATCATTAAAACGGATTAATTTGGAGCTTTAGGAAACACCCAAATGAACGTTTTTCAATATTTTACCGACATTTTAAGGATTAAACAACTAATTGTTTAATCGAGGAAGTAATTGGCAGATTATGAAAGCTCGTATTTGTAGAAAATTTCAGGGTTTCTTATGCACGTAAATATCTTTTTTAACCCTTTAACATCTCAAGTCAAACTCCTAAATAGGTTTCCTTTTGAGACAAAAACTCTGTTTGTGTCCAACTACCGTGTTTTTCTTCATTTTAAATGTAGTAAATGGTGAAAAACTGCCAGATATTTAAAGTTTTCTGGCCATTTTTCATGGTTAAAATAAGCAAAACAAAGTCCAGATGTACATTTTGAGGCTTGGCTGTGTCTTGTAAGTTACAATAATCCAGATATATTCACGCACATCTCGTTTACAGTCTAAAAATATCTGTTATTGAGCATGTTTTCCACACGTGAGGCTGTTGTTGAGTCGTCGTGTGTCGCTGTAATCTGTGAGATGCTGACTTTGTGAACAGGCTGAGACGCTCGCCGTCTTATTTCTCCGTACGCCGCCGCCGCCGTTGTCAATTAAGCGAGCAGGGAAAGTGCTGAGCGCGGCGTCTGCACGAGAGAGATATCAAGAAAACAACGACGACAGCCGTGTAATAATGAGAAGCCTCTCCACGGGAACCAGGCAGCCAATCACAGAGCTCCCTGTGCAGATATCAAACATGATGTCAGGTCTCTGGTCTCCACTGAGGACCTGAGTCCAGGTTTAATAACTGATGACACGGAAAATACACTTTACACAAGTAACACCGCTGGATTTTATTGTTTTACTTATGTTTATATGATTACAACGGGAGAATAAATGGGTCATTTCGTTGTTTTCAGGCGTAAACTTGAAGGTTACAACAGCGTGAATGACATAATCTACAAAACCTAAAACAAAATGCAATTATTTAAATCGTTAATTGATCACTTAACTAATTGTCAACCATTTTCATAAAGGATTAATTGGATTTAATCCGTTTTTTTGGAGAATTAAAAGTAAGTTTCAGTGATTTTCGACTTTAGTTTTCGAAATCCTAAACGGTTGAATAACTGCCAGATATGGAAAGTGAAAGTTTTCTTGGGTAAAAAGGAGCAGAAAGAACTCACTCATTGGTGACTCAATTCTACAGCCAATGTGACGAAAACTACTGTACAAAACGTGCTTTATAAATCAGATGGATTGGACAGTGAGTCTCCAGGACCAGGATTAGGCAGAAAAAGCCTTAGTAAACCAGGTAAAAACGTGTATGAGTGCAGATCAGGATTCTGGTTGAGGTTCTGCTGTGATTGGAGCTGCACCTGTGTCTTGTTCTTGTTTGTTCGCCCTGAATCACCGAGCACTCGACTCCCAGCTGCTTCTGTTTGACTTACACGTTATTTACCGAGCAATTAAAAAACACGGAGAACCAGCTACCGCCGAGTGGAAAGTGATTAGACTCAATGACAGAGCAGCTCCTTTATTTGCCTCACACACACACACACACACACACACACAGAAAAGTGCTGTTATTCTGTGCGATAAAAAGGGAATAAAAATGTTTCCTAACAGCTTCATAAAGTGAAATGTTTATGGAAGATTGCATCGGATTTGTGCTTTAATTTTAAACCAAAATGAGTTTTGTTTATCTTTCGTTCGTTTATCTTTCGAGAGTGAAGTCGCAGTCTTTCGAGAGTAAAGTCGCAGTCTTTCGAGAGTAAAGTCGCAGTCTTTCGAGAGTAAAGTCGCAGTCTTTCGAGAGTAAAGTCGCAGCCTTTCGGGAGTAAAGTCGGAGCCTTTCGAGAGTAAAGTCGGAGCCTTTCGAGAGTAAAGTCGCAGCCTTTTCGAGGAAAGTCGCAGCCTTTCGAGAGGAAAGTCGCAGCCTTTCGAGAGTAAAGTCGCAGCCTTTTCGAGGAAAGTCGCAGCCTTTCGAGAGGAAAGTCGCAGCCTTTCGAGAGGAAAGTCACAGTTTTTTCGAGAGTAAAGTCGCAGAATTTCAAGAGTAAAGTCGCAGTTTTTCGAGAGTAAAGTCGCAGTTTTTTCGAGAGTAAAGTCGCAGAATTTCAAGAGTAAAGTCGCAGTTTTTCGAGAGTAAAGTCGCAGTTTTTTGAGAGTAAAGACGCAGTCTTTCGAGAATCAAGTCCTAGTCTTTCGAGAGTGAAGTAGTTATATGAGAATAAAGTTGCTATATGAGAGTAAAGTCGCAGTCTTTCCAGAGTAAATTCGCAGACCCTCGAGTGTGAAGTCGCAGTCTTTCGGGAGTAAATTTGCAGTCTTTCGAGAGTAATGTCGCAGTCTTTCGAGAGTGGCGTACTTTCGAGAGTGGCAGTCTTTCGAGAGTAATGTCGCAGTCTTTTGAGAGTCTCAGTCTTTCGAGAATTAAGTCGCAGTCTTTCGAGAGTAAGGTCGCAGTCTTTCGAGAGTGGCGGTCTTTCGAGAGTGGCAGTCTTTCGAGAGTAATGTCGCAGTCTTTTTCGAGAGTGGCGGTCTTTCGAGAGTCGCAGTCTTTCGAGAATTAAGTCGCAGTCTTTCGAGAGTAAGGTCGCAGTCTTTCGGTAGTGAAGACATAGAGCCCTTGAGGAACCGACGGGTCGGGTCCCATGTCAATATCACATTTAAGCCAGACCTGTTCAACAAAGTTTGAATCAACCAGAAACACAGAAGCATCTGAAAGTAAATTGGCACGTGAACAAAGCCTGGGATAAACGTCCACATGTTGGTGAGAAGCCTTCAGCTGAGATCTGTCTGTCCAGAGTCCACTGAGGCCAGAATGAAGTCATGTCTGAGAAAAGAGTCTCTAATGCACTGAGGTCACTGCTTCAGCTGTTCAACTCCAGTCCAGGAAAACCATAAACCTCTCATTCTTGGTGTGCAGCACCTGGCTTTAGTGCAGACTGTGCACTGACGCCTGAATCCTTTCTCTAAATTGCAGAGCAGCGCTGACCGCTGGTGAAATAATGGGCCACAGTGTCTGGCAGCGTTTCCAGGCCATGAGGTTGGCAGTGATGCAGAAGGAAGCTGCTGCCTGGTGAGTGAACGCCAAAAAAATGAGTCCAGTTTGACAGAGGAGGCCTTTGAAAGGTCGCAATAAAGTCGCTTTGTCGCGGGAAAATATCAGCAGATTGGAGCAGAATTAGAGGATTTAGGACGGGATTAGAAGATGGATGATGAACAGTCACCAGAACAGTTTCCATAAAGACCAGAACAAAGACATTTGTCATTGTTGTTATTAACAGTTGGGGTTGGTAACCCTTATAAGATAGTTTATAATAATATTTTGAGAATAAAGTCATAATGTTCGGAGAATTCAATATTTAATCTTTGGAGACCAAAGTCTTAATCTTTGCCGAATAAAGTCGTAATCTTTGGCGAACAGAAATATTTCATATTTTGCGAATAAAGTCACAATTTTTGGCGAATAACGCCGTAATCTCTCGAGAATAAACTCTAAAGTTTCAGTCTTTCAAGCATCTTTGGAATGACATCATTATTTTCTTATTTCCTGTTGGACAACTATTGTGTGATTGGCCAGAACATCTGAAGTGGGTGTGGTTAAAACAGAAATGTTGTGAATGTCCTGTGAGGACTGACCCACTTGAGTTTATGGTGAAGTGTGAAATGTCCTGGACAGAACTCACTTTGTTTTACCTCGAGAACAAGATCACATTATCTTTTTTTCTTGTGAAGGTTTTTAAACTCTTGTGTTGTAAACTTGTGTTCCAGTGTGTCTCATATTTCCTGTGGTTGTGTGTCCTGTGGACCAGGACACAGCAGAATGTTATAGATCATCAGCAGAAAGGAGAGCAGGTCAAACAGGAAACTAGTTCAGTTTGTCCTGCTTTGACTCAGGCGGACATCATGATGTCTTATATCAGCTCACAACAGTTCCCACAGGTCCTTGAAGTCCTTGGAAGTTTGTAAATGTGGGAGATAAATCACCTTGAATACACAAACAGGTCATTGGAAGTGCTTGGATTGCATTTCCAATGACCCAATGACCCGAATTTGACGTTAGATTCCGTGCAGAACAACGAGCGAGTAAAGTTAAAGCGAGAGCACAGGTTAAAAGTTCACGTTCAAACAGCTGAAGCAGACGAACACGGATGTCTCTCTAAACTCTCCGACGCTAATTAGCTTCCTGTCAAAGTCTCAAGAGTCGCCTAGCAACAAGGACGACGAAGCACGCCGCGGCAAATCTATGACTGCAACGGCGACGGCGACTGATGCTAACGGGCGAGAACGAGCAGAAGTGATCTGTCAGAGGAAAGTCTTCAGAAGAAGAAGAAGAAGAAGAAGAAGAATCCTCCCTCTGATGTTTTTAATCTCCATCATGTTTCATCTGCTCAGGCACCAGGTGTTGATCCTCCTCTGCCTTTGTCTTCAGCAATCTCTCTCCATCTCACTCAGCCTCGCTCGCCCACCTCCTCTCAGTACACACACACACACACACAGGTTTGTTCAGCTGTTCTTCTCAGGACTCTCCATTGACTTACATTTATTCAAACTTATTACATAGAGATATGCGAAAATATTCAAAAAAACAAAAAGTATCTCGGAATGACTTGAAATTGTACACAGTAATAGTCGGTGTCGCCCTGAACAAGGATCTGTTAAAAATATTCGCATATCTCTTAAGGAATAATTTTCATGAATTTTTGAAATTCAGGAAATTATCCATTTGCCCTGATAAACTTTGACAGTGAGCTGACTTTCTTCTCAAAAGCAAAAAGTATCTCGGAATGACTCGAAATTTAAGTCAAAGTTAGGATTAATTTTATATCACATACACTTCTGCACAATTATCACAGGTTTATTTTAAATATTATTTAAAATAAACCTGTGATAATTGTGCAGAAGTCACATAAAAATGAGCCCAGTGACGTCTTTCATACAAATTTTTCCAAATTCAATCTGATTTAAAAGATTTTGAGTTACTTTTATGTATATAAATATTTAGTATATGTTTTTTTTTTTAACATATATATCAATCAAATGGACAAATACACTCACTACTAAATGTCTAACTTTAAGCTAAACCTAATTCTAACCCTAAATCTGGGTCTTAATCCTCAGAAATGCTCTTCTAGTTGTGTGGATCAGCAAAACATGTCCTCACAAAGATAGGTTTGTTTGACACACACACACACACACACACACACACACACACACACACACACACACTTGCTTGTAAGCAGGTGGGCTGCATCATGTCTACCACCCTGTAATTAAATTCTCCATCTCCCACCTGTGTTACAGAAGCAGATCTGACTCAGAGTAATTACAGGTCTGCAGTGGAACAACACACACACACACACACACACACACACACACACACACACACACACACACACACACACACCTAATCCTATTATGTGACATCACAATGAGGGAAAGCACTCTCTCGCACAGATGAGGACACACACCAGATGCAAAACAACATGACGTAAACACTCGCACGTTCACACACACATTCACACACACACACACACAAGTTCACTCACTCATTCACAGTCTGCTCCAAATGAAAACAGCAGGAGTTCTGCTCGTGTGTTTTCCATCAGACTGTAAATGTGCTGCTGCAGTTTAGCCTCCTGTGCTTTCACGTGCATCAGTCAGATTAAAGTGAGAACAATGGGATTAAACCTCTTTATCCAAGGTCACAAAAGAGGGGGGGGGATTAGAATTAGTGATGTGGGATAATGATCAAAAAAATCTATATTTCTGTAAGGCTGGGTTTATTAATAATATCTGGATGCTGCTCTACTATACTACTCTTCATTTCAGATCACACCTGGTTGATATTTTTGTCTTTTTAATGTTAAACGACGGATATTTACTGTACGTGTTAGAAACGATAACAAAATTCTGCTTCAAAAATTCAGTAACACAAGTAACTATGATTAATACATTTATTTTTCTCACTTATGAGGTTGCTGTGTAAAACATTTAAATAAATATCGTCAAATATAAACGTTAGCAGTGTATTAAAGATGATAAATATGATGATTATAAATGCAATACAGCCTTTACAATCAGAAAAATACTATGACATAGATTAAAATACTTTAGTAATAATACCCAGCCTCAGGTTAAGGTTAGTGTTGAGCTTTAAGTGGTTATGGTTAAGGGTAAATGGAAAGGAAGTCAATGCAGCGTCCTGAGAAGAGTCTGTGTGTGAGCCTGTGTGTGTGAAATGGCTGTCATGGGAGTTGTCAGTTATTCCTTAATGAATTAAATTACAGAGCAGGGACATGAGAATGGAGCTCTGGGCCAAAGCACTAAATTCATCCGTGTTGTGCGGCACAAACACTCTGCTGCTGCGTCCTCCTCCTCCTCCTCCTCCTCCTCCTCCTCCTCCTCCTCCTCCTCCTCTGTCTGTCCATTAACACGCTTGTCGTCCGAGCCAAAAACCTGGAGGATTTATGTTTGAGAAGCGGTGGAAGCGACAGGAGCTTCTCGGTGCTCCTCGTCGTAGCTCGACGGCGACGGCTGAGCCAAGAGTCTGTGCGGCACCGAGGCTAATCTCTTCATTTCCTGCGTCTTCTCGCACACACACCAGAGTTCCTTCAGTGTCACGCAGTGTGGCTTTTTTCCAGCTTACATTCGCGAGGAAGAGGCAGACCTCGTCTGCAGAGGTCAGGGCCACTTCCACATCATCCCTCCCTCTGCTCGGCTCTGCAGTGTCGCTCCGTTTCTCACATGGAGACGACTGCCAACTTCACACTATTGTCGCACAGAATTTAGCTCTAAAAATCCCTTTTGTCGCGTCTTAATCGGCTGCAGCAGAGCCGGAGTTTGACCTTCCGTGTTTCACTCCACAGATTTGTGTTCGCTCATGTTGGTGAAGCAAACTAGTGACGAGCACGTTGTAATGTCATGTTTACGAGACTCCAGACTGTTAAAATTAGTCTCTAAAGTAACGCTAAACTTTGAAAACGGTGACGCTGGTTATTTGTCGGCTGCTCTTTTCGTTGAATAAACAGAACGCTCCAGTTCGACGAGGCGCGCTAACGTCGCTAAAGGAGCTAATGGAGCTAGCATAGCTAACTGGTAAATGGCGCCTGGACTCTGGTGCCGCAGCACGTAAACATGACCTCACGCGCGTCTTTTTCTGGTCAGTCGTCTCGCGTTAATGTGCGTTAACAACATTAACTAGGAAGTATTTTTCCTGCCATTTTAACGTCAACTTTGTCGGAGCGCTGAGGCCACGCCCTTTGACGTAGACAAAATCCTATAACAACTTTTAATCGTTAACTCGTCCAGAACACATGGACCGAGTTTGACGCGGCTAGCTCAAGTGTGCTAGGGTGAGTATGAATAAACAGACCGCTTCAGTTAGACTGTAGGCTCGCTAACTGTGCTAAAGGAGCAAATGAAGTTAACAGAGCTAACTGGTAAACGGCGTCTGGACTCTGGTGCCGCGGCACGTAAACACGACGTCACGCTCGCTTTTTCCAGTCAGTCGGCATGCGTTAATATGAGTAAATGTTGACGCCGTTAATAACATTAACGAGGAAGTATTTTTTCTGCCATTTTAACGTCAACTTTGTCGGAGCGCTGAGGACACGCCCTTTGACGTAGAGAAAATCCTTTAACAACTTTTAATCATTAACTCGTACAGAACACATGGACCGAGTTTGACGCAGCTAGCTCAAGTGTGCTAGGGCGAGTTTGTTGAAATGCACAGACTAGCTTAGACCATTTGGACATAGAATAACCCTCATCTGTCCATTACCATTTTAGGGGGGAAAGTAACTCTTAGGAGTCCCTTTAAAATTGTTTTACTAATTTGTTCCTAGCGGAAGAAAACGCAATCTTCCCAAAAACAGCTGTTAAAAACATTATATATTAATATTTTTTTCCCACTTTAATTGAGTCGATCTTTTAAAGCTACTTCAGCCTGAAAGTCAACTCCGTCGCCTTAACCGTTGAATACTGATTCACTATGGCAACACCTCATTAAAGAGCAGTGGAGACTGTAATGCACATTCATCTTAAAGAAAACAAACAAACAAAGGCAGCAGCAGTGAAAGGGGAGGGAAAAAAAAGAAGAGGCAATAAACGTTAAACACGGTTAAATTCTATTGAAAAGAGTCAAACAGACCAGGTTATGTAATTAAGTCAGTGCTGGAACCTGCTGTTTGTTAATTAAAACTGTAAATACTCAGCAAACGGGTTTAATGTACCAGAAAAAATCTATAGATCCTGGATTGTGACCTCAGCCACTGTTAGCGGCTCACTCGTCTTTAAATAAATACTGACAGAGTACAACGTGTGATGATGCAACTCAGCATTGTTTTATAAACGATTGATCTTTACATGGAGAAAGAATTCACTTTTAAGAAGCTGAAAAATGAAAGAAAGTAGAAAATATTCACATTTAAGAAGCTGAAAAATGACAGAAATGTGAAAATATTCACATTAAAGAAGCTGAAAAATGACAGAAACATGAAAATATTCACATTTAAGGAGCTGAAAAATGACAGAAACGTGAAAATATTCACATTTAAGAAGCTGTAAAATGACAGAAATGTGAAAATATTCACATTTAAGAAGCTGTAAAATGACAGAAACATGAAAATATTCACATTTAAGAAGCTGAAAAATGACAGAAAGTAGAAAATATTCAAACTCAAACAGTTTGATTTAGTAATAATTGATCAACATTGAGTGGGTTAAAGCTTTATTCAACTGTACTATAATAATACTTATTCAGAAAAGACCGAAACACTTTAATACGCGAGTGTCGTCTGCATATACGATGACTTTCACTGATGCACTCGCTGCTGTTTATGTGAAAAATGTGTCCGATTTAGTTGAAAATGAGGCTAAAACGTTATAAAAGTGCAACTCTTTGTGTCTGAAAGTAGTACATTTGTATGATAATTCAAACTTTTGTTTGTGTTCCTTCCACAAAAGAACAGCAAGAATAAAACAAACCCAAAACAAACTCAGAATAATCATGATTCCAGCAGCAGTAATGAGAATTAGAATCGTCTTAAAAGTTAATGTTCAAGGAAACGATTACGATGCGATTATTAAGTCTTAAAAGAGGCGGATGAAAGTGAGAGAACAAAGAGGAGAAAGTTAAATACAGAGATAAAGGGGAAAAAACACCTCAAGGGGAAAAATACGATGTACTTTTTGTTCCTGTGTTGTGGGAGTAAGAATAAGGGAGGAGGCTTCTTCTTTTTTTAAATCCTGCGTTTGTTTAATTTACAATCTTGCTTGAAGCTAAAAGATGAAAAAAGGAAAAAAAAAAATCCTGCTGCTTCATCAGCTTTCATGAATGACATTTTTACAGACACAAGGAAAAGGAATCCCCCTCTTTTTTAGCCTGTGGCTCTTTATCAACGTGGAAGGTCGGTGAGGTCAAGGACGCTACACGACTTTACTCCTCCTCCTCCTCTTTTCTCCTCCTCTTCGTCGTTCAGCTTGCGTGCGTGCGTGCGTGCGTGCGTGCGTGCGTGCGTGCGTGCGTGCGTGCGTGCGTGCGTGCGTGCGTGCGTGCGTGCGTGCGTGCGTGCGTGCGTGCGTGCGTGCGTGCGTGCGTGCGTGCGTGCGTGCGTGCGTGCGTGCGTGCGTGCGTGCGTGCGTGCGTGCGTGCGTGCGTGCGTGCGTGCGTGCGTGCGTGCGTGCGTGCGTGCGTGCGTGCGTGCGTGCGTGTGGAGCTGGAGGCTAGCTCATGACATTTTCACGCCATCTAAATAATCTGCTAATCTGACTTAATTCTGCCGCACTTCAGAGGAAACAGTCACGCTCGTCAAGTCATGGGATATCGTGTTCTTTTAAAAAAAAAAGAAATAGTTTGAACTCTAGTTTATACAAGAGACAATTAAAGGTCATGACTCTACCTATAGATCATCTTCCGTCACTACAGGTGTGCCCCAGGGCTCAGTCCTGGGCCCCCTTGCTCTTTATCCTCTACCTCCACATCTGTTTATTTCTCATAAATGTCACATTAATATCATATTATTCAAAGATTTTATTGTCGTTTGGTAGGAAATTGAATGAAATACGCGAGTGTCGTCTGCATATACGATGACATTTGAGGTCGGGGCTCTGGTAGAGTCTTAGAAAGTTTAACTTCTGTGTGAGTGTGAAGGGACGATGATTCTCCGCAGACACTGGAGCTGGAGGCTCGCTCATGACATTTTCACGCCATCTAAATAATCTGCTATAATCTGACTTAATTCTGATGCACTTCAGAGGAACTGGTTACGCTCATCTAGTCATGGGATATCTTGTTCTTTTTTTAAAAGAAATAGTTTAAACTGTAGTTTATACAAGAGACAATTAAATGTCATGACCAAACCTGGTGACTCTTCTTCTGTCTCAGATATTAAACAGCTGAAAATTTAATCTACCTCTAGATTATCTTCCGTCACTGCAGGTGTGCCCCAAGGCTCAGTCCTGGGCCCCCTTGCTCTTTATTGTCTACATTAATATCATATTATTCAAATAGTTTATTGTCGGAAATTGAATGAAATACGTCAGTGTCGTCTGTGTATACGATGACATTTTGAGTCGGGCTCTGGTAGAATCTGAGAAAGTTTAACTTCAATGTCCTTAAAAACTGTTTTAAAGCGTAACTCGACCGGAAGTTCCAATTAACGCTGTTTTTTAGTGTATATCTGCGTCATTACCTTGTTTAAGAAGCCCTGAAGGGTCTAAACAAACATTTCAGCCACTGCTGAGAACGCTGTGTTTTATTGTAATCTCGGGCTCAGCGAGATCTCTGAAAATCCCGTAATAGTTACGTAAACCGCGGTTCTCCTGAACAGCAGATCCTCCTGCTCCTGGCACTAGTCCGGGCACATCCGGTTACGTACATTGAACCGCAGAAGAAGAATAACGTCCGTTGTGGAGGTGTTTCACGAGTGTCTTCTGACTCTGGGTCTGACTCCGGGTCAAAGGTCGTCAAAGGGACTGTGGCGGGGAGTCGTGAAGAAGCTATTTTTAAACACTGTTAAAACAATGTTTTGATAATGAGTAGCAGTGCATCCACCGTTCCAGAGGGGGGCGCTGTGCTTCTGAGAGCTGATGTGCTGAATAGTATTGGCCAATCACAAGTCTTCTGGGGGTCAGAGTTCACTCTGAAATATCGCGACTCAGGAACAGCGTCAAAAAGGATGATTTCTATCGGCTCGTTTACAGCAACTAGGAGGTTTTTGAGCATAAAAACAAGTTAATGTATGTAAGTAAACCTCCATAACTAACATATATGTGCAACAGGACCACTCTAGGTCTGTTTTAATATCATATTATTCAAAGAGTTGATTGTCGGAAATTGAATGAAATACGCGAGTGTCGTCTGTGTATACGATGACATTTGAGGTCGGGGCTCCGGTAGAATCTGAGAAAGTTTAACTTCAACGTCCTTAAAAAGTGTTTTAATGACAGTCTGTGGGTATATTTAACAGATACAACCCCACATTCAGTGTGATATTTTAGTCTCTTTCACAAAGATCTAAAGACCGTAAAGTGACTCAGAGAAAGACGAGACTCCAGAGCGTCTTCAGAATTGTTCGTCCCTGACAAAAAAGCAATGTGACGTAAACGCTCTGCCGTGGTTTCACGTTTCCTCTCAGTGAGATGAGTCACTCCTCACCTTTTCTATAGAATCTGTCCACTCACACCCAGAGACGCCCCCCCCCCCCCACACACACACATCTGTGGACACTGTGATACTGAGTGTGTCGCAGTGTTAAATGATCCGTGCAGGACCAGAGAGAAAATCTCTTCAAAGCTTTGTCCCGATGCTGGATGGTGTCGTGTGGTTCAGCCCGAGGTCGTCACGTCGTCACACAGGTAGTGATGAGACCGTTAAAAACCTCAGGGGATTATAAAATATCACCATGACGAGACAAAAAGACGTAATTAATAAAGAACTCGCAGAGAAAAGTCGCAAAGAACAAGTAAATTGTAGTTTTTTATGTGCAAAAAAAGGCAAAGATTTACCGGGGTCTTTGAATGCATCTCATGTGCTGCTCTTTGTAGCTTAAAGGGATAGTTCGGAATTTTGGACATAAGACCTATTTTCCAACTCAGCCGGTGTGATGGAGACGTCTGGAGACGTTTTCAAGAAATTTCATTCAGTTCTTCTAGTTGCCGAGTTCACTGATGCTATGGCTAGCGCAAGTCAATGGTACAAGTTAGCATGGCATTAAAAACACTCATACTGACTCCACAGTGCACCAGAGACAAATCGATTGTAACGGCAGACTATCGATGTACATATCTGTGTTGATAGAATGTTTGAAATAAAACCAACCTTGCAATTTGAAGGATTTATGTCTCAGCAGCTGCAGCGCGTCATACTTCCGGCAGCGGCGGACTGATTCCGCTGCCGGAAGTATAGTGCTGAGAAAGTAGTCCCTCAAAAATCCATGCGATGCGACGTTAGTTTTGTTTCAAATATTATTCTATCAACACAGATATGTACATCGATAGTCTGCCGTTACAATCGATTTGCCTCTGGTGCACTGTGGAGTCGGTATGAGTGTTTAATGTCATGTCAACTTGTATCATTGACTTGCGCTAGCCATAGCATCAGCGAACTCTGCAACTAGAAGAACTGAATGAAATTTCTTGAAAACGTCTCCAGACGTCTCCATCACACCGGCTGAGTTGGAAAATAGGTCTTATGCCTAAAATTCCGAACTATCACTTTAACAAACAGTGAACCCTGCATTAGTTTCACTCGTATATATGGTGAGTTTTTCAGGCAGAACTTTAGAATATTGTGCTCAGAGCGACACTGACACTCTGCTGCATGCAAACATGTCCCTCAGTCAAATTAGATCCAGTCGTTGTCGTCTCAGTGACAGAGCCTGGAGGACGCCGTGTCCCGGCCTCGCCGTGGGAAACGACAGAGCCGAGGAAAAAGCCTCGCCGTCGCCGCGCTCTGTCACAGATGGCAGCGGCGAACGCTCCAGAGAACATCGTGCTCTGCTGAGGGAGCGGCAAATTGAATTTGTTAGAGAGAAAAAACAGGTGCTGGTGCTGAGACGCTGTCTCTGACACACACACACACACACATTCATGCAGAGTTTTGTTGTATTTTTATGAAACACAATTGTGTGTGTGTGTGTTTTTGTCTAAAATAGTCTTTTCTTTGGGTTTTTGTTGTGTTTGAATAATTTTGTGTGTACTTCCTGTCTTAAACGTGTGTGTGTGCAGGTGGGTCATATATATTCTCGTGTGTGTTTTGTGTTTGTCTGTTTGTGTATTTTTGTGTGTTTAAATTTGCACAAAGAAGCATTTTCTTTGGGTTTTGTTGTATGTTTGTATAATTGTGTGTACCTTCTGCCTTAAACGTGTGTGTGTGTATGTGTGCAGGTGTGTCATATATATCCTAGTGTGTGTATCTTTGTGTTTAAATGTACACAAATTAGTGTGTTTTGCTGTGTGTTTGAGTATTTTTGTGTGTACGTCCTGTCTTAAACATGTGTCAATGCAGGCATGTCGTACATGTACTAATGTGTGTGTCTCTTTCTGTATGTGTCATACATGTCCTAGTGTGTGTGTGTGTCTGTCTTAAATTTACACAAATTAGTCTTTCCTTTGGGTTTTTCGTGTTTGATTGATTTTGTGTGTACTTCCTGTCTTAAGTGTGTGTGTGTGTGTGTGTGTGTGTGTGTGTGTGTGTGTGTGTGAAGGTGTGTCATATATATCCTAGTGTGTGTGTCTGTTTGTGTATTTTTGTGTTTAAATTGACACAAATGAGTGTGTTTTGTTGTGTGTTTGAATATTTTCATGTGTACTTCCTTTCTTAAACATGTGTTAATGCAGGCGTGTCGTACATGTCCTAGTGTGTGTGTGTGTGTGTGTGTGTGTGTGTGTGTGTGTGTGTCTCTTTGTGTGTGTGTGTGTCCAGATGGGATGTGTCACATGCTGAGCAGACAGGCGTAGTGAAGGGAGGAAGAAGAGAAGAGCAGGGAGGGGATGGTAGAGGGATGGATTTATTGGGTGTGTGTTGTTGGACACAAGGGGGCTGCTGAGTGTGTGTGTGTGCGCGTGTGCATGTGTGTGTGTGGGGTCGTTTTAACCTGACTCAGCGTTTCCTGCGACCTTCACCATACGACTGAAGTCTGCTGTAGCCAGAGGAGGTCTGCTTCAAACGCTCAGCATGAATATTCATGGTTTCCTCTCTCATTCCTGCACAGAGAGATCCATCATTCATAAACATGGCTGCACAAGTGTGTGTCTGTGTGTGTGTGTGTAAGTGTGTGTGTGTAAGTGTGTAACACACAGTTTAAAAATACTTTGGTACAAAACTGTCAGAGATTTAAAAAGTTGACCATAATTGACCCAGAAAACAGAGTTTTTTTGTTGTTATTATTTTTGAGGTAAAACCTTCACCAGGACATTCATGTGTAGTCCTCATGGAGACCAAAACCTGGTCCTAATGAGGCACAACAACACTTTAGTTAAGGTTAGGGATGACCAGTCTGTGTATAAAGTACCGCACTTAAGTCATTTATAGGATGTTTGTTTCCAATAATGAGTCTTTATAAGTCTTAATTTTTGTTAAATGACATGTTTAATTATTGCTGTTAAAACAATTATAGGCTCGTATTAGTATTTGTTAACAGTTAATATACCTGTCATACGCATAAATAAGATGTTTAATAGAAATAAGTAGACTTTATTGGGATTAATTAGCGATTATTGCACATTTATTATTATACGTATTATTATTTGTCACGTATCTAGGCTGTTATTAGTATTTGTTAAGAGTTAAGATGTTGTGAGTTCTATTTTATATTATACATGAGGTTTTTTCTTTTAGAAATGAATGGAAGTCAATGCAGAGTGTGTGTTTGAGTGCGCGTGTGTGAGTGCACGTGCGTGTGTGTGTGTGAGTGTGTGTGTGTGAGTGTGTGTGTGTGTGAGTGAGACACATGAACAGAATGAATGTTGACAGCGTGCAGAGAGCTGGCAGACGGTTGTCCTCTGGTCCACCCACTGTCCTGTCTGACACAGTAACATATACACAAACACACACATACACACACACACACACACACACACACACACACACACACACACACACACACATCTTCTCCGTTCATTTTCCTTATTCTTGTGAGGACGCAGTGAGATGTTTTTTTTTTTACCTTTTTGTCGAGAAATGTGCTGAAAAATCATTTCTGTGACGATCATAGTCTGTGATGTGACTCTGTAATCTGTGCTCAATCTGGATTTTAATCCACTCTGACAGTGTGTGTGTGTGTGTGTGTGTGAGAGTGTGAAACTGAGCTCTATCCTCTGTGGACGTCTGTGCTTTCAGTGAAGTTTTTTCTATATTATTATTATTTTATTATCTGCCTCTCTGTCCTGAAACATCCTTTAAAGGTTTCATTAGAGATCACAGATGTGGTGACCTACATTTTAGGGTCACTTTATGACCAATAAAACATATATACAAATATGGTTAAAAATGCTGCTGCAACAGCTAATTTCTTAATTATAATCTCCATTATTTGGGGAAACACTGATCAGCTCATCAAACAATCAAGTAAATACAAGTGTTTATTTAGATTATACGTGTGTAAATATATATATATATATATATATATATATATATATATGTATATATATATATTTGTACATGTATAACCTAAGCTTTATTAATTCTTCAAACAGGGATAAAATACCATTTTTATTGCAAATTATGATAAAACAAACTACAATAACAACTATCCTGATAATAATTAATGGGAAAAATAATGTGAAATGAAAATGCCTCATAATTTGTTTATTTTTACTCATTCAAACCAGTTTCTGTGATTTTTCAGCTTCTTAAATGTTAATATGTTCTGCTTACTTTGCTCCATAAAACAAAGAAATCATTAAAAAAATGGAATTGTGTTAGTTTGTGAACAAAAACAAGATATTTGAGAACATTTTTAAGGTTTGCGACGAAGATTTACATGTTTAACTGTGTTTAAACGACTTAAATTGAATCATAGGAGTTGAATATTATTCTAAATATGAATGTAATTATTCTATTATTTCCCCTCTTTAATATTCCCTTTTATCCGCAGCATCAGGAAGTCTTCTGCTGCATCATCACCGTGTTGTGTTGTTGCTGTTGTTGTTGTTGTGGCAGTCATTAACCAGGTGGGCGTGTCTTTGTACTCGCTGATTAAAGACATTCTGCTGCTGATCAAAGATCACACTCATCAGTCCAGACAGACGTCTCACTCCTCCTCAAAACTTTAAAAACCTTGTTCAAACTTTTCTCTGTGACGTCTCTGTGGATCGTAAAAAAAAAAGAAAAAGACTTTAAATCATATTTGATGAAAATTACCCTGTGAATTAAACATTTTCCACAGTAATTGACCCAGAACGTCTGGATGTTAAATCTCATCAGCGGTGCTTATAAAAGTCATAATTCTGCTAAACAGCTTCTCTTTAAAACTCAGATTTTTTTAAGTGTTCTAATCAAGAGCTGAGAGGGAGGCGGAGCCAAAACAGTCACATTTTACATCTTCAGGAAAACGTGTGAATCTCCAGTTAACCTGAAAGTGTGTTTGTAAACCACTCACTCTCCCACACCAAAGCCCATAGAGAAAACCAGTGATTTTAGCTCACAGGGACACAGGAGCTGCTGGTCCTCTGCTGCCTCGTGTGGTCACTTTGTGTCACTGAAGTAAATCTGAGCAACGATTTTTAAAAGCCGAATTGACAAAATAACAGTTTGTAACTTAGTGATGGAGGCAGCAGTGGATCAACAACTCCTGATGTTAAAATCACTGATTTTCTCTATGGGCTTTGGTGTGGGAGAGTGAGTGGTTTACAAACTTCAGTTTGCACAAGGAAAAGTCTGTGTAACAGTGAGAAAAAGACGTGAATGTGTTCTTAGGACATCAGAGACTTAAGTTGACATGTATCTATTTAGTTAAATCAGTGTTTTCTTGTGTAAAATTGATGTCGGTAAGCAGCTCACTCTCCCACACCAAAGTCCATAGAGAAAACCAGTGATTTTAACATCACAGCACACAGGAGTTCACAGGAGTTGTTGATCCACTGCTGCCTCCATCACTAACTTACAATATGTTTTATTGTCAATGCGGCTTTTGAAATTGTTTCTTCAGATTAATTTCAGTGACACAAAGTGACCACACGAGGCATCAGAGGACCAGCAGCTCCTGTGTCCCTGTGTGTGTAAAAAAAGAAACAATCCTTTTCCTTCCCTGTGAATAACTGACAGATGAATGGTTGGTTGTCAAAACTGTCTTTATAATCAGATTAAAAACGGCTACATTTTCAAAGCTGTTCAAACAACGACCTCTTAGACTGTGGGAGAGTGTGAAAAACTGTGTTTATTTTCACCGTCAGGACTGTAAATCATGGAGTGGAGGATGAGGGAGATTCCTGCTGCAGAGATAATAAAAAGACTGAACGTGCAGATGAAAGGTGTCTTTAGTTCTGCAGCGTTGAAACGTCTCCTCTCACAGAGCCGTTTCAGCTCAGATCTGACGACTCGACGCTCTGACACAAAATGGTTGTCTTTGTTCACGTGTGGTTACAGCGCGACGCTAACTGTAGTTTCTCTCTCTTTCCTTCTTCTTCTCCACAGATTTTAATCCCACATCACTCACCTGTAAATCTCCTCACGATCGTCTCTAATCTGCCGTCAGCGGCGAGGACGTGTCTCTGCTCGTCCAAGAACCTGAAGGTAACGCAGAAAAGCACCACTGTGCACCTGCTACTGCAACAACATAATAATACAAATAATAACAGCACAACTTTAAAGAATCAGTCATGCATATTTTATCAGTTTCTATCCTTAACTTAGAGAAAGGGTTCACTTCATCTGCAGTATAACACACCTGTTTATGACCGTGCGTAAACCACTCACTCCCCCTGCGCCAAAGCCCATAGAGAAAACCAGTGATTTTAACATCACAGCACACAGGAGTTCACAGGAGTTGTTGATCCACTGCTGCCTCCATCACTAACTTACAATGACTGATTCTGTAAAATTCGACTTTTAAAATAATTGATTTAGACTTAACTCAGTGACACAAAGTGACCACACGAGGCAGCAGAGGACCAGCAGCTCATGTGTCCCTGTGAGCTAAAATCACTGATTTTCTCTATGGACTTTGGTGTGGGAGAGCAACAAGGTTGAGGTGAAGTAGTTTTGTGTCTCCATCGTGTTATTCGCCTTCATTGTGGTTGTTTTGCTCAATATGTAGCATCATAGTCGGTCTTCTGCCGTACCGCCACCTGGTGGACTGGAGTGGAAGTGCATGTTGTCGATGTAGATCGCTTAAACACCAGCAGGATGATTATTTGCAGAATCTCTCCCTCAGTGTTTTACCTTTTTGTAAAAGTGTGTGTGTGCGTGTGATAGTTCAGTGTGTGTCTGTGTGTGTGTGTGTGTGTGTGTGTGTGTCCTTCTGTCTTACAGAGATAGACTCATTAGGTGTGTGAGTAATTCTGTGTTTTCTTTCCTGTCGGAATGATGACTTTGTCTAAAACATCTTTCTCTAAAACGTGTCACGTTGACTCACGGTGCTTCAACCTGGGACACACACACACACACACACACACACACACACACACACACACACACACACACACACACACACACACACACACACACACACACACACACACACACATTCCAGTCGTCACTCTCCAGACATGACACATCACCTCAGCGACCTGGAGGGAGTGAGGGAAATAATGAGACGGAGATAAAAGAATGAAGATACAGTCATTAGAAAGACGTGTGTGTGTGCGTGCGTGCGCGCGTGGGTGTGTGTGTGCGTGTGTGTGTGTGTTAATCACCTGAGCAGCTCTGTGATTACAGCAGAACAGAGAACCTCTCAGTGTCTGTGTCGTTGTAAAGTCACTCACTGACTCAGACTCACACATGGAAACAGGTCACAGACGAGTGTTCGTCTTCCTCTGCTTCACCTGCTTCTCAACACGTGGCTCCATCGTCCGCCATTTTGGTCTTTAATGTGTTTAACGTTAATTATTGACACATTTTAATGAACTCTAACAGTTTAATAAAAAACCAAAGCATTTTTAAAGTTCTCATCAAATACTGAAGTACAAAATGCACATATCTACACTACATTTCCTACACAGTGTACTTTTACTACATTTCCTACATAGTGTAATTTTACTACATTCTCACATAAATTATGTACTTTTACTACATTTCTCACATAAATTTTGTACCTTAACTGCATTTCTCACATAAATTGTGTACTTTTACTACATTTCCTACGTAAATTGTGTACTTTTACTACATTCCTCACATAAATTGTGTACTTTTACTATATTTCTCATATACATTGTGTACTTTTTCTACATTTCTCACATACATTGTGTACTTTTACTACATTTCCTACATTAATTGTCTATTTTTTCTACATTTCTCTCATACATTGTGTACTTTTACTACATTTCCTGCGTAAATTGTGTACTTTTACTATATTTTTCACAAACATTGTGTACTTTTACTACATTTCCTACATATATTGTGTGCTTTAACTACATTCCTCACATTAATTGTGTACTTTTACTACATTCCTCACAGAGATTGTGTACTTTTTCTACATTTCTCACATACATTGTGTACTTTTACTACATTTCCTACATAAATTGTGTACTTTTTCTACATTTCTCACATACATTGTGTACTTTTACTACATTTTCCTACATATATTGTATACTTTTACTACATTTCTCGCATACATTGTGTACTTTTACTACATTTCCTACGTTAATTTGTTTACTTTTACTACATTTCCTACATAAATTCTGTACTTTTTCTACATTGCTCACATACATTGTGTACTTTTACTACATTTCCTACAGATATTGTGTACTTTAGCAAAAATTTCTTACATACATTGTGTACTTTTACTACATTTCCTACATATATTGTGTACTTTTAGCACATTTCTGGCATAACTTGTGTACTTTTTCTACATTTCTCACATACATTGTGTAATTCTACTACATTTCCTACATAAATTGTGTACTTGTGTATTTTGTCACAGTCACATTAGACCTTTTGTCTCTGTAATACCATGTGACTGTGGGCGTGGCCAGCTCAGCAGCTCTCTCTCTGATTGGCTCACTGACTCTGCAGCTTGTTCCTATTGTGTTACAAACCTCTGCCCACGTATGAAGCGTGTGTGTATCTATAGCTGAGGTCAGAGGTCAAACCAGGCCGGGTCAGCCTGTCACTCTACTTTGTCCCGCCTCCTTTTGTGTCGCCCAGGGGCCCTTCAGTGTTTAACTGACACATCTGTCGAGGGGGGGGGGGGCTCGTGCCTTCACACACACACACACACACACATACTGTCCATCTGCCTCGTGTCTCAACAGATGCTCCTGACAGACAGACACACACACACACACACACCTGAAACATACACACATTTTTGTACAGCCGTCATTGTGAGGACACATCATGCATTCCCATAGACCCTTAACCTCGTCTTAACTATCATAACGAGCCCCTAACCTCCACCCTTAACTTAACCCTAAACCTAAAACCAGGTCCTAGCACACACACACACACACACACACACACACACACACACACACACACACACACACACACACACACACACACACAGAGCAGTAGGTCTGATCTTTTCATGCCTCATAAGTCAATCAGTTCCTCCCACTCAACCTCGAAGAAGCAATTAAATCAATTCACATTCGCCTCCTCCTCCTCCTCCTCTTCCTCCTCTTCCTCTTCCTCTTCCTCCTCCTCTTCCTCCTCCTCCTCCTCCTCCTTCTCCCTCTGCTCCCTTGTATTTTGTCGCCTCCCTCAGATCACAGACGTTATTGAAAACCAGCAACAACAAAAAAGTCAATGTAATGTTATGTAAAGTGGAGACACATCTGTTTTCCATGGCTGCACACTTCAGCGTCCACACACACACACACACACATTTATTTTAATAATAGATGAATTAAGAATCATGATTAAAACACAGGTTTCTGACTGTTTTAGCTTCTTAAATGTGAATATTTTCTTTGTTTCTTTGCTCCACATAAACAAAGAAATCATTAAAACCGAATCATTTAGGTTTGTGGACAAAAACAAAGACGTTGGAGAACATCGTCATTTCCAGGTTTGACAACGTTTTTTTTTTAACATTTTATGGACCAAACGATTCATCGATTAATCGTGAAAATAATTAGAAAATAATAAGTTGCAGGTCTATGTCCATGAATGACGTCCACACAGAAGACAGAGGACACGTCCTCGTCTATTTTTATCTGAGTTTCGCTGGTGTGAAAACCAGGCCGGTGACGCTGACTTAAGAGGTTCAAACAGAGGCCGCGCACACACACACACACACACACACACACACACACACACACACACACACACACACACACACGCGCGCACACACACAGAAGTGAAATCATGCGTTTGTCGTCACGTCAACACAGCAATTCCCCCGGCGTAGAGCTTCAGTTTTGCTCCAACGCTGCGAGGACTCGTCCTCGTCGTCCCTCTGCGTCTGAAGACACAGCAACAGTGTGTGTGTGTGTGTGTGTGTGTGTGTGTGTCACTTTTTATTGTCGTGTGCGATAACGGCTGATTTATAGTCAGGAAGAGAATAAACACCTCTGTGGTTTTGGTTTAGTATTCAGCAGCGAGGTGAAGACGAGGCTGTTCCTCAGCCGCCGTCTAAATGTGTAGGAAACTTCAGAAGTTTTAATGAAGTGTGTGTGTGTGTGTGTGTGTGTGTGTGTGTGTGGGCAGAGAGAGGGAAAAGCAGCGATGAGAGAAAATGCCGAGTCATGTTGTGCCGAGTCGCTCTGACCCACTTTGCCAATCGCAAATTTATTCACAGAGCGACACAGAGATGCTGCTGCTGCTGCTGCTGATGCTGCTGCTGCTGATGCTGCTGCTGATGCTGATGCTGCTGCTGATGCTGATGCTGATGCTGCTGATGCTTTTCTCAAAGACGCAGCTCTTAATAATGAATGTGGAGCTAAAGTGAAATCTTCATTCAGCTCACACTTTAAATGAACTCACGCAAAGAACACGCACGCGCACAAAACTGCTTGCTGTACAAACGACGTAAACATTCATATCTCGGGCACAAACTCACGATTATTTTCTGGATTAATCCCTCTCAAAACCGTGATCTTCTGATGTCTAAAAATCTGTCAACCTATTTTAATCATTAAGAAACCACTCAAACGGATAATAACGGTAAATTAGTTTGTTGGCTCGGAAAGACGTAGGTCTCAGGAAGTGGACTACAACACACGGCATTGTGGGTAAACGCTACCAAAACCAGGAGCAAGTTTAGTATTTTAATTTTCATAAAATACTGTAGAACTGCACCGTTTTGGATAACTTAATTCCAGATTTACAGTGATGACTGTGAAAAGCAGAGTGTCATCTGCGTAAGAGAGAACCATCCTGATGTTAAAAAATGTTCTTTCCCAAACCAGGAAATGATAACATTCATTTTGTCTACAAACTTAAATTTGTGTAGAACTTATTTTAATAATTAAAAACGCATTTATAACAGATAATAACTGTTAATTTCTTCAGAGAATCAGGTTTGGTTTGTGGAAGTTTGAATCTGTGCAACCAAACTCTGATCAAAAAAGCTAACTCTGGTCGGACTAAAGACGAAATAAAATAGTCTAAACAATGAGGTCCAGGTCAGAGTTCATTAAGTTCATTATTTTAAGTCATAAAAACTGTATAGCTGTACATTATTGGATATCTTGAGGGAGAAAACACTATTTTCAATAACTTAATTCCAGATTTACAGTGATGTGAAAAACAGAGCATCGTCTGTGTAAGAGAGAACCATCGTGATATTAAAGGGTTGAAATTCAGCGTATTTTTGTCTGTGAGTAACGACTATTTTCATATTCTTTTAGTCTGATGATGATGTTCATTTTGTCCACAAACCAAAATGATTCAGTTTGAATGATTTCTTTGTCATTTGGAGCAAAGAAACCAAGAAAATATTCACATTTCAGAAGCTAGAGTTAATGTAATTATTCAATATTTCATTATTTTGAGCATCATTTAACAGTTTAAACATTTTAAAATAAGGATAAGAGACGTGGACACAGGTCTTGTGTTTTGGTCCATTCTCTGATGCAGGTCATCACAGGTCATGAGACGTCTGTGGACCAATCAGAAGCTCAGGATCAGATCAGGAGGATGAAAGGATGTTTTGTGAAGCGTGTGCAGCTTTGACTGAAGCTCAGTGTGAAGCTCAGTGTGTTTCTGTTGTGGTGAAGGATTGAACAGTGAAATCAATCACCTCTGATCGTCTGTGCTGGAATTCCCCCTGAGTCACATGACACACACACACACGCACACACACGAGCAGGTGTCCTCCGTGAGTTTACTGCTGTCCTCTGAAGATTTAACGCCTCATCACACAACATCAGTGTGTGTGTGTGTGTGTGTGTGTGTGCGTGCGTGCAGGGCTTTAGTGTGTGTGTGTGTGTGTGTGTGTGTCCTGTGGCAGATCACAGCTTTGTTCTAAACTCGCTGTTTAAATAAAGTTTTACTGTCAAGTTGTGACAAGTTCAGTCAAAATTCACTTCTGGATCTGAGCTCTGTGTGTGTGTGTGTCTGTGTTGTGTGTTTTTCTGTCTTTGCGCATGTGTGTGTGTCTCTGTATGTGTGTGTTTGTGTGTCTGTGAGCATGTGTATCTCTGTGTTGTGTGTGTGTGTCTGTGTTGTGTGTTTGTGTGTCTGTGTGCATGTGTATCGCCGTGTTGTGTGTTTGTGTGTCTATGCGCAGGTGTGTGTGTGTGTCTGTATGTATGTATATCTGTGTCTGTTTTGTATTTGTGTGCGTGTGTTTGTTTGTGTGTATGTGTGTGTGTGTTAAAGCACCTCCTTTGGTTTCATTCATAGTAAAACACTTTGTATACCAACACACACAGGAAAGAGTTTAGGCTGCAAATTGTCGTGTGTGTGTGTGTGTGTGTGTGTGTGTGTGTGTGTGACCTCCTGACCCCATCACACACCCTCCAGACACACACACTTTCTCCTGCTTGTAAGCCCAACTAACCACACACACACACACACACACACACAAAGACTGACTAATGACGCTGTAGTTTACTGGGGTCTTTGAATGCATCTCGTTACCATTCGACAAATATCAACAAGTTCCCTGTTTTTGCCTGAATCCTGATGACAGTAAAGTTGAGTTTTGAATAAACTGAATTCTTATACATGGTGCAGTTTAACCCTCTGTGGTTCTGTTGTGGTTCTGCTATGGTTCTGCTGTGGTTCTGCTGTGGTTTGTGTTGTCTTTGTTAGTCTCCGGTCCTGCGGGGTTTACTTACCGACCCAGAATCCGTCATCTTCTAATCCTCGACCCAGATGAAAACAGACATTGTTGACGTACATCTGCCTTCAAAGGGGAAGGCGCTCGAATTAGAAGCAGCGAGTCAAACGCTATGCAAATGAGGCAGCTGAGTGAGGTGAATAGACGAATGGTGAGTGGAGGCACGCTCGTCTTCATCCTCGTCTTCATCCTCCTTCATCTCAGTGGTGTTCCTGTGGGTGAGGGAGGCAGCAGAGGCAGGTGCTGTGTCCTCCATGTCCTCCCCCACAGAGCTCCTCCATTGTGGTCCCAGTGAAAAGAGGACAGCTGTTGTGTCTCAGTGTTGACTGTGTCTGTGTCTGGATGTTTACCAGAGTTTGTCTTCATCTAAACGTCATCTTTGTATTCAGCAGCCTGTTAAATAAGTCAATAACTCTTCCTCTCCTTCTCTAATTGCTCCTTTTCTCGCCTCTCACCAGAGGTTATTTTGGTTTTTCCTGATGCTGCGTTCACACCAGACACAGCGTTAATTTGATGCCTTCAATTTGACTAATTCTAGTCATCTTTGTGGTAATTTTGACTCATTTTTGTGATCTTCATGGTCATTTTGACAATTGTTTGTCATCTTCGTTGTCAATTTGACAAGTTATTGTCATCTTTGTGGTAATTTTGACCAATTATTGTGATCTTCATGGTCATTTTGACAATTGTTTGTCATCTTTTGGGTCAATTTGACTAATTATAGTCATCTTTATGGTAATTTTGACTAATTCTAGTCATCTTTATGGTAATTTTGACTCATTCTAATCACATTGGGGGTCAGTTTTACTAATTTAATCATCTTTGTTGTCAATTTTACAAATTTTTAGTCGTCTTTATGCTAATTTTGACAAATTTTTGTTTTCTTTTTGGTCACTTTTGGTAATTTGTCATCTTTGTGTTCAATTTGACTAATTATAGTCATCTTTATGCTAATTTTGACTCATTTTAGTCACATTGGGGTCAGTTTTACTAATTTAATCATCTTTGTCGTCAATTTGACCAAATGTTTTCATCTTTGTCTTCAAATTTACTCATTTTTTGTCATCTTTGTGCTCAATTTGACTAATTATAGTGATCTTTGAGGTCAATTTTACCAAATCTAGTAATCTTTGGGGTCAATTTAACTAATTTGGGTGATCTTTGGGGTCAATTTGACTAATTATAGTGATCTTTGGGGTCAATTTGATTAATTTCAGTAGGATGTAATTTAAAGTGACACCCATCTCTTATACTGGCTTATACACGCTTCAGTATTCATTGACTGTTTCCACTCTGACAACTAAGCTATTATTACTATTATTCCTTCCTCTGCCTCTTTTATCCCGTCTTTCCTTTTTCTCTTTCTGACTCCGTCTTTAGAGGTTATAACGAGTGTGTCCGTGGTTGAGTAGAGCGCCTCCCCCTGGTGGGCTTTGTCTGTCACCCAGTGCCACAGATGTCTGCGCTCATCCGTCCACTTCACTGAAATGACCACGTCAGCCTCACAGGAATTCTTTTGTCTTCCCGCCCTGTTGGTCCTCCCCCATGCTGGTAGACACTGCCCTCACCCCCTCCACCACCGCCCTCACCCCTCCACCACCACTCTCACCCCTCCACCACTGCCCTCACCCCTCCACCACCACTCTCACCCCTCCACCACCGCCCTCACCCCTCCACCACCACTCTCACCCCTCCACCACTGCCCTCACCCCTCCACCACCACTCTCACCCCTCCACCACCGCCCTCACCCCTCCACCACCACTCTCACCCCTCCACCACCGCCCTCACCCCTCCACCACCACTCTCACCCCTCCACCACTGCCCTCACCCCTCCACCACCACTCTCACCCCACTTACCTACCTACCTTCTTACCTACCTACCTAGTTACCCACCTTCTTACCTACCTACCTTCTTACTTACCTACCCACCTTCTTACCTACCTACCTTCTTACTTACCTACCCACCTTCTTACCTACCTACCTTCTTACTTACCTACCTACCTTCTTACTTACCTACCTACCTACCTACCTACCTACCTACCTACCTACCTACCTACCTACCTACCTACCTTCTTACTTACCTACCTACCTACCTACCTATCTTCTTACCTACCTACCTTCTTACTTACCTACCTACCTATGTTCTTACCTACCTACCTAGCTACCCACCTTCTTACCTACCTACCTACCTACCTACCTACCTACCTACCTACCTACCTACCTACCTACCTACCTACCTACCTACCTACCTTCTTACTTACCTACCTACCTAGCTTCTTACTTACCTACCTACCTACCTACCTATCTTCTTACTTACCTACCTACCTAGCTACCCACCTTCTTTCTACCTACCCACCTTCTTACCTACCTACCTACCTACCTACCTACCTACCTTCTTACCTACCTTCTTACCTACCTACCTAGCTACCCACCTTCTTACCTACCTACCTAGCTACCCACCTTCTTACCTACCTACCTAGCTACCCACCTACCTACCTTATTTACCTACCTACCTAGCTACCCACCTACTTACCTACCTACCTTCCGACTTACCTACCTACTTTCTTACTTACCTACCTACCTTCTTACCTACCTACCTACCTATCCACCTTCTTACTTACCTACCTACCTATGCTCTTACCTACCCACCTTCTTACTTACCTGCCTACCTACTTACCTTCCTACCTACCTAGCTAACTTCTTACCTACCTACCTACTGACCAACCTACCTTCTTACCTAGCTACCTTTCTAACTACCTAGCTACCTTCTTAGCTACCTACTTACCTTCTTACCTACCTACTTACCCACCTACCTTCTTACCTACCTATAAAATACCTTCAGTTGGTTCAAAAAGTCAAATGTATGTGTAATTTCACAAAGGTTTAGGTCATTTATACAAGAAAATACAATTTATGTTAGTTTTTCATGATTATTTTATTTCAGTTGAAGAGAATCTTTACAACAGAAACTGATGACACGAGGAAAAAAACTGTTGAATAAATCAAAACCTTAGATGTTGATGCTTAATTTGAGCAATTGTGCACATTAAAGTCATCTTGATATTAAATCCTCTGAAAATGTTCACATTTAAGAAGCAGAAACTTGTTTTAACCTCTTGAAAAAAAACACAAACGGATCGAGGAGGGTTAGCTTCTCTGTGATGTTAAAGTGTCTCAGATAACCAGTAAAACAAGGTCAAACACTGATGACTGAAGTACAACATTTACATTTTTAATAGAAAAACTGACCACAGGACAAATTCACATTAGGGAAAATGGGGTTTTAAACACCTCCCGTGTGTGTCGTCTTAACCTTGACTCCACCACTTAACTACAGTCAAGGTGCCCTTGAGCCAGGGCGTTCAAACCCCCCGCTGCTGCAGTGTGTCTGCTCTGATGTGTGTGTGTGTGAATGAGTCTTAATGAGCGGCAACATCTCAGGAATCATTTTTTAACCCAAGCAGCTGCAGTCCGCCTCTATTCATGCATTCATCATCATCATCATCATCATCATCATCATCAGCTGCTGCTGCTAATAGAGCCTGCAGCCTCCATCCATCACATCATGGAATAATAAGCCCACACACACACACAGTGTAATGATACAAGAATACACCTAATTACTGTCCTGTCACATGTGCGACTGCAGCTCATGATGATTTCCCCTAATCTGTTAATCATTAATTAGTCGCCTGGTCCTGAATATGTCAGAAAATGTGTTTTCCAAAGCAAAATAATTCACTTTGAAGAATTATTATTTGTTATATGGAGCAGTAAAATGTGAAAATATTCACATTTAAGAAGTAAAAAAAAATATTTATTTGATTTATTATTGTTTTCGGCACTAAAGAAAATGTATTAATCAATTACCAATGACCTACATTAGCATTTAATGAACTACTTGTACTCTCCGCTGACACGTATAACTAATGTTCTTCATATTTTATGTTGATTTGATGACTAAAATCCAGTATTCCTTCACTTTTTGCTCTGTTTTTGGTCTCCACCTGCTCTTCAGGGAATCTATCAGGATAAAAGACATAAAAAGCATAAGAGACCACGACAAAATTTTGCCCCAGAATAAGATAATCAGGATGCAGTTAGCCTAGCTAAGCATTAAGACTACAAGCTGAGGGGGAAAAACCTCTCAGTAAACCAACTTGTGTACCTTTCTGCATCGTATTGTGTTGTTATTGTACTTTTTGTTTGTGTGTACTCACTTAAAAATAGATTTTTATGATCATTACTTTGACCGTGAGAGTTGAACAAAGCTTTAAACGCTGTGTACATAGCTAATTAGCATTAACGTCCAATTACCACTGATTTAAATTTGCATTTAATTAACTGTTAACACTCTCCTTAGATCAAATATCACAAGTTTGAATTATTTACTGAAGTAGAAAACCTTCCAGAAAACCAACTGTATCTTATTGTTCCAGTACTTTGATTTTTACGTTATTGTTGTGGCCGTTTTTAAGATAAAGCGATGTTTATGAGCTCAAACTAAATGAATAAGGCTTACATTAGCGTTAGCATCCAATTACTGCTGACACTGAATATTTCACTTTTAGCTCCGTTTTTGGTCTCCACCACCTCTCAAACTCTCACATCTGAGTTTTTATTACGTCTGTTCTGTGGTTAACCAGATGAAAAACCAAAAATATCAACTAAAACACATTAAATATATATCGTACAATGCCAAAATTGGTTTTAACTCGTGACTTGTGCGTTCGAATAGCCTCATTTGTCATAATTTGGAGGTTTTTGGTGGTTAATATTAGAATAAAAAACTATGTGGTACACTTATGTAGTCCATTTTATACATTAACAACAAGTTTGTATGATTTTTCAGCTTCTTAAATGTGAATATTTTCTGGTTCCTTTGCTTCATATAACAGAGAAATCATTAAAACTGAAGAATTTTTGGTTTGTGTACAAAACAAGACGTTTGAGAACATGGTTTCTGACACTTTATGGACCAAACAAGTACTGGATTAATCCATTATGAAAATAAACATTATTTACAGCCCTACAAATGAGACAGTCTTGCCAAAATCCACAAATGACGAGACAAATATGACCTTGACTGTACGTGGTTTTCTTGAATGTCCCGTTCTTTGTGGCTCAGACTGAAAATAAGAGCTCAGTCTTTGCAGACGTCTTTACGTGGCTCTGACAGATAGTTGGCGCTGTGTCGCCCCGCGTTGGCAGCGCTAGCCGTCGTACTCTTGGACCTCAGATGCTTCCTCGCTGTGTCCTCTGTTTCCACTCTGCTGCTCTCACTGACACCAGCGCTGTGGGAGACGATTAATGGGCTTCAGGTGCTGGACTCTGGAGTCTCTTTGTCTCAGCCCCTCGTCCTCGTCCTGGTCCTGGTCCTGATGAGACGAGAGCTGCTCCATCAGTCGCTAACCCACCTGTCAAGGTCACTAAGTGGAAAACCATTCACCCTTAATTCATTCATTCATTCATTCATTCATTCATTCATTCATTTATTCATTCATTCGTGCTGCTGCAAGAATCTGTGGTTCAGTCCTGATCAGTTGAGTTTTAAGATGTTTAAGGGATTTTCTTAAGTGTACATATGTGTGGGTATATATGTTTGTATATGTATGTATATATACATGTATGTTTGTATATGTATGTATATAAACATGTATATGTGTGTATATATATATATGTATGTATATAAACATGTATATTTGTGTATATATGTATGAATATATACGTGTATATGTGTGTATATATTTATGTATATATACGTGTATATATGTGTATATATATACGTGTATATGTGTATATATGTATGTATATATACGTGCATATGTGTAAATATGTATGTATATATACGTGCATATGTGTAAATATGTATGTATATATACATGTGTATATATATATACACACGTATATATATCTCTGTATATATGCGTGTATATATGTGTATATGGATACGTGTATATGTATACATATATATATATATATATATGTATACATATACACGTATATATACATACATATATATACGTTATGAATGAATGAATGAAGCAGGAGGTCACCACCCTGCAGTCAGAGAACATAGCTGGTGAGACAGCGCCGCTCAGTGGTAGTGAGACTACACTGCAGCCTCCGTCAGAGTTTATATGAGTGAGGTAATAAGAACAGATTCCATGACTGATTGAGTGTTGAAGACAATAACAAAGTCCCGTCTTCATATGTTTTCATATCTTAAATCATATCTGTTCATATCTGTTTAGAAAGCTTTAAAAACTAAAACTAAAATAGTTTTAGTTTTATTTGACAAATAACAAACTTAATTCACCTTTTTATATTATAAATGTGAGCCAGAAATTAATGGTGTCACAAAAGTCTCTTCCTCTGCGTGTTTCTGCTTTTAAGTTCCAGGCTAAACACAAATATCATGACTATTTGACAGGAGTGATGTGGTTTGTGATGAAGCCAGCAGGTGATGCTGTTGACCAGGCTAAAATGTTCTTCTGTGGAGTTCAACTGACACACACACACACACACACACACACACACACACACACACACACACACACACACACACACACACACACACACACACACACTGCTGACCTGTTGTCAGGTGTCAGATGTCACACACACACGTTTGTATAGTATTCACAGTGTAGACATTCACAGACATAATGCATTATCTTACCTTAATCCTAAAACCAGGTCTTAACCCTGAAAAATAGTCCTGTTAAAATCATGCCAGGTCAGCAGGTGGCGACATAACCTTAACTTCATAACTTTATTCAACAATCAGAAAAGAGACAGACAATATATTGGTGACTTTTGAGTCCTCAAAAACATCTTTGTTCTCATGAAAACTCAAAAACATCCCTCATCAGTTGACCTCTCAGTACACTTTATTTTGAAATTCCATCTCTGGCTGCAGCAGTAATTACATTAAATGATTATTAATCCAATGACTAAGTTAATTATCTAACATTTTGACATAGTTTTGAGTCTTTTCTCTGATTTTTCAGCTTCTTAACTGTGGATATTTAAAAAAAATGTCCAACATTGAATTTCTCTAAGTCCGTGTGTGTGTGTGTGTGTAGTACAGTACATGCAGGTGTGTGTGTGTGTGTGTGTGCTGGTATTTCCACAGTTAAACCTATAATTATTCACCTGAACTTCCTGTTCTCTGTTTGAAAAAGGATCACAGAGTTAATCTCACTCACCTGCTGTCGCCGGGCGAAACGCCGCGGAGGAGGAGGAGGAGCTCACCGATTGGCTGTCGGCCTCCACCTCTTATTGTTGTGATCGCACTTCTGTTGTTTCATACCTCAACAGCTGTAATGAGAGAGGAGAGAGAGGAGGAGAGAGGAGGGAGGAGAGGAGAGGTGAGGAGAGAAGAGGGGAGGAGAGGAGAGGAGAGGAGGAGAGAGGAGAGGAGAGGAGGAGAGAGGAGAGGAGAGAGGAGGAGAGAGGAGGGGAGAGGAGGAGGAGAGGAGAGAGAAGGAGAGGGGAGGAAGAGAGAGGGACAGGAGGAGGAGGAGAGAGGAGAGGAGGAAGAGAGGAGAGAAGGAGAGGGAGGGAGAGAGAAGGAGAGGAGGAGAGAAGAGGGGAGAGGAGATAGAAGGTGAGGGGAGGAAGAGAGAGGGACAGGAGGAGGAGGAGAGAGGAGAGGAGAGAGGAGGAGAGGGAGAAGGAGGAGAGGAGAGGAGAGAGAAGGAGAGGAGAGGAGGGGGAGGGGAGAGAGGAGGAGAGGGGAGAGGAGGAAGAGAGGGGAGGAGAGGGAGAGAGGAGGAGAGAGAAGGAGAGGGGAGGAGGAGAGGAGAGGGAGAGAGGAGGAGGAGAGGAGAGAGAAGGAGAGGGGAGGAGGAGAGGGGGAGGAGAGGAGGAAGAGAGGAGGAGGAGAGGAGGAGGAGAGGAGGAGGCCTTTCTTCTCTCCTGTAGTTGAAGCTGTTGAGCTTAATGTTTAATAAGCCACTGGACACAGAAGGAAACCTGATCTGGAGTGTGTGTGTGTGTGTGTGTGTGTGTGTTCAAGCGTGCTGTATTATCCTCTGGTCAGTGTGTGTGTGTGAGTGAATCAGACACAGTCTGTTGATCAAACTCTTGTAATGAACTCTTTACTTTAACATCAGCTCATGTTTCCTCTGTCATTTTTTTTTTAACACAAAACTCCACGGTTAAAAGTTTTTATTATTGTTATATATCAACAGTCAGAAACTCTCGTACTGTCAGGTCATTAAAATCCAAAGAGGTCCAGAAGGAGAAAAGTTCTGGAACTTCACGATGTGTGCACAGTTCAGCTCAGCTCAAACTTTACTGTCCATCTCACTGTCCATCTAAGTCCATTATGTCCATCTCACTGTCCATTTCAGGCCATCTCTGTCCAGTTATGTCCATCTGTCCATCTCACTGTCCATCTAAGTCCATCTATGTCCATCTAAGTCCATCTCACTGTCCATCTATGTCCATCTAAGTCCATCTCTCTGTCCATCTTAGTCGATCTAAGTCCATCTAAGTCCATCTATGTCCATCTCTCTGTCCATCTAAGTCCATCTAAGTCCATCTCACTGTCCATCTATGTCCATCTTAGTCCACCTCTCTGTCCATCTTAGTCGATCTAAGTCCATCTATGTCCATCTCACTGTCCATCTATGTCCATCTAAGACCATCTAAGTCCATGTCTCTGTCCATCTAAGTCCATCTCAGTTCATCTCTGTCCGTCTCACTGTCACATAATCTGGTTCCATGCACACTTGCTTATAGAGAGATACGGCGCCACCTATGGAGCCACAGTCAGACGTACATGGACAATAAATCCAGGTTGTCCTCCACACGTTTACTCAGACTCTGACAGTTGTCTGATTGTCTGTCTCAGTCAGACGACGGCCTGAGCTTGAAGACTTTCGTCGTCCTCTGTGGACGATCTGTAGAGAATGTCCACAGTGGACACGTCTGAGCGTCCGTCCCCACACGGTCGTCCCTCAGCAGCTGTGTGCAGCAGAGCAGCAGCTGGACGGCCGCTCAGTGAAGACTTCACATCAGCCATATGTCGGTGATAATGCAGCTTTTACTCCTCAGCGGTCAAACTGAATGGCCGTCCTGCCGCCGTCACGTGTCCTCGGTGAGGCTTAAGCCTCGCTGGTCTGCCTCCTGTCCTGGGACCAGGCTCCAGTTACCGAGCAGCTCCAGCCTCTGATCTATTATTCATCCACTCGTGTCAGAAACGACAGGGGAACAGGTTGATGTGGTGGAGAGAGGACGGCGGGTCAGGAAGTGTCCACGCAGACACCAGCTCTGTCCAACATCTGTCACAGCTCCACCAGCGCCTCAGAGCGAGAAGGTCCTAGTGTCCTCTCCAGGATCTCTGGTTTCCACATGTCCAAAAACATGTCCAGGGAGTGACCTCCAGGTCCCACGAGAGCCTCATGTGGACGACAAAGTGGCTTAAAGTCAGTGAGGAAAACGACTTGTGTCTGCTGAAGAACCCAAAAGTGATGGAGAGAAACTAGTGTCATTCAAAACAAATCCTCTTCAACTAAAAATGATGCACAAACTTAGTTACGAAGTTACGAGGTTCCTTGAATGCATCTCTGAAGCTGCTTCTCTCAGCTCAACATGCTGTAGATCCTGCAGAAGTGACAGATAAATAGATCGAAGGTCTAATAAAAAAACAAATTTAGCTTCTTAATCCTACTCATAAACAGAAAACCAGCTGCAGAATGATATGAAATAACTGTTTTATATCGGGTTTTATTCTGTAATCAATGCTAATTTGTACAAATCAGGGCCGATCATTGATGCTAAATTGTTTTGTCGAGTGCTGTGCAAAAGGCTAACGCGTTTGACACGTTTCCATGACTGGAGTCCAGGCACCGTTCACCAGTTAGCTCCGTTAGCTGCATTAGCTCCTTTTAGCACCGTTAGCGCGCCTACAGTGGAACTAGAGCGGTCTGTTTATTAAAGGAAAAGAGCAGCGCTAGCAAATAACGTTAGCGTACCTGTGTACTGCGTATCTGTTTTTAAAGGTTAGCGTTCCTTTACGGACTCATTTTGACAATCCGGAGTCTCGTAAACATGACGTCACACGCATTTTTTTTCCGGTCAGTCGTCATGGAAACACGTTGTAAGCTAACATTGACGCCGTTAAACGCCATTGACGCGTTAACGTTTGACAGCACTGGTTTTGTCCCATATATTTTGGCTCATAAATGTTGTTTTTAACAGTTTAATGAGAACAAATAATACAAAAAACTCAGTAACCAATCACTGAGGAAGTCTAAATACATGTATAAATAAAATATTTTAAATATTAAATACATAAAACAGGTCAGAAAATACAGGACAAAAATCTTGGGGTCAGGGGTCAGGTCACTGTCACTCACGTTATACTTTTGTATTTTGATGTGAATCGTTTTAAAATGAAAAGACAACTCTTTGAAGAAAACCAGCTCATTGACCCGCCGATTCCCGCTGAAACCTGAAATGGTTCGTTCCTCTTTTCACACACACACACACACGTGGAGGAGGAGAGGGAGGGGGAAAGAAAAAAAGGAAGAAGTTAAAACCTGACCCTGCCCCTGAACACAAAGCCTAAGGGTATGTGAGGGCTATGGCAGCAATAATAGCCCTGCCTAAAAATAAAAGAGGCAAAATGACAGTGGAGGATTCCATTACAAAGAGGAGGGAGAACGCTTTGAAGAGTTTCTCACAAAAGACGGACCACGCTGCTGCTGCTGCTGCCCCCCCCCCCACACACACACACACACACACACACACACACACACCACCCGCTGCCCACGATCAGGTTCCCATTATGGTCGAGGCCACACGGTGGAGAAGAGGTTAGGAGGGGTTTGTTTGAGACGCCTGTCAGAAGCCGCTCGTCTGTGTCCGGCCTCTCTGACTGTACTCTGAGATGGTACTATGGGCTGTATTTTTGTATTATATTTGTGTGTGTGTGTATATATATATATATGTATGTTTGCGTATATATGTGTATATATGCATGTGTATATATGTGTATGTGTATATATGCATGTGTATATATGTGTATATGTATATATGTGTGTGTATATATATGTGTGTATATATATGTGTGTATACATGTGTGTATATATATGTATATACGTGTATTTATATATACATGTGTATATATATGTGTATGTATATTTGTATATACTTGTATATATGTATATATGTGTATATATGTATATACGTGTATATATGTATATACGTGTATATATGTATATACGTGTATATATGTATATACGTGTATATGTATATACGTGTATATGTATATATATGTATGTATATACGTGTATATGTGTATATACGTGTATATATGTATATACGTGTATATGTATATATATGTATGTATATACGTGTATATATGTATATACACGTATATACGTATATATGTATATATATGTATGTATATGAATATATATACGCATTTGTATATGTATATATATATGGATGTATATGAATATATATATATATACATGTATATATGAATATATAGGCGAGCAGAGACAGAAGTGTAAACCACTCACTCTCCCACACCAAAGCCCATAGAGAAAACCAGTGATTTTAACATCACAGCACACAGGAGTTCACAGGAGTTGTTGATCCACTGCTGCCTCCATCACTAACTTACAATGTCTTATTTTGTCAATTCGGCTTTCGAAACCCTTCATTTAGGTTAACGTCAGTTACACAAAGTGACCACACGAGGCAGCAGTGGACCAGCAGCTCCTGTTGCTCCCTGTGAGCTAAAATCACTGATTCTCTCTATAGACTTTGGTGTGGGACAGAAAGCACTTTACAAACTTGCGTTTCCCGTTGGAAAAGTCCTTCTAACAGTGAGATAAAGACGTGAACGTGTTCTTAAGATGTCGTAGACTTCATAAAGGTCCAGAACAGAGTGATTAACTGACCCCTAAACCCTCCTCCTCTGACACTGTGATGATATTTCAGAGTCTGTGCGTCCTGTAAATCCTGACACCTCACACTTTGACAGTTAAATGTTTTAAAGGAGATTTTTCCTCCACTGACCCGACTGTGGGTTCAGCTGCAGGTAATTCTCAGTCCGTCAGTCTGGACCTGGTCCAGGACCAGATGTTGTGTGGGAGCTGGACTGAGACCGAGGGCGAGCTGTCACTCACAGGAAGGCAAAAGGCGAGCGGACCTGAAAGTGCATTTTCCTGCCATTGAACACATTGTTTTCTCTCGTGTGCTTTTTAAGCCACGCCCACGTGACTGAAAAGACTGGAATATAAATGGTTGTTAAACACTCAAAGTGAGTGACGGGCAGCGTTGGACTGGCTCCACATGTCCACACATGTCTCCGTCTCTCTGTGTCCCACAGTCGGCCTCTGTAATTAGGACGTGAGAGGGTTAACGGCCGTGCAACACTCAGGGGGAACTTACCTCCAGATGTTGATGCTGAGAACATCACGTCTGTGGAGACTCTTATGTGTGAAAACCACAGAAAACTCTCCTATTTAAGGACGGTGATTGATTGACAGGGTTCTCACGGGTCTTTGACATCAATGAAAGTCTGTGAATTAACTCGAGCTGAAACAATTAACCATTATTTAATTAATCTTCAACTATTTTGATAATAGATTAATCGGTTTGAAGCTTTTTTTAATGATTTAAACCAGATTTCTGATTGTTTTAGCTTCTTAATGTTAATGTTTTCTTAGATTCTTTGAAATCATTTAATAAAATATGTGTGTGTATATGTATGTATGTATGTATATATGTGTGTATGTGTATATACACATACACATGTGTATATACACATGTGTGTGTGTATATACACATGTGTATATACGTATACATACACACATATATGTATGTATGTATGTGTGTATGTGTACGTATATACACATATGTGTATATACACATATGTATGTGTATATACACATATGTATGTGTATATATGTGTATGTGTATATATATACATGTATGTGTGTGTATGTATGTGTATATATATACATGTATGTGTGTATGTATATGTGTATATATATACGTGTATGTACATATATACGTATGTGTGTATATATGTATATATGTGTATGTACGTATGTGTGTATATATGTATATATGTGTGTGTATATGTACTTGTGTGTGTATATATGTACGTATATGTGGGTGTGTATATATGTACGTATATGTGTGTGTATATATATATATGTATATGTATATATGTACGTATATGTGCGTGTGTATATATGTGCGTGTGTGTGTATATATGTACGTATGTGCGTTTGTGTGTATATATGTACGTATGTGCGTGTGTATTCATGTACGTATATGTGTGTATATATATATGTAGGTATGTATGTGTGTATACGTATATATGTGTATATTTTGGTATATATGTATATATATACATATATATGTGTATATACATCCGTTTATGTGTATATATATATATATGTGTGTGTATATATATATCCACGAATATACATGTATATATCTATACGTATACACACACTATAGTGCACACTCTTATAGACTAGATAGAAAAATCATCCTAAATGCTCTGTTTAAGGGTTAAAAACAACTTAATCTCACAGATTAGACAAACGATGAGACATCAAATTAGCAGCTTTATGTACTGATTTTATTTTTTAAATTCATTGGTGACCCTTTCATTCATCCATTCATCTTCTGTCTCTTTATCCACCACCTGACATGAGCTGACACACTCATGAGTGTCCAGATTACCTAATCCCCCACATGCGTTTGGACAGTGGGAAGAATCCCAGCATGAGATTGTGAAGGATTCACACCTTCTCCTCTGGAGTATGACGAGGCGTTGCTCTCTGATCGTTCTTACTCACTCCTCTGTTTTAAAAATATGCTTCTTTTTTGATCGACTTCATCTCCCTGGTTTCCTCCCTGTTGTCTGTGCTAATCCTGAGGATGAAGAGTTAGAAGAGTCTTCTTGTGTCGGGGATTATGATGATTAACCCACGCTCACCACACCTTCACTGACTCACCTCTTCTTACCTAAACCGCTTTACACTGCAGTTTTCACCCATTCACTCAGTGCTCAAGGACACATGTAGACGAGCAGAGCCAGGAGCGTAAACCACTCACTCTCCTGCACCAAATTCCATAGAGAAAATCAGTGATTTTAACATCACAGCTCACAGGAGTTCACAGGAGTTGTTGATCCACTGCTGCCAAAATCTACTTAGTTTCCAAATCTACTTAAAGTTCCAAAATCTACTTAAAATTTTAAAATTTACTTAAAATTCCAAAATTTACTTAAAATTCCAAAATTTACTTAAAATTCCAAAATTTACTTCTATTTCCAAAATCTACTTAGTTTCCAAATCTACTTAAAGTTCCAAAATCTACTTAAAATTTTAAAATTTACTTAAAATTCCAAAATTTACTTAAAATTCCAAAATTTACTTATATTTCCAAAATCTACTTAAAATTGCAAAATTTACTTAAAACTAACCCTAACCCTCACCCAAAATTTACTTAAAATTCCAAAATGTACTTATATTTCCAAAATCTACTTAGTTTCAAAATTGACTTAAATTTTCAAAATCTTCTTATAGTTCTGAAATCTACTTATTCTTCCAAAATCTATTTATAATTGCAAAATCTAATGAAAATTCCAAAATCTGCTGCCTCCATCATCAACGTCACTTCGGCTTTTGCAATCCCTCATTTGCATTAAAGTCAGTGGCACAAAGTGACCACACGAGGCAGCAGTAGACCAGCAGCTCCTGTGTCCCTGTGAGCTAAAATCACTGATTTTCTCTATGGACTTTGGTGTGGGAGAGTGAGTGGTTTGCAAACTTCAGTTTCCTGTTGTAAAAGTCCGTCTAACATTGAGATAAAGACGTGAACATGTTCTTAAGATATCGTAAATGTCCAGAACAGAGTGACTGAGCGCTCCCTCAAACTCCTCCACATTCTCCTCCTCACTCGCTCACTCACTCGGTGACATCACACATTAGCGGCTTATCGCGGTGAAGCAGCTCGGAACAACGCGGTCCACTCCCAGTGTTCAACACGCTCATTGTTGTAAGATTGAAATCTCGCGGGAGGAGAACGTTTAATTTCCTTTAAAAAGTTCCCGGGGAACGCCGCGGCGTCGGTTTCCCGCCCGTCCGTCACTCACGACCGTGTGTCAGATCCTGACCGCTGATAAACACGTGAACCTTCTTGACCTGCAGCTCCTGTAAATGTGTCTTTAAGAGCAGATTGTTGAGGTTTTTCTGAGGTTTTTCCTGCTGTGAAGCACAGGAAGTGGAGCAAAGAAACAGAAACGAGGTTCACTGTAAATGATACTGGTTTTTATACGTGTTCGTCTGTGTGGACGACACATATGGACACAATGTATACTCTGTTTACTGGATTTGTTCACGTAAAATGAGCAAACTCGTGTGGATTTAGTGACATTTTCTGTCCAAAAACCACTCATTGTGATGTTAATAGTGGCTGCAATAGTGTATTATGCTTTCACTGCTTCTCTCTTGACCACCAACGCTGTGATTTATGCACTAAAATTATCTATTTACTACTATTTAGGACGCCGTTATTGACGCTCGCACACGTCCAGATGCACATTTTTCCAGTATTTTCGCGTAATCAAACAAACAAAAAAACATGTTTATCTTTATCATCTCCTTTGTACGATTTTCTGATAAGAAACTGAAGTATATGATGCTCTGTAAACTCGCTCTTTGGTGTCTCAACATTGTGGATTACATTTCTGCAGCTAAAATTAGCAGGTGAATGTGGATTTAGTGCTAAATTTAAGTTAAAAAGGCTTTTTTTTAATGTTAAAACCGGTTTGACAGTATAATATAATGATGACAAAAAAACATGTATATTTATCCTCCATTTCTTTCACTGCCCTTTATTTACCACCAAAATGGTGCGTTTTGCACTTTAAATAATCAGTTTTCTACTACTATTCAAAGTAGGTGCTTTATTTTCTGTCCAAAACAGTGAAACGAATAGCGTTTATCTCGAACCACTTTATCTCCTTTCTACCATTTTCTGTCTGGAAACTGAAGTTTGTGTCATTCTGTCCCTGCAACAAAGTCAATAGAGTAAACCAGTGATTTTAACATCACAGCACACAGGAGTTCACAGGAGTTGTTGATCCACTGCTGCCTCCATCACTAACTTACAATGAAAGTGACCACACGAGGCAGCAGTAGACCAGCAGCTCCTGTGTCCACCGTGAGCTTAACTCGCTGATTTTCTCTATGGGCTTTGGTGTGGGAGAGTGAGTGGATTACAAATGTCAAACGTAGGCTTATATTTTAGCACATGAGTCATTTGTTTGTCTTATGCTCAGCCCTGACTATAAATAAACCTAAAAATATCACGTTTTTATGTCTAAACCCAGTATAAATGGTGATATAAGTGTGTGAAAGGATGAGGGTGGGAGTTTGTCTGCTGTCTGTACCATCACATAATGACCAGTCACAGTCACAATAGGCCGGTAAAGACCTTTATGTGTGTGTGTGTGTGTGGGGGTCTCCTCCCTCTGAAGAGACATATTAACCGGCTTCTGTGGCTAATGGATGTCGTGGGATCTAATTTAAAGGAGGGGAGGGTATCAAGTCCACGTGCACACAAAGACATTAAAGGAAGTCCTCAGGGAGGCAGCGGCGTTTTCATCCCCCGTCGTTTCTCACGGCGACGCCAAACTGTTCATTATGTCGGATAAAAAAAGAAAAAGAAAAGAAAGAAAACGGAGTATCTGCTGCGTCTAAATGTCCCTGTAATTTATCAAAGCTCACACAGACCACATGGTCGTCAGGTATCACCGTCTCAGACAGGAAGTGGGTTTGATGTGTGGTCTCTGCAGATTATCGTCGTTCCTCAAAGCAAACACAGATTTAGGTAAAGAACAAGACGGAGCCGTGTTGAGACGGTTGTTTCTCTGCAGTCACAACAACAACATCCACGATTAGTTCACACAGAAACCTTTAATGTTTGAATGACTGTGAACAATGTTTGTTCTTCATTTCTCTACCTGCACCAACGAGGCTTTGTTTTCTTCTTCTATGATGTTAAAATGTGACGTCATCAGACTGACGACCTCTGATTGGTCAGTGTGTGTCGTCACTGAAGAGTCATGAACACGACGTCAAAGACAACAACGTCCAACTGTAGAATAAATTAAAGACATAACAATACTACTTTCGTTCGAAAATCTACTTAAAGTTCCAAAATCTCCTAAGTTTCAAATTCTGCTTATAGTTCCAGAATCTACTTATAATTCCAAAATCTAATTAATTCCAAAATCTACTTATAGCTCCAAAATCTACTTAAAATTCCAAAATCTTCCTATAATTCCAAAATCTACTTAGTTTCAAAATCTACTTAAAATTGCAAAATTTACTTATAATTCCAAAATCTACTTAAAATTCCAAAATTTACTAGTAGTTCCAAAATCTACTTATAGTTCAAGAATCTACTTAAAGTTTCAAAATCTACTTATAATTCCAAAATCTACTTAGTTTCAAAATCTACTTACATTTCCAAAATCTACTTATAATTCCAAAATCTACTTATTCTTCCAAAATCTATTTATAATTTCAAAACGTACTGAAAATTCCAAAATCTACAGAAAATTACAGAATATACTTATAGTTACAAAATATACTTAAATTTCCAAAATCAACTTAGTTCAAATTCTACTTATAATTCCAAAATCTACTTATAGTAAATTTTTTCCAAACTCACAAACTTTCAAGGATTTCAAGACCCTTGAAGATTTTTGAGAATCTGCCCTTGCTCGTCCTGGGTTATTTAAAGTGCTTGAATTTTGTGCGAGAAAGAAGTGAGTTGATATTTAGGTCAATGCCAACACTCGTGTCATTGTAATAATTAGGACATTGATCGCAATAATTCCGACGTTTATCGCAATACTATATTATATATACTAATATGTCGAGATGACGTCATTTAGCGACTTCCAGGACAGTGAACGGCTGCTGAAAGCCTACGATCGAGAGCTGAATCCGTCGAGTGGAAGCTAAATAATCTGCTGTTTTTCTGTAGAAAACGTGTCCTTGTTTGTCCACGTGAGAGTTTGTACACTTAGGATTTTATGGTTTCCGTTGCTCCGCCTCCTCCTGTCGTCAGTGTCACCGTGGACACGGACAAGCTCCGCCCCCTCCCCGTCCACAGTGCTCACAGTGGGACATTTGCACAGGAAGTGGCACCTGCCTGCGCTTCCTCCCTGATTGTTTACAGGAGCGAGGAAAGAGTGAGGAAAGAGTGAGGAAAGAGTGAGGAAAGAGTGAGGGCCTCTGCAGCCTCGGCTAACGTTTCCTTGCATTATAGTCGCAGAATAGCTCGGCTCTGCTCGTCCATTGTGCCGCATGTTTAAGAACTCCTTATGGATCGTGAGTCGGAGATTCCGGGGAATTCCAGTGACATTCCGATCAGATCGCCTTCCTCGCTCTTTTCTTTCTTTCTTCTCTCAGAATAATGAGTGTGAAGGTCGTGAGTCTGACGTCTGATTCACTCATCGTCTTTCTGTGACCGAAGGTCCACGGGTTCAAACTGGTCCACGCAATCCTTGAAAGTTTTTCAATTTGAAAACAAAAAAATTTAAGATCCATTAAGGTTTTTGAAAATCCGCCCTTGATATTTTGCTTGAATTTTGTGATTTACGTCAATGCGGCGGTAGATTAAACGTCCAAAGTTAGACACAATTTATATGGATAGATTTTTTTAATGCGAAAACAAGTGCATTTTATATGCATATATTTATATTTCATTATTGCAATAATTCTGACATTTAACGATATAATTATGATATTTATCGCAATAATTATCCCACATTTATCGCAATAATTATGACATTTATCGCAATAATTGTCTGATATTTATCGCATTAATTCTGACATTTATCGCAGTAATTATGACATTTATCGCAATAATTGTCTGACATTTATCGCATTAATTCTGACATTTATCGCATTAATTATGACATTTATCGCAGTAATTATCTGACATTTATAGCATTAGTTTTATGACATTTTTTGCAATTGTCTGACATTTATCACAAAAATAATGACATTTTTCGCAATAATTGTCTGACATTTATCGCAATAATTGTCTGATATTTATTTCAATAATTATGACATTTATTGCATGAATCACTGACATTTATCGCATTAATTATGGTATTTATCGCAATAATTGTCCGACCTTTATCGCAATAATTACGACATTTATCACATGAATTATCTGACATTTATCGCAATAATTGTCTGATATTTATCACAATAATTGTCTGACATTTATCGCATTAATTCTGACATTTATTGCAGTAATTATCTGACATTTATAGCATTCGTTTTATGACATTTATCGCATTAATTCTGATATTTATCGCAGTAATTATGACATTTATTGCAGTAATTATCTGACATTTATAGCATTCGTTTTATGACATTTATCGCAATAATTATGACATTTATCGCAATAATTATCTAACTTTATCGCAATAATTTAAAAATGTTAAAAAACAGGCAGGAAAAGTGTATGAGGTTCAGGTTCAGGTCTAAGGTCAGACTGAGGTCAAGTGTTTGCAGCAGACTGAAGTCGGCCTCAGTTTGTTAATATTTATTAATATTTATTCATGATCATTTTTGCATGAAAACAACAAAGCTGACATTTTACTTTGATTTAACTGTCATTTAATTGTTTTTGTGAACAGTTTGTGTGTCCGTGTTGTCACTTGTGAGTCTTTTCTACATCTACACTGTGTAGTTCTTGCATTTACTCACCGTTACACACTCACATTTTCCCAGTGCTGCGTGGAGCCGGCGCTCTGTTGCTCATTGTGTTTGTGTCCTGTGTGTCACTTCCTGTGTTAGATTGCGGATTGTTGTGGAAACAATGGTTGTGTTTGGCTTTGAAAAGACTCTTCAATCACGAGCTGTAAATGCTCACACAATCATGCGTTTGTCGCTTCAACCACGTCATGAATCATAAACGCACAAGTCAACGCACCCTGATTCTTACCGTCCACTATAACGTGCAGCCATAGCAAAATGGCGCCAAGTCTCGAAGCCCCTCCCACTTCTGCTGATAAAAGACAGTAAAAGGAAAACATTGAGATCAGAGTAACGATATTAGAATATTTTTTAATGAATTTTTGATTATCAGGAAATTATCCATTTGCCCTGATACACTTTGACTTTTTTTTTATAGTAATTAGTAGTACAAAGTTTTCTAAAAAAAAAAAAAAAAAAAAAATTGGTCACATTCTAACATTTCACAAGATTTTTTGGGTGACCTGAGTCATATTTTGATTTTTTGTTTTGTTTTATTTAAAACAAATCTCAAATTTTGTGGTAATTTTCCATGTCGTTGTGAAACCATCAGTGATATTTCTTTATGTTCTTTAACATTCCACAGATGGATAAGCGTCTAACACATGTATATGAAAGCGTTTTAATAGTTTTCATGTTTGACTAAAGCTGCTCCTGTTTGGTGTCTGATCGTCAGCGTCTGTTGTGTTACTGTACTTCACTTCACGTGTGTGAGCCAACGCAAACATGCCCACCTCCACAAATATGCAGTCAAGCACACACTTGTTGCTGTGGAGCTGGTGGTTGGTGATGATGATGATGATGATGATGGTGGTGGTGAGAGTGAAGCTTCTCCCGCATCCCAGCGTCTTCACCTCCCACTGAGGCCACGCTGGTGTTTGTTAAGAGAAATCAAAGCAGAAATAAAGACAAATGGAAGCGAGGGAGAAAACAAGAAGAAAAACCTGGCGTGTTTGGACTGAATGACATTCTTCAGCTCAGGAAGTCTGGTTTTATTCAGCACTGACATGTTCACACAAACACAAAGTCAAGAATATCATTAGTTTCTGCTGTTTTATTTGACTTTATTCACTCCGGAAACATTGATTTCATGGCTGCATTGATTCATGTCTTACGAGTCACGAGTAAAAGTCTAATTTTAGTAATTCTGAAGTTTTGTTTTATTCAGTTCGACAGATATCGCAGTATGATTGTCTCGCAATATATCGATTGTGACAGATTCGTTGTATCGTGACGTTGTTGATATCGCGGACCTTTTAGAAATTAGCTAAATATTCTGAAATTGAATTTTGAAGTTGGCAAGAATTCTTAAAACGAGCTAATGTGCCTTAAATGTCCAATGTGTAAAATTTACAGGAAGTAATCAAGAGTTTTCGTTCTGACCTAATAGAAGTGTTTGGGCTCTTAATCTTTGGGTCCTAGCTCCTCCCATTTCCAATTTTCCACGCCCTTTCCACGTTAAGACGTAAACTTTCACCACGACTGTCCGAAAGTGTGTTTGGTGCATCTCAAGTTCCTGAGCTGGGTCCTCTCTACACAGATAGACCACCGTGTTTGTATGTACAGTAGACCATAGTGGACAAACTCACCTAACTGTAATTAAAGCTTAAAGTTAGCTGTAATATTTAGTTCAGTTTCCCAGTTCTTCATGTTTTCATACCTGGAAGTTACCAAGTATGCATCGGATGGTGACTTGTGCCTACTCGGGAAAAGACATGTATCCCACAATGAATATATTTTTTATATAGTTATTTGGAATTTTAAATAACTAAGATATGACTAATTTATCGCTTGGCAGCGACGTTGCTTTCCATGGTATTGGAACTTATGCGTGTGTGCTAGTGTTGTTCTTCCCAAGAACTTAATCGTATATGCAGAACATATTTGGTTATTGAGAAACAGCCTTAAACTTGTCTAAACTGTAGTCTGACTCAAAACCAGGAGCTAGCTAGATTGCAAGATAGCGGTTATGAAAACCGGCGGTTAAAAAAAACACTGTGTTCACTGTGATAATAAATGACATTAAGAGTAAAAATGTCACTATTTAAATATATAGAAGTGAGTTTATACGTAAAAACAACAATGTATGAATCAAAAGAATGGAAAGAAAATACAAAATCAGCTCAAAGTTAACTCTGTTTTGCAGCTTCGGTCCGATCTTCTTCAAAAGTCTTTGCTAACTCGTCTGCGGAGTCGCTCGCTCGCTCGCGACGTCGTCATCTCTGCATCAAAGAATTTCACTTTTTCATTCAGACTCAACACTGCGTGGCAGTGAGCGGATAAACCAGGAGAAAGCGGTGGTTTGTTCTGCAGACGTTCATCAGATCAAAGCACACAAAGAGAAAGTGATGTGAGGAAGATACGGAAAATCATACGTGATGTTTTCTACTGCTCTCCATCACCCGTCCTCCTCCTCCTCCTCCTCCTCCTCCTCCTCCTCCTCCTCCTCTCTCTCCACTGATACTCAAACCTTCTATACGGAGAAACACTATGAATTATCAAGAAACCAAGCAAAACTATCTGTCTATGTTAACAACATTACTTTGAATAAGTAAATTAGACATTTCCACGATAAATGTTTCATACGTCAATCCCAACTTACATTTAGTGGAAGTTATATGGAATATATAAACAAAGTGTAAGTAAAAGGCAGAGAAACCCTAAAAATATTTCCTACAAGACCCAGTAATGACTGGTTTAAGCCATAGGTAATGGATAACATCTGTAAATGTAATCTTATTTCGTATACTCAAACTTTCGTACGAACATAGTAGAGCTGCAACTAACGATTATTTTCGTAATCGATTAATCTGTCAATTATTTTCTTGATTAATCGATGAATCGTTTGGTCATAAAATGTCAAAGGTGGAAATGACAATGTTCTCGAATGTCTTGTTTTGTTCACAAACCAAAAATGATTCACTTTTAGTTCATTTCTTTGTTTGTGTGGAGCAAAGAAACCAAGATATCCAAAATATTCACTTTTAAGAAGCTAAAACAATCAGAAATCTTGTTTTAATCATGAAAAAAAGCTTCAAACCGATTATCGATTATCAAAATAGTTGGTGATTAATTTAGTAATCGCTTCATAATCGCTTCATCGATTAATCGTTTCAGCTCTAGAACAAAGTAAAATTTCTCGTCGCATACTTGGCCAATAAAGTGGATTCTGATCCGAGTGTCTTTCAGATTTGATAAATTCACTCCATCATCATCAGTGACGTGGTGAAGCTTTGGTGTGAGAACCTTTCCACGCACCCACATGGTCTTATTGTCTTCACCTCCTTGAGTTCCAGCCTTCTGAGGACATATCTATCACCACGGACAAGTCTTCAGCCAATCACAGACCTAAGAAGAGTCTCTAATTAACCTGAGAAGAACTCCATACCAAGAAGACCTTTGTCCGGCAACACAAAGCAAAGAGACGAATTCTACGCATTCTTGTGAACGTGACGTCTCAAGAACGCCTTGAAGGAACTTCAGTGGTCGAGCTTCCCTGAGGTCGTTGTCTGCCCTTGTGACCACGGTGTCTCTAAAGCCCGTGGATCACCTGAGAAGATTTGGGTGTTCAAAGGTTGTGGTGACCTGGGTTTTTGGCCTCTTGACAATTTAAAGTCCCTCAACAAGAGTCAACTGAAGCAGAGTCGGTCAACGGAGGCAAACGACGACTCTTCTCTGTGCTGTCGAGGGAATAGTTTGGGTTCGTTCAAGCAGAAACAGAAGGAAAGACGAGATCCTCAGGGTTTAGAGCGACCGATGAAAGATGTTTCACGGCCAGTTAGGGATTTTCTTGACTCTTGACTCGCTGAGTGGTTGCTGCAGAAAGGAAGTTTTCCTCAGGAGTCTTTTAGCGTGACGTCAGAGTAGATGGATGTCTTGTTTGCCTTAAATCTTCTCAACTATTCTGGGGGAAAATACTGTAGAAGACGATTACAGGAGACGTTTTCCTTTGAACGTGATTTGGTGGGAGGGGTCGCGTGTTGTTCAGGCGCTAAAAGGTGAAGGTTTGACACCTTCAAAGTCCACACTCTTGACCCTCCACACCTTCTGTGTTCAGTGTTTCCACTGAGATCCCGACACAACAGGTCCTGATCTGTCCTCACGTCTCACTGACCTTTTCACCCCGTCCTGACACCCATACCTGCTTTGAAAACTTTAGTCCAGCTTCGTTTTCTTCCTCTCACTTCGTAGAAGCCGAGGATTTTCCCACACGTCATCTTTTAATCCAGATTATGCTGCTCAGAATGAACACTTTTAGTGACGAGGTGACGCAGTTTAACCAGTTTATTGGTTTCAGGTGAAAAAGGCCCTGGTATCCTTCCACACAGACGTTGGAACCATGCACAAAGAACGTGTTTGGTGTCCGTGGACCGCCCATGTGCGGACTGAATTTCCACCTCACCAGTAGGTGGCGTAAAAGCCCCGCTCACCAAGCAGAAAATAACATTCCGACAACAGAAGTTGCCGCCAAGGATCGTCATCCAAGCCTCGATCCGGCCGACGGACCTCTCCGACGTGTCTTTTTTTCTTTGGTAGGAATGCGTCCTATACCTTGCATCCAGACTTGTACGCCACCCGATGGTGAAGTGGGGTACTACAAGACCCTAACGCACGAATATACCGGGGTCCGCGATATGCGACGTACCAGGGGCTTAAGAGACAAACGAGGGACCTTTCAAGGTTCTTTCTCGAGATACCAAGGCGCCAAGCATCTGGACCTGATACAAGACTATCCCAGGACTCAGTTCTTCTCGTATCTGAGCTGTCTTCAGTAAAATCTTTCAACGTACGCATGTTTGTTCACCGTTTAAGAGAAAATCACGAAAATGCGTCAGGGAAAATGGACAATCTCTTCCACCGCTAGCTCCAACGTTTTCACAAACCAAATCCATGACTCCTCAGGTAAACAGGAAACAGACTGGAGCCTCCTCATCCTCCTCCTCCTCCTTCTTCTTCTTCTGCTTCTTCTTCTTTCCTTCAGACTTCACAGAAAAGGCCCCTGAGCTTGTGCAGGTATTCATTTGCAGTGATTACCTGTAGCTTCACAGGACCTGCAGCACCTCCAGCCAGGCAGTCGACAGTCTCAGACACAGGCCTAATGACACTGTCTGTGTGAGTGTGTGTGTGAATGTGTGTGTGTGGGGGGGGTTCTGCTGTGTTTTGTTCCTTCCTTTTATGGCCGAGGGCTCCCCCGCCCTGCACAGCTTAATAAGATGTTTACATGGAGCTGGGTGTGGGAACCGGGGCCCATATGCTGCCGTGTTAGATGACAGGGACCTGCTTTGTGTGTGTTTCTGGCCTTGTTAAGAGGTTTTAGTGTTGAAATCAGAGCCCACACAGACCTGCAGTAAGGTGGGAGACTGTGTGCAGCAGGTCTGCCATCAGTCAAAGTCTTCAAACGCCAAAAAAAACACACAAAAGATCTGTCCGTGAACATCCAGTTAAAACCTATTTTCGTCACACGGACGAAGCCCAGGAGGTTTCCTCTGTTGTGACACTTGCCTCTCCGCCTTTTTCTTGTGTTTGCATTTTAATGAAATGTGATACAGTATATTTTCAGGGTTCCCACGGGCCCTGAAAAGATTGTGAATTTGAAAAAACAACAACTTTAATTCCCTTAAAAGATCGCTCAAAATAGACATGGGTCATTGAAAGTGCTTGACTTTTGTGCAAGAAAGAAGTTGATATTTAAGTAAATGACGATGCCACCTACTGTTTCACGCCCTGCATTGCTTGTTCGATGTAAGTAGACGAGGCCTACGGTGTTGACGTGAGATTCCCTGCAGAACAATGAGCGAGTAAAGTTAAAACAAGAGCGAGAAAACGACTCTGTGATGCCTGGAAAATGAAAATTCCAAAGATCTCCGTCTCGCCAAAGACGAATGACTTTGACCGAGATCCCAAGGACAAGCACTTGTCCAGATGCAGATGGTCAATAAACGTGGACGCCCTGGACAAAGACGCTCTTATTAGTCCAGGTTTTTTCCCCCTTCCTAAAAACACCATTTATCGAGACTAAAAATCATTTTACAAACCACACAATCTCAACGACTTTAACCTGAATCCTTGCATGAGTTGTGTTTTTTTGTTGTTGATATCAGGATGATCTGAAGATGTCTTTGTTCCTTTTGTTGTCTTTGGTATGAAGTGTTATCGTGTGCGCACACACTGTAAGTGTCTGGCAGTGAGTGCAGTCATGCGTTCATCTCTGCGTGGTTTATCTGCATGAGGGCAATGGTGGCGCTGGAGGTATGGACCTGGAAAGGTATTCCGAAAAAAACAACCACGTCCTGGGAATTCCTGAGATGTTCCTCTCAGTCTGAGGAGACAAGGAGGTGCCATGGTGAAGATCACGTCTGTATGATGTGCTGTTTGGTTCCCTGGTCACGTCATGGCATCAGTTCTCATTTGAGAAGGTCACAGAAATGATTGTCTGACGTTAGAAAAGTGTGGAAACAAGTGTCGAAGAAGTTCTGAGCCAGGACATCTGAGCACCCTGGGATTAGCACGTCTACACCTGCTGCACCTGCTGCCGCTGCGACTGCTGTTAGCATTCTGTGTATAAAGTACCTTAAAGGTGATACTTTTAGAGTAAAAGTACAAGTATGTGACCAGGAAATGACACCTTTTTTACAATAATATTGTAAAATATTGTAAATAGGTGTCATTTTCATAAGATATTTACTGTACTTAAGTATCAAAAGTGAGGATTGAGACATGGTGGCTCAGTGGTCGGGCGAGATGTCTCTCAGCTGGAAGGTTAAGGATGCATAAACATGAGTGTGTGTGTGGTTGATGTGCGTTGACACATACTTCATGTCGTAGAAGATAATTCTCTCATTAGCTCGTAGAGATTTGCTGGTCATGTCTTTGTTGCTGTGGTTCAATTTCGTACTAAAAAGAGTCCATCTGGTGATTGGATTGGATTTTTGGAGGATGTCGGATTATTGGAGGTCCATGAAGGCACCATGTACGGTTCATCACTCCTCTGTGGTGAAAGAAAACCAAATCTGAGAAGATTATATATTAGAATACATAAGAAAAACACAAATAAAGTGACAGGAACATTAATTTAGAACAGTGTTTCCGAATCCTGGTCCTGTCCTGGATGTTTTAGATGTTTCTGAGATCTAACCATAGATGCAGGAGACGACTGAGCCATACTGTTGTGGAAATGTTCTTGGAAATGTTGTGGAAGTTACCAAAGTGTTAACCCTACATCAACAAGGAGAGCGTGGAGGGAACATTTTATGCTCGTCAGAGCAAATTAAACCGAGCACAGCGAGAATGATCTTATCATGGAGAGCGATGGAGGTTCCATTTCTAAAGACTTGAAGACTCTTCTTTTACATAACAGTAAAATAATAATAATAATAATAATAGAGTTAAATCACACGACAAAACAGAGCTCTGTTTTTTTTCCCCGCGACTTTGACAACATTCAGGTTTACTGGAGCTTTGCAGCGAAGACGCTGATGAAGATCTGAGCGTGACGAGCTCTGTCGTCTCTGTCTGATACTGATCTGTGCTCACCTGTCTGTCTGTCTGTCTGTCTGTATCTGTCTGTCTGTCTGTCTGACTGTCTGTGGTCTGAACCTTCACGTCCTTCATTGCAGCCTGTGATTATCAACAGTGTCTGTGTCTGACGAGTCCCACCTCCTCCTCCTCGTCTTCTGGGAAACATGACAACTGTCGGGAAGTTGAGGTTGAGGAGTGAGCAATTTGTTCTCCACTCCTTAAAAAAAAGTGCATCATCAATTTTACAGCATGCCCCTGAGCAAGGCAGTGACTGTGTGTGTGTGTGTGTGAGTGTGTGAGGGTGTGATTTCCCAGAAGCTGCCTGAGCTCCTGGTGTAAACATGAGCGTGAGTTGCTGGTCAAACAGAGGATTGAAAAGGACTCAGACAATCGTTCACTCTGAGAAAGTGATCCTGCAGCGCTGTGTTGTTGTTGTCGCTGAGGACACACACACACACACACACACACACACACACACACACACACACACACACACACAGAGGCAAGCCGCGACAGGACTGTCTAAAGTTTACTCTTTTGTCCGATAAGAGCTCGACTCGCTTGTGTTTGCATTCCTTAGGATGGGACTTATAAACGTTTCTATGGCAGCTCCTTCAGCCTCAGTCCACAGTCCTCAACCTCGTCCTCAACCTTGGTTCTCAGCCTCAGTCCTCAACCTCAATCTTAACCTCAGCCTCAACCATGGTCTTCATTCCTCAACCTCGGCCTCAGTCCTCAACCTTGGTCCTTGACCTCAATCCTCAACCTCAATCTTAACCTCAGCCTCAACCATGGTCCTCAGTCCTCAACCTTGGTCCTCGGCCTCAGTCCTCAACCTTGGTCCTCGGCCTCTGTCCTCAACCTCAGCCTCAATCCTCAGTCCTCAACCTTGGTCCTCACCCTCAATCCTCGGCCTCAGTCCTCAACCTCAGCCTCAATCCTCAGTCCTCAACCTTGGTCCTCGGCCTCAGTCCTCAACCTTGGTCTTCAGCCTCAATCCTCGGCCTCGGTCCTCAACCTTGGTCCGCAAGCTCAGTCCTCGGCCTCAGTCCTCAGCCTCAGTCCTCAACCTTGGTCCTCAGCCTCGGTCCTCGGTCCTCGGCCTCAGTCCTCAACCTCAGTCCTCAACCTTGGTCCTCAACCTCAGCCCTCAATCCTCAGTCCTCAACCTTGGTCCGCAAGCTCAGTCCTCGGCCTCAGTTCTCAACCTCGGTCCTCAACCTCAGTCCAAAAGGCTTGGTCACCAGTCCATAGTTTTTTAATTCTCTTGAATTCTCCTCCTGCTCCACCTTGTGTGACCTGGTAGACTTTTACCTACGACACTTGATCAGAAGAAGGAGAGTGAGGGTAACCATGCCTGTAACCATGGAAACGTGCCTGAGGTGAGGATGGTTCAGCACCATCGTTGAAGAACATTCAAGAACATTCAAATGAGAAAGTGACGCTGCTGTGATGGAATGTGAGAGGGAGAGAGTTCACATGTTTGGAATGTTGCTCAGACAGCAAACCTCTGCAAATAAGCGTGGGTAAAGGAAATGACAAAGAACGAGCTCTGGACTTCTGTTTGAGGAGGTCCTCGCCCCCGTGAGCCATCACAGATCAGTGGTACAGATGTACAATTTCATTTAATTTTCCAAATTAAGTCCAAATTAGGCGAACAAAAGAGGAGGGAGCAATAAAATCAAATCCAGAAGACGGTGATTCCATGCTCGCAGGTCGCCGCACGCTCGGCTTTCACTCGCCTGCAGCGCTGACTCAGGACTTCCAGTCGTGACGGAGGAGGCAGAGAAAAGAAAGTCTGAATATTTTCACGTCTTCACATCATAAAAAAATCCCAAATGACTTTAATCACCAGGTGTGATTAACGCACAGGAATCTAAACCACAGCTCTGCTCGTAAACTACATTTAAACTGTGCACAGAGGACAGACCAGAGATCAGTTTTCTGGATGATGAAGAAAAGACGTTGATTTCCTCAGAGTGAAATCTGCTGGACGCTCGTAAACAGCAGCTTTATGATCAGATCAGTGAGATGTTGTTTAGTCTTTGTTGTGCATTAAAGGCCCCAGTCGTGTTTTATCTCCCGCTGAATTTCTTCATCCTTCAAACATTCGTGTCCTGAACGTGTTTGCGTTGTAATCTTCATTTAAGACTCGACACACAGACGACAGAGCAGATAGAGTTTCTCTACGACAGAATCATCGTCTGAAGTAATATTTGGTGTCAGTGGTTGTTACCTGTCCTTCTGATCTGTTGTTATTTTACAGTCAACGTCAGTTCTTCACTAAATGTCAACCAACGTCAGATAAACTCGTAACTTCTCAGAAAACCAAACCGTTGCTTGGTCGATGACAGTTACAGTTACTCGGGCGGTTGGTTCTATGGCTGGTCAGTCAGTCAGTTGGTTAGTTAGTTGTATTGGTTGGTTGTTGTGCAGGTCGTTGGTTATTTGGTCAGGTTATTGGTTGGATTGTTGGCTGCGTGATATGGTTGCAAGTTGGTTGATAAGTTGGTCAGGTTGTTCGTTGTTGTTCGCTAATCAGATAATTGGTTGGTGATTTGGTCACATTGTTGGTTGGTTAAGTAGTTTGTTGGTTGGTTAGTCAGGTCATTTAATGGTTGGTTGCGTAGGTTGTTTGTTGGTCAGTTTGTCAAGTAATTTGTTGGTTGGTTAGTCAGGTGGTTGGTTAGTTGGTTGGTTACTCGGTTGGATGGGTGGGTCAGATTGTTGGCTGGTTGGTCAGGTTGTAAGTTGATTGTGCAGGTCATTGGTTGGTTATTTGGTCAGGTATTTGATTGGTTGGTCAGGTGGTTTGTTCAGTGGTTGGTCAAGTCTTTGATTGGTTGGTTGGTCAGGTGAGTTGTTCACTCGTTGGTCGGGTCTTTGGTTGGTTGGTTAGTAAGGTTGTTGGTTGGTTGGTTGGTCAGGTGAGTTGTTCACTCGTTGGTCAGGTCTTTGGTTGGTTGGTTGGTCAGGTCTTTGGACAGTTGGTTAGTAAGGTCGTTGGTTGGTTAGTTGGTCAGGTCTTTGGACAGTTGGTTAGTGAGGTGGTTGGTTGGTTGGTTGGTTAGTTGGTTAGTAAGGCCGTTGGTTGGTTGTTTAGTTGGTTAGTAAGGTTGTTGGTTAGTTGGTTAGTAAGGTCGTTGGTTGGTTGGTTAGTAAAGTCGTTGGTTGATTGGTTGGTTGATAGGTCAGGTCTTTGGACAGTTGGTTAGAAAGGTCGTTGGTTGGTTGGTTGGTTGGTTGGTTAGTTAGTTGGTTAGTAAGGTCCTTGGTTGATTGGTCAGGTCTTTGGACAGTTGGTTAATAAGGTCGTTGGTTGGTTGGTTGGTCAGGTCTTTGGTTAGTTGGTTAGTAAGGTCGTTGGTTGGTTGGTTGGTTAGTAAGGTTGTTGGTTGATTGGTTGGTTGGTCAGGTGGTTTGCTTGTCAGGTTGTTGGTCGGTCAGTCACTCACTCACTTGGTCGTTTTTATTGAGTTGTGTTTTTACCCATGTAAAGATTGTAGTTCAGTGAGATTTAAAGCAGACCGATTTATGTTGTCTACAACGTTTCTCTCCAAATTAAAGTCACATTTGAGTTTACTCAAGACATTAAGGAAAACAAAAAAATGGAGCAAAAAGCTTTTTGAGCTCAGCTTTGATTAAACATTAAAATATGACTTTGATCGTTGATGATCTGTTGCTGCAGTAACTTCTGTGCAGATCATTGACCTCGTGGTGTTTATCTCTCACTTGTCTCCTTATCGCCGTCATAAAGAGACGAGCAGAGTTTGTGTGTCTGTGTGAAGACGCCTCAGCCGTCCAAACATCTGCTGCTCGCTGTCATACGTCCGTCCACCTGTCGCTGTCTGTCCTGCAGACACTGACGCAGCAGCTGTCTCATCACACTGTCCACCGTCCACCGTCCAGCTCAAAGCACAACAGTGACAGAGACAATCATTTAGACAACCCAGAGGACGAACCCTGCTGACTTTATTACACTTTAACTTTATTTTGACAGTTTTTGGACGAGTAAAAATCCCGTGACCCGTCTGTGGCCCCCGCCCTAGTGATTGAGAACCACTGCTTTAGTTTCAGAGCTTTTATTTATTCCCTTTGTTTATAATTTTCTATTTATTGTAATTTGAGATAAGGTGATCGGTCAATAATTTCACTTTCCCTTTGAATCATTTGGTACCGAAGAAATCACAAATGGCACGGACGGTGCCAAACTGTGCCAAAACGGTGCCTACTGCATATTTTTAAAGGTGATATTTACTTTAAAATTCAATATATTTTTTAGGCAAAGCAAGGAAAAGAAAAATCCTCAATCCTTAGTCTCACAAGTGCTATAATAATAATTCACATAGAGCGTCTAATTACAGTCTAATTTTACTCGACATAACATTTTTTTCCACCTAAAACAAGAAATAATTAATTGAAGGTTTATGATACATTTGTGTTTGTAGATGATTTATCTTTAAAGCTTCTTTATAATTAAAATCCATAGTTGTTGACTGTGTTAGACTTTAATTTTGAAATGTCAACAAAAATGAAATCAGATTTTTATTTTTAATCCGCTCTCTTCTGATGCGTTTTTATTATATTTTAATCCTGATTATGTCTCATATTTTTCTGACTAACGTGTGTGTGTGTCCACTCCGTGATGCAGTGAGGTGTCAGTAGAGGGCGCTCACAGCCACGTTTCCTGCTGAAAATCCTTCACTTCTTTTTAACTCGAAGCTTTTTTCCGATTTAACTTTTCACTCACATTCACACTCAACTTTTAATTTTATTGTTTTTAAAAAATAGAGTTCTGAGTGACGCTTTATTTTGAAGGAGAAACGTTTTAAACGCGTCTGTGAAACAAATAACGAGAACAAACTCAATATTTAATCATCTCCGCCCTCTTTCTCACTGGCGTGGCTCCCTCCCGTCGAAGGCCCCGCCCCCGCCGGCCTGTGATTGGCCCTCGCAGCCGTCAGTCACCGCTGACGCTCCTCTGTGCGGCTCCGCGCAGCAGAGACGCGCCGCTGCTCCGCTCCTGCGCCGTTTCAGTGCGTCGAGCGGCGGAGAGAAGCGGAGCCTGCGCGTCTGTCCTCGTCTGTGCGTCCGCGGAGCAAAGAGAGGAGCAGCCGAGCCGAGCCGTGCCAAAGCGCGCCGTGCATGCCCCGGACACACCGGGAGCAGCAGGAGGAGCAAGAGGAGCAGGATTCTTCTTCTTCTTCTTCTTTCCCAGTGTTTTTTCCCTCATGGTCACCAACACCGCGCGGCCGCAGTCATGTGGAATATCGTGTGGAAAGTGCCGCGTTTGTCACTGACGTGTTTTCTGCTCGCGCTGCTGCTGCGAGTTCAGGTGAGGAGGGAAACACTCACGCGCTCACTGGGAACTATCCATTATTCATCCATTCATTCATTCACTGACTGACTGCTTTTTTGGAGCGGGTTTGAAATTCCAGCCTTAATTGAATCGTCTGCTCGTTCGCGTGAGCTCTAGAGATCAAACACGAGCGAAATTATGAAGAAAAAAAAGAGTTCTTCTGCGTCATGAGTTCGTTGTGTGTGTGCGTGCGTGCGTGTTTGCGTGTGTGTGTGTTAATGAGTTCATTCACTGCGTAAAACTCAAGTCATTTCATGGTAAAAGTTCTCTCCTCTCAGCCGTGAATGATCCAAAGCTCCGTGCGTAAAAGCTGCTTTTACGCGCAGCCTCCGTTACGCAGAATCACCGTGAAACAATCTCGCAGCAGCTTCACCTGCAGCACAAGGGAAACACACACACATTTATACAAGTATTTATATATATAATCTATTTTTTTTATCATTTAAATCACATTTGTGCTGCAGTTTGATCTCAGGTCAGAGTTTGTGCCAAAATGTTCCACAGCAGTGCGCGAGGACGTGTTTCTGTCGTGTCTGTGTCGACATGTCCTCCTGTCTGTCCTCCTCATTATGTCCTCCTGTCTGTCCTCCTCAGGTGTCCCTGTCCACCGGTTACTTCGAGCTGCAGCTGGTGTCCGTGGAGAACCCGCGCGCGCAGCTGCTGAACGGCGACTGCTGTGACGCGGAGCGCAGCGCGGCGGAGGGGAGCTGCGGCGCGGACGAGTGCGACACGTACGTGCGCGTGTGTTTAAAGGAATACCAGAGCGAGGTGACGACCAAGGGCACGTGCACGTACGGCTCGGAAACGACCAAAGTTCTCGGTGGGAATACTTTTAACTTCAGGAGCCAGAAGAGCGGACTGAGCCGCAGCAGCGACGGCGGCGGCGCGGGAGGAAAGATCCTCATCCCGTTCCAGTTCGCGTGGCCGGTAAGTGGATGACTGTGTGCACGCGCTTTAGCGTGGAGTTTGGGTTATTACGCAGAATTTGGCGTAAAAAGAGCGTAAAACGTTCACCTGGATTCACGAGCGCACTCGAGGATTCACTTTTGTTTGTTGATGGATTCATGGTGCTGTGGTGGTGCAGAGCACGCGCACATTCACGCACTCGCTCTCGTTGATTTGCCGCTGTGATCACGCGCCATGTGAAGAACACCTGGTGGTGAAGCGGTGGCTCCGAGCGCGCGTGACGCACGGCTCGTGCGCAAAGGTGCCGTTTGATGAGTTACTAAATAAGCAGCTGTTTGCAGTGTGTGTGTGTGTGTGTGTACGTGCGCGCGCGTGCGCGTGTGTGTCCGGTGTGTGTTCGTGTGTGTGTCACTCATTAGCTCATGCACACACAGCAGATTCAGCCAATCACAGACTCCTGTTGTGGAGGCAGCGTGGGAAACAGAGATGTCATAGTGCTGCTGTTGTTGTTGTTGTTGTTGTTGTTGTTGTGTATCAGGGAGGTTTAACGGGCTAAAGTGACGTCCTGCGGAGGAGAGGTCACAGGTTTGATTCCCACGCATCAGCTGAGTCAGAGCTGACGTCATCAATGACTCTGATCCTGTGAGGTTTTTCTAATTGAATTCAACTCATTTAGAGTTTTTCCTGATTCCACAACATCTGACTGTGTGTGTGTGTGTGTGTGTGTGTGTGTGTGTGTGTGTGTGTGTGTGTGTGTGTGTGTGTGTGTGTGTGTGTGTGTGTGTGTGCTCATGTCAGAACACACATCAGCTGCTCTCTCTCAGACGTTCATTCATCACTGCTTATGGTCGACTGCTGTCAGCACAGGCCCAGGGGGCGGAGCCTGTTTCCCCTGTGTGTGTGTGTGTGTGTGTGTGTGTGTGTGTGTGTGTGTGTGTGTGTGTGTGTGTGTGTGTGTGTGTGGACATTGTTCCACGTTATCATCGATGACTTTTATCGTCCGTCTGTCCTGGTCCACAGACAGACTGTGGTCCACTGGTTCACGTCATCAAGAGAGAGACAGACCATTTAAAAAAGAAGATCATTGTTCTGTCTTTTTCTGCCTCCGGCTGTTTGGGTCTGACATCTTTTTCATGAAAGGGAGAAAGAGGAGGAGGAGGAAAGAGAGGAGGAGGGAGGAGAAGAGAGGAGAGAGGTCGGAGTGAAGGAGGCGACAGGAAACTCATCTTCTCTGAGTTTTCTGTCACGAGGAAAAGTGTATTTTTAGGATGGAGACACTTTTCTTTTCTTTCTTTCTCTCACAAAAACAAGAGTTTACTTCTCGTCCTCTTCCAGTTTCTCCTCCTCTGCTCCTGCTGTCTCTCCTCGTCTCCTGTGGAGTATTCTTAGAGTCTGTCTTGCTCTCATCCTCTGGGAGTAAATCAAGGATCAAGGCAGAGGAGGAGCAGATCTACTCCTTCTACTCCTCCTCCTCCTTCTACGTTTTCTCTTCCTCCTTCTTCTTTTACTTCTGCTCCATCATCTGCTATTTCTTCTTCTCTTCCTCCTCCTTTTTCCTCCTTCACTTCCTGCACCTCCTGCTTCTTCTCGTTCTATTATTCCTACTTTCTCCTTCTCTATCCTCTACTTCTTCTACTCCTACTCTTTCACCTCCTTGTTCTTCTCCTCCTCCTGCAGTAAATCTTTTTAGTAAAAGTGAATATGGTCACAGTCTTCTTCTCTTTCTCCTTCTGCTACTCCTGCTCCGCCTTCTTCTATTTCTTCTCCACCTCTTTCTTTCTCTTTTCCTCCTTTACTTCCTTCTTCTCCTCCTTCTACCAATCCTACGTTGTCTTCTCCTCCTTCTCAATCCTCTGCTTTTCCTGCTCCTTCTCTTTCCCATTCTCCTTTTACTACTCCTGCTCCTTCTATTTATTTCCTCCTTCACCTCCGCCTTGTTCTACTGTTCTTAATCATCTTCTCCTCCTTCTCCATCATCTCCTTCTTCTTCATCATCTCCTTCTCCTTCTTTGTCTTCTCCTTCATCATCTCCTCCTTCTCCTTCATCATCTCCTCCTTCTTCATCATCTCCTCCTTCTTCTTCATCATCTCCTCCTCCTTCTTCATCATCTCCTTCTCCTCCTCCTTCTTCATCATCTCCTTCTCCTTCTTTGTCTTCTCCTTCATCTTCTCCTCCTTCTTCTTCAGCATCTCGTTGTCCTTCATTGTCTTCTCCTTCATCATCTCCTCCTTCTCCTTCATCATCTCCTCCTTCTTCATCATCTCCTCCTTCTTCTTCATCATCTCCTCCTCCTTCTTCATCATCTCCTTCTCCTCCTCCTTCTTCATCATCTCCTTCTCCTTCTTTGTCTTCTCCTTCATCTTCTCCTCCTTCTTCTTCAGCATCTCCTTGTCCTTCATTGTCTTCTCCTTCATCATCTCCTCCTTCTCCTTCATCATCTCCTCCTTCTTCATCATCTCCTCCTTCTTCTTCATCATCTCCTCCTCCTTCTTCATCATCTCCTTCTCCTCCTCCTTCTTCATCATCTCCTTCTCCTTCTTTGTCTTCTCCTTCATCTTCTCCTCCTTCTTCTTCAGCATCTCCTTGTCCTTCATTGTCTTCTCCTTCATCATCTCCTCCTTCTCCTTCATCATCTCCTCCTTCTTCATCATCTCCTCCTTCTTCTTCATCATCTCCTCCTCCTTCTTCATCATCTCCTTCTCCTTCTTTGTCTTCTCCTTCATCTTCTCCTCCTTCTTCTTCAGCATCTCCTTGTCCTTCATTGTCTTCTTCATCATCTCCTCCTTCTCCTTCATCATCTCCTCCTTCTTCATCATCTCCTCCTTCTTCTTCATCATCTCCTCCTCCTTCTTCATCATCTCCTTCTCCTCCTCCTTCTTCATCATCTCCTTCTCCTTCTTTGTCTTCTCCTTCATCTTCTCCTCCTTCTTCTTCAGCATCTCCTTGTCCTTCATTGTCTTCTCCTTCATCATCTCCTCCTTCTCCTTCATCATCTCCTCCTTCTTCATCATCTCCTCCTTCTTCTTCATCATCTCCTCCTCCTTCTTCCTCATCTCCTTCTCCTTCTTTGTCTTCTCCTTCATCTTCTCCTCCTTCTTCTTCAGCATCTCCTTCTCCTTCATTGTCTTCTCCTTCTCCTTCATCATCTCCTCCTTCTTCTTCATCATCTCCTCCTTCTCCTTCTTCATCTCCTTCTTGTCGTCATTTTCCTATCCTCCTTCTTCATCTCCTCCTCCTCCTTCTCCTTTGTCTTCTCCTTCTTCTTCTTCTCCTCCTCCTTCTCCTCCTTCTCTGAAGTTCTCACAGTTGACCTTTAGAGACAGAGTAGAGAAGATGAAGATGTGACGTCCACATGAGAAGATTCACCATCACAGAACCATAGATTGTTGTAAATAGTTCATATTTCTTGTTGTGGTTAATCTTCAGTCATGTGACAAACTGTGTCTGCTTCATAATAAGAGTTGTTTTGTGTCCACATCTGTAAAACACTTGTGCAACAAAACTAGAACTAAAGAGAAGGAACAAAAAAAGAGTCCATAATAAGCAACAACATGGACGTTTGTCATTGTTATGGACGAACTGTCACAACCAGATGTCCAGGAAAAGTAAAACAAGGAGATTAACTTTATTAAATGTCTCTGAAGGACTTCCTGCTGCTGCTGATTCAGAACACGAGCAAGACATCAGCAGCACATCTGCTCTCAACTAAAGACTCACTCACTCTCCCTGCACCAAAGCCCATAGAGAAAAACACTGATTTTAACACCACAGGGACACAGGAGCTGCTGGTCTACTGCTGCCTCGTGTGGTCACTTTGTGTCACTGAAATAAGTCTGAGCGCAGGATTTTTACAGCCGAATAATACAAAATAAGACATTGTAAGTTAGTGATGGAGGCAGCAGTGGATCAACAACTCCTGTGAACTCCTGTGTGCTGTGATGTTAAAATCACTGATTTTCTCTACGGGCTTTGGTGTGGGAGAGTGAGTGGTTTACAAACTTCAGTTTCCTGTTGTTAAAGTCTGTCTAACAGTGAGATAAAGACTTAAATGTGCTCTTAAGATATTATAGACTTAAAGTGACGTAGATTTCTTTTTATATCTTTCTGTTAAGAGGCTGAAAACTGAAGATTTTTAACCACTCACTCTCCCACACCAAACCCCATAGAGAAAATCATCGATTTTAACATCACATGAACGCCACAGCACACAGGAGTTGTTGATCCACTGCTGCCTCCATCACTAACTTCAAATGTCTTATTTTGTCAATTCGGCTTTTGAAAATCTTCCTTCACATTTACCTCAGTGACACAAAGTGACCACACGAGGCAGCAGTAGACCAGCAGCTCCTGTGTCCCCGTGAGCTAAAATCAGTGATTTTCTCTATGGGGTTTGGTGTGGGAGAGTGAGTGGTTTACAAACTTCAGTTTCCTGTGAGAAACTCATGTCCTGGTGAAGATTTAGCTGCAAACACATTTCTAGAGCGTGGTAGACTTAATCTGGAGTAAATTATATTTAATGAGTATATTTAAATCGGTTGTTTTTGTGTTTGTTTGGACGAGTTTGCCCAGAGACGACGCTGCATTTCACAATGTTTCACATCAGGTGTTTGAGCAAAGCACATCAGGAGGATTTTCACACTTTCCCACAGTTTTTATTGCATTTTCTTCAGTGCAAAAGTCAGTAATTGGTGCAAGAATTTGAGAAATGCTCGTCTCTGTTTGGAGACGCCGGTCTCTGAATGTTTAAGGAGCTCTGGTGAAGATTAAAAGAGTTTTTATTAAAAGCCCTGTTTGAGAGTAACAGATGACTGGTCTTCATGTGGCTGCAGAGTGTCACTCCTGTGGCTGCAGTGTGTCACTCCTGTGGCTGCAGAGTGTATCACTCCTGAGGCTGCAGTGTGTCACTCCTGTGGCTGCAGAGTGTATCTCTCCTGAGGCTGCAGTGTGTCACTCCTGTGGCTGCAGAGTGTATCACTCCTGAGGCTGCAGTGTGTCACTCCTGTGGCTGCAGAGTGTATCACTCCTGAGGCTGCAGTGTGTCACTCCTGTGGCTGCAGAGTGTATCACTCCTGAGGCTGCAGTGTGTCACTCCTGTGTCACTCCTGAGGCTGCAGAGTGTCACTCCTGTGTCACTCCTGAGGCTGCAGTGTGTCACTCCTGTGGGTGCAGAGTGTATCACTCCTGAGGCTGCAGTGTGTCACTCCTGAGGCTGCAGAGTGTCACTCCTGTGGCTGCAGAGTGTCACTCCTGTGGCTGCAGAGTGTATCACTCCTGAGGCTGCAGTGTGTCACTCCTGTGGCTGCAGAGTGTATCACTCCTGAGGCTGCAGTGTGTCACTCCTGTGTCACTCCTGAGGCTGCAGTGTGTCACTCCTGTGGGTGCAGAGTGTATCACTCCTGAGGCTGCAGAGTGTCACTCCTGAGGCCGCAGTGTGTCACTCCTGTGGCTGCAGAGTGTCACTCCTGTGGCTGCAGAGTGTCACTCCTGTGTCACTCCTGAGGCTGCAGAGTGTGTCACTCCTGAGGCTGCAGAGTGTGTCACTCCTGAGGCTGCAGAGTGTGTCACTCCTGTGGCTGCAGAGTGTGTCACTCCTGAGGCTGCAGAGTGTGTCACTCCTGTGGCTGCAGAGTGTCACTCCTGAGGCTGCAGAGTGTCACTCCTGAGGCTGCAGAGTGTCACTCCTGAGGCTGCAGAGTGTCACTCCTGAGGCCGCAGAGTGTCACTCCGGTGGCTGCAGAGTGTCACTCCTGTGGCTGCAGAGTGTCACTCCTGTGTCACTCCTGAGGCTGCAGAGTGTGTCACTCCTGTGGCTGCAGAGTGTGTCACTCCTGAGGCTGCAGTGTGTCACTCCTGTGGCTGCAGAGTGTATCACTCCTGAGGCTGCAGTGTGTCACTCCTGTGTCACTCCTGAGGCTGCAGAGTGTCACTCCTGTGTCACTCCTGAGGCTGCAGTGTGTCACTCCTGTGGGTGCAGAGTGTATCACTCCTGAGGCTGCAGTGTGTCACTCCTGAGGCTGCAGAGTGTCACTCCTGTGGCTGCAGAGTGTCACTCCTGTGGCTGCAGAGTGTATCACTCCTGAGGCTGCAGTGTGTCACTCCTGTGGCTGCAGAGTGTATCACTCCTGAGGCTGCAGTGTGTCACTCCTGTGTCACTCCTGAGGCTGCAGTGTGTCACTCCTGTGGGTGCAGAGTGTATCACTCCTGAGGCTGCAGAGTGTCACTCCTGAGGCCGCAGTGTGTCACTCCTGTGGCTGCAGAGTGTCACTCCTGTGGCTGCAGAGTGTCACTCCTGTGTCACTCCTGAGGCTGCAGAGTGTGTCACTCCTGAGGCTGCAGAGTGTGTCACTCCTGAGGCTGCAGAGTGTGTCACTCCTGTGGCTGCAGAGTGTGTCACTCCTGAGGCTGCAGAGTGTGTCACTCCTGTGGCTGCAGAGTGTCACTCCTGAGGCTGCAGAGTGTCACTCCTGAGGCTGCAGAGTGTCACTCCTGAGGCTGCAGAGTGTCACTCCTGAGGCCGCAGAGTGTCACTCCGGTGGCTGCAGAGTGTCACTCCGGTGGCTGCAGAGTGTCACTCCTGTGGCTGCAGAGTGTCACTCCTGTGTCACTCCTGAGGCTGCAGAGTGTGTCACTCCTGTGGCTGCAGAGTGTGTCACTCCTGAGGCTGCAGAGTGTGTCACTCCTGTGGCTGCAGAGTGTGTCACTCCTGAGGCTGCAGAGTGTGTCACTCCTGTGGCTGCAGAGTGTCACTCCTGAGGCCGCAGAGTGTCACTCCTGAGGCTGCAGAGTGTCACTCCTGAGGCCGCAGAGTGTCACTCCTGTGGCTGCAGAGTGTCACTCCTGTGGCTGCAGAGTGTCACTCCTGTGTCACTCCTGAGGCTGCAGAGTGTGTCACTCCTGTGGCTGCAGAGTGTGTCACTCCTGAGGCTGCAGAGTGTGTCACTCCTGAGGCTGCAGAGTGTCACTCCTGAGGCCGCAGAGTGTCACTCCTGAGGCCGCAGAGTGTCACTCCTGTGGCTGCAGAGTGTCACTCCTGTGGCTGCAGAGTGTCACTCCTGTGGCTGCAGAGTGTGTCACTCCTGAGGCTGCAGAGTGTGTCACTCCTGTGGCTGCAGAGTGTCACTCCTGAGGCCGCAGAGTGTCACTCCTGAGGCTGCAGAGTGTCACTCCTGAGGCCGCAGAGTGTCACTCCTGTGGCTGCAGAGTGTCACTCCTGTGGCTGCAGAGTGTCACTCCTGTGTCACTCCTGAGGCTGCAGAGTGTGTCACTCCTGTGGCTGCAGAGTGTGTCACTCCTGAGGCTGCAGAGTGTGTCACTCCTGAGGCTGCAGAGTGTCACTCCTGAGGCCGCAGAGTGTCACTCCTGTGGCTGCAGAGTGTCACTCCTGTGGCTGCAGAGTGTCACTCCTGTGTCACTCCTGAGGCTGCAGAGTGTGTCACTCCTGTGGCTGCAGAGTGTGTCACTCCTGAGGCTGCAGAGTGTGTCACTCCTGAGGCTGCAGAGTGTCACTCCTGAGGCCGCAGAGTGTCACTCCTGAGGCCGCAGAGTGTCACTCCTGTGGCTGCAGAGTGTCACTCCTGTGGCTGCAGAGTGTCACTCATGTGGCTGTGAGGACTTATTTACGGCCGTTGCGTGGCGTTCTCTCCATGTCCTGCAGACTCGCTCGTCCCAAACGTTTCTTTCAAAAACCTTTTCTGTAAAAAAACATCAAACGAACGTCTGACGAGCAGATGTTGTGATAATGGGAAACATGTTGTTCTTCTGGAGGAGAGAGTGGATGGAGAACATGCAGATCTGCTCTCAGATCAGTGTGTCTTTAATAAGCTGAAGAGCTCTCAGCATGACCACAGCGCTCTGTGTGTTTGTTTGTTTCCTCTTCAGGTTTTCTGTCATAAACACTGACCTCGTCGTGATAATCCTGGATTTATTTTGATTTTACGGCTGTGGAATTGTCATAAAAAGGCTCAAATGATGACTTTCCCTGTCCATAATCTGCCAGTTAATCAACCTTTGACTGCTCAAACCTCTTATTTATCTGCTCTCCAGTATCCGTGCGTCAGTCTTCTAACACTTTATCCTCCACGTGTCGTTCACTGGGGGTGGGGAAAAAAATCATAAGTTTTTAAAGTTTCTATTTTGAAAAAAGCGCCAGTTTGTGTTATTTGTGTTCAGTTTATTTTTGTAACTTCTGGGAGAAAAAGGCAGCTTTACCCTAAGCTTTTATTTTATTTTATTTATTATATTATTATATTTATTTATTAGGTGCATGTCACAGAGACTCAGGAATAATGTTCATATAACAAACTGAACTCACCAACAACAACAGTACAGACAAAATATTTGCGTTAAAAAACTTATTTTGCAGACTGCAAATCATGTTTATGTTTTGAAATCATGTTTTGGCGTCATGTGGCGCCACCTACCGCCGTCTACCAATCATTGCAGTCAGTAGAGTCTCAGCTGCTGAGCAACCACGGGTTGCCAGTTACGTCAGAAAACGAAACATAAAAGACCTTGGTATTTTGAATTATTTGAGTGTAGTAACCGTTTTTGGCCACATTCTTACATATGGCGCCTTTAAGTTTGCCTTTGTGTGATCATATTATCACATTATCTTATACAAACTCTATTGTTTGGATGCCGTAATTTGCCTTAACACACTATGCATTGTATTGATTTTTGAATCGAGAATTGATTTTGGATCGAATCGTTAGCTAATCGAATCGTTAGCCTCCCAAAGATTCACATCCCTAACGCTCACCACTCCATCGTTTTTTAATTTTCTAGACAACAGAAGGATTCAAGTGAATTGTGCTTAATTAAGGTTAAGGTTAAGGTTTAGTCGTTAACTAGTTGTTTTAGGTCAGTTTAGTTTCCCACACTGCTGTCAGCTGACCTGTGTCCTGGTCACAGTTCTTATAAATGTGTGATTATCTGCTGCTGCTGCTGCGTCGAATCACTTTAAATCGTTAATAAAACGCAGAGAAATGCATTCAAATGCAACAAAATTCTAAATATATCAATCAGTTTGTTGTTTTCAGGTGACGACATGTACACGTTTAACTCGCCCGACCGCTGAAACACCACAGAATGACTTTTTATACTGAAGTAATATTATCAATAAAGTATTTCACAGTGTGAAAGAGGAGAAGAAGTGAACACACGGAGAATAAAAAGGTTGTAGACGACCAAACCCTTCATTGTTCCTCATGTTTTTATCAGAGTCTGTTACCAGCTAGCGAGCAGTTAGCTTGTTGTGTTAGCTCCGAGGGCGTGATCACACCTCCAGTTTTCTGTCTTTGGTCTGAACTAAAGTGTGAAAAGATCACTGTGGTGTTGTTGTTTCTCTGTTTGGCTCTAAATGTGCAGAACACGGAGTCTTTCTTTGTCTGTTTTTAGGCTTAAAATGTGAGGATTCCTTCACTTTGTGAAGAGGAAAAAACACTTAACAGAAGAAATACACACCAGCTTAAGTCTGCAATATCTTAAGAATATAATTCACTCCTTTATTTTCATTGTTCAACACTCTTCTTGACAGGAAACTGAAGTTTATGACTCTTGTATAAACCCATCGTTCTCCTGCACCAAATCACATTGAGAAAATCACCGTTTTTAGCTCACAGCAAAACAATGAAAAACAAAGACACTGATCCACTGTTGCCTCCTTCACTTAGTTCACATGTCTTATTTTCCTTAATTCGGCATTTAAAATATTTCATTTAGACTTAAATTAGTGACACAGAGTGACCACACGAGGCAGCAGTAGACCAGCAGCTGCTGTGTCACTGTGAGCTAAAATCAGTGATTTTCTCTATGGGGTTTGGTGTGGGAGAGTGAGTGGTTTACAAACTTCAGTTTTCCTGCTAGATCCAGATGTATCTGTATGTGTTCAGATGTTTTTATTATATTGTTCTTTCAGATAAACACCCCAGAATTCCTGCTAATACCTTTTTCTCTCTGTTGTTCATCCCAGTGATGAGATAATGAAGTCGTCTCTGGGATTAGAAGCTGTCCTGACACGACTGTTGTTACCTTTAATATACAAACTATTCTGAGTTCTAAGAAGTGTTTTAAAACACACTGACACGCGTTTGCTAAAGAAGTCCACTCTGATTGAAGAAGTGTGACCTGACGTGACCGTCCTCTGCAGAGGAATGAGGGTGAAGGTTCACCAGCGTTTCCTCACACATCTGTGACCTGGATCTGTGTTTGTGAGACTTCACTTTCCCAACAGAGCCTGAAACACTGTGACTGTGACACACTGTGAGTCCACAGCGTCTCAAAATGAACCAGTAGAAGAAAGTTTCTGGGTTGTTGAGCTGGATCTGTTCTCACAGGACGATCCTGAGGTTCATGGAGTCTCTGGTAGGACAGTGACGTCGGTGCAGGTCTCATGATGCTGCAGGTCTCAGGTTGGTGAAGGTCTCAGGTTGGTGCAGGAGGTCTGAGGTTGGTGGAGGTCTCAGGTTGGTGCAGGTCTCAGGTTTGTGGAGGTCTCATGTTGGTCTCAGGTTGGTGTAGGAGGTCTCAGGTTTGTGGAGGTCTGAGGTTGTTGAAGGTCTCAGGTTGGTGCAGGAGGTCTCAGGTGCTTCAGGTCTCAGGTGGTTCAGGTCTCAGGTGGTTCAGTGATGTGTGTGAATATCAGTTTCTCAGGTGAACCTCTTTGTCACGTCGGTCTCTCAAAGGAACAAAAACCTGCTGCTTGAGCTTTTGTGCTCAGATATTTGAGTTTATCAGATGAGTGCAGAGGAGTGAGATGGAAGCAGAGGCTGAGACGGGGGGGGGAGGGAGGGGCCTCTGTGGGCACCGTGTCAGCAGAGAATTTCACAGCGTTTACATAAGGCTGCACTTGTGCTGCTCTCTGAGTGATACATTCTGGATTTAGTTTTCAAGGCTGTTTCAGGTGGATTTATAGCTGCAGCTAACGACTGCTGCTAAAAACAGAAGAAGAAGAAAGTCTCTCTCTCTGTGTCTCGCTAACAGATTTAAGCCACTTTATAAAATGTCAATCTAATAAAATCCACAGCTGCTCATGTCTGTGATGTTTGGCAGCTCTTTGTAAACCACACTCACTCTCCTGCACCAAAGCCCATAGAGAGAATCACTGATTTAACACCACAGCTCACAGGAGTGTTTTTTCCCACTTTTGCCTCCATTAGTAAATTCAAATATGTCATTTTGTAAATCCGGCTTTTGAAAGACTTCATTAAAATGTACTTTAGTGACCACACGAGGCAGCAGAGGACCAGCAGCTCCTGTGTCCCCCGTGAGCTAAAATCAGTGATTTTCTGTATGGTGTTTGGTGTGGGAGAGTGAGTGGTTTTACACACTTTACTTTTTCTTTCTTTCTATTCCACTTCCTTGTCTTCTTTCTTTCTTATTATATTCTCAGTGATAATCACATCTGAACTATGGTTTTAAATCTTAAGCTCTAACTGGACTTGTGTTTCACTCTTCAGCACTCAGTGTGTGTGTGTGTGTGTGTGTGTGTGTGTGTGTGTGTGTGTGTGTGTGTGTGTGTGTGTGCGTTATCTCATCAGTGTTGTTGAAAAGCCAGTGATTTCCCCTCAGTCTCGCTCACGTTGGACTTTTACGGTCATGGCTGCTCTGGATTTGGCTCGCGCTCCTCTTCACACTGTTTACAGCCTCTTATCGAATCAGTCGCCTCTGCCAAGGCATTCACACACACACGCACACACACACACACACACACACACACACACACACACACACACACACACACACACACACACACACACACACACACACACACACACACACACACATCCCGTCAGACTGTCCACATTCTCATTAGTTACGTCATGTTTTTTTCTCACGGGGAAAACATGGTAAAACAGAGCTGAAATATCGTATTAATTTGATGATTTGGATGATTTTTGCCTTCAAACTGCTTCTAAAATGTGAATGTTTTCCAGTATCTTTGCTCCATAAAACCCAAATAAAACAGCATTAAACTGAATTATTTTGGTTTGTGGACAAAAATAATCATTGTTTCGAGGTTTGATCGACATTTTCTGACAAACGAGGACAAAATAATCTGCAGATTAAAGCCGTTGTGTTTTAATTCAGGCTGAATGTTTTCATTTATTTAGTAAAACAGAGCAGAAATAGAAAAATCATCGCATTGATTTGATGATTTGGATGGTTTTTGCCTTCAGACTGCTCTGTTTTACTGTTTGATGGAAACTAGGGCTGCAACAATTACTCAATTCATTGATTATTAAATGAACTATTTAGATTACCCAGCTTCTAAAATGTGAATATTTCCAGTATCTTTGCTCCATAAAACCCAAAAAAACAACAACATTAAACTGAATTATTTTGGTTTGTGGACAAAAATAATCATCGTTTCCAGGTTTAATCATTTTCTGACAAAATAATCTGCAGATTAAAGCTGTTGTGTTTTAAATCAGGCTAAATGTTTTCATATATTTAGAAAAACAGATCAGAAATAGAAAAATCATGGTATTAATTTGATTATTTGGGTGATTTTTGCCTTCAAGATTACCCAGCTTCTTAAATGTGAATATTTTCCGGTTTCTTAACAACATTAAACTGAATTATTTTGGTTTGTGGACAAAAATCATCCTCGTTTTCTGACAAACAAGAACTCGCTGAATGAAGAAAATGAAGCCGTTGTGTTTTACTTCCCTGTTAAAGTGGTTTTAGATCATTCATTTAGAGGAAGAACAGCAGATAAATGTTATTTATGGACCTGAAAGTGTCACAGTCTGGATTTAAAGTGGATTTTTCACCCTCGGCTCGTTTCCCCCTGAACGTTTGTTCACACCACAGATTTTTATCTCACAGATTTGTAAAAGCGTGGAGCAGAAATAGACGTGGACGTTGTTCAGTGTGGGAAAAGTGAACTGGGTCATTTCACCGTTTAAAGACCTGATTAGATTCACTTTGATTAGATTTGCAGTCTGAACCCAGCCAGCCTCCTTAGAGACACGAGGTGTGTGTGTGTGTGTGTGTGTGTGTGTGTGTTCCGTTAATAACGTGCTAAATTAACCGTCCCAGCCGCCGTCGCCGGGGGCAACATGTTTTATTCATGTCAATAACAGGTGTGACGACGTGACAGGTGTTGCCTCTGCTCTTCGTCGCGGCTCCAGAAAAACGCGTTAATTGGCTCTTTTTCTTTCTTTTTTAACGTTAACAACTCCTTACTGGTGTGAATCTTCAATTAAAGGAACATTCCTCTTGTTTTTTATGTCTCCCGTGTGGTTAGAACCAAAGATAGTTCACCGTTTCAGCACAAAGTTGCATAAATACGTCACCGAGAGCCATCGTGGCCATGCCAAACCTGTAGGTGGCGGTGTAACAGGAAGAGTAGAGCCATGCTAGCCAATCAGAATCCGGAAATCAATAAAAACCGAACAAACGTTAACGATAATATCATGATTCTGCGATAAATGTCATTCAAGTGCAAGATTTTACGAACTTCTGTTCACGTTATTCTCGTTCCTGTAAAACGACGCCACCTGGAGGAGTCGTGAAGAAGTGATGTTGAGTCAAACTGGCAGGAAATTATGTTCAAAGTGCTAAATATTTGAATGATAATAACATCGTACACACAAGATCGTTTTCAAAAACTTGTATTACTCTCCCGTGGAGCACCATCATAACCATGCCAAACCTGTAGGTGGCAGTGTAACGGGATGTGTAGAGCCATGCTAGCCAATCGGCATCCTGAAATCAATAAAAGCGAACAAATGTTAACGATAATATCATGATTCTGCGATAAATGTCATTCAAGTGCAGGATTTTACGAACTTCTGTTCACGTTACTCCCGTTCCTGTAAAACGACGCCACCTGGAGGAGTCGTGAAGAAGTGATGTTGTTGAGTCAAACTGGCAGGAAATTATGTTGCTAAATATTTGAAGGATATTAACATCGTACACACAAGATCGTTTTCAAACACAAAAACTCTCATAAATACGCCACGGAGCGCCGTCTTGACCATGCCAAACCTGTAGGTGGCGGTGTAACAGGAAGCGTAGCGTAGCGTAGCTAGCCAATCAGAATACCGTAATCATTAAAACGGAATTTTCGTCTGAATGAAACAAAGAAGAAAAGGATAAATACTTTTCTAAGATTCACGATAACTGATCCATGCTAACGCTAATATAACGATTCTGCGATAAAAGATACATTTTTACGAAGTTAATGTTCACCTTTCCCTCGTTCCTGTAAAAAGACGCCAGTTTGGAGATTTATTTAGTTGCTGAACGTTGGACTTGAACCTGGACCAGAACCAGAGAACATCAGTGTACAGAGGATCTGTGTCTTTGTCTGTGTCCTCCTGGTTCTCCTGGTTCTTCTCCTGATTCTCTTGGTTCTTCTCATGGTTTTTCTCCTGGTGCACCTGGTTATTCTCCTGGTTATTCTCCTGGTTATTCTCCTGGTTATTCTCCTGGTTATTCTCCTGGTTCTTCTCCTGGTGCACCTGGTTCTTCTCCTGGTTCTTCTCCTGGTGCTTCTCATGGTTCTTCTCATGGTGCACCTGGTTATTCTCATGGTTCTTCTCCTGGTTCTTCTCCTGGTGCACCTGGTTCTTCTCCTGGTTCTTCTCCTGGTTCTTCTCCTGGTTCTTCTCATGGTTCTTCTCCTGGTTCTTCTCCTGGTTCTTCTCCTGGTTCTTCTCATGGTTCTTCTCATGGTTCTTCCCCTGGTTCTTCCCCTGGTTCTTCTCCTGGTTTTCCTGGTTCTCCTGGTTCTTCTGGTTCTTCTCCTGGTTCTTCTCCTGGTTCTTCAGGACCGATGAACATCATTATCTGACCAATAACAGAGCAGTATTTCTGATCACGTGACTCTTTATTCACAATATTGATATAGACGAGATGAAAACCTGAAGGTCTTGAGATGATCGTCTGTTATAGCAACAGCAGCATCAGCACAGATTAAATCTGATGATCATGTATGAAGGACTGAACTCGCACAGGTCCTGTAATTTATTCATTGAACAGGTGGAGGCAGCGACGAGCAGACGTCTAATGAAAAACTCTAATGAATCCCTTTGAAAAGCCTCCTGTAAATTGGTTGGAGGTGTCGAGTGTCTCCAACACACACTCACAGGGACGTGACACTTTCAAGGACACACACTGCTCACCGGCGCCCCCTGATGTTTGTGACATTTAAAAGTTGACTAGAAAGAGAAAGATTGATGATGATGATGTTGTTTTTAAATGATTATGGGTCAAAGATAGGTGTTGTTAGGACAGAGTCTCACTCTGATCCAAGTTCAGAAGACAAAATTAATTTGAACTTGTTGTACACGTTGGAAAAGATAGTTGTGCTGTTTCAACTGGAACTGGAAGGTTGTTGGTTCGAGTCCCGGCTCCACTACTTATGTACAAACTCTGCACCACATAAATACTTCTATCACATTCAGTATTCAACTGAAACTACACTTAAAAAATACATATATACAACAAATAAAATCAGAAACTGGGTGTTTTAACTCTGATATTTGAAGTCAATATCAGCGTATTATCAGTTGATTTATCTGCACTTTTACAGCTTTTACATGAGACAAAACTGTCAAATTTGCAGTAAAATGCATCTGAAAATCAACTGAAATAAATTTAAAGGCGTAAAAATCGTGATGAGGGAGCAAAACAGACCGGGAAAAGTCATGTTTGATTCTATTCTCTCTATGACGTTGATTTAGACGATGAATATGTGTTATTGTTCATTTTTACTGACTGTATTAAAACTCAGATTCTAAATCATGAATCTTAAATAGAGCATAGCTTCAGTGACTCAGACATAAACTGCTGCTTCTTTAACAGACGTCTCCAGACCTGCAGGTCATGAACATCACCTGCAGCTAAACTCCACTGTCTTTACACTCTGAGAACTCTCCCACTGACCGCTGACCTCCTCCTCCTCCTCTTAGACGTTACAGCGCCGTAAAATTAGCTTTTTAAAGAACCGTAAAGCACTTAGCAGAGTCTTCTTCTGCTGGTTTCATGTCTGCGTCTGTGGTGTCTGTGTCTCTAATCTCTGGCTGCAGCAGCAGCAGCAGCAGCTTTGTAATCTTCCCTGCAGCCATCAGCCTCTCTGAGTCAGACCCAGGTCATGGGAACTCACAGCTGCTTCTCCGGCCTCAGCCAGCGACGTCCTGGTTTGTTTGCTGACAAAAAAGAAAACAGGCCTGCACCTGAAATAATGAAGACTTTGACTTTGTTCTTGTGGGAAACGACGGAGTCGTCAAAGTAGGACAAAGAGTTCAGACGGTGAATCGTCGATGCTACGTCCACGCTCAATACTTTATAGACTTTATGACCTTTGACCTTTGTTCTCTGTGTTTTGATTTGGTTTTCTTCACTTCACTCTTCAGAATCGTTGTATCGTGACGTTATCGGTATCGTAGACCATGTATCACGTATCGTAAATTGTGTGACTTCACACAGTCATGGTGTCGTTGCATCATCTCTGATGTCTGATAGCATAAACATCTACTAAATAGTCAGGCTACAGGCTATAGTAGTAGCCACAATTAGCTAACTTCACATTTCTAATGAACGAGCATCAATTCTTTTAAAGACTCTAATAATTAACTTATCACCTTAATTAGCAAGCATAGCTGCTAGCATATAAACATCTACTAAATAGCCAGGCTATAGTACAGTAGCATCCATAATTGGCTAAAAACAACTTCACATTTCTAATGAACGAGCATCAATTCTTTTAAAAGCTCTAATAATGAACTTATCACCTGTCGTTGGCTAGCTAGTTGGGCTAATTAGCTTTGAGTTGGTTGAAAGAGCTTAATTTGTCCAAACTAAATAAATATGAGTTAGTTAGCAAGCATATAAGCTACTATTATATAAACATCTACTAAATAGTCAGGCTGCAATACAGAAGCATTCACAATTAGCTATGAATGAATGAATCACCGTCGATGCTTTTGAATCATAACTGTAAATAGTTTAGCCCATTACCCATCATTGGTTAGCTAATTATGCTAACATAAACTGCACAACATTGATGTAAACATGTGATAAATCTATCACCTGTCTTTGGTTAGCTAGATATAAGCTTATCCTGCTGGTTTCAGGCTTTAAATGTATATATTTTTTTATTTACTTATTTATTTCTAGAACTAGAAGTGTTCTAAAAGTGAGTTTTCACTCTCGTCATGTTGTTTTTACAATCAATAATGTTTAGCGCTGGGCACGCTAACGCTAACGGACATTAACGCATAAGGCGCTGTTTACCAGTTAGCTCCATAAGCTGTGTTAGCTCCTTTAGCGCCGTTAGCATGCCTACAGTGGAACTGGAGCGGTCTGTTTATGATAAAAAAAATGGCAGCGCTACAAATAACCAGCGTACCTGTGTACTGTGTATGTGTGCGTCCATTTTTAAAGTCTCATTTTAACAATCGGGAGTCACGTAAACATGACGTTAACCGCCGTGAGCGGCGGTGCCTAGCGATAATAATGTGACATTTCTGTCTACTTCTTCTTCTCCTTTTGTCCTTTCTTGACAAAAGACAGCCTGAAGAAGAAACTAATCATGAGTCTTAATGACTTCCCTGTGTCGAGTTTTAAAATCTATATCCACAAAAAGAAAAATTGCCCTTGAGCAAACTGACAAATTCGCCGACTTTCCCTTAGGAGACGCGAGCGAGCGAGTGGGCGGAGCTTTCGTCCTCGTCAATTGAGGTTTTTGAGGAGGTCTCGGGGTAATTTCTGTCTCTGTATAATCTCAGATTATCTGTGTGTGTGTATGTGTGTGTGTGTGTGTGTTTTGTATCCAGGTGAATGTTTTGCTCGTTTGACAGAAAAACAGTGGCTGCATCTATTAACTCGCCTCAGGTGGATGGAAGCTAATAAGTGACAGCAGTGTGGGAACGCCGCTAACTTTCCCACCGTTACTCATGCCAACTGTGTGTGAGTGTGTGTATGTGTGTGTGTGTGTGTGTGTGTGTGTGTGTGTGTGTGTGTGTGTGTGTGTGAGTGAAGGTGACTCATATCTGAGTTTCTGTGTAAACTCCACATCATGTTCACGTCTTAAAGTAAAGTGGTCATATCTGAGTTTCAGCTGAGTGTTTGTGTATTAGCGTGCTCTGTGATAACCCCTGACCTCTGACCTCTGACCTCTCTGTGTTTTCAGCGAGCGTTCACTGTGATCGTGGAGGCGTGGGACAGAGACAACGGCACACACATCAGCAGCAGCAGTGGTGAGTGAGTGTGATGTGTGTAAAAATGAAGGGATTTGAACCCTGTCCTCCTCCTCTCTGCTCCACATCACACAACGTGTCCTCATGTGTCCTCACTGAAACTCTCTGAGGGAATTTAACGCCTCAGTCGCCTCGTTTTCCATGACTATAGCTCCTCCCCCTCCTACTCAATCTTTTTAACTGATTTACACTTTGACATTGTTCGATTTGAGTCGTCTGATTAGCTTTTCACCTGTCGCTGGCTAGCTAGTTGAGCTAATTAGCTGAGTTGGTGTAAAGAGTTTCATTTGACCTAATTAAATAATTATGAGTTAATAAACAAGCACGATGTGTGTAAACTGCACAGCTGCTAGCATATAAACATCTACTAAATAGTAGGGCTCGAGGCTATAGTAGCATCCCTAATTAGCTAAAAACAACTTCACATTTCTAATGAACAAGCATCAATTCTTTTAAAAACTCTAATAATGAACTTATCACCTGTCGTTGGCTTGCTAGTTGAGCTAATTAGCTTTGTGTTGGTTGAAACCAAACTAAATAAATATGAGTTAATTAGCAAGCATATAAGCTGCTAGCATATAAACATCTACTAAATAGTCAGGCTACAATACTGTAGGCAGCTCTGTTAGCTGGTTGACAGAAGTATGACTGACGTATTTTTTATGGTTTCAGCTGATTTAAAAAAGCACGTGTTAATGTTTAAAGTACAGCAGCTAGCTATTTTCAGAGAACGTTAGCTAATTATATGGTTTATGCTGCATTAACACAGCTAGCTGTAGTAGCATCTCCAATTAGCCTCAAAACAGTTTCAATCAATTCCTTTAAAAACTCTAATAATGAACTTATCACCTGTCGTTGGTTCGCTAATTAGCTAGTTAAACTAACGCTAGCTCTGTGCGTCGGTTGAAAAAAGTATGACATGACATATTTTTTGTGTTTTTAACTGACTGAAAATATCAAATATGCGTTTCTTTTGTATAAATAGACAGCTGCTAACGCATGCTAATGACGTTGATGGCGAAAGAGGCTTTGCTGCTAAAGTGACTGCTGTTGTCGTACTGTTTGAGCTCGAATGCCTTAAACGTGATTTGATTGGCTCGTTCCTTCGCTGAATATTGAACTGGATGTTTTATAGAAAAAGAACCAGGTTCTTCCAACTTTTCTTCTGCTTTTCCTTTCGTCTTTGCTGCATATTCAGGAATGACTTTAGCCTCACGTCAGAGAGCAGGCAGCGACCTGTTGTTATCCAGCTGTGGGCGTAATGTGCAGGTGAAGCAAGCATTAATGCTGCTGCTGCTGCTGCTGCTGCTGCTGCTGCTGCTGCTGAGACTTTTGAAATGTGTTGGACCAGGTTTTGACAGGGAAAAGAATCCATGCTTGTCCCATCTGATCCTGATCCGAGGCCTGTGATAGTCTGCCAACACAAACCCTGATTACACCGCTCGGTGTTTTCTCTGCTGAACACAAACCTGCTCAGTGCACATTTCATTTAATCCGGGGTCAATTAGTACAGTCAGAGTGAGACAGCTGGTTATTATGAAAAAGAGCTGCTGTTTTCACACATTCTTTCAATGTTTCCCTTTTGATATTTTATATTTGAGTTCCCACAAAGTGTTGCAGCAGTTTCCAATTCACGGTCCTGGTGGTGAAATGACTTTGTAAAGTTGTACCTCTACGACACTCTGCGTCAGACGGGCACAGTTTCAGTGAAATCGAGGCTGCCGAGCACAAAAGACTGACCTTATGAAATCCGACCCCGACGCTATCTTAAAAAGTCCGTTTGCAGCTTTGTTTCGCTGTTAAACGTTTGTAAGCCACACTTCTCTCCTGCACCAAACCCCATAGAGAAAACCAGTGTTTTTTAGCTCATGCGGACACAGGAGCTGCTGGTCGACTGCTGCCTCGTGTGGTAAGAGTGAGTCACTTTGGTGAATGTGAAACGCAGTAATTCCAAACACCAAAGTCGCAAAATGAGACATTTGAACTCAGTGATGGAGGCGGAAGTGGAGCAACGTGTCCTCTGATGTGATGCTAAAATCGTTGATTTTCTCTCTGGGGTTTGGTGTGAGTGGAGAAGTGAAAGGTTTTGCTCTTCCATGTTATCCACTCTCTCGCGTGGACATTCCCAATAAAGCGAGTGTGTACACACACACACACACACACACACACACACGGAGTCAGGCTATAATAATCCCAGACAGTCGGTCACATGAGGTGTTTCCTGCCAGCAGATCAGATCTTTGTGGCTGTTTATACCTCGACGAGCTCCCGTCTCTCTCTCGCTCTCTAAACTAAACACAACTGTTGTTGACTCCAGAGACGCAGCGACAATAACAACGTGGAGAATTCACACTAAATTTACCAGTTATATATATATCTGCTATTCCTCTGTGACACAGCTCCACTGATGTGTGTCACGTCCCTGATATTTTTCCCTTATTAGGAAGGAATTCTGTAAATCTCTTGTTTTGTTTTTGTTTGCACCAAATTCCATAGAGAAAATCAGCGTTTTTTCGCCTGTGCGGTCGCAGGCACCGCAGGTCAGCAGCTGGATTGTTTGCTCACTTTGTGACGCTTGGATAAACCCAAAAATGAGGGATTTCAATAACACAAAATCACAAAATAGCACATTTAACACATTTGAAGTCAGTGTTGGAGGCAGCGGGGAGTTCACGGCTGTGTGTGCTGTGAGGTAAAATCACTGATTTTCTCTGTGGGGTTTGGTGCAGGGAGTCAGAGGGTTTAAAAACGACTTTTTGAACTTAACTTAACAACCCCACACTTTAACTTTTAAGTGACACGCTGTGAAGAGGTCAAAGGTTAAAGTCCGGTTTGCTGCAGCTTAAAAACAAACTGCTCAGTGTTGGATTTTTAATTTGAAATCTGAAAATCCTTATCATGAATCCGAGCTGTTCTTCCTCCCTCTGCCTGCTGCTCTCCCTGGTAACAGAGGCTTCTCTTAGCGCGTCTCCTCCAGCAGATGATTGGTCTATATTTTTATATCTAATTGCTGTAGATGAGCAGCAGTGAGTGAGTGAGTGTTTCAGGTGGTGGTGGGTGTGGGACTGTGTTAAAACTCTGCTGTGAGACTCCATAAATCAGGGCGGCATGAAAACGGATCGCTGTGTGGTTTTATTTTCATTGTTTCCTCAGTGTCGAACTTCAGCGGCGGCTTTTTTTTATCGTCCACAAAGGAATGTGGATCGGGTTTCACGGCTAGTGCGCTGAAGACGTCGAGAAACGACACGACAGTGAACAAGTTTGACACTTGAATCTCACACATGCTGGAAAGTTAGACGTGTTTTTAAAAGATAATCCAATAAAATCTACATTCTTATAGCTGTGGTAGCTAAATATTAAGGTTTTTATCGTTAGCTTAATCACCTACTTAGCTAACTAACTGCAGCTGAAAAGCTTTACGTTTTAAGATAACTTAAAGACATTTATAATTTCCTTATACAATGTTTAATTTAGCTGAAAGCCTTAAAAAAAGCATCAGCCAAGCTTTTTTCAACCACGTCACAAATCTGATGTTAGCTCAGCTAACTAGCTAAAATGACGAGACCTTTTTTTATTTTTAAATCAGCCCGAAACCTTAAGAAACGTCAGCCAAGTCACAAAGCTAACATTAGCTTAATCAGCCACTTAGCTTAGACAGTTGCAATCTAGCGTGAGCTTGATTTGCTGCTTAGCTAGCCAGTCACAGGAGAAGTGTAAACACAGTAATCCACTCATACATTTACTTCTACGTCGAAAAATGACACGACAGTGAACAAGTTTGACACTTTAATCTCACACGTACTGGGAAGTTAGACGTGTTTTTAAAAGATAATCCAATAAAATCTACATTTTTACATTCTGTGGTAGCTAAATATTTAGATTTTTATCGATTTTGACCAATCACAGAGCAGCTCAGAGACAGAGGGCGCTATTCCAGTAAAGAAACCTAAAAAACGTGGACGATGAACGTAATTCAGTTAGCCTTATTAGCAAAATAAAACATGATATCACGGTTATATCTGTTTGTAAGGTTGTTTTTGCATTTTTATTGTCAACTATACGTCGTTCCACTCGTACGCTCAGTGACCCCTGGGCTACATGCTAGCATCACCCATTATCCTGTAATTGCAGCCGTTAGCCACAGTCGGCGCTGTTCAGCAAACGGTGTGAATCACGTCTTAATTGGTTGAGAAGGTGTTTTTGTGCACCGGTCTGTGACGACATTAAGCTTACCCCATTAGCTTAGCCGATGGCTCCAGCTTCGTCTCATCCAGGTCGTTGTCAGATCTGGCAGCAGCGGTGAAGTCCGTGCTCCTGTTTGTCGAGAACAAGCTAAAGGGTCTTTCCGATGTCGCCCTTCCTCGTCTGTTCCCCGTCTCTTATTATTTCCGTCCTGGCTCCGATGAAGTGGAGGCTGGATATCCTGAGTGGGCCCAGAACAACCCCTCGCTGGTTATCAAGCCCTCGCAGACCTCGCTCCTGCTCCCTCTCTTGTTTCTACTTCCTTCATTTCTTTTCTTCTTGCTGATTCTCGGTGGAAACGCAGCGATGTTTTGGCCCAGAGGTCAGAGGTTGTGGCTTCTTTCTGATCTGTGCTAACAACAGACGACGTTCCTCGAAGCCTCGCAGATTCTGCTGCGTGTTGTGAGGTCAAATCCTACAACCGGAATCAGCCTCGTTTCCCAGGAATGTCATTCAGGACATTCCTATCTGACTGACCCGAATTCTTCACCTCATCAGTAATGTGTTATGTTTTTGGATCGTTGGGAAAACATTGTTTTTTAACAATTAATTTAGAGTAACTGGCTATAAATATATTTGCTTTGGCAGTAGCAACTCATAGTTTACACATCATAATCATTTTACTTTTTTCCAAGTAGTCAGACATTTCTAAACCAATTCTCAAAGCTTAAGTTAGCTTAGTCACCTACTTGGCTAACTAGCTGCAGCTGAAAAGCTGACTAGACAATTTAACATTTTAAGATGACTTTAAGACATTTATCATTTCCTTTTAAAATGTTTATTTCACTGAAAAACATCAGCCAAGCTTTTTTTTAACCAAGTCACAAATCTGATGTTAGCTTAATCAGCCACTCAGCTAACTAGCTAAGATGACGAGACAGTTTTAATGTCAAAAGAACTGATGGTTATTCATCTTTTTTTTATTTTTAAATCAGCTGAAAAACTAAACATTAAGTCACAGAGCTAACATTAGCTTAATCTGCCACATAGCTAACTAGTTTCAGCTGCTAATGGACTATACAGTTGTAATCTAACGTTAGCTTGATTTGCTGTTTAGCTAGCCAGTTACAGGAGAAGTGTAGACATAGTAATTCACTCATACATTTACTTCTATTCTATTTGTATTATTAAATCAGCTGTAAACCTAGAGAAACTTCAGCCAATGCTAGCATTAGCTTAATCGGCCACTTAGCTAACCAGTTACAGCTCATTAGCTTTTTTTTTAGCTACTTAAAACCATGTTAAATTGGTTTGTCAGTGTTTCTGTCACAGTGGAGCGAAGTTAAAGAGTTGACTGGTCTTTTTATTTTGGATTTATTGATCTAGTTGGTAACGAGCAAAGAAACCCGAACATTTAAGACGATGAAATCAAAGAAGGAAAGAAGTCATTGATTATTAAAACTTGAGCTTCTTCCTGCCCGTTAATTATCTTTTCTTCTGTGATCTTCTTGGTCCAGATGATGAGCTGCTAATCGAGCGTAGCATCCACAAAGGGATGCTCAACCCTGGAGAGGAGAAGCAGACGGTGGAGTATAAAAGCCTGGTGGCCAGTCTGGAGTACACCATCCGCGTTCGCTGCGACGAACACTATTATGGCAGCAAGTGCAACAAAGTCTGTCGTCCGCGCGACGACTACTTTGGCCACTATGTGTGCGATCAGTTAGGAAACCGAGGCTGCATGGAAGGATGGACCGGACCGGACTGCAAAACAGGTGATGACCGCTGTTTACCTCTTATTAACATTGGATTTTTGTTTTGTTTCTGTCAGTTTTTTTGGCAGTTAAAGATACATTTCTATCATTATATCATGTCAAAACAAACTAGTGCTGTGCACGTTAACGGCGGTTAGCGGTGTTGACGGCGTGCACCGCCATGTTTACATATCCCCATATGCAGTACACGCTGGATATTTGTTAGCACGGCTCTTTTCGTTTAATAAACAGACCACTCCAGTTCCACTGTAGGCGCGCTAACGGCGCTAAAGGAGCTAACTGTTAAACGGTGCCTGGACTTCGGTGCCGCAGCACGTAAACATGACCTTAACATCAAGTCACAGAGCTAACATTAGCTTAATCAGCCGCTTAGCTAACTAGTTACAGCTGCTAAACGGATAAGACAATTGCAATCTAACTTTAGCTTCATTCACTGCTTAGCTAGCCAGTTACAGGAGAAGTGTGAACATAGTAATTCACTTATACATTTACTTCTATTCTATTTTTTTAAACATGACGTCACGGGAGTCTTCTTCCATTCAGTCGTCATGGAAACGCGTCATGCGCTAACGTGCACTAACATACGTTAGCAGCGTTAACCGCCGTAACTTTTAATGAGTTTTAATGCGTTCAAACACTAATGTGTGACTCTCCGTCCCGACAGCCATCTGTAAGCAGGGATGCAGCGTCCAACACGGCACGTGCAGCTCACCGGGAGAATGCAAGTAAGTCTGGTTTATCTGTTTCACTGTGGCTGCTGCAAAGTGTGATTGTGTTTGGTCTGAAGCCTTAATGAGGAAAACACTGACACAACACAGTGATGATGAGAGGGTGAAGGGTGTTGATAACACACCAAGCAGCTCTCACCCCCTCACCCAGCTCCATCCCTCAGCTCCACTCTGATCCCACAGCCATTGTTTTCTGCTTCCTGTTCTAAAGCCGCCTGCACACACACACACACACACACACACACACACACACACACACACACACACACACACACACACACACACACACACACACACACACAGAGAGAGAGAGGCTTGTTTTTAAGGCTTTCTATACCTCCCTCACCCTCCCCCCTCACCCTCACCCTCTCATGTCTGCAGCCCACATCACCTCTTCCTATCCTGGCTCTTGTTATGACTTCATTGTTAAGTGGATTCTTTTCTCGCCTCTGAAACCACTCACTGTGACTTTATATTCAACTCGACTCAGGCTGCTTTCATCAGAATTATACAGTAAAATACATAAAAACGAGATTTTTATACACTATATCAATCAAATATACACAATATTGTGTCACTCAGGCCTCATATTTGCAAAAAAACACAACTTTTCCACATCATTTACTTTTATGTTAAAAAGTCGTCTTCATACTGGAGCGCTGCAGTGTGTATGCCAGGCCTGCGTGTGGCGCTGTGACGTGATGTGCATAAAGGCTACGTTTCAGTCGGTCTAAAAAAAATAAGTTAGCGCTTACGTCACCAACTGAGATTTCTGGGATGTCGTTCGACATTTTCTGGGCGAGACGTCGCCGCACGATTATATCGCTAAAGGGTTAGAGGCGGAGTTTCGAGCTAGCATCGAGGGGGTTAAGTGGGGGGGGAAAAAAAGTTTTTTGTTAACAACAAAAAGTATATTTAATGTGTTTGTGTTGCAAAATGAATCTGTAAAACAACAACAAATAACCTAAAACGTATTGATATTAAGTGGGCGGGGCCACAAGTTTGACACCTCTGGATTAGAGGGTTGGGCCAATATGACATCATCGTTTTTGCCCCGAACAAACTCCTTGGTATAATCCATGTGGATTAAAAAGCTGATTTGAAAAAAAATAAGATTTTCAGATTCTCCCAATTTTGAGCACTGAGGATTAATTCTAATCCAAGCTAGCTTCACAAATCACCATTTTATTCAATCAATCAATCAATCTTTATTTATATAGCCCACAGTTTACAAAACATAGTTTGTCTCACGGGACTTCACAGGGTTGGTAACATCCTCTGTCCTTAGACCTTCGACCAGGGTAAGGAAAAACTACCAGGGAAAAAAAAAAAAAAAAAAAAAAAAAAAAAAACCCTTGTAAAAGGGAAAAAGGGTAGAAACCTTAGGGAGAACCACAGGTGAGGGATCCACTCCCTGGACGGACAGACGTGCAGTAGATGTTACCCAAAACATACAATACACAATGACAAGAATAAAAAGTGAAAAAAAAAAGAAAAAAGTCTTTAAATGCCAGGATCATCTGGATCACTGGGTTTATCACAGCCTGTAGTGAAGACTGTTGTGATCAGAGACTTGAGGATGACGGAGTCTTCTTTCCTGTCCTGACCTCATGTCGTTCACTGGTGTCAGCAGAACTGTAAGAGATTAAAATCAGTTAGAGATGTGCTATATGTAGATTGATGTGCTACATCTCATGGGGGTACATCAGGTAAGTGGTGAGGGATGAAAAATCAAGGACGGGGTAGAGAAAGTGCGGCTCGTGCAAAGTCTGTGTGCTCATTCTAAGTGCATGATGGGAAATTCCCCCAGCAGTCTAAGCCTATGGCAGCATAAGATAGACTATTCTAATCAGGACTACCTGATCTAGCTTCGACTATAGGCTATGTTAAAAAGGTAGGTTTTCAGTCTCACCTTAAAGGCAGAGACCGAGTCAGACTGTCTGACTGAAAGCGGAAGTTGGTTCCACAGGAGAGGAGCCTGGTAGCTAAATGTTCTACCACCGATTCTACTTCTAGTTATTTTAGGAATAACCAGTAGACCTGAGTTCAAGGAGCGCAGCGGTCTATTCGGCTGATATAAAGTGATTAAGTCACAAATGTAAGAAGGTGCCTGATTGTTCAGGGCCTTGTATGTAAGTAAAAGTATTTTAAAATCGATTCTACTTTTCACTGGGAGCCAGTGAAGAGAAGCCAGGACAGGAGTTATATGGTCACGTCGTCTGGTTCGAGTCAGTATCCGTGCTGCTGCGTTCTGGACCAGTTGAAGGCTTCTCAGGGACTTACTAGGACATCCAGACAGTAAGGAGTTACAGTAATCCAGCCTAGAGGTTATAAAGGCGTGGATAAGTTTCTCAGAGTCTTGTCTTGATATAATATTTCTAATTGTCTTGATGTTGCGAAGGTGGAAGAAGGCTGTTCTACATATATGCTTAATATGTTCATCCAGCGATAAATCCTGGTCAAACAGGACTCCTAGGTTCCTTACTGTAGTGCAAGGGACTGGAGTGTTACTGCCTAGGTTTAGAGCTCCAAGTGCTGCTCTTATATCTTTTGGCCCAAGGACCATGACCTCAGTTTTTTCTGTGTTAAGCATCAGAAAATTACGAGTCATCCACGTCTGTATGTCTATGAGACAATCCTGGAGTTTAATAGATGGGTTTGGGTCGTCCGGTCGTGCAGATACATATAGCTGAGTGTCATCTGCATAACAATGAAAATCTATGTTGTGTTTCCTGATAATGTTGCCTAATGGCAGCATGTACAGGGTAAAAAGAATAGGTCCAAGCACAGAACCCTGAGGAACTCCGTAGTTAACCTTAGTGAGTATGGAGGATTCCTCGTTTACACTAACAAACTGAAATCTGTCCGATAAATAGGACTTGAACCAGACAAGTGCCGATCCTCTAATCCCAACGTCTTGTTCTAGTCTATGTAACAGGATCTCATGATCTATAGTATCAAATGCTGCACTGAGATCCAACAGAACCAGTATAGAAGCCAGTCCTTTTTCAGAGGCCATAAGAATATCATCTTTTACTCTAAGTAGTGCAGTCTCTGTACTGTGGTGGGTTCTAAACCCAGACTGGAACTTTTCAAATACATTATTGCTACACAGGTGATTACACAACTGTGTGGCTGCAGCTTTTTCTAAAATCTTTGAAATAAAAGGAAGGTTTGAGATCGGTCTATAGTTACTCAGAATGCTACTGTCGAGAGAAGGCTTTTTAAGTAATGGCTTAATTACTGCCATCTTAAAGGCCTTTGGGACACAGCCGCTCAGTAAAGACATATTTATTTGATCTAGTAAAATATTTCCAACTTGTGGTAGAGCCTCTCTAAGGAGTCTAGCTGGTATAGGGTCCAACTGACATGTAGTTAGTTTAGAGGAGGAGACCAGTGAGGTCAGCTCCCGGAGGCTTATAGGAATAAAATGATTCAATACATGTAAAGCTGGAGCCGCAGTTAAGTCTAGGCTCGCTGTACTAAACTGGTTGGTAATTCTATCTCTGATCGTTTCTATCTTATCGTTAAAAAATGTTATAAAGTCATTACTACTCAGCGATCGAGGGATCGATGGATTGGTTGTATCATGGCTCTCTGTCAGCCTGGCTACAGTGCTGAAAAGGAACCTGGGGTTGCTCTTATTTTTCTCTATTAACTCTGAGTAATAAGAAGTTCTTGCATGTCTAAGAGCTTTTTTATATATATCAAAACTGTTCTTCCACAAGACATAGTGACTGTCATTATGTGTGGAACGCCACGTTCTTTCTAACTTCCGTGTACTGAGCTTTAACGCTCGAGTTTGGGCTGTGTACCATGGGGCAGACTTGTCCCGGGTGATAACCTTTCTCTTAAGAGGAGCAACAGTGTTTAGAACTGTTTGCAAGGTTAAATTTGTGTTATCCACTATTCCATTAAGTTCCGTGGGAGAGATGTTTCTATAGTCATCCTCTGTGATAAAACATGGCTGGAGGGCAGACGAGAGCTGTTCAGTGAATTTTTCAACTGAACTGTCGGATAAACAGCGACTGTAATAATGCTGCTGTTTAGGATCAGTAACATTAGTAAGTACAACCTCGAATGAGATCAGACAATGGTCCGATATCAAAGGATTCTCATCAAATACTACCAAGTTACGTATGTCAATACCATACGTCAAGATAAGGTCAAGTGTGTGTCCATAACGATGTGTTGGTTTGTTAACCTGCTGCTTGAAGCCAATTGATTCAAGCAAAGCTTTAAAAGACGAGCCAAGACTATTATTGGCTACGTCCACATGAATATTAAAATCACCTACTATGATGATTTTATCTGAACAGAGAACTAAATCAGATAAAAAATCTGCAAAATCACTTAAAAAGTCGGAGTAGGAGTTCGGTGGTCGGTATACAACGATAAGCTGGAGTCTGTTATTCTGTTTAATACTTGAGTCTAACAGACTTAGAGTAAGGTGCTCAAATGATTCATAAGTACACGTGGGTCGAGAGGTGAGCGAAAGTATACAGTCAGATATAGCTGCGACCCCTCCACCTCTGCCATTTCCTCTAGGGGTATGAACATTGGTGTGGGAAGGAGGCGTTGCTTCGTTTATAGATACATAATCATTCACTTGAAGCCATGTTTCTGTTAAGCAGAGCAAGTCAAAATCCTGTTCGTGTATCAGTTCATTCACAAGCAACGCTTTTGAGCGGAGAGAACGAATATTTAACAAACCACACTTAAAACTGTTCGTTCTCGGCTCGGAGAATGTCCTTGTGTTTATTCTAACAAGGTTACTATGAATGACTCCTCTCCTGTTTCTCCGTGACTGTCTAATGTATGGAGCCCTAGAGGCAGACACTGTGTTAATCCTAAATCTATGTTCATATATAGCTTTATCTTTATATATAGCATAGTCATTATCTATAGGGGGCGACTGAACGAGTGGGAGCACAGAGAAGCGTGTTAAACTGCAACTCTGTTTCCTGGTCCCGACTGCTTGTTGTCACGTTTTGGTTCTAATAAACGTTGTCATATTTCTGGAAAGGAGGGAAGCTCCATCCAGAGTGGGATGAACACCATCCCGTCTAATAAGACCAGGTTTTCCCCAAAAACTTTGCCAGTTCTGTGTGAAGCCCACGTTATTGTTAGGGCACCACCTTGACAGCCAGCTGTTGAATGATAGCATGCGACTATACATGTCATCACTCGTTCTATTTGGCAGAGGTCCAGAGAAACATACGGTGTCCGACATCGTCTTGGCATATGTACACACCGACTCCACATTAATTTTAGTGACCTCCGACTGGCGAAGCCGAATGTCGTTGCTGCCGACGTAAGCAGCATGTTGTCTCAACATACAGATTTGTTGTAAAAAGACCAGAGGAGGAGGGGCTTAGAGTGAGCTGGGGGAGGGGCTTAGAGTGTGAGGAGGGGCTTTGATTGAGTTCAGATCAGACTTTATTTATAAGACACTGTTCAAATGGAAAAGGCCTCAGGATTAAAGAGAGAGAGGAACACCCTGGAATGTGTCTGGACATGTGATTCTGACACACACACACACACAGTTTCTGTGGTCACATCATAACATTTGACGCAATAAAAAATCACGAGATAAAAAAACAAACAAAACAGAAAGAGAATCCTCATAAAAATAACAAAAAAGAACAAGAGTTTAAACATTTAAAACGGGAAAAAAAACCTTAATCTGATTAAGTGATTATCAAATCAAAAGCTAATTGATTATTTGTCACTGAGTTTTCATCGTCTGATGTTTTTCCCCTGAAGGCGTCGTCGTTTTATCGTCTTTAAAGTTTGTTTTATTTTTCCAAACTCACACTGAAAGTGAAACTTCAGCTAAGACTCATGACCGTGCAAAATAAAAGCAAAATAAAGTGTTATAGTTCACATAGTTCGCACTGATATTGTCATTTAACAACATTTAAATCAAGATTTCTCTTTTATTTTTTGCCAAATTATATCAAAGTTTGTGTTTTTGTAAGTAATAAAACCAGATTTTGACATTTTTTTAATTTTTTTTAAACTTTTTTCTCACATTTTTCAAAATGTTTCTCAAATTTCAACATTTTTCAACAATTTTCTCACAATTTTCAGTTTTTCAACAATTTTCTCTCATTTTTCATTATTTGATTCACATTTATCAACATTTTTCTCACATTTATCTTCATTTCTCACACATTTTTCTTCATTTTTCTCACATTTTTAATCATTTTTCTTCATTTTTCAACAATTTTCTCTCATTTTTCAAAATCTTTCAACAATTTTCTCTAATTTTTCATAATTTGTCTCACATTTTTACATTTTTTCTCACATTTATCTTAATTTCTCTCACATTTTTCTTAATTTTTCAAATTTTTTCAACATTTTTCTCACATTTTTCATAATTTTTCAATATTTTTCTGACATGTTTCATATTTTTCAACATTGTCAGAGTGAAAGTGAAGTGATGAAAGTGATGAAAGTGATGAAAGTGAAGAAAGTGAAGAGTTAAAACAAAAACAGAGATGTAGAAAGTGTGGCAGAGGGAAAAGTAAAGTGTGTGTGTTTGGTGTCTTGTTTCTTACTCACACAGCAGTCACTACCTACGCTCATACACTCGTACACACACTGCACGTGTAGCTAAGCAACAGAGGGGATCTGTCTGTTTGTTTGTTTGTTTGTTTGTTTGTTTGTCCTCTGGATCTGGACTGTAAATAATTCAGCTCACACACACACACACACACAGCCCCGTCCTCTGCTCTGGTTCTGGGTGTGGTTTTGTCTGAGGCGGGGAGGGGGGGTTTGTGGGCACTCTGGGATATTTTCAGCTCCTGTCAGCCCCCGTGGTCCAGTCCACTCCCCCCCCCACACACACACTCCCCCCCCCATCCATTGACAGAACAGCAGTAGCACCGGTGACAGGGTTTGTGGGTAATGCCACCCTTGGCCTGTGGCTCCCCCCCCCCCACCCTGAAAACCATTTCCCTCGCTCTCCCACTCTGCAGCCAGACAGACTGTCCACGCTGCCGCCATCGCCACCGCGGCGGCCGCCCGCCCGCCGCTGCCCCTGCAGGGCTGACAGTGTGCAGGGCAGCGCCGCTGACCACAGCGCCGGACAACACCACAGTCACACACTCAAGTAGTAAACAAACACACACACAGTCAGAGGAACTGGTGCCTTAACCCTGCACTTTCTCACTCTCCCTGCACCAAAGTCCATAGAGTAAACCAGTGATTTTAACATCACAGCACACATGAGTTCACAGGAGTTGTTGATCCACTGCTGCCTCCATCACTAACTTACAATGACTGATTTTGTCGATTCGGCTTCTGAAAATCTTCATTCAGATTCACCTCAGTGACACAAAGTGACCACACGAGGCAGCAGTAGACCAGCAGCTCCTGTGTCCCTGTGAGCTAAAAGCACTGATTTTCTCTGTGGGCTTTGGTGTGGGAGAGTGAGTGGTTTACAAACTTTTTCTTTTCTTTCATGACGAATAAGTCTTGAAGAATTAGACCTTTGTGAACAGTGGGTCGTCTGTTCTGTGAATAATTCAGACGCCTTTAAGCACATTCCACTCTGCTCCACTCGAGTGATGAAACCAAAACTATCTGTGCAAATAAAACTGTTATTTACTGGTTTTTAAATTGCGTCACATTACGACTTTGTTGTCGTCATCGTTTGTTCCGAGTAAACCTCAGTGACGCAAGCTTTTACGTTTCTGCACCAAAGCCCAGAGAGAAAATCAGCTCCACAGGGACACAGGAGCTGCTGGTCTACTGCTGCCTCGTGTGGTCCCTTTGTGTCACTGAGGTTAATCTGAATGAAGGTTTTTAAAAGCAGAATTATAAAAATAAGACATTAGATCTCATTGATGGAGGCAGCAGTGGATCAACAACTCCTGTGAACTCCTGTGTGCTGTGATGTTAGAATCACTGGTTTACTCTATGGACTTTGGTGTGGGAGAGTGAGTGGTTTACAAACTTCAGTTTACACAAGGAAAAGTCTGTGTAACAGTGAAGATAAAGACATGAACATGTTCTTAGGACATCAGAGACTTAAGTTGACATGTATTTATTTGGATAAATCAGTGTTTTTTTGTGTAAAACTGAAGTTTATAAACCACTCACTCTCCCACACCAAAGCCCATAGAGAAAACCAGTGATTTTAACATCACAGCACACAGGAGTTCACAGGAGTTGTTGATCCACTGCTGCCTCCATCACTAACTTACAATGACTGATTTTGTCAATTCGGCTTTTTAAAGCCTTAATTCTGATTAAAATCAGTGACACAATGTGACCACACGAGGCAGCAGTAGAGCAGCAGCTCCTGTGTCCCTGTGAGCTAAAATCACTGTTTTTCTCTATGGTGTTTGGTGTGGGAGAGTGAGTGGTTTACAAACTTGAGTTTCCTGTTGGAAAACGTTGTTTAACAATGAGATGAAGTCACAGTTAGATTTATTAAAATTTTAACAGTGACTAAAGTGTGTTTTTTCTTTCAAAGTCTTGATAAATCCAGCAGTGATGAGAGCGTTAGCCGCCGCCGCCGTCGCTCGTGTGATCGCTGAGCGGCAGCAGCTGTCGGTGTTTGACAGTCGGCCGACGCTGAGCCTCAGACACATTTTGTTGTTTGGATCCAAAAACAGTCTGAGGTCGAGCCTCGACGGTCTGTGACACGCCACAGTCACTGCACCACACGCCACTATATCACTGCTGAGGGCACCGCTGTTTGGTCGGCGTCCATTTTGAAGTGTTTGTGAGGCGCGGTGGGGGGGCAGGGGGGCAGGGAGGCAGGCAGGGAGGGTGGGGGTGCTGCACCCTAAAATAGCCCCCCGACAGAGAAATGACAGGACAGGTGGAGCAAGGTTAGCGCTGGCCTTGGAATAACAGAGTGCTGCCATAAACCAACAGATTAGCTAACCCTGCGCTGGCCTCCTCCCCCTCTGAGACCACGCAGCCTCGCTCCACAAACTACACCGTTAGTCATTCCAAGTCTGACCTCGAGCGAGCGCACGACACAGGAAGAGGGCACACACACACACACGCACACACACGCACACACACGACACGAGAAGAAACTCAGCTGCAAAAATACAACAAGGTTTTGTCTTAAATCTCAAATGTGATGGTTTGACATGAGATGAATCAATAATCCAAAACAAAATCATCACTTACGACCCTAATGTCACACATTCATGTTGTTTTTACTCTAATTTGACCATTTTCTCTTTCATTTTTATCGTCTCTAAAGCCGTTTCCTGCCGTTTTTCCTTCACATTCAGGTTTTTTAAATCACATAATTTCTGCTAAATCTATAATCTGAAACATTTTTCTAGTCTGCGATGTCTCGAGAACGTGTTCACGTCTTTATGTTGCTGTTAGCAACAGGAAAGTGAAGTTATCTTCTCCTCACACCAAACTCCATAGAGAAAATCAGTGATTTTAGCTCACAGGGACACAGGAGCTGCTGGTCTACTGCTGCCTCGTGTGGTCACTTTGTGTCACTGATGTTAATCTGAACGAGGAATTTTAAAAGCCGAATTGACAAAATAAGACATTTGAAGTTAGTGATGGAGGCAGCAGTGGATCAACAACTCCTGTGAACTGTGGCGTTCATGTGATGGTAAAATTGATGATTTTCTCTATGGGGTTTGGTGTGGGAGAGTGAGTGGTTTACAAACTTCAGTTTCCTGTTGAAAAGTGTGTCTTAACAGTGAAGATAAAGACTGGAACATTCTAATATATTGTAGACTTAACTTTTAGTTCATGCTTAAGAGAAAGAAAAAAAAACTTTATTGAAAACAAGGGACTCAAACAGGGAAACACGGCAACGGTTGTTTGCAGGACGAGTCACGGCAACGGCTCGGAAAATATAGAACAAAACACGATAAACTTGGAGCTCGGAGCAACGTACAGTAATAGAACACACACACACACACACACACACACACACACACACACACACTCAGGAATGTCCTCTGGCAGCTGCAGTGAAGCCATCATTCATGCGTCTGAAGACGTTAGTGTTGTGACACAGTATCTGCAGCTCTGACGCTTCCTGCTCATGTGTCGTCTCGACTCTTTTCCTTCTTTTATCCCCGAGTTTGTTATTAAACGTTTCCTCCGTTTGTGGTGATGTTTTTTTTCTGCCACCTGCGGCGCCCCCTGTGACGCGGGAGGACATTGAACCTGACATGAAGCGCTCCTGTGTGAAAGTATTAGATGATGTTTGTCATCGGCGTCCTTCGCTATCACAGGGTTTTTATGGTTCCCTCTCTGCTGCTCTGACGCTGCCTCAGGCTGCAGCTCTGCAGCTCTGCAGCACGACTGTCAGGGAGTCTGTGAAATACGAGGCATTTGTTTTACCGACAAATCCACGCGCGGCTTCTGTTGCACCCGCTGAACCCCCGATCTGTGTGTTTTTGAGCGTCAGAGGTGGCACGAGCATCCCGAAATACAACACGCCGGGGAACTAAAAAAGGAACAAAGGAAGGAAATGGAAACGGGGGGCAGAGGCAAGGAAGGAAGTATAGGAGGGTAAAAGAGGGAACTAAGAGTGAAAAAATAGAAATTGAATCAGGTTTGTCACTTAAGAAAATACTCCTGCTCAAGTCTATTACATCACAAGAACTTAATTTCACTGTTAAACTGAGGTTTTTAAGAGTTACTAAACCACTCACTTTCCTCACACCAAACCCCATTGAGAAAATCATCGATTTTAAAATCACATAAACGCCACAGCACACAGGAGTTGTTGATCCACTGCTGCTTCACCGCTAAGTTAGAATGTGTTATTGTCGTCTCTTCGGCTGAAAAAAAATCACTGATTTTCTCTATTGGCTTTGGTGTGGGAGAGTGAGTGGTTTACAAACTTTAGTTTCCTGTTGGAAAAGTCTGTGTAACAGTGAAGATAAAGATGTTCTTAGGACATCAGAGACGTGTATTTATTTGGATAAATCTGTGTTTTCTTGTGTAAAATTGATGTTGGTTAGCAGCTCACTCTCCCACACCAAAGCCCATAGAGAAAATCAGTGATTTTAACAGCACAGCACACAGGAGTTCACAGGAGTTGTTGATCCACTGCTGCCTCCATCACTGAGTCCAAATGTCTTATTTTGTCAATTCGGCTTTTGAAATCCTTTGTTCAGATTTAATTCAGTGACACAAAGTGACCACACGAGGCAGCAGTGGACAGGCGGCTCCTGTGTCCCTGTGAGCTTAAATATGTGATTTTTTCAATGGAGTTTGGTGCAAAAAAAACAGGTTTTGTAGCCAAAATGTCGATCTTACAACTCAGTTACCTGTATATAAAATAATAATGTGTCACAACATCATACACTCACAATTCAAAAAACAATCCTATATAAAATCCCTTGAGGTAAAAGCAATAAGAAAGACAGGAAACGGGGCGGAGCAGAGACGTAAACCAGGGATAATGAAAGAAATCCACCACTTTTATTCCTCCCTGGTGAACAGTAAATGTCCCTGTTAGACTATAAAACCTAACCCACTGTGTGTGTGTGTGTGTTGCAGGTGTAACTACGGCTGGCAGGGAGCGTTCTGTGACGAGTGTCTTCCTTATCCAGGCTGTGTTCACGGCACCTGCTCTGAGCCGTGGCAGTGTTCCTGTGAGAAGAACTGGGGAGGCCTGCTCTGTGACAAAGGTCTGACAACATCACCATCACATTATTACAATGGGATTAGATTATAAACCTCATGATGGAGGCATGACATTCCAGATTCTCTCTGGCTTTTTATTTTTAGTTTACACTTCCTGAATGTGGTTTTTCCCAGTTTTTATGATGATTTAGTTCTTCATATAACAGGAAACAAATATTATTATAACATTAAAACATTAAAAATCAGGGGACGGAGATGGAAACATGATTTTGCTTCAGTGTGGAGATGATCTGGAACCACTTTGGGTCTCAAAATAAAGCACATTTTTTAATAGAATCTTCAAAATAAAAGTCAGCCACCAACACATGGAGAGTCACTGGCCCAGTGTGGTCCACGTCTCAGGAGGACAATGTGATTGGTCAACATGTTGGGAAACGTAGGAATTACTGTTTGCCGTAAATATATTTTCTCATTGTGTTCCATGTCGACCACAGGCAGACGTTTTTTTTAGCCTGTGACAACAAGTCATAGTAGACTGTTGTTGTTAAAACTGTGCAATCATGAGCAGGAAAAGGCTTTTTTTATATTAGTTGAATTGTTTGTATCATGTTTTTATATAGTTGTCATTTCTTTATATACTGTAGTTTGTATTCTACCTGCCTGCCTTCTCATCTACATATCTTACCTAGTACTTACTACCTACCTAGTTAGCTAGCTAGCTACCTGCCTACTTATCTACTACTTAATACCTCCCGACCTAGCTAGCTACCTGCCTACTTATCTTCTACTTAATACCTACCTATCTAGCTAGCTACAGCTACCTGCCGACTTAACTACTACCTACCTACTTATCTACTACTTAATACCTACCTACCTAGCTAGCTACAGCTACCTGCCTACTTATCTACTACTTAATACCTCCCTACCTAGCTAGCTACATGCCTACTTATCTTCTACTTAATACCTACCTATCTAGCTAGCTACAGCTACCTGCCGACTTAACTACTACCTACCTACTTATCTACTACTTAATACCTACCTACCTAGCTAGCTACAGCTACCTGCCGACTTAACTACTACCTAACTACTTATCTACTACTTAAAATCTACCTACCTAGCTAGCTACCTGCCGAATTATTTAGTACATACTACCTATTTACTTAGCTAGCTACAGCTACCTGCCGACTTAACTACTACCTAACTACTTATCTACTACTTAAAACCTACCTACCTAGCTAGCTACCTGCCGACTTAACTACTACCTACCTACTTATCTTCTACTTAATACCTACCTACCTAGCTAGCTACAGCTACCTGCCGACTAAACTACTACCTAACTACTTATCTACTACTTAAAACCTATCTACCTAGCTATCTACCTGCCAACTTATTTACTACTTACTACCTACCTAGCTAGCTAGCTACCTGCCGACTTATCTAGTACATACTACCTATCTACTTAGCTACTACTTAATACCTACCTACAGCAGCTTTAAATGACAGTGTATGTTTGTTTGTGTGTGTGTGTGTGTGTGTGTTGTTGTAGATCTGAACTATTGTGGCACAAACCGTCCATGTAAGAACGGAGGCACCTGCATGAACACGGAGCCGGACGAGTACAACTGTGCGTGTCCTGACGGATACTCGGGCAAGAACTGTGAGATCGGTGAGTCTGTGGACGAAAGGGTTAAAATGTGCCGACGCGTGAGCTAAGCTAACGTTTGTCTCCTTGTTTCCCGTCTGCAGCTGAACATGCCTGCGTCTCTAACCCGTGTGCTAACGGAGGGACGTGTCACGAAGTCCCGTCAGGCTTTGAGTGTCACTGTCCCGCCGGCTGGTCTGGACCCACGTGTGCTAAAGGTCTGTCGTTGCTAACGATAAACAGCTAGCATTAGCTTTTTAATTAGTTTTTTGGGGTTAGTTTAACAGAATTCAACATCAAATGTGACGTAAAGCAACGTTTATTTTGCTTCTACTGGAGTTAGCGTGTTAACAAGCTAGCTCTAGCTTAGCCGAGTGTATTTGGCAGGTGCAAGATTCAAAAAGGTCATAATTATAAGTACAGCATCGCTGTCTGGTTGTGTTTTATCGATGGATGATTTCCAGACTTAACAAAATCTGTATTGATGTATTTTAGCTAACACTTTCAATCGTCTGTCGTGTTTTTTTTTTTTAACATCGTTTGTGTTTTGTGTTTCAGACACGGACGAATGCGCCTCCGGTCCGTGTGCTCAGGGCGGGACCTGCATCGACATGGAGAACGAATTCAAGTGTCTCTGTCCTCCGACGTGGACGGGGAAGACCTGCCAGATCGGTACGTCTGTAATGCTAATCCATCGCTAACAAAATTAACTGAATAATAACGTTGTGAGTGTATGTTCGTCTAAAATCGAAAATCTTTGCTGGTATTTTGGATAATTTTCAGTGAATTTTTCATCAAATATTTGGAATACTTTGTTTATTTAGTACTGGAAGGGTTCTGCAAATCAAATTTGAGACCTTCTTCAAGCTCGAAATGCAATGCTACTTGTGCTACTATAAGTGTTTCAAAGATATAGAGGAAAATGTGTTCCCAAATTATCAGTAAATCTCTTGTTTTGACCGTTTTTGGACGAGTTTTATATGCAAACAAAAAGAAATTAACCAGTTAGCATTGAATGAGGTCTCTTATTAGCATGAATTTATGTTATTTTGGATAAATCCCACTGCGTTTTTATCAAATATTGAGAAATTACCTTGTTCATTTTATTTAGAAAGGGTTCTCCCAATCGATCTTAAGAACTTTTGAGGGGAAAAAGTCACAACTAAGTGGTGGACGTCCAGTTTGGACTTATGAAAACCACTGTGTGTTGATGTTCTTGCCTGAAAAACACGTGTTAGCATGTGTTAGCGGTGGTTGCGTGTGTGCTACGGAAGCCTCACTGGCCATTTCTTAAATATGGTTGCATGTTTTGGTGTAGCGGTGGCAGTTTTTGCAGCCTCTTTTTCAAACTCACCGCAGAGTTACGTACGCTGGTTTGTTTACCGTGTTTAACCCGCCGCTCTCCTGCAGGTGGTTTCACTAATTCCAAATGTGTGTGTGTGTGTGTGTGTGTGTGTGTGTGTGTGTGTACGCATGCACAACGTTAATATTCGCCGCCGGTTTCATCTGCAACTCGATCCAGGTGATTTGAGTAAAGACTAAAAATAACTTCCCGCTCGGCAACTGCTGCCGGCCTTGGGACCACATTTACTCGGCCTGGGGGGGCGGCGGGCGGAGGGCGTTTGGGGGGGGTGGGGTTTATGTTCGGCTCCAGACTGGGGCGTGACTGACAGAGTGGGGGGGTGGGGGTGTGTTTGCACGCTACAGTAGCAGCGCGGAGTTAGCCAGGAAACATTTTATAAGCTGTAAACATGTGTGCAGTTACAGATTGAGTGGATGAATACCTGAGGGAGTGAGATGATGAGGAGGGCGGGGTTTTTGGGAAAGGTTTTTTTTTTTTGGGGGGGGGGGGTGTTTAATTTCATCAGGCCAACAGGTGCCGCTCACCTCCTGGGAGTCGTATTAATGCACTGTGTGGGTTTATAGTGAGGAGGGCGTGGCCAGCGCTGCCTCTGAAACTGACCACTTGGAATGCCGCAGGTTTGGCCTTTGGGGAATGCAATCGAGAGACGTTAACCCCCCCAGGGGAGGGGGGCGGGGGGGGTACGCGGGGGTAAAGAGGGGGGGAGGATAGAGCAGAGCAGCGCGGCGATGGAGGAAATCAAACCCTCTCAAACGTGAACTCCGACCTGCAAATGTTCTGGCAATTGTCCGCGTTTGAAAAAGAGCCGTTAGAGTCATCAGAGTCGCCGACGCCACGGAAAACTGCTCGCGAAACTGAATCCGATCGCATTCACAGACGTTACTGTAGATCTGAGCGTCAGAGACGCTGGGGAATAAAGATCTGCTCCACATTAAGACCAAATATCACCAAAGACGACGTTTTAATTTGTACAAATGAGGCAAAGAGAAGGAATTACAGTTCATTTTCTGTCAAAACGCTTTGTTTTGGTCAAATATTTCTCTTTAAGTTAAGAGTTATGTGTTTGTGTTTATGTTAACGATCAAATAAAGTTGTAATTCATTGATTATATTAGGTGTTACAGATGTGGCTGTAAACCAGTCACTAATTTAACATCTTTAAATTAAACAGTGTCTCCGTGAAGAACATCTGGGAAACACAGGACGTCTAAACCAGCGTTTGTCCTTTAATTTAGTTGAAAAATCCTTAAATTAAATGACATTAAAATACTTTAATTTAAGCTCTCGTGTTTGCAGTAGAACATAGAGAAATTCACGTTTTTCATGTTCCATCATTGTTTTAAATATAACGCAGCAAATAACACTTCCCAAAGCTCTGGGTCGGGGACCCACACATGGTTCACTGAAGATTTATTTTCGGGGTCCCCAAACAAATCTGCAATTTTTTGTGTTTATTATTGGGTTTTTACAAATATTGGGTTCCTTGAATGTAGAAAGTTGGGGAAACGTTGATGTAGAAGGTCCAGGAAAAATGACGTGGACGAGAATCAAGAGATACAACTTTCTGAGATAATTGACTAACATTACAGCATTAAGATGTTTTATTTTGGACTCCTAAATGATAATAACAAACCTGTAAATGTTAAACTGTGTAGATCAGGGTTCTCAGACTCACTGAGTGTCCAGTCAAGTCAAAAAAAGTCCAACTTTTGGAGAAAATTTATTAGAAATTTACTATTTCACGTAATTTCAGAATAAAAGTGTTAAAAGAAATAAGGGTTCCAAAAGGGTTCTTCTACAAGGGCTGAGGTTCTACCTGAAACCATTTGCTTCTGGGAAGTGATTTTAAAGGGTTCTCTGGATCAAAATGGTTCTTACTGGAACCATTAGTGTTACCAAGAACCCTTGAAAAAAAAGCCTTTCTTTGGGAAAAGGGTTTTTCAGATAGGTAGAACCTCAGCCCTTGTAGAAGAACCCTTTTGGAACCCTTATTTCAAAGAGTGCAGTATAAAGGACACTGATATACACTCTTAGAAATAAGGGTTCTTCTGCAAGGGCTGAGGTTCTACCTGGAACCATTTGCTTCTGAAAAACCCTTTCCCCAAAGAAAGGGTTTTTTCAAGGGTTCTTGGTAACACTAATGGTTCCAGTAAGAACCATTTTGATCCAGAGAACCCTCTAAAACTAAAAAAATAAAGGCTTTTAAAAGGGGTTCCTGGTGGAACCCTCCAGAAGGGTTCCAGGTGGTGCCAAAAAGGGTTCTCCTATGAAGAACCATATATGTTTCTACTTAGTACTTTTATTTCTATAATGTTATCATATTGATGATGATGCAAAGATTTAGATTTGTGACTAAATCAGTGGTTGATGGTGATTGGGCGGTTTTAGCTCTTAGTGCAGCAGGTGGATGAAGAGCTGCAGGATCTTTGGTTTGGTGAAGGTTCTCCTGAGCGCTCACTCGTCCTCTCTCTTGACTTTTGCAGACGTGTCTGAGTGCTCGGGGATCAAGCCTTGCCTCAATGCTTACTCTTGCAAAAACTTGATTGGTGGATATCACTGTGCCTGCTTTCGTGGATGGGTGGGCAAGAACTGTGACATCAGTTAGTATCAGTCCGGCTAATCTATGTTCGACTTCTTCTCAGCCTCTTCTTTCCTCGAGCCAGAGCTTCTGTCCACTCACTGCTGCAGCTCAGTCTCTTTGAACACAAAGGTTTCCGTCGTTTGAAGGTTTGAAGGAGTTCCACAAGAAGGTTCTCGCTTCACAAAAAAGAACGACTACGCTTTTCCATCGTACAGTTCAAGCACTTCGACTCAGTTTGGGATCAGTCGCGTCGTTGTCCATGAGTTCGTAGCTTGATTTGGATCTAACTGAATCATTAGAATCAGTTCATCAACTCTTCTGTGACCGTTCTTCTCATTATCGTAACTCCTAGACCGTTATATCGAGTGATATCTAGAAAATGTGGAGGATACAGCAGTAGAGCACTTTAATTGCACCTCCTTAGACAGTGTTGGTCATTACGGTAGAACCTCAGGACTTCAGGGAACGACCATCGTCCAATCACAGACTGAAACACCACTGAACGTTATCGTGATCAGGATTGATCGTCGGCTTTCAGCAGTTCTGTCTCTAAAGACTCTCTCAGTCTTCTGTTAAATATTAGCATTTTAGACGTTTTCTTTGCTAAATCTTGGACATTAACGTTAATGTTTGTTAATGTAATCGTTAATGTCTTTTTACGCCGTTGTTCAGTTTGATTCTTGTGTCTGACGTCGCGCTCACTCTCTGACCAATCAGTGGCCGTCACATTTTAGTATCAGCTCAGCTCATTTTGAACCTCGTCAGAGCAGGAACTAAACAGAAAAACCCACAGATACCAGGTTCTATCACTGATGGAAAAGCAACAAATACTGAGTCGAGTCGATCCGTGCTGGAACTGTGTCGTGGAAAAGCGCTGCAACCTTTAACCTTTTGAGTTGAGCTGCTGTTAGTGGACGAAAAGCTTCTCCAGGAGGCTTCACATCTCTTCCCTCTCCTCTCAGACTTCTTCGATGACTCGCTGAAGCTGCCAAACCTTCTCTAACTCTTCAAATCTCCAGGATTAAAACGTCTCTTTGCTGTCGATGTAGTTCTTTCTTCTGTCTTAGTTTTGGTCGCACGTCGTTCTCTCGGCTCTGAATCTCCTCCTGTTTTCCTTGTTCTCGGCATGAACGCTGGCTTTGACGCATGGTCCGCAGCTAACCTCTAACCGCTAACGTGGTCCACTTTGCCCCCGGACTGTGATTTAATCTGTGTGATTGATTCTTTCTCATCAGACGTGAACAGCTGCCACGGACAGTGTCAGAACGGAGGAACCTGCAAGGTGAGAGTCACAGAGGTCTTTATGGGTTTGAATATTAATATTATATATAGGATGACGCGTGGATATCGATGTATTGATCTGATTCTGGTGAATTTTACTGGGTTGGATATTGGGAAAAAAGCAAAAATACTAATAGGAACTAGAAAAAATGGTTAAATGAATCAAAAGTGAGGTGTTGTTAAGAGTGGGGATGAACCTCTACAATAGACAAAGACAACGACTATCATAACAAGGAACTTGTGACCGGATAGCGGCAGTATTGGACCGATATCGGTAGATCGGTATCGTAATTGGACAGGAAATTGAGCCCTAGCTCGTAAAGAGATTACTAGATTACCAAAACTCTGTTATTACTCATTTAAGAGGATATAGATATTGATATTTAAGAGGTGCTGACATTTCGCTGACGTCCGACTTAGTGGATATTGATATATTGATCAGATTCTGGTGAATTTGACTGGATTAGATATCGGGGAAAATAGCAAAAATACAATTTTGTACGATCCATAAACTCAAAAGTGAGATGTTGTTAAGAGTGAGTATGAACCTCTACAATAGTCAAAGACAATGACTATCATAACAAGGAACTCGTGACCAGACAACGGCAGTATTGGACCGATATTGGTAGATCAGTATCGTAATTGGACAGGAAATTAGCCCTAGCTAATTTAGTAAAGCTAGTAAAGACATTACTAGATTACCAAATCTCTGTTATTACTCATTTAAAAAGATATAGATATTGATATTTAAGAGGCTCTGACTCTTGACGTTTGGCTGACTTCCTGTCAGGACGTGCCCAGAGGTTACCAGTGCGTTTGCCAGCCGGGTTTCGTGGGCCGACACTGCGAGCTCCAGAGGAACCGCTGCTCCAGCAGCCCGTGTCGGAACGGCGGCCGCTGCCACGTCCTGCTGGACGCCTTTATGTGCGAATGTCCTCAGGGCTTCACCGGCGCCACCTGTGAGGTGAGGATGAGATCCAGCCAGAGAGGTCATCGATCGTCGACTGTGTGTGTTTGTGTTTGTGTTAAAACTGTATTCGTCTGTCTTTGTGGTGAAGGTGCAGAACGACCCGTGCAGCCCTAACCCGTGTCACAACAAGGCTCAGTGCCACGGCCTGACGGGCGACTTCTACTGCGGCTGCACGGACGACTACGAGGGCAAAACCTGCTCAGAGCTCAAAGATCACTGCAAGACCAATCAGTGTGAAGGTGAACATTTAGAAACAATTCTGTCTTCATCCGTGAGCATTTTTCACCTTCGTCCAGTTCAGATTTTTCCATCTAACGCAAGGTTACATGACCCGTAATTTACGAGTTTAGTAAAGGTAGAAAGTAGTAGTTAGCGGCGTCAGCGTTAGCGCACATTAACGCATGACAACTCACTGGAAAAAGACGCGCGTGACGTCATGTTTACGTGACTCCCGGTTGTTAAAATGAGTCTCTAAAGTTACGCTAAACTTTAAAAACAGACACATGCGCAGTACACAGGTATGCTAGTTATTTGTTAGCGCTGCTCTTTTCCTTTAGTAAACCGATCGCTTCAGTTCCACTAACCCTAACCCGCTAACGCAGCTAATGGAGCTTATGGACCTAACTGTATTTTTGTCTAATTTAGGCTTTCTAAGTATTCAAAGATGTATTTTTGGGTGTACCCACGTTTGTGGGAGGTGGGAGGAGCCTCTCATCTCTGTGTACGTCTGTATTTGCTGCGTAAGAGTCACCAACGCTTAAAACTTCAAAAAGATTTAGAAAAATCACAGCATGTTTGCAGAAAACTGTGGACATTTTACAGCCCGTGTGAATGAAGTGTTCACTTTTGCAGATGACACTGTCATTTATATGCGAGTCGTCCAATAATTGATTAAAGATAAAAAAAAATTATATGTTTTGGGTTGAAATCAAGTATTTAAAGTTGCCGTCAGTGATCTAACCTTCTGTACATCGTCACGTTTCTTTCTGCACATACGCAGTACACAGGTACGCTGGTTATTTGTTAGCGCTGCTCTTTTCCGTCAGTAAACCGACTGCTCCAGTTCCACTGTAGGCGGCGCTAACCCTAACCTGCTAACGGAGCTAATGCAGCTAACGGAGCTAACTGGTAAACGGTGCCTGAACTCTGGCTGTAGCTTGTTGTCTACGTTGCTAAGATTAAAAATCTGTTTTGCATGTTTTTAAACAATATTTTGTTTAAATGTTATTGATTGCGGAAGTTCCAACTTAACTTTGCTTAACTCGCACCTTTTGTGGTCATTTAGCTTGCGTTGGAAGAAACTTGTTTGAATTACTCATTTGGAAGCTTCTGCTAATGATCTTTTTTCCTCCTCCTCGTTCTTTCTAAAAATGGACCTGTAAAAAAGTGATTGACAGTTGCACGGTGGCCGTGGCAACCAACGACACCCAACAACCGCGGGTGCGGCACATCTCGTCCAACGTGTGCGGTCCCCACGGTCGCTGCATCAGTTTGCCCGCGGGCAACTTCAGCTGCTCCTGTGAGCCTGGATTCACTGGCACCTACTGCCACGAGAGTGAGTCATTATTAGCTTCTCACACACACACACACACACACACACACACACACACACACACACACACACAGAGACTATATTTATCATCAGTTACCAACCCTGGGAACCACATGGTTCTTACGGTAATACAGACTCACGAGTCATTCCTGTCTTAATTTAGTTTACAGTGAAGTGAGAACAAACACAAAGACGAGGACACGAGCACGACCACAGTAATTGGAGGATAAAAAAAAAAACAACCCTGAAATGTTCACATCAGATTATTAACTTAACTTACTCTGTCTTAAATGTCAAGATTCTACAAAACTGAGCTACATGTTAGCTTAATTATCGCTTTCTGTTGATTCTCTACGTTAAAAAGTCAAAATAAATGTGTGTAAATATCCGTCCTGATGTGTTTCCGCAGACATCAATGACTGCACGTCGTCCCCGTGTAAGAACGGAGGAACCTGCATCGACGGGATCAACACCTTCCAGTGTTTCTGTCCGGACGGCTGGGAGGGCGGACTGTGCGACGTCGGTGAGTGTTCCACGTTCTTTTGGGGAGGGGGAGGAGCCTCACGTCTCTATGTATGTCTGTATTTGCTGCGTAAGAGTCAACAACCCTCAAAACCTCAAAAACATTTTGAAAAATCACATTTTACAGCCTGTGTGAATGTGTGCACTTTTGCAGATGACACTGTCGTTTATATGTGAGTCGTCCAATACTTGTTTAAAGATAAAAAGTATATGTTTTGGGTTGAAATCAAGTATTTAAAGTTGCTGTCAGTGAACTCATGAGCAGAGATGACTTTTTTAGACAAAATCTCGGTCCAAAATACTGTAATTTTTGCCTAATTTAGGCTTTCTAAGCATTCAAAGATGTATTTTTTGGGGGTGGGAGGAGCCTCTCATCTGTATGTATGTATGTATTTGCTGTGTAAGAGTCACCAACACTCAAAACTTCAAAAAGATTTCAAAAAATCAGAGCATGTTTGGAGAAAACTGTGGACATTTTACAGCCCGTGTGAATGAAGTGTGCACTTTTGCAGATGACACTGTTATTTATATGCGAGTTGTCCAATAATTGTTTAAAGATAAAAAAAAAGGTTGAAATCAAGTATTTAAAGTTGAACTCAAGTTAATGTTTAACATTTTCACTTGACCTCATGAGCAGAAATGACTTTTTCAGACAAAAAAACATGGTATTTTCGACCCAGAATTTGTCTAATTTAGGATTTCTAAGCATTCAAAGATGTATTTTTATGCAAGAGTTAATATCTCAGTAAACTGACTCAGTTCTGACTTCACAGATGTGAACGAGTGCAACAGGAATCCGTGTCAGAACGGCGGCCGCTGCGTCGACCTGCTCAACGACTTCTACTGCAACTGCGTGGACAACTGGAAAGGAAAGACCTGCAACTCACGTAGGTTTTTAAAAGACTGTGAACACATGTCTGTATTATGTGGACGTCCTGACGTGTCCTGAATGTGTCCTGAATGCGTCCTCGTGTCCAAATTAGCGATTTTACGCTACTGTATTTGCAGCTAACACTTATGTGTTCATGTCACGGCAGCGTGAGTAGAGTTTGAACTTAGACACATCTGTACAGTCAGATTTGTTCTATTCTGTCAAGCAAGATTGTTTTTTTTAAGTTTTTTTAAACAAGCGAGTGAATCCAGAGCCAGGTGTAATCATTTTAATGGCAGGTGCTTCAAGCTGTCCTCGTATGATGGGATTACTGAGGGCAGGTGTTAGAACCAGGTGTTAGAACCAGGTGTTAGAACCAGGTCTGAGACAATTAAACGTACAGCCGTCGGCTTTTGTTCGTTCACTTTTATTCATCATGAAAACGTGTAGAAACATCGGCCTCTGACTTAATCTCTTAATTTCTTTGGATGAGAATCAACAATTTCACACTTAATTGACTCAAAATTAGTTCTGTCAAAGTCTGATCTTCTGCTCTGGATTTTCATATTAAAAGCCCTGGATGCATGACAGCGCAGTGGTGAAGTTTCTCCAGGTATTTTGGTTTTTACACGTCCAGGTTTGAAGCCTCTTCTTCCTCCTCAGAGCCACGTTTCACGCCGTCGTAGCGAGAACAGTGGCGTCTTTATACGAGCGCGGTGTGTGTGTGTGTGTGTGTGTCTTTATTTTGTGTCGAACAAGAGACGGCGAGAGCAGAGGCTTTGAGAATGAAATGAGTCGCAACACGGTGTTGTTTAGTTTGGCACCAGAGGAGGAAATTAGCGTCCAGCTGATGCTGTGATGTCTTCATCATCATCAGTGGCTTCTTTGTCTTGGTTTCTCTTCGACATGTCGGGTCTTTTCTCTCTCGTTTGTTAACATCAAATCTTTCTCTCTTTCATATTTGTTTTGCGTTTCGCTGCACGCGGGTGCAGGCGAGAGCCAGTGCGACTCCACCACCTGCAGCAACGGCGGCACGTGTTACGACCACGGCGACTCCTTCCTGTGCAGCTGCCCCTCGGGCTGGGGGGGCAGCACCTGCAACACGGGTAATAAAAACAAAGATAAAGATAAAACCGCCCTGTTACGACATGTTGTCGCCGAACGGATGATTAAAAATAGCGATATTTGTTGCTGTGTGTGTTTTCCCGCAGCCATGAACAGCTCGTGCGACTCCGGTCCGTGTCAGAACGGCGGGACGTGCGTCGGCGGCGGCGGCGACGCCTTCACGTGCATCTGCAGAGACGGATGGGAGGGAAACACCTGTGCACAGAGTACGAATCATGTCTCATTATTGTGTCGTACATGTTTATTTTTACACTCTTAACAGGCTTTCAAGGTGCTTACATTTCAAAATAAGAGCTCTCTGTGCGTGCATGCATTTGCTGTCAGAGTCGCCAACCCTCAAAACTTCAAAAAGATTTTAAAAAATCAGAGCATGTTTGGAGAAAACTGTGGAAACTTTACAGTCCGTTTGAATGAAGTCTGCACTTTCGCAGATGACACTGTCATTTATATGCGAGTCGTCCAGTAATTGTTTAAAGAAAACAACTATGTTTTGGGTTGAAATCAAGTATTTAAAGTAGAAATCAAGTTGATGTCTAACATTTTCACTTGACCTCATGAGCAGAAATTACTTATTTTAGACTAATTCTGGTTCCAAAAAGCCATTTTCTTTTGTCTAATTAAGGATTTCTAAGCATTCAGAGTTAATATCTCAGTATCTCAGATGGGAGGGAGTATGAACCTGTGTCTTTATTGTGTCATACATGTTTATTTTTACACTCTTTACAGGCTTTCAATGTGCTTACATTTCAAAATAAGAGCTCAGCTGCTGCCTTACAAACTCAAATGAGCAATTTCTAGTTAAATGTCCTAATTTAATACTGTTTTTAAACACAGATTCTAGTTGCCTTAATGTCATTGAATCATCTTAAACAGCTACAAATCCAGATAAATTCCCTCCGTTAATCTGTGGATTATTCATCAAAACTTTATTTATTTAACGTCAAAATCCGGGATAAATGAGTTAAATAAGTCGTGTTGACTTCAGAATGAGTCAAAACGATGACCCTCATCATGTCAGTGTTATATTTTACAGTGTGAGAATTAAAATAAAGTGAAGTTTCAGTGTAAATAAATCAGATTTGTTGTCACTAATCAATCTAATTTCTCTCTCTCTCTTGCAGATGTCGACGACTGTAATCCACATCCCTGGTAAGATTAAGATTAAGATTAAACTTCTCTTCGTATTTGTCCTCCAAACTTTGTAGAAATGCATTTTTCTTCGGGCAGGAATGGTTATTTTTAAATATATTTTAGTCGACAAAACTTTTTAATCACTTTCTTTCTCATGATTCTAATCTAAAAAAGAGAGTTCCACTGTTACGTAAATTCCGCCTCCGTCTCTCTTTGCTCCTCCACGATCGTTATTTTTAGGAAACGCAAAGAAATCAGGAAATATTCACATTTGAGAAGCTGGAAAATGACAAAACTCATCCTAAAATAGTTGATTATTGATTGTTGATGTGGAGGAAAACGTAGGAAAGGAAGGAGGAGGTTTTTTGTGGATCAGAGAAGAGAATCTGGACAAAGACCTCCACCTTCCTCATCCTCCTCATCCTCCTCACAATGACTGACAGGTGGATTAGTGGTGTGTGTGTGTGTGTGTGGTGGGGGGCGGGGCTCAGTATGTGGTCAGCAGCAGATTTACATATGAAGTGTGGACATTGATCCAGGATCAGCTTCAGGCTGATGTCTCTCCACAGGACACAGAGTTTGTGTCTCTCTGTGGAGACGCAGACGCAACTAATGAGCTTTTTCATTAGCAATTAAACTCAACCTTAACTTAAACTAAAGGACGGTAACAATGATTAATCCATTACTTAATTATTTGCAGCCTTAAACTGTCTTATTTCCAAAAATGTGCTGATAAAGACATATTACACTAATACTGTAGTAATATCCAGATAGTGAGCATTTATTTTTAAAGATATAATAGTTTTTGTGTTAGAAATACACGTAAAGTTGTATTATTAAATATTTATTAAAACTTTAGTGTTAATTATTTTGGTTCCTGTTGCATGTTCTATGTTTGTGGAGGTTTCCCCCCCCCCAAATAAATCAGAGAATCATGAAGTTATTTAGCAGAATTTGTAACTGTAGAGTTAAAAAAAACCTATTTTAAAGTTAAATTAAAACAAAATAAGGACAATTTAAATCAAAATAAAGACTTAAATGAATATATTTTAAGTTCTTTGCAGAGAAATTCAAACTAAAGTGTATTTTTGTTATGTCATCAAGCAAAGATTTCCATCAAAGGAAACTGAGGACTGTTTATTTTCAAAATAAAAGACTCTAAATCAGAAACGGATTGAAATTTGAACAGGAAATAATAATTGAATCCGTCAAAATGAGCAAATCTGGCAAATAAATGTGTTTAAATGTGAGTGAAAACACCTGCAAACTCACAAAAAAGATTTATTCCTCAACAAAAATGAAGCAACAATAAATAAATAATTCATATAAATGTGTAAATTAACGTCTTTTCTCTCTCTCTCCGTTTCCTCCGCAGCTACAACGGCGGCGTCTGCGTTGACGGCGTGAACTGGTTCCGTTGTGAATGCGCTCCTGGATTCGCCGGACCGGACTGTCGCATCAGTGAGTGTGTCCTGGGAACCAGGGTGGGGGGTCAGCTGTGTCGGAGAGGGGGGGGCGGGGTCAGAGGTCAAAGGCCGCGGCAGAGGGAGGCGTGAGGCGATTGTTTGTGGGCGACAGATTAGGAAGCCTTTTAGGAACCCGGACTTAACCTTTGACCTCTGCGATGAGCCGAGGTCAGAGCAGAGGCCTCGTCTGACGGCTCGGTGTTCGCTCTCCCGCGGCGTCGCACAGAAAAGACTTTTCACCGACATAGAGTCAGAAATCTAAAGGAATTCCATCAGTAAACTCTGCAGAGAGATGACGTCAAACAGCTACTGAATCTGCAATATTTGACCACTTTATCGCCTCAAAACTGACGTCTGTAAACCACTCTCCCACACCAAAGCCCATAGAGAAAACCAGTGATTTTAACTCACAGGGACACAGGAGCTGCTGGTCCTCTGCTGCCTCGTGTGGTCACTCTGTGTCACTGAAGTAAACCCAAACTAAGTTTTTCAAACACTGCAGATGCAATAAAACACATCTGAATTAGTGATGGAGGCAGCAGTGGATCAACTGTGCTGTGTGCTGTGATGTAAAATCACTGATTTTCGCTTTGGTGTGGGAGAGTGAGTGAGTTTACAAACGTCATTTTCCCACTGAGATAAAGCTCTGAATCTGTTTTTAAAACATCATACACATAAAAGACACCCTTGAAAACAACCCTCATGAGTGTGTGTGTGTGTGTGTTTTGTCTCTCAGACATCGACGAGTGTCAGTCGTCTCCTTGTGCTGAAGGTTCGACCTGCGAGGATGAAATCAACGGCTACCGATGCGTTTGTCCACCAGGGCACGCCGGAGCTCGCTGTCAAGAGTGTAAGTTAAAGTTTTACACTTGGTCTAAATATTCACTTTTGAAATTGTCACTTTTTGGGCCCACGAGCCTCCACTTGTTGGTCAGACTCTGGTTTGATCTGGTCTTGTCTCTCTCTCGTTGTCTTTAGTCATCGGTCTGGGGAAGTCATGTCGTCACGCTGGACTGCAGTTTCCTCACGGAAGTCGTTGGGAGGAGGAATGTAACACGTGTCAGTGCGTTAACGGACACGTCCACTGCTCCAAGGTCAGAAAACACACACACACACAGAGAAAACGCTCACACAGTGAGAAAATGCTAACACACAGTGAGAAAACGCTCACACAGTGAGAAAACGCTTGCAGAAAATGCTCACAGAGAAAATGCTCACACAGAAAAAAACGCTCACAGAGAAAACGCTCACACAGAAAAAAACGCTCACACAGTGAGAAAACGCTCACACATATAGAGAAAACGCTCACACAGAAAAAAACGCTCACACAGTGAGAAAACGCTCACACAGAAAGAGAAAACGCTCACACAGAAAGAGAAAACGCTCAGAGAAAATGCTCACACATAAAGAGAAAACGCTCACACAGTGAGAAAACGCTCACAGAGAAAACGCTCACACAGTGAGAAAACGCTCAGAGAATATGCTCACACATAAAGAGAAAACGCTCACAGAGAAAACGCTCACACATAAAGAGAAAACGTTCATACATATAGAGAAAACGCTCACACAGTGATAAAACGCTGACACAGAAAACGCTCACACAGTGAGAAAACACTCACACAGAAAAAAACACTCACACAGAGTGAATGCTCACACGGAAAACACTCACACATAATGAGAAAACGCTCACGCGGAGAGAAAACGCTCATACAGAAATCACTCCCACAGTGAGAAAACACTCGCACGCAGAAAACGCTCGAACACAAAGATAAAACGCTCACACAGAGAGAGAGAAAACACTTGCACACAGAAAACGGTCCTACACAGAAAACGCTCACACAGAGAAAACGCTCGCACACAGAGAAAACGCTCGCACACAGAAAACGCTCACACACAGAGAAAACGCTCACACACACAGAAAACGCTCATACATAAAGAGAAAAAACGCTTACAAAGAGAGAAAACACTCACACACAAAGAGAAAACGCTCACACACAAAGAGAAAACGCTCACACAGAGAAAACACTCACACAGAGAAAACACTCACACAGAGAAAACGCTCACAAAGAGAGGAAACGCTCGCACACAGAAAACGCTCACACACAAAGAGAAAACGCTCACACAGAGAGAAAACACACGCAGAAAACACTCACACTCAGAAAATGCTCACAATCAAAGAGAAAACGCTCACACAGAAAACGCTCACGTTGAATCTGTGTTACTTCCAGGTGAGGTGCGGTCGTCGGCCATGTCTCCTCCCTAAGGCTCCTCCCCTTCCTGTTCCCGTGGACGCTAACCCTCCTCCGTGTCCCGGCGGTCACGAGTGCGTGGAGCATCAGTTCCTCACCTGCTTCTCGCCGCCGTGTCACCAGTGGGGCGTGTGTTCCACGCCTGACCCGCCCACGCCGCTGCACACGCAGTGCGAGCCCAACAGTGGTTACCTTGACAACAGCTGCGCACGCATCACCCTCATCTTCAAGAAGGACAAAGTACCACAGGTAAAAATACAAAAATACAGTATTTGTCAAAAACTCGACGTTCTAAACATAAACAAATGTTCTACGTCTTTTTTTTACGATAAAAACAGTCTCAGTGTGAAGTGAAGTTAATCTCACACATGTTTTTCTTCTATTTCTGGAGCTTTTATTTGCAGCGAAATCATAAATGAATGAAAGTGGTCTGTGGTTTTTACACAGAGCTCAGTTTTTCACACTTTTTATTGTTTTTCTGGCCATAAAAAGAAAAAAGAAAGATCTGGAAATTTAAACAGAGGGAGAGAAAACAGCTAAAGTGGCTCCAGCAGTAAATAACGATGTGTGGCTTTAAATGTGATGTTTTCATGAGGGAATTGTTCAAATATGAAGATTTGAGGCTTTTTTTATGATTATTATTAGTTTGAGGCGAGAGAGAGAGAGAGAGAGAGAGAGAGAGAGACGTTGTCAAAATAAAACACGTAAAAGTTTTTTCACTTTAAACGTTTGATAATGTCAGGATTTATCGGACGTTTACGTCGAGACAGAGCGATCGCAGATGTGTCACATTTTGCTGAGTCATTGTTTCCTTTTCAGTCACTCTCCTCTTCTTCTTCTTCCATCCTCCTTTTTTCATCCTCCTCTTCTTCTTCACCTCTAACTCCTCCTCATACTTGTCCTCTTCTCCTCTGTCTTCTTCTTCTTCTCCTTCCATACTTTCTTGTCCTTCTCCTCCTCTTCCTCCCTCTCCTCCTCCTCCTCCTCTTCTTCTTCACACGTTTAATGACTCAGTCGTTTTTTTCTTTTACAGTTTTTCACGATAGAAAAACAAACAAAAACAGAGGTAAAGAGCAGATGTACGTGCGGCTGCTCCTATTGGCTGTTTCAGGAAGGGGGCGGAGTCTGTATATGTGGGGGCGGAGTCTGTAGATGTGGACACGAGAGTCAAATATGTGCACTTTCTATAATCTGAATAAAGTTCTGAAATCTGATCTGATCTGCTGATCCTCACTCACCTGTCTCTCTCTCCGTCTGCCTGTCTGCCTGTCTGTCTGTCTGTCTGTCTGTCTGTCTGTGTGTGTCTCTGTCTGTCTGCCTGCCTGTCTCACTGCCTGTCTCACTGTCTGTCCTCCTCAGGGCACCACGGTGGAGAACATCTGCTCAGAGCTCAGGTTTCTCCCTGTGACTCAGACTCTGGCTGAAGAGCGAGCGCTGCTCATCCTCTGTGATCTGTCCTACACCAACAGTGATGCTGTGGAGGTCGCCATGGTGATTACACACACACACACACACACTGTAAAGATCTCGTCTCACATCTTCCTTCTTCTACTCTATTCTTCTGTATTGTACTTGTCTACGGTGGCCTTCACTGATCAATAACGATGTTGTTTTCTTCTAAAAACATGGCGGCACAAGATGGCCGCCTCCGTAAAGCAAGACCCTTTTTCCTGAAGCACATATAAAAGTCTCAATCTGAGGCTACAAAGTTTTATTTTAACGGATCATGTTGTTGGCGTTTGTGTTGTTCACGTTCATGTTGTTAGTATTTGTGATGTTAGCGTTTGTGATGTTAGTGCTCATGTTGTTAGTGTTTGCGCTCATGTTGTCAGCGTTTGTGATATTAGCATAAGTGTTGTTAGTGTAAGTATTGTTTGCACTCATGTTGTTAGCGTTTTTGATGTTGGCGCTCATGTTGTTAGCGTTTGTGATGTCAGAGCTCATGTTGTTAGCGTTCGTGATGTTAGTGCTCATGTTGTTAGCGTTCGTGATGTTGGCGCTCATGTTGTTAGCGCTCATGTTGTTTGCGTTCATGTTGTTAGTGTTTATTTTGTTAGCGCTCTTGTTATTCACTCTCATGTTGTTCACGTTTGTGATGTTAGCGCTCATGTTGTTAGCATTCGTGTTGTTAGCCCTCTTATTTTTAGCATTCACGTTGTTAACGTTGTTCCATGCATCTTTTCCTTCCGTCTTTTCCTTCCATCTCTTTCCTTACGTCCCTTCCTAGCGTCTCTTTCCTAGCATCTCTTCCGTCTTCTCTGGGCCACCCAGACTCAGGGAGAATCAGGCTTTCTAAGCTGTTAATGGAGGGGATTAGTTCTGGTGTCTGTGATGTTTTGAGCAGCAGAAACAGGAAGAGGAGCGGCCCACAGTCCCACAATCCCCACAACAACAAAGCCTTTCATCGTAAAAAACACTTCACTCCCACTTGGTGACGACTCTCGCTGCAGAGAAACGTCCGAGTGAAATCTTTAGGATCCAAGAAAGTCGTCAGTTCATCGTCAACGACAGAAGTGATCAACGACACGTTCTTCTACGACGTGTTTGTGTCGAGCTTGTTTGAAAACAGAGAAAAGGTCATTATAGGTTCTGGTCCAGGTTCTGGTTCTGGTCCAGTGGTTGTTTTCAGACCAATCATAAACCAGCGTTTCAGATGTTTCTGATCGTCATGACGATCAGACCATGTGACGTCACTGTTTCCTGTGCCCGGGGGGTGGGCGGAGTCAGAGTTGTGAGGAGTGTTATTCCCGTGTTGATCAGGACTGCACAGCTGGACTCTTCTCTATTGTTTCTTCTAATTGATCTGAACAGAACCAACAGATAATCCCTGCTCCTCCTCTTCCTCCTCCTCATCCTCCTCCTCCTCTTCCTCCGCCTCCTCCTCAGAGCCTTATTAGGTCATTAACTCCACCTTCTGTTGTCTCTGGAGGAGGTGGAGGTGAAGGAGGGAGAGTTCTCTCTCTCCACTTTCTGCCAGATGTTACTGTGAAAATCTCCTTTATTCACATGTCAACGTCTGCTTTACTTCTCTTCCTCCTCTTCATCTTCATCTTCATCTTCACTCGATCCTGTCATGACCTCATATCCAAACGAACGTGACCGAGTTCTGTTTCGTTACGTTTGTGATGATGTTTGTCATTAAAGTTTGTCGCCAATGTTTGCGTAGCATTTGTCGTTAACATTTGTTGCTAGCGTTTTCATTAACATTTGTCGTCAACGCTTGTCATTAACTTTTGTCGCTAACATTTGCGTTAACATTTGTCATTAACATTTGCCGATAACGTTTGTCGCTAGCGTTTTCATTAACATTTGTTGTTAACGTTTGTCGCTAACGTTTTCATTAACATTTGTCGTTAACGTTTGTCATTAACTTTTGTCGCTAACGTTTGCGTTAACATTTGTCATTAACATTTGCCGCTAACATTTGTCGTTAACGGTTGTTGTCACGTTTGTAGCTAATGTTTGCATTAATGTTTGTCATTAACGTTTGTTGCTAACGTTTGCGTTAACATTTGTCGTTAAAGTTTGCCCGTTAAAGTTTGTCGTTAAACTTTGCCGTTAATGTTTGTGTCCTCGTTAAAGTTTGTGTCTTCATCAACGTTACGTAACAGTTTGGAAAAGAAAAATAGCGTTTAAAAACTTTAAATTATTTCATAAACTACAAAGCAGCAGTTGTTTCTCAACACCTCTCTCATCTCCTTGTCTCCTTGTCTCCTTGTCTCCTTGTCTCCTTGTCCTCAGTCCTTCGAGCAGGACGGGAAGTCGAAGGACGGCGACCGCGGTCAGATCCACAACGCCGCCAGCGCCATCGTCACGGCTCTGTCCAAACGCCACAACAGCACGGTCATGTTGGCGGTGGTGGAGGTCAAAGTGGAGACGGTGGTCCAAGATCCCCCTACTGGTCAGTTCTGTCCCTACATCTACTTCAGAGGCAGAAAACCTGTTTGATTTATTTCAAATAAACACTTCAAAAATGAAAGCTAATGCTAAATGATGCTAAGTTTTGACGCACTGGGCCGTACTAAGCAGTGTCACGGTCACTGACTCCGCCCCCTTCCTCCAGGTTACCTGGTGCCGGTCCTGTGCGTGGTCTTCAGCGTCCTGTGGATCTTCTGCATCGTGGTCTGCGTCTGGTGGACACGCAAGAGGAAGAAAGAGCGTGAGAGGGCGTCGCGCGCTCAGGACAGGACCGTCAACAACCAGCTGGAGGCGCCGCGTGGCCACGCCCTCAAGGACAACCGGGACAAAGACATTCAGTACGAATGCAAGAAGCTGATGAGCTCGTCCGAGAGGACGCGCGACGGCGCCGAGGGCGAGGAGGAGGAGGACGACGAGGAGGCGGAGCTAGAGCTGGTGCTGGAGCTGGAGCTGGACGACGACGACGACCAGGGGAGGGCGCCGGGCTCCGGGGACGGGAAGTGTCCGCCGTCCCAGAAGTGCTCCGTGTCGGGGGCGTTTCAGGACAGAGGCATGATGGGAAAGAGAGGCGTGGTCTGCACCACGCGCAGCGCTCCGGTGAAGGCGCCGCACCGGACAGTGTACAGTCCCAAAGACAACCGGTGTAAAAACCTCAACGCCGCCAAACTCAGCGATGACATTAAAGACCACTATGTGTGAGGCGCTGACCGCTGACCTTTGACCTTTGACCTTTCTTAAAAACAACAAACGTGAAGATTACAGAGGCTTTAATTTTTCTATTTTTTGGTTTGTTCTCGCCTGATTTAACCGTCGTCTGCAGCACGGACGACAACGACGACAAAGATACGGAACGCTAACGGATTTAATTATTGAACTTCACCACGACTGACGCTGGTTTTTTTTGATCCACTGGTTTCCAAACTTTGGCTCTGGACCCTCACACGAGTCGCAGGAGATGTTTATCGGGAACTTTTGATTCGGTTTCCAAATATTTAGTCGCAAAATTTGGGACAAATTTGCTTTTGTCCGGTCCTTGGTTTTTTTGTGATCCAGTGGTTCCCAAACTCTGGGTCGGGACCCTCAGATGGTTCACAGGATCATTTTTTTCGGTCCCCAAACAAATTTGCCGAATTTTCCCAAACTTTTTATTCAAATTTTATCTGTTTGTTTTAAAAAACGAGCATAAAATGACTAATTTGGGTCCGTTTTTTTTGTTTATATTTTCCCTGAACAACATTGGCTCATGTTGATGTTGATGCCGGTCGTCGTCGTCGTCCGTCTGCGAGACTTTTTCTACTTCCTCTTCATATCCTTATCCTCTTTTTTTTATATTCAAAACAAAGAAAAACTACTTTAAAAAAAACAACAACAAAGTTTTATATACAAATCAAAGTGGTTTAAAAGTTGGCACTGTATGAACCCAGGCATTGGAAGGTGTTTGTTTGTTTACATCCATATACATCTTTTCCATTTTCTGTTAAAGATCCTGACCCTTTCAAAATAATTGTCACTGCTTCCTGTTGGGTAGAAAAGTGCCTTCAGTCCTGAACGTTAAAGTGAATCTAAAGGGAAAAACGCAGCATTTTTTGTACAAATGTAAATATAAACAAATGTCTGTGTATATTTGAGTTTAGTTAAGTTAAAAGTCATGTTTGTATCATAGTTATTCTAAAAAAAAAACATTGTTTTGTGCTAATTTTTAATGATGTCATTCCGTTGATTTAATGAGCGTCTGTTGACGCGATGACTTTGGTTTTATGGCGACGTTTGTCCGCACTCAAAAACACGTCTGTCTTCATGTGTCGTGATTGTTCGTTGACACAGGCCACGCCCACGCGTCTACGTTTTTATTTTAACGTAAGTTTCAGAAAGTACGACTAACAATCGCGATTAATTAAATGTGTGGTTTATGTTGTTGTTGTTTATTTAACCAACGACAAAGTTGAAAAACGACACTTTTTGTTTTTTTTTTACGAAAACCGGTCCAGACGAAAACAATCGATCCCAGAGTCGTCAAAATCAAACGGAGACGGTTTTCGTCTTTAAACGTCTGTGTTTTCAGATGCTGGACGACGAGTGTGAACGTCTTTAAAAGGAAAATGTCGTTGTGTGTCTGTGTGTGTGTTTGTGTGTGTATGTGCAAAAATTTCCCTCCAAAAACTTTTGACTCAGTAAAATTCCTAAAAATATAACATTTTAAAATTTCAAAAATGCCGTTCATTTCAACAAGGTGATTTTTTTGCGGCCCCCAAACAAACAAATTTACGTGAACATGACGACAAATGTTAGCAACAAGCATTAATGACAAAAGTTAAAGACAAGTGTTAACGACAAATGCTGACCTAAACGTTAGCGACAAACGTTAATGACAAATGTTAAAGACAAACGTTAATGACAAATGTTAACGCAAATGTTAACACAAACGTTATGACAAACGTTAATGACAAATGTTAACGCAAATGTTAATAACAAACGTTAATGACAAACGTTAACAACAAATGTTAACGCAAACGTTAGCAACAAAATGTTAACAACAAACGTTAGCGACAAAAGGTTAATAACAAACGTTAGAGACGAAACGTTAACGACAAACGTTAGCAACAAAACGTTAATGACAAACGTTATCGACGAAACGTTAATGACAAACGTTAGGGACGAAACGTTAACGACAAACGTTAGCAACGAAACGTTAATGACAAACGTAAGCGACGAAACGTTAATGACAAACGTTAGCGACAAACGTTATTTGCAGAATTTTCCCCAACCTTTACGTTAAGATTTACGTGAATATGTTATAAATAACATTATATTACATCAAAATAAAGTTTTCTTGGAAATTTTTTTATTGCGATTTGGGTCACAATAGTTTTACGTCTTTAAAAAGTGAGTTCGGGAAACAAAAGCAGAGGAGAATCAGAATCACTCATATTTTCTTTTTTTAAGTTTCCAGATCCATTTTTTTGTTTCTTCATATTGTTTTCATCATTTTCTCGAACAGTAACTCAGTCAAACCCTCGTAACAAACCGTTTAATATCACTCGACATTCCCTCTGTCACATAAATCCGCTGTAAAAGACTGAGTTCTTTATTAGATTTTATATTTTTATAGACTTGGTCACAGAAAAACAACAGGATCTAAAAACGCTGCAGTTTGTCGAACATTTTTTCGGTTGTACTTACTGACAATTTTTTTACAGATTATTAATCCCATTGTTCAAACCCAGTAAAGTGGTGATATTTTGAGTGAACATGGAGGCATTTTATCAAATCTGCTCACAGACAAAAGGTTTACAGTTAAAACCTGGTTTGGCCCAGTTTCTCCTGGTGTCACTGTTCTGGTCTAATGAAGGGAACATGCTTGTTGTTGTTGTTGTTGTTGAGTGAGTGTTTGTGTTTGTCGAGAGTTTCTGCACTAAACAAACTCACACAGGAAGAGAGAAAAACTCAAGTTAAAAAGTCAAATATAAACGTCAGTTTTGTTGGTTTTTGTTCAAAAATTCTGATGCAAATCACAGAAAGTTCATATTCTGTCAGTTTTGATTTTATTTTATTGTAGTTTTCCACGTTCGTCCCCACAGGAGGCGCTGAATGTGCAGAACGTTGTAATTATTTTGTACAAAACTTTGGTAAAAGTCTTGGTTTGTTAGTGGATTTTTTTTGTTTGTTTGTTTTGTTCTTAGAACAATTCTATTCTATTATTTATTAAAGTATTTTATACCAAAGTTCATTTGGTTTGGACTTTTTTTTGTTCTCCGTTTGTGACTAAACGTCCATTTATTCTCCATTTTCGTCACTACCTGACATACGCAATACTTCCTCTAGAGGGCACTGCCGAGCATCAACATAGTGACGTTTTTTAATTAAAAAAACACCTACATTTCGACAAAACCTCTTAAATATTGCTCAAATATTTTTGCACTCTCATGAGTTATCGTTATCGTTAAGTTTATCGCAAAATTTAAAAGTATTTCGTACAATAGATAATAGGTAATCGCGTAAAAGTTCTGTTTTAAAACTGTTCTAAAAGAACGCTAATTACTTTTGGCTATCTTACTCAAAGTCTCACGGGTTGAGATTTTACGAGAAAAACGAGATGTCGCGGGACCAGCATCGCGGCTCGTACACAAATCGCCCTTCAGTGGCGAAAAAGTCGCTTTTTTATTTTGCGAGAAAATTGTCATGGAAACCCCGTCGTCGGTTAGCGTATAAATATGGACCAGTAGCCTTCACTGAAGCCGGTCCCTATAGGAAGCTGGTGTTCGTTTACAGGCTGTATTATTATGGGATGCCTGACCCTGGAGCCATCGGTGACCCTTCCTCCGTTATTTCTCTCCAAGTAGGTCAGCGAGTGTGTGTGTGTGTGTGTGTCCTGCACATACGTGACCCGAGCTCCGATCCGTCTAAAATTCCAGACACGTTTTCCATTCTTCCCCCGAAACAACTGTCGGGTTAATGAACCACACGGACACACGGCGTTATGGACGTCCACCACAGCTGCTGCTGCTGCTGCTGATGCTAACGCTAATGCTAACGTTAATCATTCCCCACAGTGTCATTAACGCGGCAGCGCGAGCGACTCACTTCATTGCTCTGGCGCTAAATGAAGCGGGAGGCACAGAGGCCACTGATTGGCTACTTTAAAAACTGTATTTATAATAACAATAATAAACATGATAATAACAATAATACCTTTATTTGTATAGCACCTTTAAAAAGAACAGTTTACATTACATAACAATACATACACACATATAAAGAGTATAAATTAATCAAATATTAAATAGATTTACGGTGCTTACAAAGAAACATCTTTAATGTTTAAAGTTTTATTTTAAACTATTTTATTAGATGAAATAAATAAAGGTTGGATATAAACTAATGAATATTTATAGCAGCTTAACCTTTGTCGGTCATTACATGAATTCAGTCTTTAATCAAATACGATGGAGGAACTGAAGATTAAAGGTAATTTTTAGCTCTAAATTAAGCTGCTAACATAAGCATTTCCAGCTAACTAGGTTATAGCTACAGTCAGCTCAAATCTATAAATATTAATCATTCACAACATATATATTTTTTGACATGAAGTATAAGAACAAACACAGGTTTATTAACCAGGTCAATTAAACCCCCTTATTCTTCCTAATATTTTAATCAACAAATGTTCAGAACTAAATAACATGAAGGGATGGGCTAAAGCTAGCTGCTAGCTGCTAGCTGACAGCCCAAGTTAGAAGCTGACGTCAATATTCTACTCACCATAAATGTTGATCTTCTTACACTTTCATGATGACTTACTACATTTATGACGAGGTGTGTTTAACTTTTATTGTTGTAATTTTAATAAATAATACGTTTCTAAAGTGCAAAAATAACATTCTAACTGTCATTGGTTGTCTAACTGTCACTCCTCATCCTTTGGTCACATGGTGTCAGCTCAGCCAATGAGCAGCGAGCTCGAACAAAATGGCGGCCGGCCTGAGAAATGTTTGTTTGGTTGTTAGTTGTCAAGTTTAAACCCGATATATTTCTGTGTTTTAGTGAAATAACGACTCACCGACTCCTCTGTGATGATGAAGGTGAGTTCTGCGGCTTCTTTTTCTCACGTTTTCTTCTAAACTGTCACTAGTTAAAGCTCCAGTTTGATGCTAACTCCAGAGCAACATGTTAGCTCGTGTGCTAGCTCAATGCTGAAAGCTTCTTGTTGTTGTTACCAAATGAGCTTAAATATTCTGTGAAATACTGAACTTCATCCAGAACGTTTTAACCATCAGAACAAGTGAAAATGTGCAACTTAAACTACTATTTTTCTACTATTTTTCATCATTATTTAATCTGAATAACTAATGATGCAGTGATGGAGCCACACAGTGGTGTAGCTGTTAGCATTGTTGTCTTTGCCTTAGCTGCTACTCATACTGTTGTTAACTGTGATGTGTTTCACATTAAATCACACTGTTAATCTTCTGCTTTGATTCACTGGTTAGAAATATATTTATTATTTTGTCAACTTTAGTTCTAAGACGCTCAGAGATAATTAGCTGTCGGCTATTTTGTGTTTTCTGCTTCACTTTGATTGTAAAGTGGCATCAATCAAAACGTTAGCGTCAGATTATGATCATTTTTATTTGTATTTTTTAGGGTAAAAGTAGATTATGGGTCAAGAAATGATCAGATTTTGGTTTTCCAGAATTTCTACTTGATTGAAACGCAGTGACCTGGATTTATACGTACGTATGTTCATTTGTTTATATCCAAAATAATTATTGTAGGGAATAGCACATTCATATAAATGTTTCTGGGATTTTATAAATCTAGAAATTAGAAGATAAAATATAAAAATATTTAATAATATAATCTTGATTTATATTATATTCTATTATATATCGACACTGTGACTGTGTTTTCTCTACTTTTGTGTAAATAAACTAAAATAAAACTACTTGTGATTCCTCTATGAAGTTAAAAACTAAATATTTGAATAAAAACACTGTTAATCTGGTGTTTAATCTGTAGTTTAGCAACAGAGACAAACATTAAGTGTGTGAGCGTCTGTCCAGGTGAAGTGAAATGAGTCCACGGACGACGACGCTAACGCTAAGTTTGACGCTTCGTTTGCCTCCACGTTCGTCCTCACGGATCATTAAAAAGCACAGAGTCACAGCCTCAGTCGTCTCCACGGCGACGCTGTGATGCACTGAAGGCTTCGCTTGACGTTTAACTCAAAGTCTCGTGTTTTCTGCGTCCAGACGAACCCGATGATGATGACGACGACGACTCGCTGTGGCCAATCATCTGCTGACGAGATGCAACCGCCGCCATTCCAGCGTCAGCAGGCGCTCGGTGACCTCAGGTGAGCGACCACAGGAAACACTGCAGTAAATCACATGAAATGTTATTTATTCACATGATGATCATTTTTACACCTCATAAATTCTTTTTAATGCATGAGATGTTTTAATCCACCATCACTTTAAAACATCAGGATAGTAAATTAACCCATAATGCTCTGGGGTGACACGTTTTAAATGCAACTGTAAATCTTCGTATGTCATATTTCAAGTATTCCTTGTCGTTGCCGTCATGAAAAAGTGTTTTATGTTCGTGTTTCTGTCAATCAAACGACTCATTGATTTCTCAGCTCATCGTCGTAGCCGCAGAAGGTTAACGAAATAAAGTCTTTATCTTCATATTATAGTTTAATATATTTATATATGTATATATATCTATAAACACAGTAATTCGTTGCTATTTTAGGTTCTCAAATGTCATTTTTTGGGGCCTTTGATCACGTTATGAAGGTTCGGGTTCCATCTTTTGTTTGTCCTTCTCTAAGCAACTTCCTGTCCACAGTTTTTGATTTATTTTGGTAAGAATTTGCCCACTGATGATGTCACAGAATCCCCCATCTCTTATAAAACAAACCAATAATATCTTTGTAAAAACTCATTGGATTTTAACGGAACTTGCTACGTGTTTGTAGAATCAGATACTCTACCACTTTACTAAATTTAATCTCAATCTGATTCAGATTATGGATTTGGTGTCAATTTAAGTGACTAAAAGCGATTCTCTCGACTGAGGTTGTGTCCTTATATTCCCTGCAAATACTGAACAAAAATAATGCATGAATTACTCTCTCTTTATTGATTTAGTGTTTTAAATTAAAGATCAGTTTGGTGAAATTAATCCAAAGTGAATCTCTGCTGATTTCCTGAATCAATTTGTACCAATAAATCTCTAATTTGGAGATTTTCATAACACTTTTTAAGACATTTTTATCAAATGCTGCATTGTTGTATATAATTGTTGTATATTACGGCGCCACCTGCTGTTTAATACTTGACGTACATAGACGAGGCCGACGCAGGACAAACGCGCACTCATATTTATTCGCGGTGTTGTGGACACCGTCCACCATCTTTCTGTCTCTCTACGAACGTTGACGTGAGATTCCGTGCAGAACAACGAGCGAGTAAAGTCAGAGCAAAGAGGGAGAAAATGACGACGTGACGTCTGGGAAATGGAAATTCCAACGTCTCTCTGTCACAAAGACGAGTTCTTACAAGCTGTCCTCTCATCTGAGGCTGTGTCGGCACATACAAGTCCTTGAATTTGAGGGAATTGGTCCTGGAAAGTCCTTGAATTTGAATAAAGCGCAGGAAGACGCTTATCGTAATTCTTGTCCAATCTCGTTATAGCGCAGAGATTAATTTGAATGTTATTTTAACCCAAAATAGCAGCCAACGTTAATCATTTAAACGTTTTTTTAAAGTCGTTTACAAATTAAAATCTCACATTCGCAGCTTCTGGTAAATGTGTTTATTGTGATGGGTGATTTATCAGCAGCACACCTGATATCTGACGTGAAGCTCAGATTACACGCCATAATAACCATTATGATGATGATAAGTGAAAGGAGGAAGTGAGGCTGAGTCATTCCGCCTCGAGCAGCAGATACAAGAATTTAATCTTTTCAGGAATGAGTTTGAGTTTGAAGATGATTTGCGAGCGACAGGAATTAAAGGGTTTGGGATTAACCTGAGATCAGAATCAGTCTTTAAGTCCTGTATCAGATGAACGCTGATGTGTTAGCGAGGATGCGTTCGTGGTCTGACAGCAGCGTGGGAGGAGTCGAGGAGGGGAAGCTGGTGCCTGGATGAGGAGGCAGGAGGAGGGAGGAGGAGGGAGGAGGAGGGAGGCAGGAATGCTCTGCGGAGCTCCTGACAGACAGCAGGAGAGCCCGGATTCCTCCTCGGAGCGACCACGCCTCGGCCTCTCTGCTGGCGGCCGGCCCTCCGACTCCTCCCAGGGTTAGGGCCGAGTCCACATGTTCAAACGGAGATGAAAGGCCTCCAGTAGGAAGACGCCGTCGCTGCCAACTGAGCCCTGCTTTAGCGAGCGCTGCTTCACTCCCAGATGTTCACAGCTCCTCGCTGCTCCTCGCTGCTCCTCGCAGCTCCTCACCTCTCCCTGGAGACGAGGAGGCTCCGCCGCTCCAGCCTTCACATCACAGTGTGGAGGAGGTCGACTCAAAACAATGAGCACTTTCACACAGAAGAGGGCGAGTGAGTGGACGCTGTGAATGGGTGATTTAGGAGGAGCAGGCGAGGGTTGGGCCCCGACACAAATACTTGTGTCCTGTGGGTTTTTTTATTCAGAGCAGAGGAAAAAAGGCCAACGCATTCTTTAAGGCCACACCTGCTTCACCATTTGCTGCTAATTTAATCAATACAGTGTGTTTTTATGGTCTCAGGTCACTGGTGATTTGATCTGAGACGACGACTGAAGCTCAGCGTCCTCTGAAATGTGATTTAAAATCTTCAATACAATTTTATTTATGGAGAACATCAGCTTTACAGTCTGTACAGCAAGGGACATCCTGTGTCCTTAGACCCTCTGTCCAGCAAGGGACATCCTCTGTCCTTAGACCCTGTACAGCGAGGGACATCCTCTGTCCTTAGACCCTGTACAGCGAGGGACATCCTCTGTCCTTAGACCCTGTACAGCGAGAGACATCCTCTGTCCTTAGACTCTGTCCAACAAGAGACATCATCTGTCCTTAGACTCTGTACAGCGAGGGACATCCTCTGTCCTTAGACTCTGTCCAACAAGAGACATCATCTGTCCTTAGACTCTGTCCAGCAAGGGACATCCTCTGTCCTTAGACCCTCTGTCCAGCAAGGGACATCCACTGTCCTTAGACTCTTTGTACAGCAAGGGACATCCACTGTCCTTAGACTCTTTGTACAGCAAGGGACATCCTCTGTCCTTAGACCCTCTGTCCAGCAAGGGACATCCACTGTCCTCAGACTCTCTGTACAGCAAGGGACATCCTCTGTCCTTAGACTCTCTGTCCTTGGACTCTCTCTACAGCAATCGACATCCTCTGTCCTTAGATTCTCTGTACAGCAAAGGACATCCTCTGTCCTTAGACCCTCTGTCCACCAAGGGACATCCTCTGTCCTCAGACCCTCTGTCCACCAAGGGACATCCTCTGTCCACCAAGGGACATCCTCTGTCCTTAGACTCTCTGTCCTTGGACTCTCTCTACAGCAATCGACATCCTGTCCTTAGACCCTCTGTCCACCAAGGGACATCCTCTGTCCTTAGACCCTCTGTCCACCAAGGGACAGCCTCTGTTCTTAGACCCTCTGTCCACCAAGGGACATCTTCTGTCCTTAGACTCTCTGTCCAGCAAGGGACATCCTCTGTCCTCAAACCCTCTGTCCTTAGACCCTCTGTACAGCAAGAACACATTGGTTTTTTTCTGAACCAGGTCATAGGGGGCGCTGCACCTTCTTACTTTTCTCCTGCTCCCTCTGCGACCGTTGGACTCTATTCATTACACTGTTTTACGTTACGTGGAGTTTTACTTAAAACAGCAGTTTTCCCTTAAACATGTGAACCTTGATGCTCGTGAACAAAGCTACGCTCTTGTTTTTATGGTAAGAAAAACGAGAATTCCTCCCTTAAAGAACCTTAAAACGCCCTCTGTTCACCTCCTCTGCACCATCCCATCATCCCTGCAGACGGCACGGAAGCTAACATCACCTGAGCTCTTGGTCCAAGAATGTGATTAATTAAGCCTTGTGCGATGTGGCCTTGAGTCAGGCAAACGCTGGATTAGACGGATTTCATCGGCCTTTTTGAAAGCGTGAAGAGTCTGAAGGGCCACGCCCTCGCTCTTTAGTCTTATACGTGCACCACCCAAGGCTACGCATTTTATAGACAAGCCTCGACTCAGAGAGGAACGCCGCGCTGCACTTATTCATCACAACAAACGCACTGGATCTGTTTCATGTTAGCGTCCGTTAGCTGCACACACACACACACACACACAGAGGGTGAATGAGTGAGTGAATGAGTGAAAGCTGAGGAGATGCTCTCACAGGAAGGACTCATTGTGTTACCGTGCGACACATTATCTTCCGTGTTGTGGTGCGTTGATGCTGCTGCTGCTGCTGAACGCCCGGGTGTTCGTTTGGACGATGACGTTGGTTTTCATAGCTGCAGCAGAATCTTCCCCCCGAGGGCGGAACAGGAAATAGTTTTCAGCGAAAAGCTCTCGACGCTCGCACGATACAAAGATCCACCTTCACAGCTCACAGCTCCATAAACATCTTTATTTGTGTCCGTTTATCAGATATACGTTAAAATATCAACGTTAAATGTCAAAAATGTACTCGAATGTTTCATAAATGCATTTCTGTCATTATTTGAGACGTTTTTCTGATATAAATATGAATAAAACATGCAAATAGTGGCAAAAATATTAGGCGTATCACACAAATTACAGCTTATATTTAGGATATATACAACTTTTTTGTAAAACAATTAATTTAATTGGCAATTTGCAGGATCCTTTTTCACATATTTGATTTAAAATCTATGTTTTTGTGATTTTGAAAAGACCGTATGCAGCCTGTAGTGTTTAGATAACAACTTTTGGAACTGTTTTTGGTCAATTTAACATGGAATAAAATGGGAATATTTGCATAAATATATACATGCAAAGAAATAATTATCATTACAGATAGAAATGAACTAAAAATGCATGCAACTACTGATCTTTTATAGACGTAGAAAGCTATAGAACATGCATTTGTTTTTGTTAATATGCTAAATTATTTAAAAATACATCTACACACATTTGCATTTATATAATAGAAATAACTTTACAGAGATATTTAGACGACAATATAACACAAGGATTTGTGTATTTGAACAAACACAACATTGCGTCAGATTATTGGTACAATCTGATTTTGTAATCTGTCACATTGTCGTCATTCAACACACACACGCGGTGGTGAAGTGGGTACGGTCTGGACCTGACGTCGAGCCCCGGGGCGCGTTTGTTTTTCGGTTTTGAGGAAGTGAGGCGGACGGAGCCACTGTGTCATCAGTTGGCCCGGACGTGACAACAATGAGGCTTCACGCGGGATTAAATCCCATAATCGTGTCTCATTATGTGTGAACGCGTCAACTCTTGGACTCGCTGAACTGTGGACTGTCCACGCTGTGACTCCGCCTTTTTCTCTATGTCAGCATCAGCTCATCCCTAATAGTCAATATTGGCTAACAAGTGTTCCAAAAAATAGACTAATTAAATTAAAACGTCTGATCTTTGATCGTCGGCACGCTCTGATCTCATGGAGAACACGGTGTACCAGGTGATTTTGTCAGATCGGTTTCACTAAGACTTTATAATCGTCGCTAATGCTCGTCTCTTTGTCTCCGTCGTGGCGTCCAAACTGTCTCTCTCCACTTTGTCCTGACGCTCTCGTCTGCTTTCATCAGCGTCCAAAATCAAAGGTGCCAGGTCTGCAGCAGTCAGCTCTGCAGCAGTCAGCTCTGCCTTCTTCGCTAATGCTAAAAATGTTCAAACCACATCAGTGAAGGGAGGAATAGTTTGTTGCCCTCAGCTCTCTGGGCACATTTCACTCACAGCACTCCATCACACCTGTCTGTGTTTAAAGTACCTGAAAGGTATCTTACTGCAGTAAAAGTACAAGGATGTGACCAGAAAATCACTTTGGTAGAAGTTAACCTCTTCTTCACGGTTGCCCCCGGGATCTGGGGCAGCGTCAGACGCAGCGACAAAAGCGTCATAAAACCATATCTAACTTGAACAAACCCAGACATGCTGCATACCCACAGAAAGGTCAGAAACTCAGCTAGAAGCTCATATAAATCATTCTTATGTTCACGAAACAAAGTTAAAACACCGATTGCTCAAACAGCAGGAGCGGAAAAAAAACGTCACAGCGCACACATTGAAAAGCGGCACCGGAGCGCCAGCGTGATTATGTAAACAAAAAAAACACGTGTCGGCTGGACATCGGAGAAACTACAGATTCCAGCGGTACCATTCAAGAACTACAACCAGAAATGTTGTCTTACCTTTGCTGTTTATCAAAACAAATTATTTCCACCGGAACAAAACCACTTCTAATGAAGAACTACACTTCCCAGCATGCTTTGGGGACAAATCCCGGTCTCATTAATCATTACAGAGCAACATTAGATCGTTCTGATTAGAGAGAGGCGAATGTCCGCCTAAATGTGTCATATGCATTTATGTCCTTTTGACTCGCTAATGAAGTGATTCACATGCATTTGGAGACCGAGGTCTGATTCTACTGGTTTAGACGTTTAAAACAAGCTGTCAATCACCCTAATTGACCAAGATAAGCCAGAGCTATTAGAGAGCACAATTTATGTTGGAAATGTCAAAGTACACTATTAATTGACAAAATGTAGTAAAAGTACACAATTTATTTCCAAAATGTAGTAAAATACACAATTTATTTCCAAAATGTAGTAAAATACACAATTTATTTATGAAATGTAGTAAAATACACAATTTATTTACAAAATGTAGTAAAAGTACACACTTGATTTATAAAATGTAGTAAAAGTACACAATTTATCTAGTAAAAGTACACTTTTTACAAAATGTAGTAAAATAATCCATTTATTTACAAAATGGAGTAAAAGTACACAATTTATGCTTGAAATGTAGTAAAAGTACACAATTTATGTAGGAAGTGTTGTACAAGTGCACAATTTATTTACAAAATGTAGTAAAAGTACACAATGTATTTCTAAAATGTAGTAAAAGTACACAAATGATGTAGTAAAAGTGCACTATTTACAAAATGTACTAAAATAATAAATTTATTTACAAAATGGAGTACACAATTTATGTAGGAAATGTAGTGAAAACACACAATTTATTTCCAAAATGTAGTAAAAGTACACAATGTATGTAGTAAAAGTACACTATTTACAAAAATGGAGTAAAAGTAAACAATTTATGTAGGAAATGTAGTGAAATATGCTATTTATTTAGGTAATGTAGTAAAAGTGTATTATTTATTTACATATTGTAGTAAAAGTACACTACTTATTTTGGAAATGTAGTAAAAGTACACAATTTACGTAGGAAATGTAGTAAAACTACACCATTTATTTTGCAAGTGTAGTAAAACTACACCATTTATTTTGCAAATGTAGTAAAAGTACACCATTTATTTTGAAACAAATTAGTGGAGCAACAGTAAAAGTTTCTAGAAATATAAATATCAAAGTACAGTTATGTGAATTTTGTACTAGTTACATTCCAGTGGCATCATGGTAGAGAAGGATCAGCAGTTTTCCTTCTTCTTCTTCTTCAGTCTTGTCATTAAAATCCTCTTGTGCTCCCTGAGGATTGTGGAGGCGGTGAATCGGCATATTTGAAATCAAACGTGTTGAGATCTGCCTCTGAAAAAGAAACCAGGAGATTTAGCTGCAGAGAAAAATGACCTTATAGCTGCTGTCAGAGTGGAACACTATAGCTGCAATTTTGATTATTTTTAGCGTGTTTCTGCTTGATTTGAAGGATTAATCGCTCGGGCCTTGGGTTGAGGAAGTTTTACGACCCTTGGGCTGATGTGCTCTGAATGCCATGTGCAAGAATCGGCAGATTTATGGCTGTCATTCCTAATCTGCTGTAAAAGTCTTCTTCTGCAAAGACACGAGAGGATTTTCACCAATTTTGAAAAGACACTCGTTAAAAAAAACGTCCTCACGACACTAAAGACATTCCAGCGTGTGGATTTTTTTCTGGTCCGACACAAAACTGCTGACTCACCTGTTAGCTTAGCTGTTAGCTATCACCCATGTGAGGCGTTGGAGCAGCACAATAATACAACTTAATGTAATCTTTGAGGGAATAGCACGTCACATGACATCCTTATGTCTTAGTGTGATAATGCGTCATATTTAACATAGTTTAATGCTCTACTGCCACCTGTAGGTTCAATTAAACAAGGGTTTACGCTCATGTTTACTGTTCTTTTCTATGCAGATGATGCACTTTTGTGTATCTAGAAAATGACTTGAGTCACTTTTTTAAAATAATAGTCTGAAATTACATTTAGTGTACTTTAGTGTCAAAAGTAATTTTCTGTTGACTCACCTGTTAGCGTATCCGTTACCCGAGTTTAATGTGCTACTGCCCCATTTAGGTTTAACTAAACAAGGGTTTACACTCATGTTTATTGTTCTTTTCTATGAAGATGATGCGCTTTTGTGTATCTAGAAAACAGAAAATGAGTCACTTTTTAAAAATAATAGTCTGAAAGTATATGAAATTTATTGTACTTTAGTGTCAAAAGTAATTTTCTGTTGACTCACCTGTTAGCTTAGCTGTTAGCAGCACGACAATAATGGAATCGAGCGTCACGTATCGTGATGGGGAATCTCATTTACCTGAGTTTAATGAGCTACTGCCCCCTTTAGGTTTAACTAAACAAGGTTTTACACTTGTTTTATTGTTATTTTCTATGCAGATGATACACGTTTGTGTACCTAAAAGTGATACTTGCGTATGTGACCAGAAAATGACTTGAGTCACTTTTTAAAAATAATATTACTTTAGCAAAGTCACAGTATATGACATTTATTGTACTTTAGTGTCAAAAATAATTTTCTGTTGACTCACCTGTTAGCTTTGCTGTTAGCAGCACAACAATAAAGTAATAGTGAGTCACGTAATCTCGTTTACCCAAGTTTAATGCGCTACTGCCCCCTTTAGGTTTAACCAAACAAGGTTTTACACTTGTTTTTATTGTTATTTTCTATGCAGATGATACACGTTTGTGTACCTAAAAGTGATACTTGAGTGTGTGAAGTCACTTTTTAAATAATATTAGTTACGTAAAACCTTAAAGTATATGATATTTACTGTACATATGTGTCAAAAGTAATTTTCTGTCGACTCACCTGTTAGCTTAGCTGTTAGCTCCAGCTGCACAACAATAAAACGTGTTTTTTATTGTTTTGTTTTTTTTAAAGAATAGTGCTTCACAAAAAATCCTTTCAAATACTTTCAAGAGTATGGGACCAGAAAATGACTTAAACTTTAAATAATATTTCTTCAGTAAAACCTTAAAGTATATGATATTTACTGTACTTGATTGTCAAAAGTAGTTTTCTGTTGACTCACCTGTTAGCTTAGCGGTTAGCTTAACCCGTGCACGACATTGGAGCGTCACGTAATGTGATATTGGATCGCATTTACCCTAGTTTAATGCTCTACTGCCCCCTTTAGGTTCAAATAAATAAGGGTTTGCACTCATTTTTGTGTTCTTTTCGATGCAGATTAAACACATTTGTTCACAATCATGCAGTATTTCAGAATAAAGCTGCTGAAGTCATCGTTTTCTGGCTCGTATAAACGTGACCTTGGCTGTTGTGACGTCAGCTACCGGCGCTCTGTAAACAAAGACGGCCTCTCTTTTCTGTTGCAGTTACGCAGTGCACTCGGGTTTTATTCACAATGACAGGTTTAAGACGAAAAGTTGTCTATTTTGGCTTCAGCGCCAGCTGTGGAGCGTGTTGCTCTCGTTGTGCAGTAAGTCGCTCTGCAGGAGTGCACATCAGAGGCTCCACCACCAACACCACCATGTCTGATCACCAGCACATGTTTGTTTCTGTTTACATTTCCCTGCCCTCAAACCTTGAAGCCAGAAATCCATTTTCGTGCGTGATGAGCCTTTTTCGTACGCACACACACACACACACACGATAAACACAAGTTTTCGTGACGGTGAACATGTGAGACGCCGTCCGTGTGTCCCTCTGTTGTCCATCTGTGTCACGCCACGCAACGCACAACCTCGTACACATGTTAGAGAACGGAACTGAGCGTTAAACAGAGCAGTGACTGCAGCGTAAACAACACAGACTCAGGTGAAATGAACCCACTGTGAGTTAAATCGTCTGACACGTTTATTTACTGTCCTTTGTTTTTGTAATGTGCCTGTTGTCTTTTCATGTGCAGCCAAAAACAATTTTCCAAATTGTGAACAGTGAAGTTTAACCTAATTTAACTGGATCTGGAAGTATTGGGAGTGAGGAAATGGTCGTTGCAGCTTTGATGTCTCACTGAAAACTTGAACTTAAAACATGAGGACGCAAGGAAAAACAGATTCTGTCCCCTTGAATAAAAGGACTTTGTTAATAACCTCTATTCAGGCTTAAGTCTAAGAACATGTTCACGTCTTCATCTTCACTGTTAGACAGACCACTCACTCTCCCACACCACACCCATAGAGAAAAACTGTGACTTTGTGTCACTGAGGTCAGTCTGAATGAAGAATTGCCGAATTGATAAAATCAGACATTGTAAGTTAGTGATGGAGGCAGCAGTGGATCAACAACTCCTGTGAACTCCTGTGTGCTGTGATGTTAAAATCACTGGTTTTCTCTATGGGCTTTGGTGTGGGAGAGTGAGTGGTTTACAAACTTCAGTTTACACAAGGAAAAGTCTGTAACAGTGAAAATAAAGACGTGAACATGTTCTTAGGACATCAGAGACTTAAGGTGACATGTATTTATTTGGATAAATCAGTGTTTTCTTGTGTAAAATTGATGTTGGTAAGCAGCTCACTCTCCCACACCAAAGCCCATAGAGAAAACCAGTGATTTTAACATCACAGCACACAGGAGTTGTTGATCCACTGCTGCCTCCATCACTAACTTACAATGTTTTTTTTGTGACATTGTGTGTTTGAAATCCTCTGTTCAGATTCACCTCAGTGACACAAAGTGACCACACGAGGCAGCAGTAGACCTGGACCTGTGTCCCTGTGAGCTAAAAATCACTGATTTTCTCTGTGGGCTTTGGTGTGGGAGAGTGAGTGGTTTACAAACTTGAGTTTCCTGTTGGTAAATTCTGTCTAACAGTGAAGATAAAGACGTGAACATGTTCTTAAAGATGTACAAATTCACTATTTCCCCATGTCTCTGCCGGCAGCTATGGTTAGCTATGGTTAATGTTATGGATAATGTTCTGTAAAGGTTGTATGAAGGTTGTGAAAAATGTACGTTCTGGGAACCAAATGAGAAGGTTCTGTAAAGATTGTATGTAGGTTGTGACAAAAGTAACATTAGGAGGGAACGTTCTCTAAAGGTTGTGAAAAAGTAACGTAAGGGGAACGTTCTGGGAACCTTTGGAAAACGTTCTCTAAATGTTGTATGAAGGTTGTGAAAAGGGGATCGTTCTGGGTGCCTTCAGAAAACGTGCTCTAAAGGTTGTATGAAGGTTGTAACACTAAGTAAAGTTCTGGGAACCAGATGTGCAAAGTTAGGGGAACTTTAGGAAAACTTTCCATATCAACCACAGGAGAACCTTAGGGGGAGAACCTTCGGGGGAAACCTTCAGGGAACCTTCCCACAAACCAAAAGTTCCCAGAAGGTTAACCCTGGGAAGCAAAAGTCTTGCATCCTGCAAGGCTGGGTTTCCGCTCATGGACCTCAGGGGCCAGTGAAGATGTCGTCCCCTCCTAACAAGACATTTAACCATCACAGTGACTCTGAAGCTGTTAAATTAGGGTCAAAATGCTGCTTTAACGCCGACCTTCTCTCAATAAAACAAAGGACCAAGTACTGGACCTGACCTGGGGCAGACGTGGTCTTCTCTATTGCTGTCTCCATCATCTGGAACTCACTTCCCAAACACAACATTCAAAACTCCTGGACCTCCTGGACATTTGAAGACACATTTAATTTTATTATTATCATATTTGATGGTTTTTCTCTTCTTCTGAACTTGTCCACAACATCAACATGAACGTTGTCTGCTGAGGTGGACTTTGCCAAACTCTTGGGCTGGTTGTTTACTCCGCGACTCACTGGGATCCCTGGTTTCCAACAGGACGAGGAAACCTCTCTGATATTTGTTGTTGAATCCACGGACGACTCGGCGTCCCTGATTTCCCTTTGTCCCTTTGACCTTTTGACCTCAGCAGCTGTGAAAGGAGGGAAAAGGTGTATAAACCTGACGGAGGAGCAGGACCAGCAGATTAATCTTCAGCTCTCTGGGCCTCGGCTTTGATGTCCAACAAGAACCGACCTGCGATCTTTTTCCACCGCGCTCGTGAAACCAAAGACCTCCGAGGATTTTTGGGAAAGGAGCCGAGGACTCTTTCTTTCTGCTGATGTCTCAACTCTGAGAAAATAAAAGAAAGCCTTTGAACTGAAACACCTCTGGTCCAGGATGGATGGATGGATGGATGACGAGAAGGTTGGGACGGTTGAGTTGAGTTGAAAAAGGCCGGTTGACTTGTCTTCAGCTAAGACGACAGCAGTGAGGGATAAGTGGCTCCTGTGAAGAGGTCCTCAGATGTCTGCACAGAGGTTAATGGGCCACTTCACCCCTGAGTTTCCAGGTCAGATCTGGAGATAAGACGTCGGCTCTGTGACACGGATCAACTCACCGACCACCTTCAGCTCAGAGGAGGGAGGCAGTGAAGCCTTCACCCTGAACAACACAGACGTTAAACCTTCTACAAGACGACACTTAGGGCTTTTAAATATTATAAATAATACCATGTTTGGAGATACAAGCCTTTACTTCACAAGAAACTGACAAAACGTTATTTTTGTAATCTGTTATCGCGATTAATCAATGTTTGGTCCAGAAGTAGAAGAATAATGATCAATGTTTCACAAACATGGAAATGATGATGTTCTTCTCAAATGTCTTGTAAACCAACATTTTTTAATGTTATCCTCATTATGTGGAGCAAAGAAACCAGGAAATATTCACATTTAAGAAGCTGGAAAATCAGAGAGAACACACAAAACGATTAATCGATGATCGAAATGTTACAGAATCAATGAAATCGTCTCTAAATGTGATCAAACTATGCTGTAACACAAATAATCCGGCTTGAAATTAAATATTTATCTTTTCAGCTTTCTTATTTAATTGACTTTTCCATGTAAACGATATTTAATGAATATCACAAATATATTTATTGACTAAATGCCTCAACATCAGTACTGTACTGCTACTAAGATATTCGCATATATATGCACGATTTCTATAATAATTATAAAAATTATTCATTAAAAATTTAAATTGTTTATGTATAATCTAAATATATAAAAACAAGATGTATGTGTATGTACAGTATGTGTATATATATATGTATATACACGTATGTATATGTATGTATATGCATATGTATATGTATGTATGTATATGCATATATATGTATGTATGTATGTATGTATATGCATATGTATGTATGTATGTATATGCATATATATGTATGTATGTATATGCATATATATGTATGTATGTATATGCATATATATGTATGCATGTATATGCATATGCATGTATATGCATATGTATGTATATGCATATGCATATGTATGTATATGCATATGCATATGTATGTATATTCATATGCATATGTATGTATATGCATATGCATATGTATGTATATGCATATGCATATGTATGTATATGCATATGTATATGCATATGTATATGCATATGTATATGCATATGTGTATGCATATGTATATGCATATGTGTATGCATATGTATATGCATATGTGTATGTATATGCATATGTGTGTGTATGTATATGCATATGTGTGTGTATGTATATGCATGTGTATGTATGTATATGCATGTGTATGTATGTATATGCATGTGTATGTATGTATATGCATGTGTATGTATATGCATATGTATATGCATATGTGTATGTATGTATATGCATATGTGTATGTAAATGCATATGTATGTATGTATATGCATATGTTTATGCATATGTGTATGTATATGCATATGTATATGCATATGTATGTATGTATGTATGTATGTATATGCGTATGTATGTATATGCATATGTATGTATGTATATGCATATGTATGTATGTATATGCATATGTATGTATATGCATATGTATGTATGTATGTATATGCGTATGTATATATGTATGTATGTATATGCATATATATGTATGTATATATATATATGATATATATATTTATTTGAGTAGAGAGAGAGGATCAGTCACTTAATCAAGAAGTGAGCTGAAGCTCAGTGTTAAAGTCCCTGTGAAGCGTATTAGGAAAATAGTGTCTTCTGTTCAGGACTTTTTAGTTGCGTATACAAATATGGCTTTATGACGCATATAATTACTCTTTAATCAACTGAAAGAGTTAAAGAGCAACTTCTTTAATGTTCACTAAAACACTTTCCGTTGCCGTGACAAAGTCGCAGCAGAGAGTTTGTTGTGCATTTGACGGCTGAAACGTTCAGATTCCGATCCTAACACCTGGTTTTCAACACCGTTCACTTTCACACATAATTTACAGATGCATCGTTTTTAAGTACAGTGGAAAACTGGATCCATGTGACATAAATCATCCGACTGTGCTGCTTTGACGAGGCAAACCTGTACAACGTGTGTTTGATGATGGGGTGGAAAGAAGAAGAAAACACTACTTCACATCAGTCAATGTAAATCGCAGCATATTTCTCCACTTCCTGTGTGAGCCACGCCCCCTCCCCTCTCAGCCCCTCCCACACTTGGAGGCCCTGAACTTCAAAGCCTGAACTTTGGTTTAAAACTGATGGAGAACGAACGAATAAGGAGAGAGAAACTCAGGGACAGGAGTGGACGGTCGTCTCTGCTGGACAATTCTCACCTCGGTGAAACACAACTCTTATTTTAACGCCTGAATCGACACGTACTGCGATCGCAACTCGAGACGGGGAAACGCTCACCGTGGAGGAATGTACGCAGGTGATGAAATCTGGCCTCAACCCCGAGCTATTTTATTCTTTATCACCTTTTCCAGAGCCAAAGTGGATTAAGTTTCACTTTTTGTCTTTGTCAAGTCAAATTTATTGGTTGAATCAAAAATCAAATATGAGTTTGTGCAGCCAGGATAAAAGATAAAAGACGCATTCTCAGTCGAGTGAAAACGGAGAAATCACAGCATCAACACTTGGCATTGTCGCAAATTCGGCTCAAATTTTCACTGAAAATTGGGCTGAAAATCACAAAAGCGGAAAGAGAACTTGTCTTGTGACTGAAGGGTTGCTGGTTCAGGTCCCCATCAGGTCAAGACCAAGCGGACCCAATCCCTGTTGCTCATTGTTAACTGGACACTCTAACGGGGTTCCCACGGGTCTTTGAAGTCCTTGGAAGTTTGTGGATTTGAAAAGAAAATTTAAAGACCTTGAAAGTTTAGTTAAGTTGATATTTAAGTAAATGTCTCCCTCGTTTGTTGCGACGCCACCTACTGTTTCACGCCCTGCGTTGCTTGATGTGCGTAGACGAAGCCTACGGACGGGACAAAACATGGAGTCGTAATTGCTAGCGTTGTTGTGGACGCCGTCTCTCGCTCTCTGCTGTTGACGTGAGATTCCGTGCAGAACGATGAGCGAGTAAAGTTAATCGAGACGACGTGATTTTCAAGCTCTCCGTCTCACCAATGACAAACACTGACTTTGACCAAGAACGCCATGGACGAAGACACACAAGTTACTCTCCCATCTTGAACATTTGGTCCTTGACCAAACTAAATAGAGTAAACCTCTGCAGTTACAAGCTCTATGTGGATTATCTTGGTATCAAAATGAAGATAACACTTGTGAGATTCCACCAGAGGTGGACGTTTCACTGTAGATGCCACTGTGTCAGAGTAAATGTACATGGAACACAGCATAACTGAAGGATTTTTTTCTCTCGCCTAAAAAAATATTGCATTTTAAAGCAAATATCACCTTCAAAATATGCAGTAGGAGGTTAAAAACACATGGAGGTCATGTAACATGTGGACATGAGCTGTGCAAAGTCTGAGAGATTTTCAAGATCTCTGTCTCACCAACGACAAAGACTGACTTTGACCAAGAACGCCATGGACGAAGACACTCTTACGATTTACTCTCCCATCTTGAACATTCAGTCCTTGAATTTGAAGGAATTGGTCCTGGAAAGTACTTGAATTTGAGGTCAACCATGGTGCAGGATCCCTTCTTTTAAACGGACCCTAGCCACAGGGAGGTACTCGGAGGGTTGCATCCGGAAGGACAACCCTAAAATCGCAAATGTGGATCATACCATGTGGCGACCCCTAGAGGCGGGGAGAAGCCAAAAGCCAAAAACAGACATTTTGTCACTGATTTCAATATATTTTTCTGGAAATCGTCTTGCAGCTCACGACCAGATGATCCTGAGTTGACCCGTGGTTATAAAACGCTCATGGAGCCAGACGCTCTTACAACTTAACCTCCCATCTTAAGCTGTGTCGGCACGTTCAGTCCTTGTATTTGAGGGAATTGGTCCTGGAAAGTCCTTGAATTTGAGGTCAACCATGGTGCGGGATCCCTGCTTTAAGTTGACCCCAGCCGCAGGGAGGTACTACGAGGGTTGCATCCGGCGTTAACATCTCAAATATGTGGATCATACGATGTGGCGACCCCTAGAGGCAGGCCAAAAACTGACATTTTCTCACTGATTTCAACACATTTTTCTGGAAATCATCGTGCAGCTCACGACAAGATGATCCCGAGTTGACCCGTGCTCATGGAGCCGCTGCACAAATGTGGAATAATCCACCGCTTGAATTCGTCGCCCAGCAGACGCAGCGTTAAATCCAGACTCCAGGACATTTCCCCACACATGGACTGGGATTGATAAAAAGCCATAGAGAGGGTGCTTGTGTGCGTTGGCCACTGGTGACAGCCGTGGACTACACATCCCATCTGGAACGTACCAACTTCTGAGTCCTTTTTTTACTTTAAAAATAACCACAAACATTTGCTGCCCCGAACATGCGAATCACATCGGCGTCCAAGCGTTAGAATCGCAAGGTTTTTTTTTTCGCCGTTCGCCAAAAATATCTTCACATTTCAGGAGCATTCCATCATCTGCATCTTTGAAGTGGTGACTGATGAATTCCTGCAAACAGGTCGGCCTTTGAAACAAAAGCCTTTATTTTTCCTGCTGAGTGGATCCAGAACTTTGTTCTGCTGTGGAAGGAAGAGCTAAACGACCTCTGCCAGTGACCATCACTGATGCAGCATGTGTTAGCCAATCACAAGCAGGTGTGTGTGTGTGTTAGTTTGGTAAATCTACGACGCAGCTCGTGTCCAGCTGTACGTGGAAGGTAGAAACCTGAGCCGCGGCTCAACAATGTGCTCGGATCAGATGGAGCTCGACAGGTTTTTTCTCTTTGGATGCTGCAATGTGAGTGAAACCAGGTTAGGCCGAGTAATGAGAGGCGTTAATCACGCGGCGTACGGATGCTAATCCTTTAGGCCCCACGTAACGAAGAGGCAGCTGCTCTTATTGGCTGTGAAATCAAGGCTGGTCTTTGTTGTTTTGGCGATGTTTATTATTAACGCTAATGGTTTTACCATGTGGTTTTTTTGTGTCAGTTTGGTCTAATCGAGAGATTCTTCAACTCTTTTTGGTGAGCTGAAGCCGTGAATCCTAGCTTAAATAAACCCAGTTTCGACTCATATTCTAAAGAATAGACCCTGAATTCAGAAATCAAATGATATATTTGTGCAGCAGCAAACCAATGAAATGATGACCAGCTTTATTTTGAAAAACTTCATGCATCTAGAATGAAAGTGTTTTGATTGTGAACAAATGTGTATCATCTGCATAGAAAAGAACAATGAAAATGAGCGCTAACCTTGCTAACTTGTTTATTTGAACCTAAAGGGGGCAGTAGAGCATTAAATGAGGCTGTCAATTTGAAAGGATTTTTACATGATTTCAATTCGTCATTGCGTTCATCCCATAACTTTACCCCCAAAACTGACACACGTCTGTATTTATGTAATATTTTTTGTCAACATTTGCTCGTTTCAAACATAAATAATCCTAGTAAATTATTATAATTTCCTTCCATGTATTTATTTATTTATGTGTTTATGTGACGTGCAGCACTTTCATCAACTCAAATTATGATTGGATTGGACTGGATGTCAGGCTTTGTCTTTGAGAACTTTATAAAAGAACCTCTTGTACGTTGTAGTAAAAATATTTAAATATTAACTTGTTTTGTTGTTTCACTGCTTCCTTTAAGGAAACAAATGAAATCTGAACGATCGTTGTCTTATTTGAGAGTGTTTTCTAACAGTGTTTGCATTCGCTGAAACGGCGTTTTTGGACATTTTGCTGTAAGGCGAGACGACTGCCGTCGACGTCTCCGACTCGTGCTCTTTTATTGTTGCACGTGTGCTTCCTGTCAGACAGGAAATAGCCAGCGGCTCCATGTGGCGCGGAGTGAAAACATTACAAGCCGTGAGGCTGCATACCTCCTCTGAAGGCAGCTGGAGGCCCAGCGTTAGCGTCCAGTGTCGTCATCTGTCTTTGTCTTTTTCACCTCATTTAATGTGTTGAACTTTGACCTCTGCGCTCTGAGAGATGATTTTTCAGCTCCGCTTACATCCTCCCCAAACCCCCCCACCATCCACCATCCGACCTGCCGCGTGTTTTACAGCAGCGAGACTCGACGGCACATTCACAGTCTGACATTAAAGATGTTTCTGTTAGTTTTATTAGTATTAATACTTATTTTAGCTTCAAACTCGAACAATTCAGGTGTTTTACGCAAAACGTGAAATCTGCGAAAAAACACCTACAAATAAAAGTTCTGCATTCAAATTTCTACCTAAAAATACATGAGAATCATCTGCAAAATATTGACATTGTTATTTACACTTTTTACTGTTTTCTGTGGAAGGTTTTGACCCCGGTGAGTTTGGGGGCGTGGTCTGGAAGAAACAAGCTCCTCCTACTTTTTCTCCAGATGGACCAGAAACACGGTTTACCTTTTGGAACTAGTTTTTTGTACTTATTTTACGCGGCAACATAGGTAAACAAATGTGCATATGTTTGTATTTAATGATGATAAATAATCATAAAAAAATAAACGATAACACAAAGCTCAAAGAAACGCTGTGTACATATACATACTGTACATATGTATATACACACCTAACTACCTACACATACAGATAATATACTTTCTGTATTAATTTTTTGTAATTCAACTTTTTGTAATTAAACGGGAAAATAATAATAATACAAAAAAAACAAAAGAAGCTCATGAGCATATATTTAATGGAAATATATATAATTGATATTGATGATAATAAATATTAAACACATAATAAGGGGGAAAAATCACAAAATAAACAATTGGCAAATGGATATACAAATAGTGTAATTAAACTACATGGAAATAATAGATGCATAAAATGCATATGCATGTATATCTGTGTGTGTGTGTGTGTATATATGTGTGTATATATATATATTTCAACTGTTTTATTTATTTTGGCGGGGGTGGGCGTTTGAATCTGAGGGAGTTTGAAAAATTCAAAGCTGAGCTGAACGCTCACATGTGGAGCTGTCTCACTGTGTGTGTGTGTGTGTGTGTGTGTGTGTGGGACATACCATGCCTGATTATTCATGCTGTTAAGACAGTGGCTGGACAGGAGGTCTGCAGCAGCTGTTCTTTTTGTCTGTGTGTGTGTCAGAACGTCTGAGCTGACACACACACACACACACACACACACACACACACACACACACACACACACACACACACAGTGACGAGACACGACTCACCTGATCGTCAGCACTTTAAAGATTAATTACAGTTGAAGGACATTTTACTTCTAAAACTCAAGTACATGTTTTATATCAGAAATGACTGTCCACAGACTGTAATGTAATTCTTATGTACTGGAGCTTTAACACGCCAGGTTTTACTCATTTACATGAATGAAAGAAGTTCATGTGTAACATCATTCAAACACAACCTAATATAGTCAAAGTTCCAGACAGAAAAACACACACACGTATGATGAGGAAGGAATAAAAGCACGTGTTTGTCCTCAAACAGCTGCAGTCACGTGACCTTATTAAATCGCGCTGGACGCACATTAAAGCCTGAAAAGTGAAACTGACTGTAAATCAGTGATACTTTAGCCCGAGCTGTTGCCGTGGTGTCGCGACCTTTCGCCGCACACCAAACAGTAAACCAAGACGGCTGCTCGAGATGCTGCGTACGCTCTAATCCCGTCTCACTTCACGCTTCCCAGAGAGCGGATTAGCCGGTTCTGTTTGGATCCGTCACCTGGAAACGGAGCAATTCTGCCGACTCGCCAAAACTCCTCCACTCACAGGAGTCTGTTTAACTGACACACACACACACACACTGACACACATAGGTTTATGCTTCATTCATACTGAGGACACTCCTAGATATTAATTACCCTAACCGTAACTATCTTAACTAAATTCTTTACTCTGACCCTAACCTGAACACAGTTATAAACCTCGCCCTAAAACCAGGTCTTAATCCTCAAAAAGACCTTTAAAGATGTGAGAAACAGCCAAAATAATTATTAGAATTAAAAAAAAAAAAAAAAAAAAAAACTAACAATAATGGAAACCAAAATTTTAAAATAATTAAATAAAAAAATCATGTAATTTTCCAGCTGACCACTGGGGGCAGCAAAAGTTTGACAAACTAAAACGGCTACTGCAATCCCTGTACAGAAACATTTGGAGAGCAATCATTCGCAGAGCGTTTTCTGAACGCGTAAATGCATGTACACGTACATTTCCGACATAACCGCCTTTTGTCGTATTTGCTTATTTTTCGTTTGTCGCAAACGGGTCGAGAATTATCACGTAATAATAGAAGACGACAAAATTAAACCGTCAAAACGTTACACGCGTTTAAATATCTACTGACGATGCGTCTGTACTTTAGCTTTACCGTCAATTTGACGACAAACGAACAAATTTGTTGCATTTTTATTCACATGGAACCGACAAGCCCCGAAATGTTGTTCGTAGAAAAAATATTTTCTTGGTCTGTTTTAACGAGATCTTTTTTTCGGGATCTGTTTTTACGAGATTTATTTCCAGGAGTGTTTCTACACATTTTTTTTCCCATGTCTGATTTTCCGCAATTGTTTTTCGGGATCTTTTTTACAAGATTTTTTTTGTTTCTGTTTTTACGAGATCTTTTTTTTGTTCCTATTTTTACGAGATCTTTTTTTCGATGCATCTGCGTGTTAGCTTTACAGACAGTTTGGCGACAAACACCGAGAATCGGGAAAGGTTTTGTGTCGCATTTTTATCCACATGGAACCCGACGTTTTGGGAGCGGCGGAATGTTTTTCGTAGAAATCGGGAAGAAATCGCAACATACTCTACACTTGCGTCTTTCATAGCTCCACCCCCCAACCCTAACAACACTAACGACAACCTTTACGCGCATGCTCCTCGTCCTCGTCTCCGTGTTTGGTGCATTTCTGTGGCAGTGTTACAGTGCCACCTACAGGCCTGGCATATGTATGACAGCATTCGTCGTCATTGTGGGAGTTTAGTGAGCTCCTAAAGTTGTTTCGGTTAATCTAAACCTATTAATCCCCGATCTGTCTCGTCTCAAACATGGAGCATGATAATAATAATAACACCAATAACAGTCATTTGATGTTTGCTGAGAAGAATTCACCGAATCCTGTGATCAAGCAAAGATTTAATCTGTTCTGAGTAGAAATTCTCACTCTCTCAGTCTTCGCAGATTATCTGCTGTGTATGTTTTTATAAATTAATCTCTGATTCACGTCGATGATGATGATGATGATGGCGTCACAGTCTGGTGAAGTGCCAAAGTAAACCAGAGCCAGGTTGGTTTGATTCATCATCGCTGATCCCCGACAACAGCGTTTTTGTTCGTCTCCGTGAGAAAAACATTAATTAGCTTAATCGCTAAATCTCGACGGTATTTTCAAAACTTTGACGATCAAACGTCGTCTTGTTTTGCTTCTGTTTTCGGCGTTTAGTCTTAGCTTACAGACGTGGTCGTGGTTAAATAATGAAAACAAACCTTTTTCCTGATTTTAAACACTAATATAAGAATAATTGCCGCCGTTATGTCTAGATTTTTACGTTATATATATTATATTATATATCGTACGAGTTCCGTGAACCCGTCCACGTGATTATTACTGTAGCACCACCTTGACCAAACCAAAAGTTGCATGTGAACATAATCCAGGCGGCAATTAACGGCTTTGACCGAACATAATCGTCCGTCTCTGAAGAGACAAAGAAGTCACGAATGAGTCAAGAGGAAAACTTTGATCCAACGTAAACCGTTACGTGACACAAGAAATCCATGCGTGAGAGGAAAGAAATCGTGACTAATGTGAAAATATCAATATTTGTGTGGATTAAAACAAAACAAAGCTAATTATTTCTGCGTTTTCATCCATTTTATTTATATTTTTAAGGCACGTTCCCAAAGAAAACGCGTAATGTTTGTTTCCATGAGTTACTGTAATGAAAAGAGCTAAAATGGTTGCAGTGGTGACACCGACCTCTGCGTACCAGGTCGTAGTAATTCTACGTAATGTGCGTACGTCAATCCTATGTATCATATCGCTTGCCTCCATGGCTCCGCCCCTTTTCCTTCTCGCACCATTCAGATTTTCGATAAACAAGAAATAATCCAGAAGGCGAATTTCTTACAGAAGTTAGCTTCTCGCTGTTAGCTACTATGCTGTCAATTAAAACATTTACTGCTACGCCCTTTATTTTGAGTTTGCTGCAAAGTAGCTGTTGCTATTAGCATTTAGCTCCTTGTCAAGTGAAACCTCCACTGCTACACATTTTTTTTACTTTGCTGCAAAGTAGCTGTTGCTAATAGCATTTAGCTCCCTGTCAAGTGAAACCTCCACTGCTGCACCTTTTTTCTTAGTTTGCCTCAACGTTGATGTTAGCTGTTAGCATATAGCTCCCTGTCAAGTGAAACATCCCCTGTTACACTTTTTTTTAAAAGTTTGCTGCAAAATAGGTGTTGCTATTAGCATTTAGCTCCCTGTCAAGTGACACCCCCACTGCTACACATTTTTTATTTTACTTTGCTGCAAAGTAGCTATTGCTATTAGCATTTAGCTCCCTGTCAAGTGAAACCTCCACTGCTACACATTTTTTTTTACTTTGCTGCAAAGTAGCTGTTGCTAAGCATTTAGCTCCCTGTCAAGTGAGACCTCCACTGTTACATCTGTTTAAGTTATCTGCATGGTAATTATTGCTATTAGCATTTAGCTGAAACCTCCACTGCTACTTGTATACCTTGTTGCAGTTCACTGCTCTAAGTTGTTAGCATTTAGAAGTAAAACCTCTGTTGCTGCATCATTTGCTACCTGTTTTATGAGAATAATCTGTTAATCCAACTTTACCTATTAAATTCACATTTCATTAATCTTAATAGATGGAAACACAGAGCTCTGACACTGAGCAGGAGATGAACTCAACTTTAATGTTTAAGTTTGAGGGATTTTACCTGTAGGTACATGTGACTTGTGCTAAATAAACTAAACACAGCCGAGCAGAGAAAGCAAAAGAAACGACGCGTTTAGCCGTGAGTAGCTTGGAAACCTGCCAGTCACAGCATGTCAACAGCTGCCGCACGTGCAGCCCACTGTTGTGATTTCTCTGCATTAATGTTAGCGATTAGCCTCACTTCTGCTCTCCGCGGCTGATCCTCGATGAAAGCGACGGACAACTCGCCTGTGACAGACATGCCAGTGATTAATTCTCCTGCTTTTATTATTATTCTCCCTCCTCCTAGCGTTACCGTCTGCGAGGCTAAACCCGCGGCTCCCTGCCGTAACACGCCGCGCCGCCCTCGCCCGTGCCTACCTGTGCTTGTTCGGGCACACCAGCGCTTTCGTGGCGGCTTTTGGCACAGAATTACACGACTTATTTTAAAACATAGCTGGCGTTGGTGGATAGTGTTTGAGTGACTCAGCAAGATGAGTGGGCGACTTAGCGTCTTGGCGAACACGCCCCTGTGTCAAGGTAACTTCCTGTTGGAGACTCTGGAGAAAAGAAAAAGGAGCAGTTCCCTTTCACTGACTCTGACCTTTTGTTTGGCTTTGACACAGAGTTCATAGACGATAATCCCGTAATTCAGCCTGGAACTCTCCGTCTTTCCAGGTGACGGAGCGACGTCAAGACGCTGTCAGAGTGTGAAAAGTTACCAGATGAAATAAAAGACGCGCTGGTCGTGCAGTTTATGTTGGAATCTGCACAAAGACGACGGGATTGTTTTTAATCCCTCACACTCAGCTCTCCTCTTGTTTGGTTGCTGTTGCTACATCGATATTTGGTCCCCAGTGAAAACATGAATTAATTCACCTGTGACAGCATGAACATCACAAACACAGCTACCACACAGCGTCAATAGAAACGCAGCTGCCGCGAGCGGGGAAATTAAATCCTAATAACGCGTGTTTTTCTTTAAGGTGATGTATGTAAAATATGTCCAAATGTGTCCTGTAATCCCAAATCAAAACACACAATGGTACAATGGAAACAAAGCGCTGCGTTAATCCCTGCTGTTAGCTTGTGTTCATGCACAGACACAGATGATTTGTAGCAATAACACTCTGTAAAAACATTATATACTTTTAAATATACGTGTTAAGTACTGTAGTGTATGTATGCAGGGCCGGCCCAAGCCTTTATGGGGCCCGAAGCAATACTTCGTAGTCACCTGTGCTCGATAGATAAGCAACACTACCTTACCATCCCTTACCTTACTTTACCCTCTCTTGCTTTATCTTACTTAACCTTACCCTCTCTTGCCTTACCCTCCTTTACCTTGCCTTACCTTATCCTCCCTTACCTTATCTTGCCTTGCCTTATCCTCCCTTACCTAACCTTATCTTACCTTTCCTTGCCTTACTCTCCCTTACCGTGCCTTACCTTACCCTCCCTTACCTTATCTTGCCTTGCCTTACCTTATCCTCCCTTACCTTATCTTGCATTACCTTACCTTACCTTCCCCTCCCTTACCTTACCTTGCCTTACCTTACCCTCCCTTGCCTTACATTAACCTCCCTTACCTTATCTTGCCTTGCCTTACCCTCCCTTACGTTACGTTGCCTTACTTTACCCTCCCTTATCTTGCCTTACCTTATTCTCCCTTACCTTACCTTGCCTTACCTTACCCTCCCTTACCTTATCTTACCTTTCCTTGCCTTACTCTCCCTTACCTTGCCTTACCTTACCCTCCCTTACCTTATCTTGCCTTGCCTTACCTTATCCTCCCTTGCCTTATCTTGCCTTACCTTACCTTACCCTCCCTTGCCTTACCTTATCCTCCCTTACCTTACCCTCCCTTGCCTTATCTTACCTTTCCCTGCCTTAATCTCCCTTACATTGCCTTACCTTACCCTCCCTTACCTTATCTTGCCTTACCTTATCCTCCCTTACCTTATCTTGCATTACCTTACCTTACCCTCCCTTACCTTGCCTTGCTTTACCTTACCTTACCCTCCCTTGCCTTACATTATCCTCCCTTACCTTATCTTGCCTTGCCTTACCCTCCCTTACCTTACGTTGCCTTACTTTACCCTCCCTTATCTTGCCTTGCCTTATCCTCCCTTACCTTACCCTCCCTTACCTTATCTTACCTTTCCTTACTCTCCCTTACCTTGCCTTACCTTACCCTCCCTTACCTTACCTTATCCTCCCTTACCATATCTTGCATTACCTTACCTTACCTTACCCTCCCTTACCTTACCTTACCTTACCCTCCCTTGCCTTACATTATCCTCCCTTACCTTATCTTGCCTTGCCTTACCCTCCCTTACCTTACGTTGCCTTACTTTACCCTCCCTTATCTTGCCTTGCCTTACTCTCCCTTACCTTGCCTTACCATACCTTATCTTGACTTGCCTTGCCTTGCCTTCCCTAAAAGGTCATTAACTTTTTTATATTCAAAGTGAAACACTGAGCTTAAATTAAACAAATAAAACCAGTTTAATGTTTTTGGTGACCGTCATGGTTCATAGTTCGGCTGAAAATAAACGCACGTGATCCAGAGAGAGGGGAGGAGTTTTTACAACCGTGAGGATAAAGAGGTCGTAAAAATATCTACTCTGTAGACTGTAGAGGGAGCTCTGTAGAGGAAAAGGCAGACGAAGCAACCACATTTGCAAAATGTCACTTTTTAGTCGTGTAGTTTTTGGTCAGTCTTTTTTTTGCTGACGAAACAGCGCCCTCTTCCTGTTTCTTTTATTAGCTTCACAGATTTCATAAAGTCACCACAGAGTTGAGAGTGCAAACTCAGTCATTACACTCTGACAGTAAATCAGAGAGTAAATGGCAGCAGTTTATCTCTGTACGTGTTGACGCTGAGATGCTAAAGCTCACACTCTGTGCACCACCATTGTCTGCGTGTCCTTCTCATTGAGGCTGGAGTTCCCAGAAGAAGAAGAAGAAGAAGAAGAAGAAGAAGAAGGTCTGTGGTGACGTTCAGAGGTGGAAACGCTGTCAGGATTCTGTCAGGATTCACAGGCCTGACTCGGCTGCTTGTTCTCACATGTCGTTAACTTTGGTTTGGCTCAGAAAGACGACGTGAAGACAGAGGAGTGAGCAGCGTGTCGGCCTCTTCCCGTGGTTTTCTTCACCTCCCGCTTTCTGATCATTTTGCTGAAGTGTTAAATGTTAAAACTGTCGGTTTATTCAGAGTCGCTGTGGGTTTTTAATCCGGCGACGATGAGAGTTAGTCAGCAAATCTGAGCCACATGAAGAGAGTGACTCTGTTCTTATCTGTTCTTGTTTTTTAGGGATGGGAATCCCTAACAAACTGCTATAGATCACATGCTTCATGAAGCACAGACTCAGCAAAAAACATTTTAGCTGAGTCATGTTTACGCTGTTTATTTCCTCTTTTTGGGAGAACAATATTTGTTACACAGAATTTGGAACTACAAGTAGAATTCAGAATTATAAGTAGATTTTGGAATTATAAGTAGATTTTGGAATTCTAAGGAGAATTTGTAACGATGTGTATAATTTGGAATTATAAGAAGAATTTGCAAGTATAAGTATATTTTGGAATTATATGTAGATTTCGGATTTATAATGTGAATTTGGAATTATAAGTAGATTTCGGAAATATAAGTAGATTTTGGAACTATAAGTCAATTTTGGAATTATCAGTAGAATTTGGAAATCTAAGTAGATTTTGGAATTATATGTAGATTTCGAAATTATAAGGTGAATTTGGAAATATAAGTAGATTCAGGATTTATAAGTAGATTTAGGATTTCTAAGTAGATTTTGGAACTGTAAGTATAATTTGGAATTGTAAGTAGATTTTGGAATTATAAGTAGATTTTTGGAAGTGTAAGGAGAATTTGGAATTGTAAGGGAATTTGTCATAAGTAGATTTTGGAACTATAAGGAGAATTCGGAACGATATGTAAAATTTGTAATTATATGTCGATTTTCGAACTATAATTAGTGTTTTTAAGTGATCTACAGTTGGACATTGTTGGCTTTGATTCTTGCTCTTGACTCTTAAGTGACGACACTCTGATTAATCAGGGGCCGACAGATTAAGGATCTTGTTGGTTTGGTCCTTCCTCCTTAAACTGCTTCATTTTAGCTTTTACATTGTGAGTTTTATATATACTGTAATTGTTGAGGATGAATCAAAAATGTGTGGAGCAGTGATGGAGCCATTTGATCCTGAACGTTCAGCCCCGCCTGCTCCTGTGTTCACGTACGTGTGCAAGTGTAATCTTAATCTCAATGTGACCTGGAGAAATTCTTTATGATAACATTGTGTGTACACGCTGAAAATAAACAGATTAAAAGTTGTACAAAGGCAGACAATAAGCCCCGAGACACCACTTCACAAAAGGCTGGCCTCATAAAATCTACACCTGCTGAAGTCTGCGATATCGTAAGAATGTGTTTGTCACTTTATCTCAGTGTTAGGCAGACTTTTAAAGACTGGAAACTGATGCTTATAAACATCGCAATCTGCCACACACAGGAGCTGCTGGTCCGCTGCTGCCTCGTGTGGTCACTTTGTGTCACTGAGGTCAATCTGAACAGAGGATTTTAAATGCAGAATTGACAAAATAAGACATTAGAACTTAGTGATGGAGTGTGCTGTGACGTTAAAATCACTGATTTTCTCTATGGACTTTGGTGTGGGAGAGTGAGTGGTTTACAAACTTCAGTTTCCTGTTGTTAAAGTCTGTCTAAACGTGTTCTTTAGATGTCGTAGACTTTTCCGTGGACTCATTTTCTTGAAGCAGTGATTCAGCGTCACTGACGGTAAATAACGTTTAGGGCTCGTGTTGTTGAGTTTCGGTCGAAGACGACGATGATGATGATGATGATGATGAGCTGCTCGTTTCCTTAGCAAACAAGAAAATTACACCTGAAGTCATAGTTAACGACGTGCTTTGCCCAGTGCATGCTGGGATACGCCTCAGTGTTGTCACCGAGGTTTTAAACCCAACTAATCCACCTATCCGTCCGTCCCTACGCTTGTTAAGATTCACAGAAGTGACACTGACGTCGACTCATTGTCAGTTTTATTTTATTTAAAAAAAAAATATATACATATATATATATATATATATATAATTAATTATAAAAATATTTGAGATTAAAATATTATTTTGTCCATTGTGGTCCTCCGTAAAAAACATGGTGGTCCAAAATGGCCGCCTCTGTAGAGCTGAGCTTCCTCCTGATATAAACATGAATGATGAAATCATTGTGGACTCTCACAGGTGATTTTACACTGTGTTATTATTTTTATTTTCAGTTTCTGCCAAATAAAATAAGTGTTTTGATCTTTAAATTTAGAAGCGGCTGATAACTGTAACTAAATCTGAATTTGACTATTAGAGGAACATTCGGTAATTACCGCCTACACCTTCCAGTTCCAATGATTATACTTTACAGCCGTGTTTGTCCAGACTTGTGTGATGTGCTGTGCGTGTCATGAACACGATGAATAAATTAAAACCCAAATACCTTGAAATTTTAAATGTCAAATTTTAACGAGTTAATCTTTGAATCTGTGCGTGTGTGGAAATTTGTGCCAAAATTCCTATGAAAATATTCCTGTTCATGCTCGATGGGGTGAAGACATCCAATTAAAAACCAAGAATGAAAACTAGGACTGCATGATGGGGTCCAACGTAGGGTGCAAATGGCCAAAATGGATGCCAAGATTCCAAATGGCTGACTTCCTGTTGACTTGAGGCCGTGGTTACGGTCAACTTTTTTTTCCGTCTGGGTCTATAACACCTTTCCGCCAAGTTTCGTGAAATTCGGTGGAACTCGACGTATGCCGAAGTTATAGGGCACTTCCTGTTTCGTGGCGACTGGTCAAAATTAGCAGAAAACACAGAGGGTTGTCTTGGCCGTGCCGTTTTGAATCTGTGCAACCTTTTGCCAACTTTTCACCTTTGACGTGTTTTTACAACAAACGCGCTCGGACAAGTTTGCTCATTTACGTAGGGTGCAAATTGCCAAAATTCAAAATGGCCGACTTCCTGTTGAGTTGAGGCCATGGTTACGGTCGACTTTTTTGTCCGTCTTGGTCTATAACATCTTCCCACCAATTTTGGTGAAATTCGGTGGAACTAAATTTTTCCTCCGTTTCCTAATATCGCATTTTCACCAGATCTGACCTCCATGCAAAGTTTTTATGGACGTTATCCCCCTCAAAAATGAGCTCAAAGCCACGGATATAATAATAATCTGAGAGATTACGATAGGCTCCTCGCACTAATGATCGTAAAAATTTAACCAAATATTCACTTTCAAATCTGTTAGAAATTTGTATAGAATGAATTTTGTTGGCACATGAGCGACTGGTAACCACGTTGTTGTGAAATGATTAAATTGTTGGACAAAACGGGCTTAAAGTTCAGTATGAACTTGTCAGGGTGGTTGAAAAAAATCCCCAAATTTGGCTGAAACTGTGACTGTGAGGTTTAATTAAATTCTGAGATTAAAGTGAAAGTGTTTTTCTTTGATCGTCAGAACGAGGCTCGCTCTTCACTCATAAATCACAGCACGGAGTCGCTCTGTCGTTATTGCTGCTCCACTTAAAGGGCGGCTGTTTACATAATCTGATTCCAGGTGTGTCCTAATTGCTAACGCGTAAATGCCGCTGTTGCCCGGGAGGTTTAGATTAAGAAGAGAGGGGAAAAAAAATGGTGGAATTGTTTTGGCACAAAGGGAAAAACCAGAAAACCAAACCACCCAAAGTTCACCTGGAGCGTTTTCTCTGGTGGAACTGTGTTCTGTTAAAGACTAGTTTGAGAAGAACTGGTCGATATTTTAGGACTAATATTTGAATTGTGGTGAGATGAAGGTCAAGGTTATGGCTTTATCTAGTGAATGGAAGTCAATGCAGAGTCGTGAGAAAGATAAGCTGCACAAACCTGTGTGTGTATTCTTGTGGTCCAATGGTCCAAAACCCGGTCCTTGTGAGGCAGAACCTCATTTCTGAAGAACTGGTCGACGTTTTAGGACTAATATTTGAATTGTGGTGAGATGAAGGTCACGGTTACGGCTTTATTTAGTCGATGTAGAGTCCTCGTAAGAATAGCTGCACAAACCTGTGTGTTTATTCTTGTATGTGTGCCTTTTATGAGGACCAACACTGTATAAACCATTGGGAGTGAGGACATTCTGGTCCTCAGAACCTTTAAAGGGCTTTTTGAGGTGTTAAGACCTGGTTTTAGGGTTAGGTTATGGTCCTAACCTGTGGTCCAATATTCCAAAACCTGGTCCTTGTGAGGCAGAACCTCATTTCTGAAGAACTGGTTGACATTTTAGGACTAATATTTGAATTGTGGTGAGATGAAGGTCACGGTTACGGCTTTATTAAGTCTATGCAGAGTCCTTGTAAGAGTAGCTGCACAAACCTGTGCGTGTGTGTATTCTTGTATGTGTATCTTTGTGAGGACAAACACTGTATAAACCATTGGGAGTGAGGACATTCTGGTCTTCAGAACTTCTAAAGGGCTTTTTGGGGGGGTTAAGACCTGGTTTTAGGATTACGTTATGGTCCTAACCTGTGGTCCTATGGTCCAAAACCTGGTCCTAGTGAGGCAGAACCTCATCTCTGAAGAACTGCTTAATGTTTAGGACTTATATTTGAATTGTTGTTCGATGAAGGTCACGGTTAGGGCTTTATTTAGTGAATGGAAGTCAATGCAGAGTCCTTGTAAGAGTAGCTGTATAAACCTGTGTGTGAGACATAGAAAGCGTGAGAAAATGGAGGTTATCGTTTATGAAAAGTGCTGCGATGTCTGCGTCTATATTCTGACATTTGCCCGGTGGAGGTCACACACTCACACAGTGTAAACTGATGTACACTGTTGTGTGTGTGTGTGAGAACATGGAGTCTGTCATTTCACAAAACCTCATGACTGGCGCTAAAAAGAGGAGGAGGAGGAGGGTTTGTGTGTGTGTGTGTGTGTGGTTAGCGCCACATTTGGATATGTAAAGAAGTCCTTGAAGGCTGCTTATAATTGTCAGATTACAGCCGTCTGACTCATTGTTTACGGCTCGCGACAAGGGCCGCCTGTGTTTGCCGTAGCCTTCCATTCATCCATTCATCAAGACCTCGCGGCTCTGATTAGGGCCTGTGCTGAGTTATGGTGGGAACCAGTAACACTTCCTCCCTCATGTAGACCCGGGTTCCTGCTGATAACAGACCACGGCACAAAGCCCTCGCGGGGGCTACGTGCGCCGCGGGCTAGCACGCCGCGTCCGAAGGCCTCGTCGCTCTCAGAGCGCTCAGCAGGTATTTATAGATTTATGAGACGTGGAGGAGACACTCGTATGAAGCAGGAAATGCTCATCAGACTGTGTTTACTGTGTCAACACGTGGGTGAACTCTGGACTCAACAGCTACGGTTAAGAACTATTGTTAAACACATTGTCTCTTTCTTTATGTCTTCATCTTCATCTTGTGTTGATTTCCAGGAAGTGGTTTTCCAGGAAGTAACGTTTGTTTTATTTCTGAACGAGTTTGAAACTTCATGAGACCGACAATCATTTCATATCACTTCAAAATCAGGTCAAAATAATCTGGAAATGCCTCTTTGTTCACACTTCTTTCACACCACATCACGTTCACACTGTTTTCACACCACATTCACACTATTTTCCCCAATAAATCAACACTACATCCACACTAATTTCCCACCAAATCCACACTACTTCAGCTCCACATCCACACTATTTTCTCCACTACATCCACACTAATTTCCCACCAAATCCACACTACTTCAGCTCCACATCCACACTTTTTTCTCCACTACATCCACACTAATTTCACACCAAATCCAAACTACTTTTGCTCCACATCCACACTATATTCACACCACGTCCACTCTATTTTCCCACAACATCCACACTACTTTCCCACTACATCCACACCATTTTCTCCACTACATCCACACTATTTTCCCCACTACATCCACACTAATTTCCCCACTACATCAACACTAATTTCCCACTAAATCCACACTATTTTCTCCACTACATCCACACTCATTTCACACTACATCCACACTATTTTCTTCTCCACCACATCCACACTATTTTCTTCTCCACCACATCCACACTATTTTCTCCACCACATCCACACTATTTTCTTCTCCACTACATCCACACTAATTTCTCCACTATATCCACACAACGTTCACACCGCATCCGCACTTTTTGCTCCACATCCACTCCATGACTTAACAGAGTCACTTATTTCAGTTTATTGTGATTGCTGACTGTGCTGAGTCAGCATTGACAGTGGTTGTGTTGCTCTTTATCTCTTTATCGTTATTATTGCTTAATCGTATTTAGTTGCCAAGTCCTTCATTTTTAGGCCAATTTCAATAATTCACACGTCAGCATATTTTTTCACACACGTCCTTTGAATAAAAGAAATTGTGTTTTTTCCAGGAGACACCAGAGAACATAGAGATTTACACTTTTTGCCTGGTGAGCAACATTTGAGTCATAAAACTTATTTATGTTTTTATTTACTCGTGCAGTGTGACTTCCAGTAACCGTTTATTGTACTTGGTTTATAGCTTTTCAATAGTTTATGTAGCTTATATTCTATGTTTTATTTATCGCTGCACTCTATCATTCTTATTTCTTTTGGTCGCTGTATGGACCTGGTTTTCTGTTTTTGGTCTTCATCTCCACAGGGAGCCATAAAGCCTCATCTGTCTCCTCTTCAGTGTCTCCTACAGGCCTTTACTGTAAGTGACAATCTGCTTTTTCTTTCCATGTTCTTTGTCTGCCAAGTTAAATAAACACAATAACGCATTATTGAAGATAAATGAGGGAGCAAGAACTCCTGAGTGAATTAAGTGTGTTTGGTTTGGTTTGACGGAAGCTTACAGCGGAACAAAAAGACGTCTTTGCACTGACGGTGGTTTGATCCCTGTTTGTTCACCTGTGTGTTGTTGTGTTGTGCTCGTCGTGTACAAAAATGGCTGCTTGTGTCTGTCGGGAACATTAGCCGCGATGCTCCGTAATCCAGATTAATGATCGTGAGAGACGTCCAGATCTTTTCTGAATCGGTGTTGGTGTAAAAAGTGAGCGGCTGATTGATGTTAGGATCTCCACACTTTGTTTACAGTGTCGTAAAATCTGAGAATCTGGGAGTTGTTTTTGTCAGCCCATGTTTTTAAGGATTATTCAAGGATTATTTCCAGGAAAATAAGCGTAGTTGTGTGAATGTTGCCACTACTTTCCTGGAAAACAAACCATTAAAATTTGATGGTGGCGTCCCATCCTCTCCAAGAGCATCTACTACTGTATTTATAACTCTTATAACTATATTTTCACTGCATTTGTCTGAAAAAGTGCTGAGGTAAACTTGTGATTTATATTCTTCCGTCCATTTTCTATATTTATCTTGCAAAATAACATGGTCAGAAAGGTGATGATATAGTATATATTTGTATATATGTATACGTATGGTAAACTACTTTCAAAATATATTTTATTAATCCCTAGGGATTTCATTCTTGATGAAATGTAAAGAAATAACACACATAATTGGATAAATATGGTATAAAACTATCAAAAGACAACATCAAATAGATCAAATATTAACGTGAAATAGCATCATGACAAGAAATATGTCTCTTATCCTATAATATGTCAATATAACCTATGAATAATGAGTAGAAATAAAGCTTCAGTATGTGCATTTAATTGCTAAACGTCATCTTAAATGTGAATGTCTTAAACCACAGATTAAATGAATCTAATGACATTTATGGAGGTAAAACAGAAGTGGCAGCTAACAGCAGCGCAGGCACATCGTTAGCCTTAGCGTTAGCTCCCACATTCCCAGCTGCCTCTGTCCTGAACACACTGTCAGCAGCACATCAGCGACGAACCCCCGACTCACCCACAATCACCCTCCTGAGAGGTGACACACATCCACCGCGTGTCCAGCAGACCCCACGTACTGTAGCGTAGCGTAGCAGCGACGGCAGCTTTGTTAGCAGCGACAGCAGAGTTAACCCCGCTCTGCTGCAGTGCTCTTGAGCAACAGCGAGTCGCCGACTTGAAGCCGCGAGGTAACAAGGCGACGTAAAGCTGTCGCCGCGGATCTCCAGGTATTTATGGACGCCAATCGTAAGGTGAAACATCGTAATCCCGACGAAGACACGATGACAGCTGCAGCCTCTGTTGCCGCGGCGACACAGCTGTCAGTCAAACAGTCCTCAAACCCCCCGGTGTACGTTCAAGTGCTCATTATTCTGATTTGTTTGGCATTTAAAGACGATGTCAAACATGATAACAGAGGCCATGTCACGTAGAGATGAGGCGATGTGATACTCTCAATACGAGACTGTAAAAATGTAAATAAAGCTGCGCAACAGCATTTTAGCTGAGTCATGTTGTGTTGGCCGTTTATTTCTGCTTTATCGGAAGAGAATATTTGTTACACAGTTGGCTAGCTTGATTTAAAGGGACTAAAATAACTGTAAGTAAAGTTTATTTACTTATTGGTGTCATAGATACGCAAGTTTGTGATATCGTTAGCTAACACGAAAAAGTATTATCGAGTCATTGCACAGACTCTATACAGTCTTCAAATGCTAATGCACGACAACAGCATCTGTGTCTGTGATATTTTTATGCTGGAAGTCGCTAAGTGTCGTTCATTCTTATTAGCAGTCTGTGGTTTAGCTACAGAGGTGGTAAACAGTGTTAGCATCTTTGATTAGCTCAAGATTATTATTATTATTATTAGTTATTAGTTTCAATAATATTCTAGCCGTTTGTCAGACATGAACTGTGCAGCATCTGCCTAGGCCGGTTGAGGTGAAAGGGAAAATGTAAATGACTTTTCCTGTTGTGTTCTTACACAACATTATTTATTTTATTTGGAAATGTGGCCATGTTACTGATAGTAGGTGTTCTGGAGAATATCTGGAGCAACGTTGATATTTAAATATGTTTGTTCTTGCATAAAACAGTGTTGGATAATCCGTGTAATCTCTATGTACGCACAAGCCAACACACAAGCTTTCTTGTAAATAACAGATTATGTACCTATGTTGAATTTTTCATGCTTTCATTTCACATCTTCATTTATTCGGACATTAGTCTGAACTCAGGAACAGCTTTTATGTCTTGTACGTGTTGTCGTTTTTTTTATTTCCCCCGATCCATCGCCCGTCTCGTCTGTCCGCGCCGTTCACTCACCCGTTCTGCAAATCTGACAACTTTATTGTCCATTACGCCGGGCAACACATGGGGCCTCCTCCTCCTCCTCCTCCTCCTCCTCCTCCTCCTCCGTCTGTGTGGCACAACAAAAATAGATTTAAAAGCAGCGAGTGACAGATTTACAGTACGCGACATAAATAACATTAAATTCTTACAACCCTCCAGACGCCGCGGGAACCAAACAGGTGTTCTCGCTATTGTCGAGATCCAGCCGCGCACTGTGCTCTGCTTACGTGGCCATGTTTATTTCAACAAAGCATGTGTTAACTGAAGTAAGATTGATATGAATTGCACAGAACAAATGTTTGTAAGTTGTGTAAAACAAGTCCAACTTTAATGTGAAATACAGGTTTAGCTCGTGGTCTATTGTTCCTCATGTTGATCGGGGAACATTAGAACATCATTTGTATCAGGTATGATATCATGTTCGTGCTTTTCCTTGTGCCCGTCGATGGTCGAGTGCGTTACCATGGAGACAAACAAATGAAAACCCCGCCTGTGATCGTTTACAGCTTTAGTTCATTTTCTGCTCGCTGTGTTCGTTGAGTTTGAGTAGAAGTGCGACAGGATACGAACGGTGTCAGAAATGTAAAGACATTGTTGATCATTTTAAGTATTTATAGTCGGAACAATCATATAATTCACTTTTGCAGCACTTTTAATATCAAAATTCTTCAATTCAGGTCGTAGGACTGTACCATTTTAGCTCTAAATGGTAAATGTTCTGCTCTTTGATCACTCAAACCTGATTTAAACTACAGATTTGCCATTCACTCATTCATACAGCGCTTATTCTATCAATTACACATCTTTCATACGCATTCAAGCAAAGAGTCTTAGCTGGGCAACAAGCTAACGAGAGACTAGCAATTAGCATGGACATGGTAAATCAAGCGGTCCAAGAGAAGTTCCTTTGATCGACTAGGTTTTTACGTTTCTTCTACTTTGCGTAGAGATGGACGATATTATCGTCTTTTAAACTAATGATCAGATATCGGGGAAACACGCCAAGATGCCGCAATAAGAGCAATAAACTAAAACAGAACGTTGAATCTGCTGCTACTTTCATAAACGTTTGTGCTTAGTCAGAACTTCCTGATCGCTAAAGGCGAGATGACATGTCCGATCTGGTCTAAACAACCGTCTTACATCAACACGTGAGCATTAAAAATACAGGTAATCTCGGCGCTAGCTTCTATAGCATGTACAGGTAAATCCATCCATTATAAGGTCAAGTCCTCTAATTGCCTCAGATTATGTTGTCAGTGCTCGTGGACCACACGGCAGCGGAACATTTAGACGATTAAGGCGATCTTCAGATGTTACGAAGGTTTCTGCTCCCAGCTGCGATTCCCTTTGTCCTCACCTGTCCAACGCGAATCAAAGAAGTCGACACGTAAGAATCCAAACAACGTGTTTCAGTAGGAACAGGCGCTCACGCCCTCGCACACCTGGCCGCCGCTGGCAGTCGTCGGCTGTGGTCGACGTGATATCGACGCAGTGTGCTCGCCACAAAAGGCGCTTTGTTCATTGATAGGAGTCGACGCGGTTCTTTGACAGAACATGTTGTAAAACTACGTGTACATATAGAAATATAGATACATATAATAAAAACATCATGACATGAATGCTCTGCTTTTGTAGATAATGGCATTTTCTGCTTTAAATGAGTGGATCTTATTTATGTGACAAGGTCAGAGAAGAGATAAGATAATACTTTATTGTCTGTTTGCACAGGAAATTGTTACCTTTCTGACAATCGGAGACAAACGTAAGTTTTCTACTGTCTTTTAGATACAATCCAACTTTATTTATAAAGCACTTTAAGAACAACAACAGAAACAAAGCGCTGTACATCAGAGATAAATAAAACATACAAACCTGTGACCTAATAGACCTAAGAACAAACAATAAAACAATAAAAATACTGTAGAATGTGCATATATATGTGTATATGTGCATATATATGTGTATATGTGCATATATATGTATATATGTGCATATGTGTATATATGTGTATATATGTGCACATATGTATATATGTGCATAAATATGTATATATGTGCATAAATATGTATATATGTATATATATGTACAGTATATATGTGCATATATATGCATATATATGTACACTGTAAATAATTACCGTAAAAATACAGCCAAATTCTAACAGTAATGTACCGTTATTTTTAAATATGGTAAAATACTGTAAATTTATATACTTTTGGAGCCAAACCACGGCAGTGTAACATTATTTTTAAATATACGGTTAATTACTGTTTGAGGTACAAAAAATAACGGCAAGTGTAGAATTTTACGGTATAATACAATATTTTTCTCTTTTTCAGGCAACTCAAGTCAAACTTGAGCATTAGTCTGGTCACAATCAAAATCCTGTTGCATCAGGTCCCATCATCTGGCTTAGCACATAGTCAATCAAAGAAATTTAGAAGTAGGTGTAAAATAGGAGAGATGTATATCTTTTGACAGGAGAAAGAAAAATACGATACGACGGAACACGATTTTCCCTCCAAGTTGGAGCATTTCTACCAGCTGCTGCCTCCCTGCTTGGCTTCATCCTGCTCCATGATCCTGCTCCTGTGGATTACCAACAAGGTAAATGCAATCCTATGAGTCAGCATAACCCTGTTATGTTGAATATACGTTTTATTTAGTCAAAATTAGTGCTTGATGTTAGCAATCACTGCTAGCGTTAGCTTGTTTGGTCATTAGCAATTTTCTGTATCAAATCAGGGACAAGGCTCTATTTTAACATTTTGAGAGCAAGAGAGGGGGAGGGGAAGGGGGGTTGGGGGTATCTGTCAAAATTTCCCTGATACCCACATTTGATATTGTCTCCTATAATTGTAATCTGCATCAGTTTCTGGTGACAACGTCACATCTGGACGCTGGATGATCAGCATTGAAAGTCATGTCATCTGTGAAGGCATCAGCATCAGCTTCATCTCAGGACTTGCTGCGCTTTTTGCTACCTTCTACGTCTTCAACTTGGAATACCAAGAGGAAGCTGCAAGAACAATAGAGTTTGTTCAAAGGTAAATCCTCTGATAGTTTTAGATATTGTTTGGATAGGTTTCTCCTTTTCCCAACTCTGTTCAGTAATGTTGAGTTGTCTTGTCTAATCTTGTATGCTATCTCTGTTATTACATTTTTAGGCGCTTCATTGGTATAAATCCCCAGAGGGGAACAAAGACCAGCCAGGGGAAGGTGTTGTCCAAGAAGACAGGGAAGCTCGTCCAGAGGAAGGCAGCAACTGTGAGTCCCCATGTGGCCACCCTTATAAAAAACCTCATTGACTTTGAGTGGGGCTTCATGTAGCCCACAGCACATCTCCACAGGATATCATAAAGGAATATAGCAGCCAGATGTTTATGTTCAAGCTTATTACGTTTTGTTGACTTCAAATAAATCAGACACCTCAGGTTGATTATTTACGCTCAGCTGTGACTTTTGTGATTTCTTCTTTTTTTTGCCCTTTAATGAGTCTGAGGTAAAGATACGAGTTTTTGAATATGTGGCTTGAGGGAAAGCGATGACTCTCTGTCTGTTGGTCCACCATTTTGGACTCAAATGTGTTGTTCAGTTCACTATTAGTCCAGTTGTCTCAATGGGGAAATTCCTTCTCCACAGCCTTTATTCACTTTGTTCTTCCATTACACATGATCTTAAGTGAAAGGCAGGTTGTATACAGATTGTTGGGATCCTGTTTAACATAATTGATTGTTCTTTATAGAATGCAGTTTATAAGAATTTTATTATTTCAAATTTTCTGTCCTTTGATGCAGTGGCTTTACTGTATGTAATGTTTTATTCTTTTATTTATTTTTTATTTATTTTATTTTACAAAAATGCTAACTTGGAATTGTTCAGTGACTAAAATTTTTTGATTGGCTTCAATAAATGCCAAATGTTGTAAGACCATCTCTTGTCTGAGGCATTTCTATATAGCAGTGTTACTGTAAAATTCCCATTCTACAGTACTTGCATGCATTTACAGTAATAAACTGGTTATGGTAATCTCCATAAACGGTTTACAGTAGGAACGGTAAAATAACAGTAACAAATTCCCTGTTAATTTACAGTAAACTACTGGCAGCTACAGTTGCCAGCATGATACTGTTATTCTACAGTGTACCTACCGTAATCTACAACAACAGTATATTACCGTAAAAAATATTACAGTATCATACTGTAAAGTATATATTCTCTACAGTACACTACCGTAATATGTTTTACAGTAATATACTGTTGTTGTAGATTACGGTAGGTACACTGTAGAATAACAGTAACATGCTGGCAACTGTAGCTGCCAGTATTTTACTGTAAATTAACGGGGAATTTATTTACAGTGTATATACACACATATATATGTAAAAATTAAACGGATGTTAAGTCATGTTTTTATGTATAATTTTGTCAATTTCATGTATTTTATTTACTTGTGTGTGTGTGTATATATATATATATGTATGTATATATATATATATATATATATATATATAATAAATGTGATGATTATCAATGCAACAGCCTTTAAAAACCAGGAAAAGTCATCACGGGTACATAAATCTGACACCAGATCTGTTTTTTTAACCAAAAAAGTTGACTTTTAAATTAAATTAGGTTACTGCTTATGTTAAAATATTGTTTAATTAAAAATGAAGAAAAACAAAGTTTTATTTTGACAAAGAAAACACTGTAGTTGTACACAAACGCCAGATTATGCACGTTTTTTTAGACATTCATTCATCTTTTATGACTGTAGAACAAATCAGCAGCCGTTAAATGTGAGTCTGTAGGAAAACAAAGGCCCGTCGCCTCTTCAGCGGTTTATTGTCACCGTTGACAGATGTTTGGATGAAGCCCAGTTTATAGTTTATAACCGCAGATAAAAAAATCTTTGATGGTTTTGATGGTTTGCCGTGAATCGTCGCTGACGACAGCTGCCGCCTCCACAGAGCGGCGGATTCCTCCGATTCCTTTGGCTCCTGAAAAAGAGCAGTTTTTGCAGAATTTTTGGTTTTCGAGGCTCTGTGGAGTTTTTGCTGAGCTTCATGAGCCTTGAAGCAGCGTAATCTAATCTGCGGTTGTGTTCTGTCCAGCCCCGCTCTCTTATTTGCACACGTGGAAGCGCTTTGTTTACGTGTGCATTTGTTTCCGTCAGCCATTTTGACGCTCGTTTGCCCGCTGAGGTAAACGACGGCTAATGACTAACACGTTTTGGAGCTTTTCAAACGGGACACGAACACAGGTAGAGGCGGCGCTCGGGCGTCACGGCGGCGTCATGGCAACCGTGCGTTGTCGTCGTCGTGTTGTTGTCGTCACGCCTGCGAGGCCGCAGGGGTCAGGGGTCGTCTTGGTTTTGATGCTAGAGCGAGCGTGTCGGCACTCGCTCGGCTGACTTCACACGGCGGTTATTCACCTCTTTTTCTTCCTTCCTGAAAAGGTTTTTCCTTCGGCGTTTGTTTGCTCCACAATCACAAAAGTTCGGAGACATAAATTAGTTTTCAGCCGCAGCAGCGTTATCAACTGACAGCAGAGATTCAACAATGGACTCAGAGGAACAAGTCCACACTGGAGTTTTCATTGATTTGAGAAGAAAGTTATTTAAAACTACAGCGAATCAGTGGCGTCACTGTCAAAAAGAGTGGCTGTGCTCCGTGTTATTGGACTTGATTATGGGGTAAAAAGGGTAGTTTTTCTGTGAAATAGTGCATTTTCTCTTTTATCCCCAGTGCCTGGAGGGGAAAGGAGAAGAAACACACGTCTGTAGCAGGAAAATAAGCACAAATTGGTGGCATCGCAAGTTTTAGTGAAGCATCGGTGAATCACGGCACGATTAAAGGAGTAAATGACTATTTTTCTGAGAGGAAAAACAAAAATCAAAGCAGCACATGGTGTCATTTTCCCCCCTCTGTTGTTATTACACTTATTACAGCAGCTGGGAAAAGACAACATAAAAACATGTATTTTAATCAAGAAGAATTATGACTGTACGCTATTTTTTGATTTTTTATTATTGCTACAGGTGTCATGGCAAAGAGTCAGGGGCTGTTATTTTGAAAGACACATTGAAAGGAAGTGTTAAAAACAGCCTACAGACTACAAATAAATCAAAAATTTGCTTTTTTTTTATGAAAGAAAAATAATCTGCCAATGGATTAAGTTCAGTTTTATTGGCGAGAAAAAACGTCAAACTAGCTTAAAACCAGGGTTCTCAAACTGTGGTGCACACACGAGCAACTGTTACCATGGTAACCACACATGACACGTTTTCACGACGACTGACCGGAAAAACACACTCATGATGTCGTGTTTACGTGCCGCGACACCGGAGTCCAGGCACTGTTAACCAATTATCCCCGTTAGCTGCATTAGCACCATTTAGCTCCGTTAGCGTTAACCTACAGTGGAACTGGAGCGGTCTGTTTATTAAGAGAGCAGCACTAACAAATAACGTTAGCGTACCTGTGTACTGCGTATGTGTTTTTAAAGTTTAGTGTTACTTTAGAGACTCATTTTAACAATCGGGAATCACGTAAACATGACGTCACGCGCGTCTTTTTTTCCCGTCAGTCGTCATGGAAACTCGTTGCGCGTCGTTAAACGCTATTGCCTCGTTAACTACTAATTTTTATTTTTTATTTTTTTTTTTTCAAAATAAAAGCTCTGAACACATCTGCCGGGCCCAAATACTGATGCTGGTGGGCCACCAATTACTGATGCACACACACACACACATGCTTTAGCACTTTTGCAGACATACAGTATATGTATACACACACACACACACACACGTAAACACACACACATTTTCCACTGAGCTGAAAATAGCCGCGTGTAGTCGTTGTGTGAAGTGTCTGGACTCTCACAGTTGATTGTGCGACTGCACACACACACACACACACAGTGTGTGAGTGTGTGACGTGAGCGCCACCGCGGGTGGAAACTTCTCTCCCACTTCACCCTCTTAGACGCCGTCAGGTGTCGAGGTGGCGCTAAGATGGCGCTGAGGGGGTTAACTTGCATAAAAAGTCTTAAAACTTTGCATGGAGGTCAGGTCTGTAGCGCCCCCCTGAGGTGAAAACAGAGGCAAAATTGAGTTTGGCTGAATTTCCCGACCAAGACGAACAAAAAAGTCGACCGTTACCCTGGCCTCAACTCAACAGGAAGTCGGCCATTTTTAATTTTGGCGTCCATTTTAAAGACTCTGTGAATACAATCTGCAATATCTTAAGAATATGTTAAACACTTAATTTCAGCATTAAATAGACTTTTCCAACAGGAAACTAGAGTTTTTGTAATCGTTAACTCTCCCACACCAAACCCCATAGAGAAAATCAGTGATTTTAGCTCATGGCCACACAGGAGCTGCTGGTCTACTGCTGCCTCGTGTGGTCACTTTGTGTCACTGAGGTCAATCTGAACGAAGTTTTTCAAAAGCCGAATTGATAAAATAAGACATTTGAAGATAGTGATGGAGGCAGCAGTGGATCAACCACTCCTGTGAACTCCTGTGTGCTGTGATGTTAAAACCGCTGATTTTCTCTCTGGGGTTTGGTGTGGGAGCGTGAGTGACTTTGGTGTGGGAGAGTTTAGTATTAAAGAGGGACAGGTTTAGACAAAGCCGTCCAACAACGACAAAAATAAAACCCCACCACAGTGAATCACCATCACTCAACTTAACAGTTAGCTGCAGTATGATTAGCATTGTTGCTAAAGCGTGAGAATGTTCTTCCCCCCCCCCCTCAGCCTTTTATCTTCCTGTTCTCACGCCTGTCAGGACTTCCTGCTCACGCCCAGCTGTGGCCCCGCCCTCAGCCCCGCCCCCACTGGCTCGCTCACCATGTCGCTCGCTTGCTTCCTCCCCTTTAATCGCAGCGGCCCCTTTAATTGGCCGAAGATGGTGCGGCCCGGCGTGTGTTTGGTGTCGTCTGCGCAGCGGCTTTTATTGTGAAAGGCGGTGACTGTGTTTGTACACAGTGTGGTGAGTGTGACATCTGTGGGTAACCATGACACTGCACTCACTCACTGTGTGTGTGTGTGTGTGTGTGTCTGTGTGTGTGTGTGTGTGTGTGTGTGTGTGTGTGTGTGTGTGTGTGTGTGTGTGTGTGTGTGTGTGTGTGTGTGTGTGTGTGTGTGTGTGTGTGTGTGTGTGTGTGTGTGTGTGTGTGTGTGTGTCAGTTGAAGTCCTCGACATCTTAAGAACATGTTTATCTTTAACTGTTACGCAGACTTTTCCCACACCAAAGTCACTCACTCTCCCACACCAAAGTCACTCACTCTCCCACACCAAACCCCATTGAGAAAACCAGTGATTTTAACATCACAGCATACAGGAGGTCACAGGAGTTGTTGATCCACTTCTGCCTCCATCACTGACCTCTAGTGTCTTATTTTGTCAATTCGGCTTTGGAAAATCTTCATTCTGATTGACCGCAGTGACGCAAAGTGACCACACGAGGCAGCAGTAGACCAGCAGCTCCTGTGTCCCTGTGAGCTAAAATCACTGGTTTTCTCTATGGACTTTGGTGTGGGAGAGCACTAAGTTTATAAACTTGAGTTTCCTGTTGGTAAAGTCTGTCTAACAGTGAAATAAAGACGTGAACATTTTCTTAACATGTCATAGACTTAAACTAACGTGTATTTTATAAAGTGTTAGTGTCCTAGTGCAGTTTTAATTCAATAAATCCCTTGTTTTACGAAGAAAGGCGACAGTTTAATTTGTTGTAAGTGTTCTATAATGCCTCCCTAAAATCTCAGCACCATTATATCTTCGCTATTTTCGTCTTAGCACGACTTTGATGTCGTGTTAATGAACTAAAAACACGTCCCGTGATGTCATTCACTGTGGTTATCAGGCCACAGTTATTTTCCACGCTGTAACACCAGAATTATACCACACACACACACACACACAGATGCAGCGTTACGACACACTTTTCATAACCGTGTGTTTGTTTGTTTATTCATTGAGTTAGTGAGAACCTCCCATAATCCTTCACTTCACGCAGCTTTGGCTGCTGCTGTCATAATAATTTTTCCTGTGAGAAACTCCTGTGAGATAGTGACTCATTATTGTTGTATTCAGGTGTGTGTGTGTGTGTGTGTGTGTGTGACCCCCGCTGTAGTGTTGCAGACTGTCATTAGCAGGACCTTTGGCCCCGCCCCTTCACTCTGTATCCATGCAGCCAGCTGCTCCGTCATTAGCTCAGCTCCATCACGGCTCCACTCTACCTGCCGCTCATGTTGCTCTGCTGCTCTTATCACTAACTAAGTGACTCTCTTAACCTCACCCCCCCCCCCCTCACCCCCTCTCTTAATCTTAATCTGTCTAATGTGTGTGTAAATAAACGCTTGCGTTGGTCCAGATAGTTTTTGTTTCAGCAGCATCAAACACACGCCCGGACCATGGGAACCTGGTCATTAATGAGTCGGTGATTCATGGTTATGGCTCCGTGTCTCGTCTCACCACCAGTCTGTCATTAAGACTTTCCCAGACTTCCCATCCCGGCCTCTCCCAGTCAACAGCTCACCCACACTCGGCACTCAGCGCCGTCACTCAAACACACACACACTCACACACACACACACACACACGTATCAGCAGCTTTTTCCTGCACCAGGAAACACCAGCAAAACAGTCAATTATTCTCATTATGTTGATTAATAACTAGATTTTCCTCTCAAAATCTGCACCATATTAAGTCCACTATCATAAACATATATTCACAACGTTATCTTGTCATGAGACGGCAAATTTCTGTCAGGAAACTCAAATTTGTGTTACTGTCACTCTCCCACACCAAAGTCCATAGAGAAAACCAGTGATTTTAACATCACAGCACACAGGAGTTCACAGGAGTTGTTGATCCACTGCTGCCTCCATCACTGAGTTCAGATTTCTTATTTTGTCAATTCGGCTTTTGAAAATCTTTGTTCAGATTGACCGCAGTGACACAAAGTGACCACACGAGGCAGCAGTAGACCAGCAGCTCCTGTGTCCCTGTGAGCTAAAATCACTGATTTTCTCTATGGGGTTTGGTGTGGGAGAGTGAGTGGTTTACAAATTAAGTATAAATTGGTGTTTTATGCTGCATTATCATATTTTATCCCCTAGTTTAGTTAAACGAATTGTTTTTTCTCACTTTCTGAGAAGAAATCAACTGGTAACTGTGGCTGCAATTAAAGGAGTCTCTGATGTGACTCAAAAACATCATTTTCAAACATGTTTTCACAGAAGAAACTCTTACTATTTCAAAGTTAAATCTAAATTAAAGTGAAGTTAACTTCCAAGCGCTTCAGTGTATTTCGAGCTCATAATTCTGCAGTTAATCACTCAGGCCTTTGTGTGTGTGTGTGGGTTGAAAATGTTTTTTTCTCCTGTAATAATTAGCCTATCAGACCATTTACACGGCTAAGAATCATTAGCACCTGTTTAATGAGGAGGCTAAAAATAGAGGAAGCACTTAAAGGATGAGGAGGAACCAGAACTTCACACTCTGACTGTGTGTGTGTGTGTGTGTGTGCGCATAAATTCACAACATTGCTGCTCATGTGTAACGTAAAGTCTTCTGTGTGGTTTTCCCCCCGTCTGATTTGAAAGGATATCATTTGATTTCTATACAAATATTTTTGGATTGTAGAACTTCAAACCCAGAGATGTTTCTCAAAATGCATCAATAATATTATAAAATGTATAATTAGTTTAATCACTTGTATCGCGTTATAACGAGAAACTGTTACGTTATAACGAGAAACGGTCACGTTGTTTCGAGATAAGATGTTTTCTCGTTTTTACAAGGAACTGTCTTATTTCGAGATAAGTTTATTGTCACGTTGTTTAGAGATGAGATGTTTTGATGGTATAATGAGAAATTGTCACGTTATTTTGAGACGATTAGTTTTCTCGTTATAACGAGAAACTGTCACGTTATTACGAGATGAGATATTTTCTCGTTTTTACCAGGGACTGTCACAGTATTTCGAGATAAGATTAATGTCACGTTGTTTATTGATAAGATGTTTTCTCGTTATAACGAGAAACTGTCACGGTATTTCGAGATGAGATGTTTTCTCGTTTTTACGAGAAACTGTCACGGTATTTCGAGACGAGTAGTTTTCTCGTTATAACAAGAAACTGTCACGTTATTTCTAGACGAGTAGTTTTCTTGTTCTAACAAACTGTCACGTTATTTCGAGATAAGATGTTTTTGTGTTTGTACGAGAAACTGTCACATTATTTCGAGATGAGATTAATGTCAAGTTGTTTATTGATAAGATGTTTTCTCGTTATAACGAGAAACTATCACGTTTTTTCGAGGCGAGAAGTTTTCTCGTTATAACAAGAAACTGTCACGTTATGACGAGAAGTTTTCTTGTTATAACAAGAAACTGTCACGTTATTTCGAGATGAGATGTTTTCTCGTTTTTACGAGAAACTGTCACGGTATTTCGAGACGAGTAGTTTTCTCGTTATAACGAGAAACTGTCACGTTATTACGAGATGAGATATTTTCTCGTTTTTACCAGGGACTGTCACAGTATTTCGAGATAAGATTAATGTCACGTTGTTTATTGATAAGATGTTTTCTCGTTATAACGAGAAACTGTCACGGTATTTCGAGATGAGATGTTTTCTCGTTTTTACGAGAAACTGTCACGGTATTTCGAGACGAGTAGTTTTCTCGTTATAACAAGAAACTGTCACGTTATTTCTAGACGAGTAGTTTTCTTGTTCTAACAAACTGTCACGTTATTTCGAGATAAGATGTTTTTGTGTTTGTACGAGAAACTGTCACATTATTTCGAGATGAGATTAATGTCAAGTTGTTTATTGATAAGATGTTTTCTCGTTATAACGAGAAACTATCACGTTTTTTCGAGGCGAGAAGTTTTCTCGTTATAACAAGAAACTGTCATGTTATGACGAGAAGTTTTCTTGTTATAACAAGAAACTGTCACGTTATTTCGAGATGAGAAGTTTTCTCGTTTTTACGAGGAACTGTCACATTATTTCGAGATAAGATTAATGTCACGTTGTATATTGATAAGATATTTTCACGTTACAACAAGAAACTATCACGTTATTTCGAGACAAGTAGTTTTCTCGTAATAACAAGAAACTGTCACGTTATTTCGAGACAAGTAGTTTTCTCGTTATAACAAGAAACTGTCACGCATTTCGAGATAAGATGTTTTCTCGTTATAACAAGAAACGGTCACGTGATTTCAAGATGTTTTGACGTTATAATGAGAAACTGTCCCGTTGTTTCGAGATGAGATGTTATAACGAGAAAACATCTTATCTCGAAATAACGTGATAGTTTCTCGTTAAAACGTAATAGTTTCTCGAAATAACGTGATAGTCTCTCGTTATAACGCAATCCTGAGCACCCCACTTTTTTCGCAATATGCTTTCGTAAAACCTAAACCTGATTATTAGTTAGATCATTAGTAGATTATAGTAAAAAAAATACTTAAAAATCCTGTAAAAATGAAGCATTAATCTCCAACATTTAGCAAAGCAAATGTCTAAAATGTCCATATTTAAGTCTGATGTATTTAGAGACGGCACTGCTGATCGTGAGCCCAATCACGACCAAGTTCAGTGGTGTTTCACTTCAGTGTCGAGTACAGATTAAACGCCCGCGCTGAAACACGCTTACGCTCGGGAAACATCTGCGCGTCGTAGACGTCGAGACGCGGGGGATTTATTTGCTAATGTGAGTGAGATCGGAGAATGAAGCGTTTATGGAGGAGCGTCTGTCTTCTGCCCTCGCCTTCACTCAAGTGATGTGAGCAACTGTTAGGGGTCAAGTAGGGTGTGTGTGTGTGTGTGTGTGTGTGTGTGTGTGTGTGTGTGTGTGTGTGTGTGTGTGTGTGTGTGTGTGTGTGTGTGTGTGTGTGTGTGTGTGTGACGAGGGTCAGTTACAGTCTACAGCAGCTGGAGCAACATACACACTGAAAAACATCAAGCTCCTCACAGATATTCATACACTTCACCTACAGAGGGACGTGAATGTGAGGACGTTTGTTTACACCAACAAGATGAGATCCAAATCTGTCCAAAATAATATTTAAACTATTATTTCCACTTTCTTGCGAAACCAGACATTTCCAAGACACATAAATGATACAGCATATTGGTTTTCGGTGTAAATCTTTAGTAAAAGTCTGGAAAACATGTTTTCCTATCTAACCCTGACCGTAATCCAGTGTTTCTGATCTGATTTTACAACATTTAATTGATTTTAGTCGGAAAATCTGCACATTTTCAAATCACTGCCCAAGTACAAGATGGTTTAATCCAAACACACTTTGATTTTAAATCAGAGAAAGAGACAGAGGCAGTAGAATCCCAAACGTCCTCTTTGTGTCTGTAACTGAACCTCACTCACTCTCAAAGTAGCAACTGCAGTCGTACGTCACGGTGACAGCAGCCGCGACCTTTGACCCCGACAGAGGCGACAACAAAGACCCTGGTGATTGACAGGCGTTACTCGGAGCTAATATCAAAATCTCATTCATTTGGGGAATAACGATCCCTGGAAACATGAACAACACACTTATTTACTCATGCGTCATTATAATAATAATCCACTGTCAAACTATTAAAAAGTACTTAATAATTTTACTGCTGATTCTTTACAGGACAAATAATTCCTTTCACCACAACCTGTCTTGGCACATGGCCGAACATCTTTGAGTCTGGTTCTCAAATTCAAAATGGCCGACTTCCTTTCGAGTTGAGGCCATAGTTACGATCGACTTTTTTGTTCGTCTTGGTCTAAAACATCTTCATGCCAAGTTTCTGGTAATTCGGTGGAACTCAATTTTGCCTAACCTTAGGGGGCGCTAAAGAGCCCCCTGAGCAATGCACGTATCCGGGAACTATGGCAATATCAAATTTTTGCCAGACCTGACCGCCATGCCAAGTTTCAAGCGTTTTTATCCACGTTAATCCCCTCAAAAATTACTTGAAATCCGCAGATGTTATTATAATAATCTGAAGGTTCCTCATAATTAATTTTCCGTCAGTAACGTAGTGAATTTCTCACGAAACGATAAACTTTTAGTGACTTTTATCAAGTTTCTGGGAACAAAAACACATCATTTGTAATCTGCAGATTAATAAACTGGCCCACACACACACACACACACACACACACACACACACACACGCACACAGAACAGCTGACTCAGCGTCTCTTTTGTGTGTTTTGGCGGGAAACACTAGAAACACTCCGATGTCTCAGCAGATTTAGAGCGTTTGGCCGGTGTGGAAACACCTGGAGTCAAACCACGGCACTGTTCTCAGGCCGTTCCTGGCTCCTGATTCCCAGGTCGTCTGGATCCAGTGCCAGGTTTTAGAGCTTAATTTACGGCCCAGCTGAGCTCAGGCATGTACTTTCTTATTTTATTTATTATCTCTTAGGATTCTAAAAATAAGAGAAATAAAAGCGTGTCCAGGCTCCAGGTATCAGCTGTTATTGAGATGTTTTCTAAATCCAGGCTTTAGACTCCAGAGGAGGTTCTTCTTCTTCTTCTTGTCCTCGGGCAGTTTTCAGATCCTACTCTCCACCAATCAGCAGATAAAACCTCAGCTCTAATGTTGTTGTTGTTGTTGTTGTTGTTTTGTTGTACATCGTGTTTGAAGGGAATTAGAACTTCCAGGACGTTCCAGGTGAAGAATTGAAGAATTGCAACCTTTATTCTTCTTCTTCTTCTTCATGTTCTACTTGTTGTTCCCCTAGTTTTTCTTGTTCTTCGTCTTTCGCTTGCTCTATAGTTTTTGTTCTTCATGTTCTTCTTCTTCGTCTTTCTCTTCATGTTCTTCGTGTTCTTCTTGTTTTTTGTCTTGTTCTTCGTGTTCTTGTACTTCTTGTTCTTCATGTCCTTCTTGTTCATCTTCTTCATGTTCTTCATCTTGTTCTTGATGTTCTTGATGTTCTTGTTGTTCATCTTCTTGATGTTCTTGTTGTTCATCTGCTTGATGTTCTTCGTCTTGTTTTTCTTCTTGTACTTTTTCTTCATGTTCTTGTTTTTTGTCTTGTTCTTGTACTTGTTTTTCATGTTATCGTTGTTCATCTTCATGTTCTTTTAGTCTTGCTCTTCATGTTCTTGTTCATGTTTTTCTTCTTGTACTTGTTCTTCATGTTCTTATACTTCTTGTTCATGTTCTTCATGTTCTTGTTCTTCATATTTTTGTTCTTCTTGTTCATATTGTTCTTCTTGTTCTTGTTCATGTTTTTGTTCATTTTCTTGTTCTTGTTCTTGTTCTTGCCATCTTGTGATGGCAGTAAAGAAAACATCTTCACGTCTCTTCTTCAGTCCTTTTCTTATATTGACTTGAATCTTCAAAACTTCATTTTTTCGGCGTTGATGGCCTTTTGATACCTTTTCGCTGGATTTATCCACTTCCTGTTGTCCACTCAGTGACCTGTAGATGATTGTTTGACGCTGACCTTTGCTCGTTCGTGACTTTCAAACCCTCTTCTGATCCGTGAGTCCTGCCTTGATGAGACGTTCACTCTCTCGTGTTATCATGGCAAACAACACCCTCAATTAACAGAGGATTACTTCATTTTGGCAAACTTTCATAAGAGGAAGTGTCACGCGTCACGTTGTGCAAACGGCTGCCAGACGCAGCCGAGGCTGGCGTTATGACCCGTTATGACCCGGTTATGAGGCTGGCGCTATGACCCGTTGTGACCCGTTATGACCCAGTTATGAGGCTGTCGTTATGACCCGTTATGACCCGGTTATGAGGCTGGCGTTATGACCTGTTATGACCCGGTTATGAGGCTGGCGTTATGACCCGTTGTGACCCGTTATGACCCGTTATGACCCGCTTATGAGGCTGGCGTTATGACCCGTTATGACCCGTTATGACCCGGTTATGAGGCTGGCGTTATGACCCGTTGTGACCCGCTATGACCCGGTTATGAGGCTGGCGTTATGACCCGTTGTGACCCGTTATGACCCGGTTATGAGGCTGGCGTTATGACCCGTTGTGACCCGCTATGACCCGGTTATGAGGCTGGCGTTATGACCCGTTGTGACCGGGTTATGAGGCTGGCGTTATGACCCGTTGTGACCCGTTATGACCCGGTTATGAGGCTGGCGTTATGACCCGTTGTGACCCGCTATGACCCGGTTATGAGGCTGGCGTTATGACCCGTTGTGACCCGTTATGACCCGGTTATGAGGCTGGCGTTATGACCCGTTGTGACCCGCTTTGACCCGGTTATGAGGCTGGCGTTAGGACCCGTTGTGACCCGTTATGACCCGGTTATGAGGCTGGCGTTATGACCCGTTGTGACCCAGTTATGAGGCTGGCGTTATGACCCGTTATGACCCGGCGCTCGCCCCGAAAAAACAGTGATTTTAAAGCCGCAGCCGTCAATTTCAGGACACCTGAGATGGTTCGGCCTGAGCTCTTTCTGTCGCTTCAGCAAAAACAAATTGTCTAAAAGTGGCGGTGACATCGACAGCTTAACTCCTCTGACGGAGCTGGACGTTTGGATGTTTGGCCCCGCCCTCTGTCTGCACCTGCTCGCCGCGTTCGGCCACGCCCACCCCCCCACCGGCGTGACGCCACTGTGACCGGTAATCACAACCTGGGTGAACAGACATAAACAGACATTAGGCAGCCTACACTTATGAGATCCAGCCTGGACGCAGATCTGCCCCCGTGTCGTTGTACAGTAATTAGAGAGATCAAGTCAGATCACCACCAGGCTGCTGCAGCTCCACCAAGGCTGCAGCGCCCCCAGCTGGTGAAGGCGGTGAAGAGCCTGATCAAAGCATTTATTGTTTGATTGATTTCTGAATCCAGAATATCTCTGAGCAGCTGTGAGTGTGGTCCTCGCTCAGAGGTCAGAGGTCAGGAGGTGAATCCGACCTTTGACCCAGATGTCGAGTGGCAGACAGCCAGTCTCACCTCTGAGCTCACGTCTCGTTGTTCACACGTGATTTACGAAGCGTGAAACGAGGAGAACAAACCTGAGTGTGGAGATCAGAGGCTGCTAAACATCTCTGACTAATTTGTTACGGACAGTAAACGCCTCTGTCCACGTTGACCTCATAGTTACTGTCGTTTATGAGTCGAAAACTCAAATTTGTAAAACACTCACCAAAGCCCATGGAGAAAACCAGTGATTTTAGCTCACAGGGACACAGCAGCTGCTGGTCTACTGCTGCCTCGTGTGGTCACTTTGTGTCACTGAGGTTAATCTGAGGAAAGGGTTTTAAAAGCCGAATTGACAGAATAAGACATTGTAAGTTAGTGATGGAGGCAGCAGTGGATCAACAACTCCTGTGAACTCCTGTGTGCTGTGATGACAAAGTGAGGTAAAACACGACTTAATGGTTTTTGTAGACTTTCGCAAAGCCCCCCCACCCCACCCTACTCACTGTCACCTTTGACTGAAGGTGTGTGTGTGTGTGTGCGTGCGTGCGTGCGTGTGTGCGTGCGTGCGTGTGCAGCTCTTTTGAACCTCACTCTAACAGGAGGTGATACCGAGGACATGAGTTTGTTTAGCTGCCGCTCACTTCAAGTGCTCTTAAATGGAGATCTCTGCTTCTGTGTGTGTCTGTGTGTGTGTGTGTCTGTGTGTGTGTGTCCGTGTGTGTGTGTGTGTCTGTGTGTGTGATGATTAATGACCTGCCTCTCTCCCTCCTCATTCACTCACTGCACCCATTTGCAGCGGATCACCTGTTCTTTGGTCACAGGGAGGGGGGTCTGTGTGTGTGTGTGTGTGTGTGTGTGTGTGTGTGTGTGGAAACAGTAGATGTTATTGATTTTCTCCTGGAGTGCTTGCTGGTGGTCGGCAGTCGACAGGTCTGCAGTTGGTGTGTGTGTGTGTTTGAACATTTGAATTCTGACTCCTGCTTGTGTTTTCAAGTTTCATGAATCAGATGTCAGTTGGATTTAAGGTTTAAACGCCAGGAATATATTCAATTAGAGTCTTTACGTGTGTGTGGTTTAGGTACTTCTGGGTACTTTGAAGTCGCATTTTATTTCACTTTTCGCAGGAAAACGAGACTAAAAAACAAAAGACGTACGAAGAATGTGCATTTAAAGGGACAATGTGTAGTATTTATGGGTTTATATGACCCAAAATCCACTTTTTTATACATATTATGTGCTCCTGCATTGTCTAGTCGCTGTATAATATTCTTTGTTTCATTTTCATAGTGTTTCAAAAAGTCATGTTAAATAACATGGTCGCGGGCCGCGGTTGCATAGCCACTGTTAGCAGCGAGACGCCATGTTTCTACCGGAACCTGTAAGGACAAACGCGAGAGAACAAAACAAGCGTCTCTTTACTTGTAGCGGAAGTCCCGCCTCCTCTCTCTCCGCTTCGTCTGCTACGGCCGCGGTAGCTCGCCCTCTCCCTCGCCTCACGAACCTCATCTGCTGACACGGAGAAAGACGTCGAGGACGACATTAGACCTGCTGAGGACACCGTAGCGCTCAGGGAAGGGAGGGGGTGAGCAGAGGAGCAGTTCTTTGTTGTAAATTTCAGCCTCTCCTCTAGATGGCACTATAAACTACTTACTTCACCTTTAAAGACAGAATACTGTGTATTTAATCCCAGGATTAACTCTTTATACTCTGGTTTTAGGTTCACGTCATGAAAACGATGACATAAATCAACAGCTGTCAAAGCAAAGCTGAGGCCTAGTTTGCTCTGATTGATACTGAAAATGATCCTATAAAATAGAATCAACAGAAAAAAGTTTTAAAAATTGTACATTTCTTTCAAATAACATAAAATTGTAAGCTTAAATATGTATGTTTATGTTTGAAATACAGACAATGTAGAATCTACTGTATTTTTTTACTCTTTTATAGGAAAACTCTCCCACACCAAAGCCCATAGAGAAAACCAGTGATTTTATCTCACAGGGACACAGGAGCTGCTGGTCTACTGCTGCCTCGTGTGGTCACTTTGTGTCACTAAAGTAAATCTGGACAAAGGATTTTTAAAGCCGAATTGACAAAATAAGACATGTGAACTTAATGATGGAGGCAGCAGTGGATCAACAACTCCTGTGAACTCCTGTGTGCTGTGATGTTAAAATCACTGGTTTTCTCTATGGGCTTTGGTGCAGAAAGAGACAAACTTCTGTTTTACATGAAGAAAAACACATTTGCTGTATTAAAGTGGTACATTTTCCCAGTTTTCTGTGAGTAGATTATATCATCTCAGTTAAAACCATGACTCGGTGCGTTTGTGGTCGCGTTTGTCCTTTTTTTTCTCCTCTCTGGGACAAACACGACAACGACGTCGACAGAGAAACACAAACATCCTCAGATAACGTTGACACTCAACACTGTCAGAGCTCAGCCCATCATTGTCCTGCACGCCGCTGCCTGCCCGTCAACAACACTAACCTTGCTGCTTTTGTGTGTTTCTTATGATTCGTCGTCCGATTACGCTGCTGTCGTGACTTATGACGCTCTGTCGCACTTCTAGGCCGTCGAAAAAGTGGCTTTACGCGTTGTTTTGACTGAAAAAAGATCATAATTTGAGTCTAAATAATACTTCTACATAGATTATTACAACTTTGGAATATGATGGAAAGCAATAATAACAAAAATATGACAAAAAGTCACCTGATCATTTTCGTAAGCCCCTCCCACTTTCAGATGTAAACGTACACCTTGTCTGATTCGGTCGCAGAAATCCATGAGTTTTGAGGTCTGTTCAGACCTTGAAATAAGCGATTTACTATGAGGTAAAATAATAATAATAAGAAGAAGAAGAACTCCTTCAGTTGCAGCAGTGAAACCTGCTGTCATTGGCCCTTCTGTGTTAGTGGGCGGGGCTAAGTAACAGTTTTATCCACATTAGGGCTATCGGACAATTTGTGTGCTATATTAAATGTTCTACAATATTGATAAAAAAATCAATATTTGATTTTAAACAAATATTTATATACTCAATTATATATATATTATATTACATTTTCAAAAAGTTCCTTAATAGTTTCCGTAAAAAATTTCCTTAATCAAATTATTTGTGTTACAGCAGAATTTGACCATATTTATAGTCCATGTTCTTGTTTATAACACGTAAATATCCTTCATTTTCACAATAAAAAGCCCAAGAAATAAAGCAGGTATGATCTGAAATAAGATTATATTTGTATTGTTACATCTCAAACGTGTACAGCTTTATATCCACATATTTATCCAAACATATCCATCAGTATTCAGACTAAACACGTCCAGATATTATTGATAATAAACCTTATCTGAGTTATGCAGATAAAGAATTGTGATTATTTTGTTATCGTCGCTGTGAATTTTACCGAATCGCGTCACAATGGCACGAATCTGCGTCTATTCACGACCGCTAATGTGTTTACGTTGAGTTTGAGGTCAGAGATGTGAGGAGAAAGAGAAACACGGAGAGAGAGAGAGTGAGAGATAAAGAGATAAAGTGATGGATGAGACAGCGAGGCGAGCACCTGTCTGTGACGCCAGGATTTCCGGCCTCTGTCTTGTGTTGTTTTTCACCCTCTTGATGTGGTCTGGAGCCCTCAGGTTAGAGGGAAGTGTTCGGATACCTTTACACGCTCACTTCCTGTTCGCCACAAAGACGACCTGCTGCTGAAGCTGCTGCTGCTGATCACACAGAGATAATCTGCTAAACACCAGCGATTACACCTGACCACACTTTCAACTCCACGTCACGTCACGCACTCAAACCTCTTTAAATGTGTGTACAGTTACAGAGCAGCTGCTGCCGCTTGGCTCCGCCTCCTCACCTGAGAACAGGATACAGTGAAGTTTGAGGTCGCTCGTCGTCTCTCCTGTCTGTTTTCATTTCTAGGAAAGAGGCAGTGGATCATTTTCCCTAAGAAAGTCTATAAAACGTGACATTGTTTGGCTGTTAAAGCTGGAGTACGTCAAATTTAAACGTAAACAAATCAAATCTGGAGCAGCAGTGTTTCCATCTCGTGTCACCCGGCGACATTCCCCCACACTGCACACAGGAACTAACTGAGAGAGTCACTTCAAAAAGTCATTACCACGTGGTCCAGTAGAGGGCGCTCTGCATTTTTGGAGGCACTTTTGAATATGGACGGAAAAATTGGCAAGCAAATCATAGCTGGCGAAAAATGTTATAAATTAACGGTGAAGCGTAAAAGTGTTACCAAATGACTCAGTAGCGCCCCCAAATTGCAATGCGGTAGGTCAACACCGAAATTAAAGTTGCGCCAAATTTCACGCAACTTGGTGGAAAGATGTCACAGCCCAAGATGAACAAAAAAGTCTATTGGAACCATGGTCTCAGCTCATCAGGAAGTCGGCCATTTTGAATTTGGCTATACAAAAGTTTTTGTGCAAAATTGAAACCCGGTTGGACAAAGCTGAAACAAAGTTACACCAAATTTCACAAAACTTGGTGGAAAGATGTCACAGCCCAAGATGAACAAAAAAGTCGATTGGAACCGTGGTCTCAACTCAACAGGAAGTCGGCCATTTTGAATTTGGATATACGTAAAATTGACGCAAAATGGAAACCCGGTCGGTCAAGGATGAAACAAAGTTGCACCAAATTTCACTAAACTTGGTGGAAAGATGTCACAGTCTAAGATGAATGAAAGAGTCTATCATATCGGAACCATGGTCTCATCTCAACGCGAAGTCAGCCATTTTGAAATTAGCTGCCTTTTTGCCGCAAAACAGGAACTAATTCTGCCGTACGTGGACTGATCTGCTCGAAACTTCGCACGTGAGACGAGAGACCCGGCCAGAAAACATTGGCACGTGGAAACTAAGTCACGCTCATAGCGCCACCTGCTGGCAGCACGGTGACTGTGAGGGCAGCTTTGTGTTGTTTTTCTCGACACCAGAGCGTCTGAAGACGAGTATATTTATTTGTGTAACTTTATAATAATAATAATAACATGTAATACATGAATGTGAACAACAGTGACAGTAATCTGGATCCTGCCGCTGTGGCGTCGAGTTACTTTCCTTCTTTCTCTTCCCTCTTTTATCCACCTGCCCTCATTTTCTCCTCCCTCTCTCTTTCTCTGCCTCTTATCTCCCTCGCCGATCTTCCTCTCTTTCTCCTCTTCGCCTCCTTACTCACATGTCACCTCCTCCTTTTCTAATCTACTAATCTCCCGCTGCGATCTGCGTCTCGTCCCGTCTTCCTCTCGGCCTCCTCCTCCTCCTCCTCCTCCTCCTCCTCCTCCTCCACCGCCTCGATGTTGTTGTCGTGGCTTTTATTTGTGAGGTTGATTGACGGTGGGAAGAACGGAGCGAGTTTATTTTGATTCCTCTCCTGCCTCCTGCTGACGACTCGTGTCATTATCTCCTCGGGTATAGAGTGTGTGTTTGTGTGTGTGTGTGTGTGTTTGTGTGTGTGTTTGTGACACATCATGTGTGTAAACAGATTTCTCACACTGACAGCCTTCATATCCTGCTGCCACAACACGGGAACACGGATCTAGACGAGAGTGTTCGGTGACACAAACACCCTGCGGCTCTGCGGCGAACAATCGCTCCGACATCTCACAGCTTAATTCAGCCTTTTGTGGTCGCTGATCATTTTCACATCGGATACATACGCCGCGTAATTAGTTTTCACCGTGACATGACAACCGCTTATTAGACCTGACGTATAGAGGAGGATCCTGTAGCCACAGGTAGACAAAGATCGTCTTCGTAAAAACAAACGCCACGGAACGGATACGAATTCGACTTAAGTTACGCGTCACTTTAAATGGTTTACAGAGAAATGTAAACATTTTTAAGATTCCATCACCACAACAAAAGCCCATAGAGAAAATCAGTGATTTTAGCTCACAGGGACACAGGAGCTGCTGGTCTACTGCTGCCTCGTGTGGTCACTTTGTCACTGAAGTTAATCTGAACGAAGATTTTCAAAAGCAGAATTGATCAAATAAGACATTGTAAGTTAGTGATGGAGGCAGCAGTGGATCAACAACTCCTGTGAACTCCTGTGTGCTGTGATGTTAAAATCACTGGTTTACTCTATGGACTTTGGTGTGGGAGAGTGAGTGGTTTATAAACTTCAGTTTAAGATAAAGATGTGAACATGTTCTTAAGATGTTGTCGACTTAGTCTGACACAGATGTTATTAGTTTACTACTTTTTTTACATGCCTAAAATCAGTTTATAAACCACTCACTCTCCCTGCACCAAATCCCATAGAGTAAATCAGTGATTTTATCATCACATCACACAGGAGTTCACAGGAGTTGTTGATCCACTGCTGCCTCCATCACTAACTTACAATGACTGATTTTGTCAATTCGGCATTTGAACATTTTGATTCAGATTGACCTCAGTGACACAAAGTGACCACACGAGGCAGCAGTAGAGCAGCAGCTCCTGTGTCCCTGTGAGCTAAAATCACTGGTTTTCTCGATGGGCTTTGGTGTGGGAGAGAAACTTCATTTTCCTGTTGGTAAAGTCTGTCTAACAGTGAAGATAAAGACGTGAACATGGGAGACAAAATTGTTGTTGCACTCACACGTGTTCACAGTGAGCTGATTTGTGTGTGTGTGTGTGTGTGTGTGTGTGTGAGGGATCTCAACAGGTGACTCTGAAATGAAACAAACACACTTGTGTGTGTTGTTTTTGTGTCGAAACATCTCAGTGGACACACAGTGCATCATGTCTGGATCATTAGTGTTTGTCCATGAGTCCGTGTGTGTGTGTGTGTGTGTGTGTGTGTGTGTGTGTGTGTGTGTGTGTGACTGATGACTTGGCGTCCGTCTCTCTGTCAGCACAGACTCCTGGGAGTGTGCAGGAGGACAGATGCTGCTGAAAGTCGATCCCATTGTCTCATCTTCACTTGTTATAGAGGAGGAGGAGGAGTTACAGTTTAATAAGACTGTTTTCACAGTTGTTCGTCTTCTCCTGGCGACCGCCTGCTAACCGTGACGTCACCGTCACACACGACCACAGACCACAGACGTTCATCAAAATGCTCTTTAGGAATTCCATTGAAGCAAAATTTGACATCATTTTGCCGCTTTTATGGCTGAAAACTGAAGTTTGTAAACCACTCACTCTGCCACACCAAAGTCCATAGAGAAAACCAGTGATTTTAGCTCACAGGGACACAGGAGCTGCTGGTCTACTGCTGCCTCGTGTGGTCACTTTGTGTCACTGAGGTCAATCTGAACAAAGCCGGATTGACAAAATCAGTCATTATAAGTTAGTGATGGAGGCAGCAGTGGATCAACAACTCCTGTGAACTCCTGTGTGCTGTGATGTTGAAATCACTGGTTTTCTCTATGGACTTTGGTGTGGGAGAGTGAGTGGTTTACAAACTTCAGTTTACACAAGAAAAAGTCTGTCTAACAGTGAAGATAAAGACGTGAACGTGTTCTTAAGATGTCGTAGACTCAAGATGACATAGATCGCGTGTCTAAAATCAGTTTTTTCCTCATGTCACGGCGACAACTTTGTATTTGATTATTTACACATTTGTGAAGAAAAAAATGATTTTCTGGGAAATGTACGACAGAAAACACAATAATGACATTCCTCAATTTAAAAAAGTCAGAATTCTATGAGAAGTCTGAATTCTGGGTGGAAAAAGTCAGAATTCTGGGAAAAAATGTCTGAATTCTGAGAAAACAAAGCCTGAATTCTGAGAAAACAAAGCCTAAATTCTGAGAAAACAAAGTCTGAATTCTGAGAAAACTAATTCTGAATTCTGAGGAAATAAATTCTGAATTCTGAGGCAATAAGTTCTGAATTCTGAGAAGAAAAAGTCTGAATTCTGAGAGGAAAAAGTCTGAATTTTGAGAAAACAAAGCCTGAATTGTGAGAAAACTAAGCCTGAATTCTGAGAAAACAAAGCTTTACAAACTTTTCCTGTTGTTAAAGTCTGTCTAACAGTGAAGATAAAGACGTGAACATGTTCTTCAGATGTCGTAGACTCGAGCTGACGTAGATCGCTTTTTATTAAGGGTCTAAAATCAGTTTTTCCTTGCGTCCCTGTGTCACGGTGACTTTGTATTTGATTATTTACACATTTCTGAAGAAAATCACTATTTTCTGGGAAATGTATGACACAGAACACAATGTAGTACATTTTTCAAAAACACTGTATTCTACACAGACGCTCCTGAAACTGACAGAACGCTTTTAAATCATCGCTAAAAGTGAAGTTTTAGTCCGTTCTGCCGCAGCGTGATTTATTATCAGAGGCAGTCTTTTTAGGGCACCGACATGATGTGTTTTTCTAATGCCGTAATTATCCTCATGTGGTTTCTCGCTCCGTGTCCAAAAACCCTCCAGCGTTCTTTTTATTTGTTAATCTGCGTGCCAAGATATGACGTCGTCGAGTCGACAGACGACGTGGAGACGGCGAGGCTGCGACGGCGGCACCGTCCTGTCACAGACGCTCTTTTTTACATCCATCACGGCGCTTAATAAGAGTCAAATGTTTGTTGTTGATCTCTGGTTGTTCCTCGTGTCGCTCAGAACGTGCTGCTCTTTCTTTTCCACTCGTGTTTAAATCCGTGCGATTACTGACAGTCACGGATTCCAGGAAAAGACAAGAGGCCATTTCTGCTAATGAAGTAAATCTCTGTGTGGAAGGTCCTCGTAAAGACTCAGTGACAACGTTTCAGACGCCTGTTTGAAGTCTGTGGCCTCGATGTTTTCTATGTTGGTGTCTGACGCTGCCAACGGTGTGATGTGTACAAACTTAGAGAAGCTCAGTACTTTAAAACTCCATCAAAAAAAGCTCAATCATGTATGAGGAAAGAAGAGTATTGGGGTCACATGTAAATACTTTTTACAAAAAGAAAGTAAAAAAAAAAAAACATGAATTCTGAGATTAAAGTCATAAAATCTGAATTTTGAGGGGGAAAAAAGTCTGAATTCTGAGAAAATAAAAAAAGTCTGAATTTTGAGGAATAAAGTCTGGATTCTGAGAAGAAAAAGTCTGAGTTCTGAGAAAACAAAGCCTAAATTCTGAGAAAACAAAGCCTAAATTCTGAGAAAACAAAGTCTGAATCCTGAGAAAACAAAGCCTGAATTCTGAAAAAACAAAGCCTGAATTCTGGGAAAACAAAGCCTGAATTCTGAGAAGAAAAAGTCTGAATTCTGAGAAAACAAAGCCTGAACTCTGGGAAAACAAAGCCTGAATTTGAGAAAACAAAGCCTGAATTCTGAGAAGAAAAAGTCTGAATTCTGAGAAAACAAAGCCTGAACTCTGAGAAAACAAAGCCTGAACTCTGAGAAGAAAAAGCCTGAATTCTGAGAAGAAAAAGCCTGAATTCTGAGGAAACAAATCCTGAATTCTGACAAAACAAAAAGCCTGAATTCTGAGAAAACAAAGCCTAAATTCTGAGAAAAAGTCTGAATTCTGAGAAGAAAAAGTCTGAATTCTGAGAAAACAAAGCCTGAACTCTGGTAAAAAAAACAAAGCCTGAATTTGAGAAAACAAAGCCTGAATTCTGAGAAGAAAAAGTCTGAATTCTGAGAAGAAAAAGCCTGAATTCTGAGGAAACAAATTCTGAATTCTGAGAAAATGAATCCTGAATTCTGTGTTACATGTGTCCCTAATCCTCTTCCGTGGTATCGTTATCTATAAAATCCTAACAATAATAATCCTGAGATCTGATGCGGAGCTTTTGAAGAAGCTTCTTTCGTCCAGGTTCGGTCCTCTAGAGGACAGTCCTGGTATTGCATCTTCACTTGTCGTCACCTTTAACGCACAGTATGTGATTTCTGTCGCTCAAAACAATAACTCGAGACTAAAGGAAACAGCGTTGCATCATGGGAATGTGAGTTTGAGAGATCTTTGAAGTCCTTGTTTCCTTCCTGACTCTGATGATGTTTCACAGGACGTTTGACCTCAAAGTGACATCATAGAAAATAAAACGCTCCGTTTCCTCCGACAGAAACATGGATTTCTGTGGATTTCGGGAGCTTTGGAAACATTGCAGTAAATAAAGGAGTCAACGAGACGCTGTACGTAGCTTAAGTGTTGGATGTTCTATCCTCTGGCTCCTCCTCCTCCTCCTATAAATCCGTCATGTTGAAGACGTGTTTCACGTTTGTTTTGGCAACATCAGGATGTTCGTCTGTGTTGTTGCTCGTGTGCAAAGTCTCTTTTAGATCCAGAGACGTAAATCACTGACAACACAGACGTGTGTGCGTCGTCTGCTGGATTCACTAAACCAGATGTTTGTGCTTTAACACACGACTACGACCACGATGAGCTCCGTTATCTGAGAAATCTGTAGTTTTATAGTAAATATGCAAAGCTGTGACCAAAGTAGAGAAACTGTTGTTACGATTTTGAGTTCAGTGAAAGAGACGCGAAGAGAGAGAGTTTGTTTTAGGAAGCTGACGACATCGGCCAAGTGTCACCCACAACTTCTACTGTTTCACAACATCACACACACACACACACACACACACACACACACACACACACACACACACAGTGAAAGTGTGTGGTTAGCATGACTTCAGAGGACGTTCATTTCCTGGAGAATTCCTCTAAACTTAACCATAACTACTACTGACCGATCCTTGACCTTAACTTTGACCCGAAACCAAAAAAAACCCAAAAATGTTACGATTTGAAAACAAAAGTTATTTCATTTTTGGATTTAACGTCATCAACGAGGGCAACTCAATGTGTATTTCACCATACTGGTGATAACCACCAGGGGGCAGTGTAAGGACCAGATATATCCAGTCTGAATTCTGAGAGGAAAAAAAATCTGAATTATGAGAAGAAAAATCAGAGAAGAAAAAGTCTGAATTCTAAGAAAACAAAGTCTGAATTCTGAGGATATCAAGTCTGAATTGTGAGAAGAAAGATCAGAGAAGAAAAAGTCTTGATTCTGAGAAAACAAAGCTTGACTTTTTAAGATGAAGTCTGAATTCTGAGGAAAAAGTCTGAATTGTCAGGAGAAAAAGTCTGAATTCTGAGAAAAAAAGTCTGAATTCTGAGAAAACAAAGTCTGAATTGTCAGGAGAGCGGAAGATTAAGAGAGAGGAAGGGAAGGGGAGCGAGAATAAGAAGTGTGTTTATATTGAAAGTCTACGGGCCGGTGTGTTTCCATGCTCCTCCTCCTCCTCCTCCTCCTCCTCCTCCTCCTCCTCCTCCTCCTCCTCCTCCTCCTCCTCCTCCTCCTCCTCCTCTTCCATGGCAACAAAACACGGAAACGTGAAAACAATGCAGGCGTGAGCCGAGTTCACCCAACAACAACATAAAACCAACAACGCCACAGCGAGCTCCGCAATTAGCCGCCTCGAAACCAAGGAGGGGCCACTTAGTGGATCTAAGAGGCCTGAGCTGTGGGGGGAGGGGGTGGGGGGGGAGAGGTCCAGATCTGGACCAGGATCTGCTCGTTCATAAGTGCCACTGTGTCCCAGTTCCAGGGATAATTATCCTAATGGATGTGGCTGCACTTCACTGGTTTGGACGATGATGATGATGATGATGGTGTCACTTTTATTTCGCTCCATTATCAAACATCTGCACAGTCCATTAACCCTGAAGGAGGAGGAGAGTTAATTAAACCACAAAAACACAATATATTATGTTATTTTAGGCCCTGATACAATAAATCATGAATTAATGACATCAAAATCAACTGTTTTTAAGAATTATTCATCAATAAAACCCAAAATGTGCCTTTAACGTAGAAAACGTGACATAATTAATATACAAATACTATTCAAAAGATAAGATTTTCCTTCTTTTTTATACCATGCAATGGGTAGTAACTCATAACAGCATTAAACATATCATTGATAGACAAGTTATTGATATAAAATAGGAATAAAATAAGCCATACAATGAGATAAATGCACAATTAGTAGTAAAACAAATGCAATTTAATAATGTATGGAACAGAAATATTATAATATTATATATAATATAAATATAAATATATAAACAAATAAATATATAAATATTATTAAAAGAATTGTATAAAATAATCTACATATGGCTTGAAAAATGTTATTTATTCTTATTTAAACATTAAAACACAGGATATATGATGAAATAAAAGACATTAAAATAGAATTCTTTACAGAACTGACACTGACAGTGACATATATGAGGACACACTGCCCTCTAGTGGTGATTCTAGGTTAGTACAGATGTGAAGGAAAGTGAGTGAGTGAAGAGGACGAGGACTCAGGAGACGAGGACTCAGGAGACGAGGTCACTGTCTGTGAAGAGATTTAACTTTAAAACGTCATCAGAAAACAGGTTATTACACGTCGTCCATGTAAAGAAAACAGAGTATAATAAATGAAATAAGATGTTTAAGAAGATATAAACAGCTGTGTAAGATGAATAAATATTACAATCATATAAAATGTGATTAAAATAAAGTGCAAAATTGTCACAGCTGGTGATTTAACTTAAATTCAGGGAAAATGGAAATAAAAATGACAAATAATGTCGAAATCCATCAGTTTTTTTGTCCTCTATCTAAAGTTTGACTGAAGAAAAGTCTGATTTAATAAATCTACACTCACTCATAATGTCTGAAGAATGTGTTTGTTGCTTTATCTCAGTGTTAGATCAACTTTTCTGTCTCTGAGTAAAAATGTCACATCCTCTTACACCAAAGTCCATAGAGAAAACCATCGATTTTAACATCACATTAACATCACAGCACACAGGAGTTGTTGATCCACTGCTGCCTCCATCACTCACTTCAAACGTCGTATTTAGTCAGTTCGGCTTGTGAAATCCTTTGCTCAGATTAACTACAGTGACACAAAGTGACCACACGAGGCAGCAGTAGACCAGCAGCTCCTGTGTCCCTGTGAGCTAAAATCACTGATTTTCTCTCTGAGGTTTGGTGTGAGGAAAAACTGATTTTACCCACTTATCAGAAGACTCACCTGGTAAAATCTATGTCAGCTAAAGTCTCCACCATCGTAAGAATGTGTTCACATCTTTATCTCACTTTTTCAACAGGAAACTGAAGTTTGTAAACCACTCACTCTCCCACACCAAAGCCCATAGAGTAAATCAGTGATTGTAACATCACAGCACACAGGAGTTCACAGGAGTTGTTGATCCACTGCTGCCTCCATCACTGAGTTCATACGTCTTATTTTGTTAATTCGGCTTTTAAAAAACTTCCTTCAGTGACACAAAGTGACCACACGAGGCAGCAGTAGACCAGCAGCTCCTGTGTCCCTGTGAGCTAAAATCACCGGTTTTCTCTATGGGCTTTGGTGTGGGAGAGTGAGTGGTTTACAAAGTCTGTCTCACAGTGAGATGAGATTGTACATTTTTTTTTTGCTTCACACACTTGGTGTGACATATTTAACACACACACACACACAAACACTCATTAGTTTTCTATCTTTAATCTCAGCTCACATTTATGGAAACAGCATCTTGACAAAAGTCTAATGAGTTTCTCGCAGCAGCTTAAATAAAGTTTTCGTTCACCTGCGACGTTATTAAAAAAGTTGATAGAGTTCAAAGCTGTTTGACTCTGTTTGCTTTGACTCCAGCGTCACACTCGTAATTAAAGGAGCTTTGATATATTTGGATTTTCAGGTTGGGTTTTAATCGTTAGTGACATTTTATTCCAATGACGCTAACTTTAACTCGGTCTTATGTTGATTCATTAGCTCGTAATATTCACTCACATATATATGTTTTCATGTTGGTGGTGTCATATGGTGTTTTTGTGCTCTTTAAAGGGACAGTTCAGGACTTTTCTGATGTGGTCGATGTTTTTAATGTGTGAAAAAAACAGATTTTAATCCTTTACCAAAAAAACTCACCTGATAAAATCTGTCACCTTAAGTCTGTGAGTTAAATATAAAATAATCTTAACATGAATCAGCCCTTTAACTGAGGATTGTGTCACTTTGTAAATCACTCACTCTCCCACACCAAAGCCCATAGAGCCCATCACAGTTCACAGGAGTTGTTGATCCAGTTTTTCCTCCATTTGTAAATTCGACATTTGAAAAACTTTGTTTTGGTTTAGCCTCAGTGACACAAAGTGACCACACGAGGCAGCAGTAGACCAGCAGCTCCTGTGTGCTGTGATGTTAAAATCACTGATTTTCTCTATGGACTTTGGTGTGGGAGAGTGAGTGGTTTACAAACTTCAGTTTCCTGTTGTTAAAGTCTGTCTAATAGTGAAATAAAGACGTTTAAACAATTATAAGTAGAATATGGAAATATAAGTAGAATTTGGAATTATAAGTATAATTTTGAACTGTAAATAGATTATGGGATTATAAATAGATTTTGGGATTATAAGTAGAATTTGGAAATATACGTAGAATTTGGGATTATAAATAGATTTTGGAATTGTGCGTAGAATTTGGAACAATAATTACATTTTGGGATAATAAATAGAATTTGGAACTATAAATAGAATTTAGCTTTGGTGTGGGAGAGTGAGTGCTTTACAAACTTCAGTTTCCAGTTGTTAAAGTCTGTCTCACAGTGAAATAAAGACGTGAACAATTATAAGTCGATTTTGGGATTAGAAATAGATTTTCGGATTATAAGTAGAATCTGGAAATCGAAGTAGATTTTAGGATTATAAGTAGATTTTGGAACTATAAATAGAATTTAGCTTTGGTGTGGGAGAGTGAGTGGTTTACAAACTTCAGTTTCCTGTTGTTAAAGTCTGTCTAACAGTGAAGATAAAGACGTGAACATGTTCTTAAGACATCGTAGACTCAAACTGATGTAGATTCACTCCTCATTTCCTGTGATAGAATCATTTAAATACTGTATAAATGATGTCTAATCATAAACGTTTGTGTTCATGTTCATCAGTGAGCTGTAAACCATCCAGAGGGAAACATCGTGGATCCAACAGCTGAATATTTATAGAAACTCAGGGTCTGGTCAAATTCTGGGAAACCTTGAAAAACCTGTCTCCTAGAAAGCCGACTGTTGTGTCCTGGTGAGTGGAGGACATGAGGACAGAGGACATACGAGGACATGAGAGGACACGAGGACATGAGGACACAAGGACGTGAGGACACGAGCTGCAGTGAAGAGGTTTGAGATGATGCTGCAGGTCTGAGCATGACTACACTGTCCTCTTCTGTTCATGCTGAAAAACAACAAGTGTGTGTGTGTGTGTGTGTGTGTGTGTGTGTGTGTGAGGATGATTCTAGTCATTTTCTCTGACAGACAGACGCGTCATCATCGTGTCCAGATTTCACCAATTTGTGTCAATTTCACGTCGTCACTCATTTTGGAAACGTCGCTGTCACTTTAAACGCAGACTTTTCACGAGCAAAAAAATATCACAGAAAAATAAATAAAAAAGGCCTGAAAACAGCAGTAGCAGCACGTCTGTCAGGGTGTGCAGTGATCCCAGCAGCCATCACCGTGTGGCGCTGGAGAGAGGCCTACGATAATGTGTCATGTCAGAGTAAATCAAACGTAGACCACACCCTGAAAGATTCATGTAAATGAAGCGGTGTTAGTTCCTGTTGCCAGTAGGTGGCGTATGGTTTAATCACAGAAGAGTCAGATGTGATTTCTGAGATGGACACGATGTTGCCGTGTTACAATTCGGCTGACACGATTATCCTGCATTGACTTTATATGTAACGGTGTCCCGCAACAAAGTCACGCCACTCCCAAGCCACGTGTCAACACAGCATTAGATGGCACCATCAGAGACATTTTCTTGTTTCGCCAATTCGGCTAGCATGAATATCGTGCATTGACTTGATATGTTAGTCACGCCACGAGGTCCCGCAACAAAGACACGCAACGAGGTCCCACCACAAAGTCAGGCGGTAACGCCGCGAGGTCACACCACGAAGGCACGCAACAGAGTCACACTGTACCAGGCCACGAAGTCACGATGCACCAGGCCACGAAGTCACGCTGCGACAGGCCATGAAGTCACGCAACTAAGTTACGTCACAAAGTCACACCACAAAGGCACTCAACGAAGTCACGCAACGAAGTCACGCTGCGCCAGGCCACGAAGTCACGCAACGAAGGCACACCACGAAGGCACTCAACGGAGTCACGCCACAAAGTCACGCTGCACCAGGCCACGAGGTCACGCAACGACGTCTACGCAATAAATTCACACCACAAAGTCACACAACGAAGTCACGCTGCGCCAGGCCACGAAGTCACGCCACAGTCACGCAACGAAGTCACACCACAAAGTCACGCTGCGCCAGGTCACAAAGCCACGCCACAAAGTCACACCACGAAGGCACTCAACGGAGTCACGCAACGAAGTCACGCAACGAAGTCACGCAATGAAGTCACGCAATGAAGGCACACCACGAAGGCACGCAACAAAGTCACGCAACGAAGTCACGCAACGAAGTCACGCAACGAAGTCACGCAACGAAGTCACGCAACGAAGTCACGCAACGAAGTCACGCAATGAAGTCACGCAACGAAGTCACGCAATGAAGGCACACCACGAAGGCACGCAACAAAGTCACGCAACGAAGTCACGCCACAAAGTCACGCTGCACCAGGTCACAAGGTCACGCAACGACGTCTACGCCACAAAGTCACACCACGAAGGCACTCAACGGAGTCACGCCACAAAGTCACGCTGCACCAGGCCACGAGGTCACGCAACGACGTCTACGCAATAAATTCACACCACAAAGTCACACAACGAAGTCACGCTGGGCCAGGCTACGAAGTCACGCCACAGTCACGCAACGAAGTCACACCACGAAGTCACGCTGCGCCAGGTCACAAAGCCACGCCACAAAGTCACACCACGAAGGCACTCAACGGAGTCACGCAACGAAGTCACGCAACGAAGTCACGCAATGAAGTCACGCAATGAAGGCACACCACGAAGGCACGCAACAAAGTCACGCAACGAAGTCACGCAACGAAGTCACGCAACGAAGTCACGCAACGAAGTCACGCAACGAAGGCACACCACGAAGGCACGCAACGAAGTCACGCAACGAAGTCACGCAACGAAGTCACGCAACGAAGTCACGCAACGAAGTCACGCAACGAAGGCACACCACGAAGGCACGCAACAAAGTCACGCAACGAAGTCACGCCACAAAGTCACGCCACAAAGTCACGCTGCACCAGGTCACGAGGTCACGCAACGACGTCTACGCCACAAAGTCACACCACAAAGGCACGCAACAAAGTCACGCAACGAAGTCACGCAACGAAGTCACGCCACAAAGTCAAGCTGCACCAGGTCACGAGGTCACGCAACGACGTCTACGCCACAAAGGCACACCACGAAGGCACTCAACGGAGTCACGCCACAAAGTCACGCTGCACCAGGCCACGAGGTCACGGCACAGTCACACCACGAAGGCACTCAACGGAGTCACGCAACGAAGTCACGCAACGGAGTCACGCAACGGAGTCACGCAACGGAGTCACGCCACAAAGTCACGCTGCGCCAGGCCACAAAGTCATGCAACGACGTCTACGCCACGCCTTAATGCCACAGTGATTCTCACTGCTTGTGTTTGCACACATTTATATTACGTCACATTTTTCCTAGTTCTCGCTGGACGTATGTTGGCGTCACGTGACCTGCTGACCCCTCTGACCCCCCCCCCACAGATCACTCCATCTCATTCCCGCTGCAGAGGGAAAGAAAAACCTCTGATTGAAACATCATCCTTTTATCATCCACACTTTTCCCTCTGATTTTACTCTGGATTTCAATTTCCCGTCACATCTGGACGCTGAAAAGCGTCTTTTGTGTGGCGACAGAACAATGAGAGAGAGAGAGAGAGAGAGAGAGAGAGAGTGAGTGGGAAAGACTGTACTTTTCCTGGTATTAACCTCCTCCTGCTCTTTTGTCAGCGATGGTGAGACGCCAGCAGAGAAGAAAGGTCACAGCTGAACAGTGTCATCGCTGCATTAAAGAAGCTGTCGCTGTGAAGACGAGAAAAGAGCTGAAGAAGAAGACGTGTCGAGGAAAAGCCTGATGGGTTTTTATGGAGGAAAGAAGATAAAGTCTGAGTCAAATGAAGGGAAAGAGAGAACATGAATATTCAGCCGTCTCCTCGTCTCTCTCCTGTAAAGCCTTCAGGGTTTTAAAGACGAGCCGTTTATTAAAAGTGAGCAAACATTCCTCTCAGGCCGTAATAAAAGTCTGTTTACTGTATCAGCCGCGGAATTAATGAGACTAAATGGTTTGACTGAGCTTCATCTGTGGAGATCAGGCAGATTAAGTTCACTCAGAAGTCAGAGAGAGACAGAAAATCTGCTTTGGTTCTGGAAGTTTTCCTTGTACGCACAGAGGATTAAAGCAGATTAAAACCTTCAATAAAGCGGTGTATAGGTGTTAATCCTGCTCGTTAATCCAGGTGAAAATCTGCACGTTTTAATGTAAAGGATTGGGATTATACGTGTTTGTGCTGCCCTCTGTGGTCAAACTAAATCAGAAGAGTTGGTATTATGGTCTGGATTTAGACCATTACCAATCAGACCGTGTCGTGGAAATGTGACTGTAGAATTTGCAATTATGAGTAGATTTTGGGATTAGAAATAGAATATGGAATTATAAGTAGAATTTGGGATTAGAACCATAATTTGGAATTAAAAGTAGATTTTGGGATTATGAGTAAAATTTGGAATTATAAATCTAATTTGGAACTATAAATTGATTTTGGGATTAGAAATAGAATTTGGGATTAGAAATAGAATTTGGTATTATAAGTAGATTTTGGAATTATGAGTAGAATTTGGAATAATTACATTTTGGAATTAGAAATAGATTTTGGGATTAGAAATTGAATTTGGAATTATAAGTAGAATTTGGAACTAAGTAGATTTTGGGATTAGACAGAATTTGGAACTCGAAGTAGAATTTGGGATTAGACATAGAATTTGGAACTAGAAGTACATTTTGGGATTATGAATAGAATTTGGAATTATAAGTAGAATTTGGAACAATAAGTAGATTTTGGGATTATAAGTAGATTTTGGGATTAGAAATAGATTTTGGAACTAGAAGTAGAATTTGGAACTTTAAGTAGAATTTGGAACTTTAAGTATTTTAACTCTATGATGAGGAGGTTTTATGAAGTTGTGTAAAAGCAGCATCAGTAACTTCCAGGTCTGTACGTTAGCGCTCAGTCGTCTCTGTGAATTTACTCAATAAAACTAACGTAGCTCTGACGTTAAAAACCGAACAGCTCTGTGTGGCTCACAGCCGCTAACGCTGGTCTGAGCTCAGCTTTGCCTCCACGATAATAAAGCTGTGATCTGATAAGTGTGTTTTTATAAAAACAGAACATAAACCAGTGCCAGTCACTTCATAATGAAAAGAGCAGACGAGCAGAAACAGGTCAACAAACCTCATCACACGGCTGTAAATAAACCTCCAGCTTTGTCCAGATGACACAAATCACTTTGTTTGGAGTTAAAATCAAAGACAGGACGGTGAACCACGTTATTCTTCTCAATAAATAAAATAAAGGTTTTTATGGGTCAGCTGGACACAACTTTGTTTTTCCTCTTCCTTACTGTTGTTCAGGGAAATGATGTGAAATCCATTAATGTCGTTTTTTCCAGTACGCGGTCTAAATACAGACCATAATACCAACTCTTAACAAAGATCGTTAGAAGAAATGTAGTGGAGTGAAAGTACAAAGTTGCCAGAAATCTAAATAAATTAAAGTACAGATAGTTGTTTTTCGTTAAAATCTTTAAAAATGCCAAGAATTCGGGCTGAGAGCTGAGTAAGGGAGGGTGGAGAATAGAGAAGGGGGGCGTGGTCTGGTGGTGAAATCTGACACCTAGTTGCAGCTGTGTGAGGTGACGGGGCGGTGCTTATAACAGAAGGGGAGGAGTCTGTAACCGGTGATGCAAGCGTGGACTACGAAAGCTAATGTCTTTTTTATGCTAATGTCTTCACTAATGAGTTTTTAGTGTAGTAGCTGGTTTTTGACAACAGAGGGCAGTAGATACACCAATTTGTATGTATAATTCAAATACTTGGACGCTAATTTTAAGTAGAATTTGGAACTTTAAGTAGTATTTTTAAGTCTTAACTAGTGCGGTCAAACGTTAACGCATGACACGTTTCCACGACGACTGACCCGGAAAAAGACGCACGTGACGCCATGTTTACGTGACTCCCGATTGTTAAAATGAGTTTCTAAAGTTAACGCTAAACTTTAAAAACAGAGGCACACATACGCAGTACACAGGTACGCTAACGTTATTTGTTAGCGCTGCTCTTTTCCTTTAATAAACAGACCGCTCCAGTTCCACTGTAGGCTAACGCTAACTGGCGCTAAAAGGAGCTAACGGAGCTAACTGGTAAACGGTGCCTGGACTCCGCGGTGTCGCGCCGCGTAAACATGACGTCATTCGCGTCTTTTTCCGGTCCGTCGTCATGGAAACGCGTCAATGCGTTAACCTTTTGCGCATTACCGTCATTATCGTCTCTCTTACCCAAATATTAAGAGGCAAGTTCTATTTCGGCAGCTTCCACACGTTTGGATCGTTTTTGTGTTGCACGGCAACCCGAGCTGCTGCTGAGGCTTTGTTTGACCTCTGGTGACACTCGGAGCTCTGAGTGTTGAAAACGAACTTCCTCGTCTGATCAAAGCTCGCGTTCATGCGTCAGATGAAAACGAATCGGCCATCTTTGATCGCGGCGGGGTGGAGACAGCCGATCACCATCGGATCAGAGAGCGTCACAGCTCTGTTAATTACATGTTTTTGTATTATCTTAAGAATGTTTGCTGCTTTTTTCTCTGCTTTATAACAACTTGTTTCTTTTTGGACCAAAGCCCATAGAAAAAAATGATGATTTTAACATCACAGCACACAGGAGTTCACAGGAGTTGTTGATCCACTGCTGCCTCCATCACTAACTTACAATGACTGATTTTGTCAATTCGGCTTTTGAAAACCTTCATTCAGATTAACCTCAGTGACACAAAATGACCACACGAGGCAGCAGTAGACCAGCAGCTCCTGTGTCCCTGTGAGCTATAATCACTGATTTTCTCTATGGGCTTTGGTGCAGGAGAGCGGGCGTTTTCACAAACCATAGTTTCCAGTGGGAGAATCCTGTCTAACATGAAGATGAGGCAGGAAACGTGTTGTTTAGATATCATGGTTAGTTTTTAAAGACCTTGTTAAAGGGTCAGATCATCACTTAGAACACAGATATAAAAGAATAATAAGTACACTTGAGAAATCTTATTTTTGTGCTGTTGTCTCAGAGCAACAGTGTGGTTCGCTGATGTGTTTTTAATGTTTCCTGAGCAGCGCAGCAGCTTCTGAGGCTCTGAGGAATAACAAATACCAGTGTTTTTTAGCTCCAGACTTGTTGGTTTTGGTCTTCAGCAGAGACACAGAGCCGTTTTAATCCAGGTCTGCGTGGCCTTGAATCACAGGTCTCGTGTACTGTAACGTCTGCTGGAATTTAATCATATTCTGGTGTTTATCTCCCCCACAGAAACACTGAGGTCTGTCGTGGAGTCTGCAGTCGTCTGCTGCTCCATCAGGGAGTTTCTGAGGTTTGCTGTGTGGAGCTCTGAGAGGAGCCGGTGTCCTGCCAGAGAATTCACAAAAAAGCCTTAAATTTCCCCGACAAGGGAAGGATTTCCACAGGAGTGAAGGTACAAGAGTTCAAGGTAACCTCTCCTCCTCCTCCTCCTCCTCCTCCTCCTCCTCCTCCTCCTCCTCCTCCTCCTCCTCCTCCTCCTCACTCCCACACTGCGTCCACAATTAAAAGCTGGCGGACGCTCAAAGACGCTCCGTGAGGAAACGGCTCTGAAGGGAAGGAGGCGATGATGCAATTCAGGGTGATTTTTACGCCCCGTGACATTTGTAGCTTCGTTTCCGCGGCGACGTGAGTGATGGACGACGTGAAACAGACGGGGGTTTTTCAGGACAATGAAGCTAAATTAAAACCGGCGGACGAGAACGTCACAAAAGTCAGAATTTATCGGGACGACGACGTCAGCGACTTCTCAAAGCTCAACCGTTGTTGAGACGTAAAGTTTGCTGCCTCCTACTGGTGGAAATGCAACTGGTGACGTCAACAAATCGCCTAATTCAAAATATCCTGTTGTGTCGGGGCCGTGGTTTTCATCGTCTAATTAGAGCTAATTAATAATAGAGCTAAAACAAAAAGTTTCTCGGAATGACTTGAAATTTACCATCATAATAGTCGGTATCACCCTGAACAAGGATCTGTTAGAAATTTTCGCATATCTCTTAAGGAATATTTTTAATGAATTTTTGAAAATCATGAAATGATCCATTTGCCCTGATACACGTTGGCAGTGGAGCTGACTTAAAAAAAAAAAAATCTCGTAATTATTAGAAATTTACTTTCATAATGGTCCGTATCGCCCTGAAAAAGGATCTGTTGAAAATATTTACATATCTCTTAAGGAAAAATTTTAATGAATTTTTGAAAATTGTGAAATAATCCATTTGTCCTGATGCACTTTGACAGTGAGCTGAATTTTTTCAAAAAAACAAAAAGTTTCTCGGAATTACTGTAAATTTACCATCATAATAGTCGGTATCGCCCTGAACAAGGATCCGGTGAAAATATTTGCATATCTCTTAAGGAATATTTTTTATACATTTTTGAAAATCAGGAAATAATCCATTTGCCCTGATGCACTTTGACAGCTGACTTTTTTCAAAAAAACGTAAACATGACTAGAAGTTTATAATTATCGGTATCGCCCTGAACAACATAATCTGTGGGCATAAAATGTGTAATTTGCATTGCGTGCTAGGCTTGGCTTCTTGTTTTTGTGCTCAGGCCCCAATAATCTGAAGGAATACAATGGATTCCTCACACAAAATCATCCCAGGAGCCTTTTTGGCCCTTAGCGTTCGTGCTGAGGCCTGAATTATTGATCTAAATTGAGACAAACGTCCACTGAGCCTCAGTCGCTGCGTCCCTTCAGATTAAAGGAGAAAGAAGAGAATGAGGAAGTGGATCTGCACTCAGATGATGACATTTCTCCATCATCTGACGCTAATAATCCATAATAATCCGTGGTCTGTCGCCCGCTGACCTGAGCACAGCTTCACCTCTGCTGAACATGAGGCTGAATATTCACTCAATTACAGGAGGAAGAGGAGCAGGAGGAAGAGGAGCAGGAGGGGGAGGAAGAGCAGGAGGAAGAGGAGCAGGAGGAGCAGCAGGAGGAAGAGGAGGAGCAGCAGGAGGAGGAAGAGGAGGAGCAGGAGGAAGATGAGGAACAGGAGCAGGAGGGGGAGGAGAGGAGGATGAGCAGCAGGAGGAGCAGCAGGAGGAAGAGGAGCAGCAGGAGGAAGATGAGGAAGAGGAGCAGGAGGGGGAGGAAGAGGAGGAGCAGCAGGAGGAGGAGGAAGAGGAGCAGCAGGAGTAAGAGCAGCAGGAGGAGGAAGAGGAGGAGGAGGAGCAGGAAGAGGAGGTGGAGGAGGAGGAGGAGCAGCAGGAAGAAGAGTAGGGGGGAAGAGGAGCAGCAGGAGGAGTAAGAGTAGGAGGAGGAAGAGGAGCAGGAGGGGGAGGAAGAGCAGGAGGAAGAGGAGGAGCAGCAGGAGGAAGAGGAGCAGCAGGAGTAAGAGGAGCAGGAGGAAGATGAGGAAGAGGAGCAGGAGGAGGAAGATGAGGAGGAGGAAGAGGAGGAGGAGGAGCAGGAAGAGGAGGTGGAGGAGGAGGAGCAGCAGGAAGAAGAGGAGCAGGAGGAGGATGACGAGGAGGAGGAGGAGGAATTGGAGCAGGAGGAGGAAGATGAGGAGGAACAGAAGGAGGAGGAGGCCTGTTTTCTCTCCCTCTCTTCACTAGAGCAAAGGCTAAAGGAGGAGCGAGGACACGAGCAGGAACACACAGTTCCTCCCTTTTTCGACTCAGGAAAGTTGTTTTTTTCTTTTATTTTTGGAAAAAGGAAACGACCGTGGCCTTGTTTACATCGAGTAACGTCATCATCATCGTCATCATCATCATCGTCGTCATCATCGTGTGTCACAGACTAATGTAGCAAACAGAAATGTAGGGAGATAATAATTGAAGGAGAAGGAGAAGAATCCATGAGTCAAAGCTCTGTTTTTCAATCTGAGTCTGAACAAACAAGAAAACAATGAGAGAAAGTGTGGATTATCTTCATTTAATCTCTTAAAACACGGTTGAAACCTGCATCTAATCCTAACGTGTCTGATTTTGTTTTATCGTTGTCCTGTGACACCGTTTACACCTGAAAACTGACGATTGTGTCTCTTTTCTGAGCCGCTCACTCTCCCACACCAAAGTCCATAGAGTAAACCAGTGATTTTAACATCACAGCACACAGGAGTTCACAGGAGTTGTTGATCCACTGCTGCCTCCATCACTAAATTCACATTTCTTATTTTTGTGAATTCGGCTTCATTCGGATTAAAATCAGTGACACAAAGTGACCACACGAGGCAGCAGTAGACCAGCAGCTCCTGTGTTACCGTGAGCTAAAATCCCTGGTTTTCTCTATGGACTTTGGTGTTTATAAACTGTCTTAAGATATTGTAGATGTGAGTGAGTGTAGATTTTGTTAAGTGGCTTCAGACTGTGACCCAGTGAAGACGACCCCCCCCCCTCACCACTGATCCACAGCACCAGCGTTTATTACTAAAGAAACTTGGCTGAATGTCTTTGTGCCACTTTCTTCTACTTCTTTTCTTTTTGCCTGATCAAACACAAAAGGAGGTCAGGGCTGAATTGATAAGTGTGTGTGCAGCAGAGCAGAGGGTCACCATATCCCTGTTTCTGATGTGTTTTAGCTGAAATAAGGCAGGATGACCTCAGCAAAGTGGGAAATCAAATCTGTGTGTGAGCCGGCGAGAGCCACGTCACACTGTTTCACTGTGAACGTCTCTGGAAAAAAGGTTTATTTTCAATCACATCACGGAGAGTGAAACACTGTGGCAGCGTTTTACTCTGACTGAAAACATGGTTTCACTGGAAATATATGAAAAATAAGGGTTTTAGCCACTGAACGAAAAGCAAAAGAACACGTTCACGTCTTTATCTTCACTGTTAGACAGACTTTAATAACAGGAAACTGACGTTTGTAAACCACTCACTCTCCCACACCAAAGCCCATAGAGAAAACCAGTGATTTTAGCTCACAGGGACACAGGAGCTGCTGGTCTACTGCTGCCTCGTGTGGTCACTTTGTGTCCCCGAAATAAGTCTGAATAAAATATTTCTAAAGCCGAATTGACAAAATAAGACATTTGAACTCGGTGATGGAGGCAGCAGAGGATCAACAACTCCTGTGTGCTGTGATGTTAAAATCACTGATTTTCTCTATGGACTTTGGTGTGGGAGAGTGAGTGGTTTACAAACCTCAGTTTCCTGTTGGAAAAGTCTGTCTAACAGTGAGATAAAGTGACAAACAATGTTTTTTAAGACATTTAAGGACATACATCTTTGTTTTTTATCTGAAAACTGAAGTTTGTAAATCACTCACTCTCCCACACCAAAGCCCATAGAGAAAATCAGTGATTTTAGCTCACAGTGGACACAGGAGCTGCTGGTCTACTGCTGCCTCGTGTGGTCACTTTGTGTCACTGAGTTTAATCAGTTTTCACCAGGAAAAGTCTGTGCAACAGTGAAGATAAAGACGTGAACATGTTCTTATAGACGTCGTGGACTTAATCTGACGTAGATTTTCTAAGTTTACTACTTTTTGTCCTTGAAACTGAAGTTTGTAAACCAGTCACTCTCTCTGCACCAAAGTCCATAGAGTAAACCAGTGATTTTAACACCACAGAGACACAGGAGTTCACAGGAGTTGTTGATCCACTGCTGCCTCCATCACTCACTTACAATGACTGATTTTGTAATATTGGGCTTTTAAATTAATCAATTTAGATTTACTTCAGTGACGCAAAGTGACCACACGAGGCAGCAGTAGACCAGCAGCTCCTGTGTCCCTGTGAGCTAAAATCACTGGTTTTCTCTATGGGCTTTGGTGTGGGAGAGTGAGTGGTTTACAAACTTCAGTTTCCTGTTGTTAAAGTGTGTCTGACAGTTAAAGATAAAGACGTGAACATGTTCTCAAAGACGTCTCAGACAGACTGAACAGTCGTTACAGTGACTCAGCAGTTATTCACTTTGTTTTTATTGACGTGTCATGTCATCGTGTTTCTCTTTCATGTGTTTGAAACGTTTGGGGAGAAGAAAAAGTTTTTTTACAAGCTCATAAATGTCCTCACTTCTCCTCACCGTGGTTTTATTCTCGTCTTTTTTATCATTAACTGAACAACAATATATGTGTATATATGCATTTATGTAAATGACTGTTTACAAACGTGAGGAGGATTAAAACAAATGGCCGTTTCTCAATATCCATACTTGTGCGTAGTTGCGTACTCCCGTACTTGTGAAAACGTCATCAGCCTCGTTCTGTTCCTTTCCTCAAGAACACCAGCAGCGAGTACGGTTCTCATACCCGGAAGTGTTCTCGCTCCGCCCGTTTTACCAAGTACGCTCAAGTCACCACCCGATGCAGACTTGGTAAAATGGGCGGAGCGAGAACTTCCGGGTATGAGAACCGTACTCGCTGCTCGCGGGAAAGCCATATATCCCAGAATGCATTTCGGCGGAACGTAGCGGGATAAAATACAAATATAAACCTGAAATAAATATATTTCTGTGTCCCGGAACGCAGTTTTAAAATCATTTGAGGCGAGAAATTAGTCATTTAGAATCCAAACGTGGTTTGTGTAATAAGATATGACGTATTTATAGTTTGACAGCGGTGCTGTCGGAGGTTATTAGCTACGCCTCGGCGGACGCTCGGTGCGCACAGTGCCCGGCACAGAGCAGCGTCACCTCGGCCTGTCCTGATGGAATGATCCGCTGGTTCAGACGGCTCCGTCATTACATAGTTGGTGTGATCCATAGATTTGTTGTTGACATGTTGTTTTGTTTTTAAATCAAACGTTTTGACCTGAGGGTGTGAACTTTAGTATAATATTAATGTTTAACTTATTGTAACTTTGAATTATAGATTTATATTAAAGTCGCACTGTCATTGTATATGTATCTATATATAATGGACACATTTTATAGTGTATAAAATATTCAAAATGTGAAAATAACAACAATATATGTATTTATTAAAAGTATTTTATATGTTCATTCATCAACACTGTAGGTGGCGGTAATGAGGCTTAAGTGCTTCGCGCCATTCAAACCGGAGAACCAGGAAGTACACTGCTGTTCCAATTGAAGAATCGTGCTCGTGTACTCCCGTACTTGGCAAGTGTGTACTTCAGTCGTACTTCTCAAGTGTGTACTTTCCAAGTAAGTAAGTACATACTGGCATACTTGGGTATTGTCAGACTGTAATTGTTTTCCATCTTCTTCCTCTTCCTCCTCTTCTTCCTCCTCCAGCTGTGCGTCTTTACGCAGCGCGTGCAGCCCTCCAGGATGAAGGCGTGGCCTCTGTGACGTCACCAAACCTGAAACCTGGCACTGACTTCGTGAGAGAGAGAGAGAGAGAGAGGGAAAAGAGAGGAGGACAAACAGAGGAGAGGACGCGCGTGGACACGAGACACTCAGAGGAATAACACGCTCGCGCTGCTTCTTCTTTTAATCTTAATCCGGTCACATTTTCACTTTTTTTTTTGTTTCTCCGCGTCGCTTGTTTTGATTTTTTCTTCGTCAGCTGATCCTCGATTATAATCCCTCACTTTTTCATCCGCGAGGAAGAAGAAGAAGAGTGTTGGTGTTGACAGGTGCAGCTCTTAATCCACAGGTAAAATGACTTTTCTCACTTTTTCCACTTTTAATCTCTCATTGTAACATTTTTTAATCCGCGTTTGTTGTGATTTTGTTGCGCAGCTGTGAAATCTCTGTGATTATTTTAGATTATTTCACATTAAACCTCGTTAATCCCTGATATTTCACCATGTTTTCGTCATCTCTCGTGTTTTATGTTAGTGTATAAATAAGTGTTGTTAAATTAAAGCAGAATATAAGTTTAATTTACTTAATTTGAGTGAAAGTTAGAATGCGCGTGGACGCAGCAGGTGTTTTCAATCACATCACATCAGGGGCGTGTCACTGGGGTTCGTGGGCAGCAGGGGGAACCATGGTGGGCGGGGCTTAAGCGAAACCCTCCCCTTTTATTTAAAATTGTTGTTTACATTAAAAATATTCATAGAAATATACATTTTTATGTCCATTTAAATAACAAGAATCATCGTACAATTGTCTATTTTGCGGGAAAAAACTTTTTTTTGACGTGAAAATTGAAATATTGTCACAAAAAGTCAAATTTTAAGAAAAAGATTTAAATGAATAATGACTTTAAATATTGATAAAGTTGATGAAAGATGAGATTAATCAAAATGAGATTAGATGTAAAGTATATTTAGATTAAATAAAATTAGACCGTACATTAGAGATTAGAGTATATTTCGTAGATTAGATCAAATATTGTCACAAAACACAAATTTAACATAATTATTTACATAAATGACATTAAATATTAATTAAGTTGGTAAATGTAGTATAATTAAAAACATAATCACAATAAAATAAGTTTAAAATCAACAGATTAAAATATTGTACAGTTATTAGGATTAAGTTCTGCTCCTGATTGAAATTTGAATAAAGCAGTTAATTATTATTATTATTATTATTATTAATAAATAAACCCAGAATGAGGCTGTAAACATAACTGAGTTTAATCTCATTACAAATAACTTTTACGGTTTTTACATCTTTTTTTAAATTACTGAGACGTTAAATTTACAATTAACTGTAAAAACAGTGTAAATAATCTGTAAATGATTCTATTTATTATTCATGTGAATAATCTCTAATTTGTTATCAGTTAAATTAAATGTTCACAGTTTGGGCCACTTTTTAAAATCATAAAGTAGATAATCTGTTAAAAAATAATCCCTGTTCATCTTCAGGTGAGACTGCAAACATCTGTCCTTTGTTTTCATCAAGGATTATTTCACTTAATTTAATCTCAGTTTTTAAAGGATCTAAAAGTCTACGTTTAGATTGAGATTCATGATAATAGACGACTTTATCTTTCCTCATAAACCCTGTTTTTTTTTAACCATAATTTGACCAATATTTGCCTTTTTTTTTTAAATAATCTGTCTTAATCTCACAGTTATTATTACAAATTAAATATTCTGTTCTATTTTTTTCTATTTATTTTTAACATTTAAATATTAATGTTCAGTTTTTCATTCATTCGTCCACATGAGGTCACAGAGGTCGCTGGTTCTAATCCAAAACCTGTTAAATGTGAATCATCTCAGAATCAGAGATTAGCAGTTAATCCCTGGTGTTTAACAGTTACTTGAAAACGTAAAATAATATTTAGATTATGCATCATTTTTTTAATAGAAAATGTTTGTTAATATTTTTCCTTAAAGTTAAAATAACATTTTTGTATAATTTTTGAATCCTGAACCAGTTTTTAATGACAGATCTCGTCATCAGCTCGGATTTTAACGACCTTAAAAAAAAGTGTGTGTGTGTGTGTGTGTGTGTGTGTGTGTGTGTGTGTGTGTGTGTGTGTGTGTGTGTGTGTGTGTGTGTGTGTGTGTGTGTGTGTGTGTGTGTGTGTGTGTGTGTGTGTGTGTGTGTGTGTGTGTGTGTGTGTGTGTGTGTGTGTGTGTGTGTGTGTGTGTGTGTGTGTGTGTGTGTGTGTGTGTGTGTGTGTGTGTGTGTGTGTGTGTGTGTTCAGCCTTGAGTTCACACTGTAACAATAATCTGATTCTCTAAATACAAGATTCCTGCTTCACTCACAAATAACTGAGCTGCGGGAGTGTGTGTGTGTGGGAGAGAGAGAGAGTGTGTGTGTGTGGGGGGGGGAGAGAGAGAGAGAGAGAGGGTGTGTGTGTGTGGGGGGAATGATATATTTTTCCATCACATCCTCTTCCTTTGTCAGGAGTTTCAGTCACAAAGAGAAAAATTCACTCTGCTGAGAATGTGAGGAAAAAACAAGGACGTGTCTCCAAAAAGTCCTTTAAAGCTGTGAGGACCAGACATAATGTCCTCATGTCTCTAAAATGTCCTCACATTTGACAAAACTTTGCCAAAAATGTCCACATGTTTCCAAAATGTCCCCACGTCTTCAGAATGTCCTCGCGTTGCCAAAATGTTAAGTTTCTGAAAGACGTATGTCCAAAGAGGACACATTGACTTTAAAATTGTCTCAGCGTCTGTCTTCAAACCAACACTTAGTGTATTGTGTGTGTGAGTGTGTGAGTAGCTTCATGCCTCATTGCTGCAGCACTCACTTTGTGTGTGGTCACAGTAAACATGGTGTGTCCTAGACTGTCCTCTACTGTCCTTTACTGTCCTCCACTGTCCTCTACTGTCCTCCACTTTCCTCTACTGTCCTCCACTGTCCTCTACTGTCCTCCACTGTCCTCCACTTTCCTCTACTGTCCTCCACTTTCCTCTACTGTCCTCCACTTTCCTCTACTGTCCTCTACTGTCCTCCACTTTCCTCTACTGTCCTCCACCTTCCTCCACTTTCCTCAACTGTCCTCCACTGTCCTCTACTGTCCTCCACTGTCCTCTACTGTCCTCCACTTTCCTCTACTGTCCTTCACTGTCCTCTACTGTCCTCTACTGTCCTCCACTTTCCTCCACTTTCCTCTACTGTCCTCCACTGTCCTCCACTGTCCTCCACTGTCCTCTACTGTCCTCTACTGTCCTCCACTGTCCTCTACTGTCCTCCACTTTCCTCTACTGTCCTCTACTGTCCTCCACTGTCCTCCACTGTCCTCTACTGTCCTCCACTGTCCTCCACTGTCCTCCACTGTCCTCTACTGTCCTCCACTGTCCTCCACTGTCCTCCACTGTCCTCCACTGTCCTCCACTGTCCTCTACTGTCCTCCACTGTCCTCTACTGTCCTCCACTTTCCTCCACTGTCCTCCACTGTCCTCTACTGTCCTCCACTGTCCTCCACTGTCCTCTACTGTCCTCCACGTTCCTCTACTGTCCTCCACTGTCCTCCACTGTCCTCTACTGTCCTCCACTGTCCTCTACTGTCCTCTACTGTCCTCCACTGTCCTCTACTGTCCTCCACTTTCCTCTACTGTCCTCTACTGTCCTCCACTGTCCTCCACTGTCCTCTACTGTCCTCCACTGTCCTCTACTGTCCTCCACTGTCCTCCACTGTCCTCTACTGTCCTCCACTGTCCTCCACTGTCCTCCACTGTCCTCCACTGTCCTCCACTGTCCTCCACTGTCCTCTACTGTCCTCCACTTTCCTCCACTGTCCTCCACTGTCCTCTACTGTCCTCCACTGTCCTCCACTGTCCTCTACTGTCCTCCACGTTCCTCTACTGTCCTCCACTGTCCTCCACTGTCCTCTACTGTCCTCCACTGTCCTCTACTGTCCTCTACTGTCCTCCACTGTCCTCTACTGTCCTCCACTTTCCTCTACTGTCCTCTACTGTCCTCCACTGTCCTCCACTGTCCTCTACTGTCCTCCACTGTCCTCTACTGTCCTCCACTGTCCTCCACTGTCCTCTACTGTCCTCCACTGTCCTCCACTGTCCTCCACTGTCCTCCACTGTCCTCTACTGTCCTCCACTGTCCTCTACTGTCCTCCACTGTCCTCCACTTTCCTCCACTGTCCTCCACTGTCCTCCACTGTCCTCTACTGTCCTCCACTGTCCTCCACTGTCCTCTACTGTCCTCTACTGTCCTCTACTGTCCTCCACTTTCCTCCACTGTCCTCCACTGTCCTCCACTGTCCTCTACTGTCCTCCACTGTCCTCCACTGTCCTCTACTGTCCTCCACTTTCCTCCACTGTCCTCCACTGTCCTCCACTGTCCTCTACTGTCCTCCACTTTCCTCCACTGTCCTCTAATGTCCTCTAATGTCCTGGTCAGTGTGGATTTCTGAACCATGTCATAGATTAGAAGATGTGTGAGTTTGAGATTAAATCCACTCAGATTAGACATTTTGTTTGCTGCTGTTTTTAAAGACTTTTATGGAGATTTTTTTTAAAAGTGAAACCTTCTTAAATCATGTCCTGCTCAGAGACACTGTCAGGACATTCAGGAGGAGGACGGTGTCTTTCACGACTGTGCTGTGAGCGCCCCCCTGTGGCAGGACAGGATAATCACGTCTTTATCTCACTGTTGTTACAGAAGTTTGTAAACCACTCACTGTCCCACACCAAAGCCCATAGAGTAAACCAGTGATTTTAACATCACAGCACACAGGAGTTCACAGGAGTTGTTGATCCACTGCTGCCTCCATCACTAACTTACAATGACTGATTTTAGTGAATTCGGCTTTTGAAAATCTTTGTTTGGATTTACCTCAGTGATCCAAAGTGACCACACGAGGCAGCAGTAGACCAGCAGCTCCTGTGTCCCTGTGAGATAAAATCACTGATTTTCTCTATGGGCTTTGGTGTGGGAGAGTGAGTGGTTTACAAACTTCAGTTTCCTGTTGTTAAAGTCTGTCTAACAGTGAAGATAAAGTGGAAAACATCATCGTAGACGTTATAAACATGCGTTGACGTAGATTTTTATTAAGTCCCTGTAATATTTTCAGTGAAATCCTTTATTTTTCAGATAAATCTCTGTTGACATGAGTTTATTCTGCTGCTGCAGGTCACGTCTCCATTTATCTTCATCATTTACTGTGTGTGTGTGTGTGTGTGTGTGTGTGTGTGTGTGTGTGTGTGTGTGTGTGTGTGTGTGTGTGTGTGTGTGTGTGTGTGTGTGTGTGTGTGTGTGTGTGTGTGTGTGTGTGTGTGTGTGTGTGTGTGTGTGTGTGTGTGTGAAACAGAAACCACGTCCTCGGCTGAAACACAATCTCCTCGCTTGTTGCTCAGAGCAGTGAACGATGACGGAGGTGAAAACATGAACGAAGCTCAGGGAAAAGAAAAAGCTGAAAATCAGTTTTTATAACCTTTAATTATTCAGAATGTTCTATTCTTTACATTCACAGATGTGAAAATGTGTTTATTATTAACTTGACTGTCTTTGTTGCTACGACACGGGAAATGTTCCTATTATGGAACTAATAATAATATCTTAATGTTATTTATAGTCAGAAAATATCAGAAAAGTGAGAATTCCAAAATCGCCTTATAATTTAAATGTTTACTTATAATTCTAAAATCGACCTAGAATTATTACAAATTGTACTTATAATTCCACATCCGTCTACTTATTCTTCACAATTCTTTTGTGGAACTGTATATCATAGAAACGTAGTATTGGTCAGACTATGATATTAGTCAGACTATGATAGTTAGTCAAACTATGATAGTTAGTCAGACTATGATCATTGGTCACACCATAGTCATTCAATGATCATTAGTCATTAGTCAGACTATGATCTTTATCAGACTATGATCTTTATCAGACTATGATCTTTATCAGACTATGGTCAATAGTCACACTATTAGTCATTAGTCAGACTATGATCATTATCAGACTATGGTCATTAGTCAGACTATTAGTCATTAGTCAGACTATGATCATTATCAGACTTTGATCATTATCAGACTTTGATCTTTATCAGACTATGGTCATTAGTCACACTGTTAGTCATTAGTCAGACAATGATCTTTATCAGACAATGATCATTAGTCTGACTATGATCGTTGGTCAGACTATGGTCATTAGTCAGACTATGATCAAACCCATTTACTGTGTTGTTTCGTGGTCGTTCTTGGTCTGCAGTAAAGTCAGTGACTAAGAGGCTGAAAGTGAAGCTTAGAGAATCCGATGACAGGTAAAATAGCGTTAAATCCCGACTCTGTAATCATTCTGTCGATGGAACAGGAAACAGCTCCTGCTGCTCTTCATTTCAGCTCCGTCCTCCTCCTCGTTCGTCTTTTGTGAGGTGACAAAATGGAGGAGCAGAGGCCGACTAATGGTTCTGCCCGAGGTCTTTGTGTTTTGGTATGTGCTGCTGGACCAGAGCCGCGCTCTGATTGGTCCACGGTCTCGACTCCTTTTTAGAAACCCGAAGTAAAAGACGTTTGTTAGTGAGTTTTTAGGCTGGTGTTTTCCTTCATGTTGAGGTTTCATCATGTTCTGCTGCTGACACCAGCTTTGTTCATTTGTGAAGACGAGGGGAAGGATTTTATTTTGAAGTTCAATCTGGAACAAAGGTTTTTTTCTCTCTTTGTGAAAACTTTCAGACTTTTCTCTTTATTTTCCCGTCATGAAAATACTCGTCCATCTGTTCATCAGTTCCAAAATAAATATGATATTGATAATATGTTACACTCTTTAAATGGCTCTAAATCACATTTAAATCACTTGCATTGTGATTTTGTCAGAATATTTTTTTGTCAAAAAAGCATTGTAAGTGGAAATGGGCGGAGCCTTCTGTTGGTACTTGGCCTTCGTTTGAATTTTTGTGTCGTCAGTAATATTTGGTAACATTACTAAAGGTTTTTTTTTCTTTGTATCGATGCATTTGTTACAAAATAGCACAGGTTTGACTGGAGAGATGGTCATTAGTCCGACTACAATCATTAGTCCGGCTACGATCATTAGTCAGACTATGATAATTAATCAGACTATGATCATTAGTTCGAATACGATCACTAGTCAGACTACGATTGCTAGTCCGACGACGATCATTAGTCCGACTATGAACATTGTTCTGACTAATGACCGTAGTTGGTGGGATGCAGGCGCCCCCTAGTGGCAATTACTACAATTATCTTGATAATCAGAATCCTTTTATTGTCGTTGCATGAAATTTTAGCAGTTGTGTTCACACATAACATAAATATAGTCAAAGTAAATATAGTGTAAATTATAAACTAAAAAAAAACTTATTGTTAGTAAAATATATTTATATATTGTTGTGTGTGAATAAACTTTATATCCTAGCTACATTGAATAATATGGAAAAATTAACACATGATTATTGTTTAAAGATTCAGGCAGAGCCATAATTTACCTGAAGATCATATGACGTGTTTGGTAAAGTGTGTGTGTGTGTGTGTCACACAGACCTTTGACCTGTCATGCTCTGTGCTGCTGCTGCTGTAAACACATTAATGACTGTGTTGGTTGAGTCGACCTTGATTCATGTGATAAGAGAAAAGAAATGAATGAGTTTGGTTTGAAATGGTTTGAGGAAGAAGATGATAATGTTTTTATTGTTTGTTTATTAGAATTAACAGGAAACATGAGTGTTTACAGTCACTGTGATGAGACTGAATGTCCTGGTTATTAGAACTTCGCCCTCAGCGCCACCATCATGTGTTATAGTGCCACCATTTTGTCTGCTATCATGTGTTTATAGTGCCACCATTTTGTTTGCTATCGTGTGTTTATAGCGCCACCATTTTGTCTGCTATCTTGTGTTTATAGCGCCACCATGGTGTGTTTACAGCGCTGCCATTTTGTCTGCTATCGTGTGTTTACAGCGCTGCCATTTTGTCTGCTATCATGTGTTTATAGCGCTGCCATTTTGTTTGCTATCGTGTGTTTATAGCGCCACCATTTTGTCTGCTATCTTGTGTTTATAGCGCCACCATGGTGTGTTTACAGCGCTGCCATTTTGTCTGCTATCGTGTGGTTATAGCGCCACCATTTTGTCTGCTATCATGTGGTTATAGCGCCTCCATTTTGTCTGCTATCATGTGGTTATAGCGCCTCCATTTTGTCTGCTATCATGTGGTTATAGCGCCTCCATTTTGTCTGCTATCATGTGTTTATAGCGACACCATTTTGTCTGCTATCATGTGTTTATAGCGCCGCCATTTTGTTTGCTATCGTGTGTTTATAGCGCCGCCATTTTGTCTGCTATCATTTGTTTATAGCGCCGCCATTTTGTTTGCTATCATGTGTTTATAGCGCCGCCATTTTGTTTGCTATCGTGTGTTTATAGCGCCACCATCGTGTGTTTATAGCGCCGCCATTTTGTCTGTTATCATGTGGTTTTAGCGCCACTATTTTATCTGCTATCGTGTGTTTATAGCGGCACCATTTTGTCTGCTATCATGGTTATAGCGCCACCATTTTATCTGCTATTGCGTGTTTATAGCGCCGCCATTTTATCTGCTATCATGGTTATAGTGCCACCATCATGTGGTTATAGTGCCGCCATTTTGTCTGCTATCATGTGGTTTTAGCGCCACCATTTTGTCTGCTATCGTGTGTTTATAGCGCCGCCATTTTGTCTGTTGTCATGTGGTTTTAGGGCCACCATCATGTGTTTATAGCGCTGCCATTTTGTCTGCATTCATGGTTATAGCGCCACCATTTTATCTGCTATCGCGTGTTTATAGCGCCACCATCATGTGTTTATAGTGCCGCCATTTTGTCTGCTATCATGTGGTTTAAGCGCCACCATTTTATCTGCTATTGTGTGTTTATAGCGCCATCGTGTGGTCATAGCGCCGCCATTTTGTGGTCATAGCGCCACCATCATGTGGTTATAGCACCACCATTTTTCTGCTATCGTTATAGCGCCGCCATTTTGTGTTTATAGCGCCACCATTTTGTCTGCTATCAAATATCATAGTTTCTTGTCACTTTGTAATTTAATGTATTTTTTGGCGTCTCTGTTATTTTAAAGGTTGTTTTTATGAGTGTTTGTTTCCTGTGATTGAACCTCAGGTCGTTCACCAGCCTCGTGTCCCTGCAGACATCATTTCACAATAACAAAAAACTTATTAAAGGTCTTTTTTAAGTCAAATAGAATCAAATAAATGTCGGCGTTCCTGGACTTTATGTCTTTATGTTAATGTGGGAGTTTAAGTATTATCTTTCTATATTATAAATGTCATTAAACAGCAGTTTTGGTGGCGGCTGCTGCTGCAGGTTAGTTCAGGTTAGTGCAGGTTAGTGCCGTGCACGAGTGAAGGAGTGAATTAACAAACCAGGTGGCATGAAGACAGTGTCCTTTGACCCTTTGTTGGCAGCCTGGTTTACCAGGGAACAGCCACAGCACCAGTCTGTCAGTCAGTCTGTCACTCTGTCCAAAGCTCAAACACCTTCTGACTAAACAGCGTTTAAAAAAAAGTCTCTGAGCTGCAGAGGCTGAAAGAAGTAAGTGTTAAGTGTTATATCTTAAATGTTTTTCGGCGTCTCTCTCTCTCCCTGTGTTTCGTGCTGAGACTCCGATGTTTAATGTCAGATTCTTTTCCAGGCAACAGCGACAGACTGTGATTCATGAAGCAAATTTAAGCAGCGACTGTTTAATTGTTTCAGACTCGAGGGAAAAGTTCAGGTGTGAAATGTCAGCCAGGATTTTTACACTTTACTCTGTTTCAGAAACTTTCTTTTTATTTTATGGTGTAGGTTGAAAATTGTCGTATGTCCTCAGATTCTAACGATGTATATTTAATTTTATTAAAGTTTCATTTAAAAGTTTAAATTTTTTAAAGTTTCAAGAACGCTCTACAGTTGTTTTTAGCTTTATATTTTGGTGCGTTAGAAGTCGTAGTTCATAATTGACAAAAAAAAAACTTGTACACAAACGTATCTCGGGCTAGCTGTTGTTAGCTCTTGTTAGCGATGCCAGTCGATAATGAACTCTACGTGGTATTTCGCACCTAGAATACAATGTAAAATGGGTAAAAAAATTAATATTACGATATGTACGGCTAATTCAGTATGAAATGTTAGCGTGTTCCTGTTGCTGTTCCGGAAATTCCGATCAACAAGAATCAGCCAATCTACAGTTGGTTTTAGCTTTATTTTGGTGCGTTAGAAGTCAATAGCTCATATTTGGCCAAAAACTCGTACGCAAACATATCTCGGGCTAGCTGTTGTTAGCCATTGTTAGCGACGCCGGTCAATAACGAACTCTACGTGATATTTGAACTGAGAAAACTGTGTATAATGGGTAAAAATTCGACATTACTAAATGTACGTCTCGTGTTAGCGCGTTACTGTTGAAACTTCCGATTAGGAACTCAGAAATTCAGATCAACGAGAATCATGCAATCGACAGTTGGTTTTAGCGTTCTTTTAGTGCGTTAGAAGTTATAGTTCGTAATTGGGCAAAAAACTTGTAAGCAAACATATCTCAGGCTAGCTGTTGTTAGCTGTTGTTCATGATGCTAGTCAATAACGAACTCTACACGGACCAAGAAAACCGCGTAAAATGGGTAAAAATTAAACATTACGATACATACGACTAATTCAATATGAGGTGTTGGCGCGTTCCTGTTGATATTTCTGATTAGAAACTCGGAAATTCCGATCAACGAGAATCAAACATTCTACAGTTGGTTTTAGCTTTATTTTGGTGCGTTAGAAGTCATAGTTCGTAATTGGCCAAAAAACTTGTAAGCAAATATATCTCAGGCTAGCTGTTGTTAGCTGTTGTTAGCCATTTTTAGTGATGCTAGTCAAAAACGAACTGTACGTGATATGCGGACCAAGAAAAGATATAATATATAATTGGTAAAAACTTCCGATTAGGGTTAATTCCGATCAACGAGAATCAACCATTAACATTTAAATTAGCAACTAAAGATTAGTTTTGATAGTTTTGCAGCCGCTGGTGTTAGAAATAGCTAACTGCAGCTCATTCCTGAGTCTTTTTGTTGATTTAGCCGTTTGTTGTTGACTTTTTGTTGTAATGTTTTTTTCTTCACTGCTAAAGTCACTTTATCGTGACGGGTGACGTCAAAAATAAGAAAATGTTCCGTGAAAACCTGAGTTTACAGTAAATGCTGTCGTGTTTTTACCGTCAACACAAATGTGTTGAACATGGAAGAAAAATGTAAGATTCAACGACTTAAACGCCATCAAATCTTCCCGTTCATTTGGGGGTTTTTCGGTTGTGTTTGAAATGCACGAGTCGGCACTTTCTTCGAATCGTTACGTTTGGGTTCGCGTGAAACGTCGCAGGCTAACGGTGAATTGTTTTTGAAAAAGGCCACTTTGACCCGATCTGTGTGACACACACACACACACACACATATTGATCAGTGTGACTGACCTTTGAGGCTGTTTGTCCTCACTTCACTTCATGGACCTTTGAGGTTTGACAACTCTGTGTCCACAGAGACCATTGTTATCGCATTTAAAGGTTTGAACTTGTTTTTGTGACGTTAAAGTCCTGAGTTTGTTCTTGCATGACCTCAACCTGAGGTACAGTCGAGATTTTTCATCATTTTGTTGAAGTGAAACCAACATATTTGTCGTCTGGAGGTGTTTGCAAACTTGAGGAAGGTCTAGTTTCACAGACCACGGTGATGGTGCTGGTGGATCACAGTTTAGTCTCTGATTTCAGTGGTTTCCCTCAAAGACGCACACGTGAATAAATAAGTTCCTAGAAATGCGTGGCGTGTCGTAGCATGTTGTGGTTTATTGCGCGTCCTTGAACGACGGCGGCGACTCTGGACGACGCTGAACTCTTACTGAGTCACAACAGCTGAGCTCTGACGAACGCTCTGAAACCACGTAGACACAATTAAAGACAAACAAGCAGAAAAATGACGTTTAAAGTCTGGAAGGAAACGTGAAAACACGAGCTTTTGATCTGTTTGTAAACATATACGGTTAGCATAAAAACAATCTGTTTGTTTTTGTTGTTTTATTTTTGCAGCATTTAGGACGAGATTTAAATATTTTCCCAGAAAAACAATCCAGATTTTTAGCCTGATTTTAGCATCAAGGTGTTAGCCACAAAGTTAGCCATCAGAGGACATCACTGACCACAGCGTTACGGTCTCACAATCAAGATTTGTGCGGTGTTTAGAATAAGTACGAGATGTGAAGTTTATTGCCAGAAAAACCTGATCTTTATTCACTGTCAGGATGTTAGCTTAAAGTTAGTTTGAAGTTAGCCACCACTGACGGCTGTTTTAAGGTCTCATGATCAAAATTATGCAGCATTTAGGACAAGATGTGAAAAACAAAATGAATTTGCTTCTCTTACCCAGAAAAACTTTTTGTTTGTTCACTCAGGAAGTTAGCTTAAATTTAGCTTAACGTTGGCCTAAAGAGGACACCACTGACGGCTGCTGTTAGGTGTCCTGATCAAGTTTAAAGGACAAGACTTTAAACTATTTTTAGTTTGTTTTATTTTTGCTTTTCTTCACCAGAAAAACAATCATCGTTTTCTTGTGACTTCAGCTTTAAGGTTTATTTGTTTGTTGTTTATCATTTTCAGGAAAAATTGTCCAAATGTTATTATAATTTTGGCATCAAGTAGTTAGCATAAAGTTGGCCAAAATACTGAGCAGAGCTTAAAGGTGTCGTGATCAAAATGTTTATTTTTGATTTTCCTGGCCAGAAAAAAACGTCTTCCTGTTTGTTTTTCAGTAAGTTTGTTAAAATATGACATTGCTAACGGCAGCTTTAACGAGCTAGTTAGCTACAGGCCATGCTAACTCAGTCATCTGTTTGTTGTTGTTGAGCTCTGAGTTTTTCCTTCTCTGCCACAGGAACCTGTCTCCTGGAGAAAATGCAGTAGAGGAAACGCTGACGACGTCTCGTTCGTCTTCACCGCCAACAAACACAAACCCGACATGGCCTCCTCCCCTGGACTGGACTCTGACCCGTTACCGCTGCTCCAGCTCCAGGAGGTGGACTCCAGTAAGACGTCGGAGAGGCCGAGCTCGCCGCTCCTCCTGCCCTCGGTGTACAGCCCTCCTCTGGCCATGGACAACCACACCGTCTGCATCCCCTCGCCGTACACGGACGGCGGCCACGAGTTCAACCACGGACACGGACCTCTGACCTTCTACGGCGCGCCGGTGCTCGGCTACGGCAGGGCGCCCGCCGTCGCCGAGGGTCAGGCGTCTCTGTGCGCTCCCATCAGCCCCTCGGCGTTCTGGCCGTCGCACGGTCACCACGGCAACGTGCCTTCACTGACGCTGCGATGTCCTCAGCCGCTCATCTACAACGAACCAGGAGGACACGGAACGTGGCTGGAGGCCAAAGGTCACAGCATCAATCCGAGCAGGTACTTGGCTAATGCTAACTTTGATATAGCCTCTCAACTGTGAAAAATCAATAATTAAAGGTGCATTTTGTAATAAATCTAAACCAACTGGCCATAAAATCCTCCTAATATGTCACAGAGACTCAGGAATAACGTTCATATAACAAACTGAACTCACCAACAACAACAGTACAGACACAATATTTGCATTAAAAAATATCTTTTGCAGACTGCAAATCATGTTTATGTTTTGAAGTCATGTTGTGGCGCCACCTACCACCGTCTACCAATCATTGCAGTCAATGGAGTCTCAGCTGCCGAGCAACCACGGGTTGCCAGGTATGTTCCACTGTAGGCTAATGCTAACGGTGCTAAAGGAGCTAACGGAGCTAACTGGTAAACGGTGCCTGGACTCTGGCACCGCCGCACGTAAACATGATGTCACGCGCGTCTTTTTCCAGTCAGTCGTCATGGAAACGCGTCATGCGTTAACACGTGTTAGCGCTAACCGCTGTTAGCGCTGACGCTGTTAACTGCCGTACAGAGACGTATATTAAAGTTTGACAATTATGTGAAGTTGTCCTTCCTTGTCTTCGTCCTCACAGCTCCGTCCTCAGCTGTAACAAACTGGTGGGGAAGAGACCGGAGGACGGCGTGGACGTGGTGAACTCGTGTTCGTCGGCGGGCGCCAAAGCCGACATGCACTTCTGCGCCGTGTGCCACGATTACGCCTCGGGCTATCACTACGGCGTGTGGTCGTGTGAAGGCTGCAAGGCCTTCTTCAAGAGGAGCATCCAAGGTAAATGTCCTGTCCTCGTCCCTCTGTCCCTCTGTCCTCGTCCTCTGTCCTCGTCCTCTGTCCTCGTCCTGTGTCCCTCTAACGTCTCTTTGTTCAAATGCTAACAAACTGATTCAACGTTTACGCTCCATGAGATCGACAAAATTATTATTTTCATGACTTTTTCAGTTAATGGAGGATGTGTTTGGTCCAGAAAATTGTGAAAAATTGTGATAAAATTAGTTTTTGTCCACAAACTAAAAATGAATCACTTTTAATGAGTTATTTGTTATTTTTCGGCAAAGAAACGAGAAACTATTCACATTTAAGAAGAAGAAAAATGAAAGACTTGATTTAATTCAAAGCAATTAATCGATGATGAAAATAGTTGACCATTAATTTAGTTATTGATTAGTTATCGAGTAATTGTTTCAGCCCTTTATTCCATATTTGCTGGTATGGACACAGTGCTTCCTCTAGAGGGCAGTGCAGAGTCCCCGACAGTTGATGTTGATTTTGTTTTAGTAAAAAAAAGTCATGTGAAAGAAAATTCAAAACCATTCAGCTTTCGTCATGTTTTAGTCATCAAAGGTCCGTAAAAAACTATTCATGCATGACATTTACGAATCCATCGAAATCACACGAGATTTGACCGTGATGGTCTCACGTGACTATCAAAAACATTTTTTTTGCCAGTGAATGTTAACAATGAAAAAAAAAAATTCAATGTGTTTTTTTTTTTTAAGGACACAACGACTACATCTGCCCGGCAACAAACCAGTGCACTATCGACAAGAACCGTCGTAAAAGCTGTCAGGCCTGTCGTCTACGCAAGTGCTACGAAGTGGGCATGATGAAGTGTGGTGAGAGTTCTTTAAAAAATAAATTATTAAGGTATTTTATTTTCTTACAGGAGCACAAAAGGCTTTTAATTTCTATCATTTATAATCCACACGTGAGCTGAAATTAAAATCTTAGCCACTTAACGACAGGCTCACGCCATAAAATCTATGCTAGTGAATGTCTATAATATCATAGATGTGTGTTTTCCGCCTAATCTCTATGTGAAACACACTTTTCCTTCAGGAAACTGAAGTCAGTAAACCACTCACTCTCCCACACCAAAGTCCAAAGAGAAAATCAGTGATTTTAGCTCACAGGGACACAGGAGCTGCTGGTCTACTGCTGCCTCGTGTGGTCACTTTGTGTCACTGAGGTCAATCTAAAGTGATTATTTTAAAAGCCGAATTTTAGCAAATCAGTCATTGTAAGTTAGTGATGGAGGCAGCAGTGGATCAACAACTCCTGTGAACTCCTGTGTGCTGTGATGTTAAAATCACTGGTTTACTCTATGGACTTTGGTGCAGGGAGAGTGAGTGACCTTGATGCAGGTCGTCCGTCTCTCTACAAAGTTCTTGCAGGTTTTTAAACGGTGATATCTCTGGAACACCGTGAGACAATGTCTTTAAATTTGGTCCAAACATTAGTTTTTACTGGAGGATCAGCTGGTCAGAGTTGGGTCACTGCAGGTCAAAGGTCACTGACCTTTCTGTGACCTCACACACGTGTTTTCTGTCAAAGTGAAATCCTGATCATTGATCACATGGTCTTTTGTCCTCAGGTCTGAGACGCGAGCGCTGCAGCTATCGAGGACCTCGTCACCGCCGCGGTGCACTTCAGTCCCGGGACTCTGGGGGCAGCAGAGAGCTGGTGCGGGTGGGTCTCGGGTCTCGAGCTCAGCGGCATCTCCACATTGAAGCTCCGCTCGCCGCCTTCACCTCGCTGCCTCAGCAGAGCCACGCCCACCTTCATCATCATCATCATCATCATCACCCTCACCATCACCACGCCACCATGAGTCCAGAGGAGTTCATCTCCCGCATCATGGAGGCGGAGCCTCCGGACATCTACCTCATGGAGGATCTGAAGAAGCCGTTCACAGAGACCAGTATGATGATGTCACTGACCAACCTGGCCGACAAGGAGCTGGTGCTGATGATCAGCTGGGCCAAGAAGATCCCTGGTGAGAGAAGGACTGTGTCTCTACTGTGTCTCTACTGTGTCTCTACTGTGTCTCTACTGTGTCTCTACTGTGTCTCTACTGTGTTAGGGTGATCTGCACTGATGGATCTCATCATTATACAATCTTTACCTGCAAGAAACTCAGCTCACGCCATCACACCAAAGTCCATAGAGAAAATCAGTGATTTTAGCTCAAGGCGACACAGGAGCTGCTGGACCACTGCTGCCTCGTGTGGTCACTTTGTGTCACTGAGGTAAATCTAAACAAAGCTGACATTGACAAAATAAGACATTTAGACAAGTTAGTGATGGAGGCAGCAGTGGATCAACAGTCCTGTGAACTCCTGTGTGCTGTGATGTTAAAAATCACTGATTTTCTCTATGGGCTTTGGTGTGGGAGAGTGAGTGGTTTATAAACTTCACTTTTCAGCCACTTAGTGGAAATATATCAAATGAAATCTATGTCACTTTAAGTCTAGGACATCTTAAGAACACGTTCATGTCTTTATTTCACTGTTAGACAGACTTTTCCTTCCCAAACTGAAGTTTGTAAACCACTCACTCTCCCACACCAAAGTCCATAGATAAAACCAGTGATTTTAACATCACATAGACACAGGAGTTCACAGTTGTTGATCCACTGCTGCCTCCATCACTAACTTCATATTTCTGATTTTGTCAATTTGGCTTTTAAAATAATCACTTTAGATTTACGTCAGTGACACAAAGTGACCACACGAGGCAGCAGAGGACTAGCAGCTCCTGTGTCTCCGTGAGCTAAAATCACTGATTTTCTCTATGGACTTTGTTGTGGGATAAATCAGTAATTTTTTTGTTGCAGCTGTAAAAACACCAGGTTAATTGTTTATTTTTGGTCTTTTTCAGGTTTTCTGGAGCTCAGTCTCTCTGATCAGATCCACCTGCTGAAGTGCTGCTGGCTGGAGATCCTGATGCTGGGTCTCATCTGGAGGTCTGTGGACCATCCAGGAAAACTCATCTTCTCTCCTGACTTCAAGCTCAACAGGTAAATAAAACACACGGTGGTTGAAGGTGAAGTTTGTGGTCACACAGTCGACTACAGTCTTATTTGTCCGTCGCTAAACATGGAGTCGACTCAGACCTTGGAGCAGAGCAGATACTTTATCTCTCTCTCGATTCCTCGCGTTATTGTTGCCAAAAAATAAATCTTCTTTTATCTGCGGCTGTTCCTGACCACGCTGACCTTCAACTGTGGTCGACTGCTGCTGTCGCCCTCCGCTCTCGCCCTCTAACAGCTGCTGATTAAGCTGCCACTTCACAAAACACTCTGCGTTTCCTGATGAACTGCAGTGAACCTCGTAATGAGACTGTGGTGCAGCAGAATGTGACAACACTGCACGACCAGATCAGCGGGTTGTTCTGAAAACACTCGCTGTGATGACGTCAGGTCAGACTGTGAAGGAAGGTCACGTGTTTGAGGGTCTACTGGATATTAAAGTCATAGTTCATTCACTGAGAAGAGATTTAAGACTCTAAACTAATGTCTACTTAAGTCTGCACCACTCTGAGGACATGTTTATGACTTTATTTAAGTCTGTTAGACTGACTTTAACAACAGGAAACGGAAGTTTGTAATCCACTCACTCTCCCACACCAAAGCCCATAGAGAAAACCGGTGATTTTAGCTCACAGGGACACAGGAGCTGCTGGTCTACTGCTGCCTCGTGTGGTCACTTTGTGTCACTGAAATAAGTCTAAAGTGATTTTTTTAAAAGCCGAATTTGAGCAAATAAGACGTTATAAGTTAGTGATGGAAGCAGCAGTGGATCAACAACTCCTGTGAACTCCTGTGTGCTGTGATGTTAAAATCACTGGTTTACTCTATGGACTTTGGTGTGAGAGAGTGAGTGGTTTATAAACTTCAGTTTTCACAAGGAAATGTCTGTGTAACAGTGAAATAAAGACGTGAACGTGTTCTTGAAGACGTCGTGGACGTAAGCTGACGTAGATTTTATGAGTTTACTACTTTTTGTTCTTGAAACAGAAGTTTGTAAACCACTCACTCTCCCACACCAAATCCCAGAGAGAAAATCAGTGATTTTAACATCACAGCACACAGGAGTTCACAGGAGTTGTTGATCCACTGCTGCCTCCATCACTAACTTACAATGACTGATTTTAGTGAATTCGGCTTTTAAAATAATCACTTAAGACTCACCTCAATGACACAAATTGACCACACGAGGCAGCAGTAGACCAGCAGCTCCTGTGTCCCTGTGAGCTAAAATCACTGGTTTTCTCTATGGACTTTGGTGTGGGAGAGTGAGTGGTTTACAAACTTCAGTTTATTGTTTTTTAAGAAGGTGTTTGGTGAATTTAATTAAATTTTCTCACAGATTTCTGATCAAACTGAGGCTAAAAACGTCACAAACATGGATAAATGTGACTGTGATGAGTTCAGTGTTGATTTTTATGGAATGTGCTGACTGTTGAGCCTGAAAAACAGAAATCAAATTCACATGAGGACAGAGACAGATACAGAGACAGAGACGGAGAAGAAGGTGGAGGAGGTTTAGTGTTTGACCTTTGTTTTCCTCACTGCCACGGAAACTATCACCACAGATTTAAGTCGACCTTCATGTGTTTTCACTATGACGACAAACCTCCTTCATCCTGGATGTTCAAATAAATCTGCGTCTTGTCCTGATTCCACCTGGTTTATTTGATTTTACAAAGCTTCAAAACTGACGTCACTGAGTGTGAATGAAGAGTTTCATGAGCTGTAAAACAATCAACACTTAGAATCTGTTCTGACAAAGAGACGTGAGGACGAACCTGAGGGACGACGTCTGAGCAAGTGAACTGGTGTCTGACTGTAGGTCATTAGTACGGTGGCTGACAGGGGCAAACGCACTGCAAACCCCAAAACACTAGCAAATGAAACGCCGGCAAGTAACAAAATGGAAGTGCTCCAGGTCTGTGGGGGGCGCTGTAGTTGACTCGCAGTATAAACTTTATTTAAAGTTTTCCAGTACACATATACACATATACAAAATACCTCAAAGGGAATCTAACATTGCATCTGGTCATTTAGAAAAGGATACCTCCAGTGTAACCTTGCCTTTAGTGCCTTGTTGTGATTGATTTGTTTTCACTGTTGTATTTATTCTCAACAAAGCCTTGTAGATTGTATTTATTTTATTTTAGTTTTGATATAAGTAGATCGACGAGATGAAATGTTATATTCCCTTTGAGGTATTTTGTATATGTGTATATGTGTATATGTGTACTGGACAAGTTTAAATAAAGTTAGTAAAAGGAAAAGTTTTGACCCAACACTGTGATAGTACACAGCTGCAGCCACAGAGACCAACACCCTCGTGACAGGTTTTGTTTAGTTAGTTTTACAAACAAACTCACAACAATAATCACTGTTCAAACAATAAGAAATAGAAAACTTTATTGTGAAATTATGACATGACAATATTTTAGTTAGTTTTACAAAGGGAAGAAACATTGATATCTGACAAGGTTTTATTAGTTAATAGTGTGAAAAAAGTATAACAGTGGAGCTCCAGGGTGTGTGTGTGTGTGTGTGTGTGTGTGTGTGTGTGTGTGTGTGTGTGTGTGTGGTGCTTGTTGTATCTGCTCCGGGGCTCCAGGGAGGCAGGTAGGTGGTGGTCGTTGTCCCCGCTGTGGAGCTCCAGGGTGTGGGGCACGAAAATATGTGAAAAAGAAGAATATAGGAAAGTTAAACTAACAGTTAATATTTATCTAAATAGTGTGTTTAATGTGTAAGAAGTTGAAAAAAGTATGAACATGGAGCTCCGTGGGGAGATACTTGTGGTATTTATACTCAGTATATTAAGCACATGGACAGGATAATGTACTTTTATATTCTTCCTTCGTTCTTGTTTAAGATAAAAAGAACACTTCCGTCAAAACCACTCCTGTCGTTTTGGTGTCTATAAATAGTTTTTTGAAAAAAAATCCCGTACATTAAACCACTATTATCACGCCAGGGTGTTGTTGTCCGGGGCTGCAGCTGGATGCTACTCCAACACTGTGAGTCAACAGGTTGGTCGAAGACCTGCACAACAGCGCCCCCACAGACCTGGAGCACTTCCGTTTTGTTACTTGCTGGTGTTTTGTTATTTGCTGGTGTTTTGGGGTTTGCAGTGTGTTTGCCCGTCGGCCACCGTACATTAGAGACGTGTTGTCATTCAGTCTTTAGAAATGTGAAAATATTCACATTTAAGAAGCAGAAGAATGACACACAACTGTTTTTTATTGTTTTAAAGACGTACTAATTTATAAATTATCCATTATTTGTTGCATTTCTTGTCTCAAAATAAGGAAATAAATCAATAACGTGTTGATTTTCTTCAGTCAAAGTGTTTTAGAAGTTGCAAAATATGTAAAACTTCTGTTAGAAATCGTTTAATTTTCACCTTAAAACTTCCTTATTGGTTTAGTTAACACGCATTTGTCTGTAGAAGTTTGTGTTCACTATTGAAGCTGCTTTGAATGATTTAAAAACACACTTTATTCACTGTATAATGATGTAATAATATAATGTGTGTGTGTGTGTGTGTGTGTGTGTGTGCACAGGGAGGAGGGTCAGTGTGTTGAAGGCATCATGGAGATCTTCGACATGCTTCTCGCCGCCACGTCTCGTTTCCGTGAGCTGAAGCTTCAGAGAGAAGAGTACGTGTGTCTGAAGGCCATGATCCTGCTCAACTCCAGTGAGTCTGAACCTGATCACCTCTGCTGCCTCTTGTGGTCACTGTGTGTCACAGCTGCTGGTCCTCTGCTGCCTCCTGTGGTCACTGTGTGTCACTGAGGGAAATGTGAAGCAAGGATTTTTATGACACTTTGTTTTACCGTCTGTCCCCTGTTTTATGTCCTTTCACCACAACCTGTCTTGGCACATGACTGCAGTCTGGTTATTGATCTCCTAGTGTTTGTTGTGTGAACTGTTGGGAAAATCACAAGAATCAACATGACATTGTCTCATTTTGGACATCTTACAATACTAAGACATTTATGGATGTCTTACTATGACGTATTTGACAAATTTAGACAATTTTTAAATGATGTTTTTGGACACCTTACTATAGTAAGACACACAACACTATGACATTTTTTGTCTCATTTTGGACATCTAACTATACTAAGACATGTTTATCCTCGTTGTGGACATGTTACTACACAAAGACTCTGTTGTCCCTCTCGTGTCTCGTCTCTGCAGTTGTCCCTTGTGGAGGAAAACAAAAAAGTGAAAATTGCGTAATAAGTGAATTGTGAAGACGTGACACGAGCAGAAGAGGGAAAGTAAAGATTGATGATTGTTGGCGAACACGGATGTTTTTCTGTCCTCGTGGACGGAGGACGAGGTTTAGATTCACTGCTCCCCATGCGCTGTACCGCCCTCTAGTGTTTCATCTGAAATGTCCAATGTCAGGTTAGATTAGACTTTACTGATCCCAGGTCTGGGAAAATCACTTTTTTATTTTTTTACAGCTGCAGAACAAGAACAGGGGAGTGGTGAACAAGTGATAATAATAAGTGACCACACGGAGCAGCAGTGGACCATGTACACATGTTTGTATGATGTCAGGATGTTTTGGTGATTAATAATAAATGAATGAATCTATTTTTGTCAGATCTGTGCTCGAGTTCCCCTCAGACCACAGAGGAGCTGGAGAGCAGGAACAAGCTGCTGCGTCTGCTGGACTCTGTGATCGACTCGCTGGTCTGGGCCATTTCTAAACTGGGTCTGAGCTCACAGCAGCAAACGCTGAGGCTGGGTCACCTGACCATGCTGCTGTCACACATCCGCCATGTCAGGTAGAGAAGCCTCTGTGTGTGTGATGTTCTTCTGTAAAGTCACAGAAAACAACTCATGAATTTGTTCATGTTTGATTGATCAAAGTTGTACTTTAACGTTTGTGTCTAATTTTGGACAACTTGGTAACTTGAAATGACTTGAAATGTTCTATAATGACAGTCAGCATCGTCCTGAACAAGGATCCATTGGAAATATTGACAAACATGTTACGGAATAATTGTGATGAATTGTCGAAATTAATGAAATGGTCCATTTGGGGGATTTGAGGAATTTTTATGTGATCCACATTGTTTTGTCAAATTTTGGACTAAAATTATTAGAAACAAAAGTAGTCAAATTTAGGATGACCTACTATAGTATGATTGTTTAGTCAAATTTTGTTTGCAAAAGTATTTACCAAATGAAAGAGAAATTTTGGAATGACATACTTGACTTATTTGACTAATTTTGGACGACATAGTATAGTATGACAAATTAGTCAAAGTTTTCTAAATTTAGGAACCAAAATATTGTTTCTAAAAAGTTTTCAAGTTGTGGATGATATGGTGTAGTATGACTTTTTGGCCATTTTTGGGAGACCTAGTGTAATATGACGTTTTTATCAAGTTTTGGACGACATACTGTAGTATGAAGTCATTTTGTTCTAGTGTAAGAGACAGAAATTGACAACAAGGAAAGAGAATATTTTTGTCCATCAATGTTTTTGTTTTGTGAAAACAAAGATCACAGAATTGATGGAGTTACAATGACTCCAGTTCACGTGGAATTGGTTCTTATGACGGGTTAAAGTGCTTCAACAGTGTTATATAAGGTGTGTGTGTGTGTGTGTGTGGTGGAGCTGATGGTGTCCTCTGTTGTCGCTGCAGTAACAAAGGCATGGACCATCTGTGCACCATGAAGAGGAAGAACGTGGTGTTGGTGTACGATCTTCTCCTGGAGATGTTGGACGCTAACACGTCCAGCGGCGGCAGCCAAACGTCGTCGTCGTCTCCGGTCTCTGATGTTTACTCTGAGCTGCACCACTTCCCTCCTCATCATCATCCTCATCATCCTCAGTCTCAGCCCGACTCAGACCAGAACCGTGAAGACCACATCACCACGCTGCCTCCACGTAAACCAGCTGACGATCAGATCCTGGAGCGACACATGCAGACTCTGCCGTTCCAGTCCTCAAACGGTCTGATGGCGTCTCACATGAACGGCAACGAGTAAGTTCTTTTTCAGTGAGAATTTCCTCAGATAGAAAGAGTTTAGAGAAAGTAACAAACGTGATGACTCGTAACGTTGTGTCCTCGTCTTTCTTCACAGCTACATGGATCCAGATCAGTGGTCTCTGGACTCGAGGGACAACAGTCCGTCAGACGTCGTCATGTCTGAGCGAGCGATGATGGAAACCATGTTGGACGAGTGACGAGGACGAACTGAGACTGAGAGTCCACAAGGTTTTCATCGTCCAAAGATCAAAAAAGAGAAAAACAAAGATGTGTTTGGAGGTAACGTCGAGGCGTCGTTAATCTCTGACGTGTTTGTCAGAGATGTTTTTATCGATTGAATGTTTATTAAGTGTGTGTTAATATTTCCTGTGAACGTGCACTACAGTCCGTGTCCTCCGGGGACACCGCTGAACCTCTGCCAGTCAAATGTGTCGTCTTTTTTTGATATGATCTGGTATTTGTATGTTGTTCGTGTTGCGCTCTGGGGACGATGTTCGTGGTGTCTTCAAGTCAAAGATGAAATCAAAGAAATACAAACCAAATATATATATGTAGTGAAATTTAGAGCAAAAAGTATTTGCACTTTTAGGAGAACGTCCATTCGTGATGTTTTTCCAAACGGACTTTGTCTCACGACCACGTGGACATTTGAAGGCACCATGACGGGTTCAGTCCACACGGGGGCGACGTTTGTTTTGTTGGCCCATGACTTTTTCTACTGTTTGTACAAAAAAAAACTTTTAAATGTCAGTGACGTGGAGAAGCAGCAGCAGCCGTCGAGGCCTTTTGTTTTTTGTACTAAATGACTGTTAAAAAAAAAGAATATGTTTTTCTTTACGAATTTTCTGGTCAAACTAAAGCTGAGTTTACGCGATCACGGTGGTTTTTGTTCAACTCGGGTGAATTTAAAATTGAAAGAAGTAGAGAAACAAACGATGCAATTTTTCCGAGTTAGTTAGTTGTTTGAAATGACTAAAAATTGGACGTGAAGTCGTTAGGAACCATTTTAAGAACGGTTCTAATGTTAGTGACACTTGTCGCACTAAGGACCAAAAAAAGAAATTGTTTTGTGAAATATGTAATGATATATAGTAATTTCATTGAGGTGATTTTTCACTTACATGTGACCTAATTGTTAATGTCAAATGCAAATTAATAAGTATTTTACATGGCAGTAAAATAAAGTAACAATTAATTTAATGTGGTTCTTGCAAAGTGACCAAAAAGAGGTAGAATAATTATGGTTGACTGAAGTCTATGATTAACAGCAGCAATGATTGTAGTGAAATGCTGACACTGTTTTTCCTGGGGACAAAAATGTGCTTAGTTAAAATAATGGTTTAAACGAAATTGAAGACTTTAAAATATTGTTCTGTCATTGAGATTTGTTTGTGTGACTTAATGAAATGTGAAAGATTTTAACCTGGCAAAAAAACTAAATTGTAAATGTAAAGTAGATGGTAGTTGTGATGTGAACAATGTGAACGGGCCTCAATGGGACATTTGTAGTGCTTAAAGGCCTGAGTGTAACATCTGTTTGTAAACGGCAGTGACTCAGTGAAAAATATGAAAGAATAATGTGGACAAAATGCGTAAATGTCAATTAAAGTGTTTAGAATGTGAGAAAAAACAGTTTGTAAAAGGGTGAAACTGTGACTACGTTTTGTCTCCAAAGTAAAAGTTTTCCAAAATTTTTAGTAAATGTCCGTGAAAACAGCGTTGCTGTAAATTCAGCTTTAGTGGCAGATTATTCCCGATAATCACTGTCTGTTCTGATGTCTGTGGATTATACTTGCATGAACACAATGTCTAAACCTGGATTATTTGTTGAGATTAGCCTGAGATTACAGTGAAAACACAGCAGCCAAAAAAAACTTGTCAAACAAAGCAGTTTATTGTCTGTGTTTTTGACAAATCTGTACATGCCATAAATAAGTGTTGACAAAATAAATCCAAACTTTACACAAACGTTTGTCGTCTGTTTGTTTTTGTCGCGGTTATTTACAATTTAATAAGTGATTGTTTACGTTTAAAAACATTGATGTTTTCAGTTTGATGTCAGGGAAGAAGAGATGTTGAGGTAAAATCACGCAGTTACATTTGTGACAAGAGAGAAACATGAAGTAAATGTAATGTTTTGTGTTTGCAGGACTTGACCTCATGAGCAGAGGGGATTCTGGGTAAGTTTGCACTGTTTGAAATGATTCTTCACATATTTGATGTAAGTGATGTTTGAGTTGAAGTGTAAAGAAAATCACAGAGAAGTTGATGTAGAATTATGTGGACAGTTTAAGTTTGTAAATGTACGTCAACGCTCGCCTGGACTTTGTGAAAGTGAGTGAATGTGATGATAGAAATGAACGCGTTTGTCTTGGTTTTCCAGTTTGTGTAAATGAAAAACAGTCATTGGTTCTGTAGCTTTTTCCCAAACTTGCACTAGTCTGAGAAGTTGATGCAACAGTGATGTTGTGCTGTGAAAGCAGGACTTATGAAGCAGAAGGAATCAGGAGTGAAGGAAGTCAATGTTTGTCCAAGCAGAGCTAAGAAAACATGTCAATAAGTTGATATGTTTGAAAGTGTTGTCTTGGTCTCAGGCTAAATGTTGAATGTTGTGATGGAGACGACTGTTTGGATGTCAAAGTCAGACTGTTGTTGTTGTTGTTGTTGTTGTTGTTAAAGAACAGTGTGTTATTCAGTAAGAACTGAGACATTGAACAGTGAAACACGTGCATTGAAAGGTTCAGAGAAGGAGAATTGAAGTTCACCTGTAGAGTTTGCAGTGGTTAGTTTGTGAAGTCTGAAACTGAGATGAGAAGGCAAACATCCCTAAAGGCCACATTATACTTCTCTGACTGCGTAATGCGTTATCTGTATGCGTTATCTGTCTACGTCACCAGGGAGACGCCTCGAGCCTTCATACTTCTGTGTCGTAGTGACAGACACGCGGTGCAATGTCCTGCCCGATCAGTAGGGGTCGCTGCGCAAGGTTGTTGTGCTTCAGGTTACAGTGAGTAATGGCGTCCGAGAGAGAAAGAGAGAGAAAGACTGTTGTTGTTGTTGTTGTTGAAACAGTAGCTGTTTCTCACTTTTCTGTGACGGAACGCAGTTGAGTTGAGAAATTGGTCATTTAGAGTCTAAACATGTGCTGTGTGTATTAAGATATGACGTAGTTATAGTTTGGCAGTGGTGTTATTGGCGGGGATCAGCTCCGCGTCTGTGGACGCTCGGTGCTCACTGAGAGCCGGCACAGAGCAGTTTAGCTCGGCCTGTGCTGAGGACCAATTGCAGCTCTTGTCGTCTCCGTTGTCCCTTGATGGAGTGACGGACACTCAAAAAATATTTAGTGCAGTTGGAGACGACGCAGAGGCTCTGAGACAGGCTCTGCGTCAACGCAGACTAGCACTTTACGCAAAAGTCTAAATTGGGCTTAAGTGTTGATGTAGTGAGTGGTGTGGATTAGTAACAGTTGTTTGTTGTTGTTGTTGTTGTTGTTGTTGTTGTTGTTGTTGTTGTTAGTCGTCAACATTAAGTCAGAGGTTTGTGTTGTCTGTGGTTGAGAAGTGAGAAGCTGTTGCAGAGACAGGAATGTGTTTGTGGCTGAAGGTAAAGGTGAATGAATGTATGAGTGTTTAAAATAAAGATGTTGATCTTTGTCGTCCACAGTGGAAAGTGTTAGTGTGACACTATGTTAAAAAGCTGTGTGAGTGTTTTTTCATGTGTGTTTTGAATCGTGTAATTCACAGATTGTAACAAAGCTCAGTCTGATGTTGTACAAATGAAAACTGTTGACATAATTGTGCAGTCATTTGTGTGTGTGTGTGACTGTTTTGTAATATTGTAAGTTGATGTAAGAAGATAACAAAGGTGAAACATGTGAAGAATCATTTGTGACAGTGAGAATTAGCCAGAGTGCTTGTTTGGTTCATCTGTGTCTTTGAGTTGAGATAGACTCCGCCCCCTGCACACAGCAGTCCTGACTCCGCCCCCTGCACACAGCAGTCCTGACTCCGCCCCCTTGCACACAGCAGTTCTGAGTCAGTGATCAGTGAAGGTGATTAAAGGAGAGTGAGAAGCTTCACCTGTGTTTGTCTGTGAGAGTCAGTGGAGCTGGAGAAGAAGAAGATGCTGCTGCTGTGGTGAGTTTGTCATTGTTTGATTTAAATGTAGTTACAGGAAATGTTTGTTTTGTGTTAGTGTTGTGTATTTAGTCTTTGTTTGTAGTTGTTGTTGAAGTTTGTTGTATGTGAACATGAAGATGAGTAAGTTTGAAATAAAGTAACGGCCTTTGTTTGAAAATGTTCAATGTGTTGGTTTTCTTGAAACGTGTTTGTTGTTGAGTGTAATATTAATTATTTTAAAGTAACCATTTGTAGATAGTGAGTGTGTGTGTGTGTGTGTGTGTGTGTGAACTTAGACAATGTAACTAAAGAGTGTGTAAGAGAAGCTGCAGTGAAGCTTTAGTGTGAGGATCAGTGTTATGTTTAATGTGTTGATTGTAAGAACAAAGTTGATAGAATGTTTGAAGGACATGATTGTTTGTGTTGGTGTTAGTTGTGCAGAGAAGTCCTGAACAGAGTGGGTTAAGAGTTGTGTTTAAATGTTACAAGTTTGTTTGTAACCAAACAAAGTGACGGTCAAGTGTTTGTAGCTTGTGTGTGCAGCAGTGTGTGGTCATGTGGGCGGCGGTCCGTTGGTGTATCTCAGCATGGGGTAGAAGGAGCGAGCGAAGTTGTTGGACGTCGTGCAGCTGAAGTCGTCTTCTGCGACGGGGACGAGACACGTGAGGACGAGGAGGACGAGGAAGAGCAGGTGCAGAGGGAACGCTGCTCTGAGGACACGGACCAGGAAGGGACGACGATGAGGAGGAGACGAGTCTGTGTGTCTGTGAGAGAACGACACAGAGCAACAGTTAGTGTCATGTTTGTGTCACTGTAATAATAAATGTTAATGTGGAAACATTGTTGTTGTTGTGGCTGAAGTTATTGTGTTGAACAGTTATTGTTGCTGAGGTTGAACTCAGAGTCAACACTGACTCTGAGTTGAACCTCAGCACATGGACGTGTGTTCATGTTTCACAGCTAACTTCAGTCGATGTTCAGCTCGACTGAAGTTAGCAAAGCCCTGGTTCAGGGTCCCACATCAGGGACACAGGAGTGATTGAACCAGTGCTGCCTCAGTGACCACACGAGGCAGCAGAGGACCATGACCTCCTGTGTCTGTGCTGTGACACACACACACAGAGAGTGGATGTCAATGGTCAGTTGAACCAGGTCATGAGTCTGAGTGACGTGTTCCTCTGTCACGGTTCTTCACAATCACAGAGAGCAGCAGCAGCAGAACACAGGTGTCTGTAATTATTCCAATCAAGTCTGGTGTTTGTGGGCTTTTCTACAAAAAGGGCATTCTCAGGCGACAGCCGGCGACAGACGAAGACTGACAAAGACTGTCAAAGACTGTAGGCGCCCTGCAGAATTGCCAGGATCAGCCGGGCAGGGATTTCCTCGTTTCACAGGTCTGAACTGAAATCGTGTTCCACCGTTGCAGGTCTTACCTTTTCTCAGGCTGGGAAACGTCTTCGCTCTGAAACACACAACAGACGAGCCTTCAGACACGTGAGCTACTACAATTCACACACTTTCTGCTACATTTTCACTGCATTTGCTCTGAAAAGCATTGACTCACTTCAGGCTTCCTTTGAACCCTAGCACATGTTCACACCATTAGCTCAACATTAGCCTAACTTTTCTTCTCCTGCAGCAAACCCCACACACTAACCCCATAATGTTCACTTTCACTCTTTTCAGCTGCTCACTCAGCACTTTATGCTACCAAGATTTCTGACTGTATTTCCTACTTTAAGCAGCTCACAGCACTAACATTATGTCATGTTTGTTGATGCTAAGCTAACTCTAGGCCTGAGTCCACCCTAACCACATGGAGCAGCAGCTGGGATTCATCTATCATCACTACAATTACTCTAACATGTCCTAAATAACATTTAATGTATGCACTAAAATGCCTTTTTACTTCATGAGCTCAACACATTGGAAATGTTTGAAGGACATTAACATTTCTTCAATTGTTTGCCTTCCACAGTCATTCTGTCCATGCTTTGCTCACATGTCTCATGTTTTCCCTCAGTGACAGTAAGTCTTTATTATACAGGCTCTAAATGTGACTTTTTTGGGTGTATTTGCACATTTTCCTCTTTGGACCGTTTCTCCGCTCCGCTCCTCAGGACTCCCGTGCCATGTTTTACACGCTGCCCTGCTCAGACACACCTGATTCTACTGAATGCTTCGTTGTCAAGCTTCTCCAGAACTTCACTACAAGACACCTTTGGAATCAGGTATGTGTGAGCAGAGCTTCATCTAAAACACGGCACAGACTCCACTCACTTCACAAACACTGCACTCGATAAACGACTGCTAAACACTAAACACTTTCACTTTGTACAGGCAACTCTTCTTACTGTGACACTCAATAGGAACATTTATGTTTACACCACATGACTTTGTCTGCTTGCAGTACTCATAGTGTCCACCAGGACGGAAGGATTACGATTCTATGCAGTGGATTGAACACTTTCCTGTTGACTTTACTTTAACCTGAACCTTCACTTAAACCCATTCACAGCCTCAGACCTCAGCAGTGACACCACATCACATGTGTATTTCACATCATCGTAACTCCTCACTAATTCATGCTAATGTCTTCATTCAAACAACCCCCGAAAGCTGTGAAACACTCATTTCTGCTGCTGTTATGTTGGAATTAGAGGATCTGCACTCGTCTGCTTCAAGTCCAATTTATCACACAGATTGAAGTTGGTTAGTATCAACGACGAATCCTCCATATTCACTAAGGTTAACTACAGAGTTCCTCAGGGTTCCAGGCTCAGACCTATTCTTTTTTACCCTGTACATGCTGCCATTAGGCAACATTATCAGGAAACACAACATACAGCACAGACCAAAAGTGTGGACACGCCTTCTCGTTCAATGACTTTCCTTTCTTTTCATGACTATTGACATTGTAGATTCACACTGAAGGCATCAAAACTATGAATTAACACATGTGGAAATATGTACTTAACAAAAAAAGTGTGAAACAACTGAAAATACGCCTTATATTCTACTTTCTTCAAAGTAGCCACCTTTTGCTCTGATTACTGCTTTGCACACTCTCTGCATTCTCTTGATGAGCTTCAAGAGGTCGTCACCTGAAATGGTCTTCACTTCACAGGTTTGCCCCGTCTGGTTTAATAAGTGGGATTTCTTGCCTTATAAATGGGGTTGGGACCATCAGTTGTGTTGTGCAGAAGTCACGTGGATACACAGCTGATAGTCCTACTGAATAGACTGTTAGAATGTGTATTATGGCAAGAAAAAAGCAGCTAAGTAAAGACAAATGAGTGGCCATCATTACTTTAACAAATGAAGGTCAGTCAGTCCAAACAATTGGGAAAACTTTGAAAGTGTCCCCAAGTGCAGTCGCTAAAACCATCAAGCGCAACAAAGACACTGGCTCAAATGAGGACTGTGCCAGGAAAGGAAGACCAAGAGTCACCTCTGCTGCAGAGGATAAGTTCATCCGAATCACCAGCCTCAGAAATCGCAGGTTAACAGCAGCTCAGATTAGAGACCAGGTCAATGTCACACACAGTTCTAGCAGCAGACACATCTCTAGAACAACTGTTCAGAGGAGACTGTGTGAATCAGGCCTTCATGGTAGAATAGCTGCTAGGAAAGCACTGCTAAGGACAGGCAACAAGCAGAAGAGACTTGTTTGGGCTAAAGAACACAAGGAGTGGACATTAGACCAGTGGAAATCTGTGCTTTGGTTTGATGAATCCAAATTTGATCTTTGGTTCCAAACAACGTGTCTTTGTGCGAAGCAGAAAAGGTGAAAGGACGGACTCTACATGCCTGGTTCCCACGTGAAGCATGGAGGAGGAGGTGTGATGGTGTGGGGGTGCTTTGCTGGTGACACTGTTGGGGATTTATTCAAAATTGAAGGCAGACTGAACCAGCATGGCTACCACAGCATCTTGCAGCAGCATGCTATTCCATCCGGTTTGCGTTAAGTTGGACCATCATCTATTTTTCAACAGAACAATGACCCCAAACACTCCTCCAGGCTGTGTAAGGGCTATTTGACCAAGAAGGAGAGTGATGGGGTGCTGCGCCAGATGACCTGACCTCCACAGTCACCGGACCTGAACCCAATTGAGATGGTTTGGGGTGAGCTGGACCTCAGAGTGAAGGCAAAAGGGCCAACAAGTGCTAAGCATCTCTGGGAACTCCTTCAAGACTGTTGGAAGACCATTTCAGGTGACTATCTCTTGAAGCTCATCAAGACAATGCCAAGACTGTGCAAAGCAGTATTCAAAGCAAAAGGTGCTACTTTGAAGAACCTAGAATATAAGGCATATTTTCAGTTGCTTCACACTTTTTTGTTAAGTATATAATTCCACATGTGTTCATTCATAGTTTTCATGCCTTCAGTGTGAATCTACAATTTTCATAGTCATGAAAATAAAGAAAACTCTTTGAATGAGAAGGTGTGTCCAAACTTTTGGTCTGTACTGTAGATTTTCTCTGTTATGCAGACGACACCCAGCTACATGTATCTGTACGACAGGACGACACAAACCCATCTATAAAACTCCAGGATTGTCTCATAGACATACAGACGTGGATGACTCTGAACTTTCTGATGCTTAACACAGAAAACACTCAGATCATGGTCCTCAGGCCAAAAGATATAAGAACCTAGACTCCAAACCTGGGCAGTAACACTTCAGTCCCTTGCACTACAGTAAGGAACCTAGGAGTCCTGTTTGACCAGGATTTATCACTGGATGAACATATTAAGCATATATGTAGAACAGCCTTCTTCCACCTTCGCAACATTAAGACAATTAGACAAATTATATCACGACAAGACTCTGAGAAACTTATCCACGCCTTTATAACCTCTAGGCTGGATTACTGTAACTCCTTACTGTCTGGATGTCCTAGTAAGTCCTTGAGAAGCCTTCAGCAGCACCGATACTGACTGGAACCAGACAACGTGATAATAGAACTCCTGTCTTCTCCCAGTGAAAAGTAGAATATATTTTAAAATACTTCTACTCACATACAAGGCCCTGAATAATCAGGCACCTTCTTACATTTGTGACTTAATCACTTTATATCAACTGAATAGACCGCTGTGCTCCCTGAACTCAGGTCTACTGGTTATTCCTAAAATTACTAGAAGTAGAATCGGTGGTAGAACATTTATCTACCAGGCTCCTCTCCTGTGGAACCAACTTCCGCTTTCAGTCAGACAGTCTGACTCTGTCTCTGCCTTTAAGGTGAGACTGAAAACCTACCTTTTTAACATAGACTATAGTCGAAGCTAGATCAGGTATGTCCTGATTAGAATAGTCTATCTTATGCTGCCATAGGCTTAGACTGCTGGGGGAATTTCCCATCATGCACTTAGAATGAGCACACAGACTTTGCACGAGCCGCACTTTCTCTACCCCGTCCTCGATTTCTCAACCCTCACCACTTACCCAATGTACCCCCATGAGATGTAGCTCAAAACTAACTGATGTTTAATCTCTTACAGTTCTGCTGACACCAGTGAACGACATGAGGTCAGGACAGGAAAGAAGACTCCGTCATCTTCAAGTCTCTGACCACAACGGTCTTCACTACAGGCTGTGACAAACCCAGTGATCCAGATGATCCTGGCATTTAAAGACTTTACACTTTTTACTGTTTGTCATTTTGTATTGTATGTTTTTGGTAACATCTACTGCACGTCTGTCCGTCCAGGGAGTGGATCCCTCACCTGTGCTTCTCCCTAAGGCTTCTACCCTTTTTCCTCACCCTGCTCTGAGGACAGAGGATGTTACCAACCCTGTGAAATCCCGTGACAGAAACTCTGTTTTGTAAACTGTGGCCTATACAAATAAAGATTGACTTATTTCACAGGCATCACAGTCATGACTGACTGGGAGGAAAACACCGGCGACTGCAGACAGCGTTTGTGCAACAGGAGAAGGATTCAGTCAAACTCTGGCTCCACTTTCTTGCAGCTCAGCTAAGTTTCACAAGGTTCTTCTGTGTCAACAAATCCTCATCTTGTTCATACCAGCATCAGTGTTTCATCACAGCTTTCAGGGCCCATTCAAAACACTACTATTGCACAAAGTAGCGACAACTCACAGTCGTTTGAAATACACATGGACCACAGAGTCACCGCTGGTCTCTGTGGCTGTAAAACACTGAACACTATCCCACCCTCACACTCAGCTTTAGCTACACTGATGTTACACACTGCATTAGTGCGTGTGTGTGCACGTGTGTGTGTGCATGTGTGTGTACCTTGTGTAGCAGCAGCTCATTGTTGACTCGTCCCACACCGACGCTGTCCCTCTCACACCAGCTGGAGGTCACTTCCTGTCACAAACAAACAAACAGAAACTGTTGACCTCTGACCTCATCATCACCATCATCGTCATCATCATCACCAGACCACAACTTCCTGTCAGAGGCTCGACTACAGAGCGACGACTCAGCACAGACCACCCTCTAATTCACTCACACATCTTTACTTTGACTATATATCACCTGACTTTCACTGTTAATGTTTAATCATTAAAAACTTTGGATTTCCTTTGCCACATGGGCATCACACACACACACACACACACACACTTATTATATTTTTTAAAGGCTGCATTAATGACATCATCCAGACTCAAAGTGAATCAGCTTCTTTACACTGACATCACATTTCCCAGCTTCTTCATTGCTTTCTGTGTTTTTTGCTCCACAACAAAAAGACACCATTTACAGACAAACACTCTTTGACAAACACTTCTCACCACTTTATTAACACAATCAAACTAAATCCATGTACCACAGACACACAAACTGCATGACTTTCTTTGACCCAAATCTCCCAAACGCATCACTTCCTGTATCAAACCCTCGCTGACGTACCGCTCTCTGCTGCAGAGCATGCAGCTCAGCATCCGTCTGTCGCAGCAGGAGGCGGAGCTTGTTGCCAATGACGTGGACTTTCTCTTTGGCCTCCACGCTGTCGCCACTCGTGGCCTCCAGGAGGAGCTGTGATGAAATCTCCTGCAGCGACAACACCTGACGCTGCCGAGTTCGCAGGTCGCCCTGCAGTTCCTGCAGCAGCCACAGGGGGGGGGGGGGGGGGACAGAGACACGTCATCACTGATTCAACTATTTATTATATATGGTTAATCTGACATTTTACATCACATTCCATCATGCTATTCCCACACAGATCCTTAGTTGATTCGCTGACTCACCATCAGAGCGTCTCTGTGACTCAGCAGATCACAGCCTGATGCAGCATCACTGACGTTAACGGCGTGAAGCTTCTTCTCAGCCTGAGCGAGCCACAGCAGCAGAGAGTGAAGACTCTCATGAAACTCCTGAACAAACAACAGGAGCAGGGTCAGAGGTCAAAGGTCACAGTCGAGCTGAGAGACAAGACTCCTCCCCCTGATCTTCTGACTAATGTGTGTGAGAAGTTTCTGTCTAAAACACCACATTTACAGCACTTTTTACTTTTCACCAACAAACCTAATTCATTTCTGAGTTTTTCACCTATTTACTGTCAAGCTCAAACAATTACTCCATCTCTACAAAAATCTTAAAACACATTCATCTGATGTTTCAGCTTCTTAAATGTGATTTTTTTCGACTTTCCTTAGTCCATCAAAAACAACATAAGACAAATAAGAGGTTTGACATGCACTGATCAACATTTTCTGACCAAACCTTTCCTCCATTCATCCAGAAAATAAATGATTGTGCAAATAATCTTCACTTACAGACCTATTTCACTGGGGAATTTCATGGTAAACATTAACAATCACAGGTAATAAATATGATTTTAAAGACTTTGACCATGAAAAGCCCTGCACTCATTTTCTTCATGTATGAATTGTGTGGCAAATACAATATTTACATATGTAAATCATACAAAAGAACTTCTCTGACAACAAAACAGTCCACACAGACATTCTGAGGCTTAACAGGAAGTCATATTTTCCCACATGTGAAAGACAAATCCATTCTAATAATCACACTTCTCTTCTCATTTCCATTCACAAACTGGGTCTGTGTTCGACTCGTCGTGTCTGACCTGACACTGCATCAGTGCCGTGTGCAGGCTCCACCCCCAGCTCTCCACGCCGACACACGCCTGAGTCCAGCCCGCGTTGGCCACGCTCAGCGCCTCCTGCAGGTCACTGCTGTCGCTGCTCGGAAGATGACGAGCGTTGATGTTGACGGAAATCATGAGACGTTTGTAGCTGCTGAAGGTTTTCTGCATCACCTGATCACAGCAGAGACACAGAGGGGGCGGAGCTTAGCTTCATAAAGTCACTTTCATTCTCAGTAAATTTACATTACTGACTCAGTTTTCACTTCATTTCTATATAATTGTAATTATTCTGGATTGAAACATGGTTCTTATGATGAAGAACATTAACAAAAGACACTTTTTCAGCACCTTCACTCTTTCACAACAACTTTCTAACATTTATTTCTTCTCCGAGCTCCAATTACTTTCAAACTACAATCTGAATTTAAAGTTTCCAGGTCAATAAAGCCTATATTTTCACCTTTTCATGCTACTTTCTGCAGAGACATGTTTATTATACAGTGAGTAACATTTCACCATCTTTTACGTTTACATTTCTACTCAGTCCTTAAAATGTACGTTCCCTATGTTTTGTCGACCTCTGAACCTTTTGCTACTGTGAAATACCACTTACATTTAACCGAATCAGATTATTTCTGTCACTGCACACGTCTCACATCATTTACTACAATTATTCACATGTTTTTTAGCTGTTTCTTTCCTCATACTTTACAAAACATCAGTGTTTCTTCTTTCTACAGAAAATAATCAAATAACAGTTCCTTCTGTGGCCGTTTAATGACCAACATCTGACAGTCAGCATGATAGAAAAACTCCTGTTACTGATTTTGAAACATGAAATTAGTCCATTTCACCACAACATTAACTCTTTTTGGTGTCTTTCTCATGAGCACATACAATAATAATAACACAATAACAGCGTCCACTCTCACCTTCAGCTTCCTCACGTTCTCCTCCACATCTCTGATGTCGGTGGACGTTGGGATTCTCTGCAGCTCGTCCAGCTCCTGCAGCAGCTGCTGCAGCCAGGAAGTGACATCACACAGGTCAGAATTCACCTTCTGCCACAGCACCGCGTCCTCACTGACGTCTGACGCGGCGTCCACTCTCTGAACCTGGAGCAGCTCCCAGCGCTGGATCACACCTGACCACACACACACAGACAGAGTGAGACATCACACACACACACACAGTGACACATCTCTCTGCAGAGAGGATCTCTGTGTCGTACCTGTGCTGCCATGTCGCTCGGCCACGCTGCTGGTAAGCCCCGCCTCCTCTGGCTCCTCCTCCTCGTCATTGAGCATCAGTTTGACTCTCTTCACGCTGTTGATGCTGCCGCTGCACTCTGACATCAGCTTCACCTGCACACACACACACACGTTACTACACCTGTGATGATGTGATAACAACATACACGCGTCCCTGTGTGTGTGAGTGTGTTCTTACGTAGCCCTGCTGGTGGTACGGTGTACTGCAGCTCCCTCTGGGCAGTCGTTTCCTGTGTGGAGAGTCGGGCTGGTGCCAGCTGGGCGTGTCTGTCATCGACTTCACTGAGAAAAGACGTTTAAAAACAACTCAGTATGTCAAATATAAAAGTCACTAAACTATAAACAAGGTTTTAAAAAAGACAACAGAGCACAAACAACATTTTCAGGATCATTAATCAACATTTTCAGGAGCTGAACTTCAGCATCTGACATTTAACAGCTCCTAGAAGCTACAAACTCTTTGTCTAACCTTTATATTTTATTTATTTTAACCATTATAAAGTCCTTACACTACATATATTACATTTACTGTCATTACAGAGCACAAAAACAAACATATACATAGACTACAATCAATGAAATTAGTCCCAAAACATTGGAAAATGATATATTCATTGATTTCTCAGGACAATGATTTGCCATTTGTGTACAAACACACAAACTCTTGCTTACGATCCACCAATAAAGAAAGGAAAAACAAAATACAGATAAAAAGGCCAAGAAATATAACAATACAAAATAAAAACATCACACACAGTTTGACCTCCCAGGCCACCATAGTCATGAACGTCCTGGTCTTACCAGACAGAGCGCTGAAGAAGGTGACGTCCTCGTCGTCCTCCTCGTGTGACGACCCCCCCACGTCCACCGTGTGGTCCCACTCCAGTGGGATAGAGTCCACGCTGACGGGGGTCTCCCTCCCCGACCGCTCCAGGGGAGGAGCCAGCAGGTGGCACATGACCTGACGTCCGCCCGAGACTCCGCCCACCGCTGGAACGTCTTCTTCTTCCTCCTTCCTCCTCCTCCTCATTTCTTTCCATGCAGACCCCTCGGTCAGATCCGGGTGTTCGTCCAGGTCTGTGTCCTGGTCTGACAGATCCTGGTCCTCCTCCAGGACCTGAACACAAACACAGGAGACGTCAACACTGTGATGTCCTCAAATACAACAACATTAGAGGAAATCCTTTCACGGTGTCTCCAAAAAATTCCACTCACTACATGAGACCAAAGTGACCTTTGAGCTTCAACCAACATGAATCCACTGATTTTTGAATCCAAGTGAACGTTTGGAACAATTTTCAAACCATTTGCTCCAAATGTTCTTAAGAAAACGCGTCAACAATCCAAAACAAATGATTGTTTGCTCTTTCTGCTCCTGAGATATGGTGACATCATAGAGGAGCAACCTTAACCTTCAAGTCCTAATATCCAAGTGAACATTTGGACCTACTCTGGAATGATTCAGTGGAGGAGTTTATGTGATATCTAAACCAAAGAAAGGTTAACATCTTAACCACCTCAATATAGTGAATCCAAGCTAACATTAGCACCACATTTGGATGGTTTTCATTCACAAACTTTAGCCTGATAGCCTAGCATAGCTTTGACCGCTGGGTTTGTGTGTGTCCCAAGAAATTCCTTGGAGGATTTTCCTGGGACACACACACACCCACTTCATTTAGTTTTTCAATACCACCAAGACTGTTGGTCACTTCAATGTAAACGTGAACTCCATGAAAGTGAACATTGACCTTTTAAAACTACAAACCACCAAAATAATAGTAATCAGTTGATCTTTGAGTCCTAATTAATGTTTTCACCAGTTTTATGAAGATTCCTTATGAAGGTTTTCCACAAATCACAGACTCAACAAAATGTAGATTTAGATGCAACCAAGACTTTGACTGTTGGTCACTTCAATCTAAACAAGAAATCCATGAATTCGAATGAACGTTTGGAGCTATTTCGCTAACATTTGCTCAAGGTACATGCTAACAAGACTGAAAGGGTTTTGTTGACCTCTCTAACCTTTAAAGAATAAAAATATAATATACAGTCATCGTTTCCTCTTTGAGTCCGTGTGAACGTTTGAAGCAGATAAAAGAAAAGCCCTCCAGGTGTTCTGGACATATCATTAAACACGTGAACAGACGACAGACAGAGGGCAGCACTGACCGGGCGTCTGTTGACCAGTCTGTGGTGGAAGCGAGCCACTCGACCGAACACCTCCTGACAGTACGAGTGAAGCTCCTCCAGCTCGTCCTCGATCAGCACGGCGTCCAGCGGAGCGCTCTTCTGGATCAGGTTCTCCCCGAACACGATGAGGGCGTCGATCTTGTTGGTGTTGAGGGTGATCTCCTGCTGGAAACCCTGAGGAGGGAGCAGCACGCCACCATCACACACACAAGATAATAACAACAACGATGATGATGATGAAGAAGTCAGACGTACGTTGAGCTGCCTCATCTTGTCCTCCACGTCGCTCTCAGAGAAATGCTCCACGTTGGTGAGCTGCAGGTCCATCTCTGTGAGCCACACCAGGATCCCCTCACGAGTTCCCTCAAAGTCTTCTCTCTGAGACGTGAAGTGCTGCAGAACCACAACAACGTGACGGTAAAAACACTGCTTTCATCTGGAAATAACACTTTGAAGCGTTTACATTCAGTTAAAAGTCAGAAATGTGCTTTATCTTCACTGTTAGACAGACTTTAACAACGGGAAACTGAAGTTTATAAACCACTCACTCTCCCACACCAAAGCCCATAGAGTAAACCAGTGATTTTAACATCACAGCACACAGGAGTTCACAGGAGTTGTTGATCCACTGCTGCCTCCATCACTGACTTACTATGTCTTACTTGCTAAAATTCGGCTTTTAAAATAATCACTTTAGACTTCACTCAGTGACACAAAGTGACCACACGAGGCAGCAGTAGACCAGCAGCTCCTGTGTCCCTGTGAGCTAAAATCACTGATTTCCTTTATGGCCTTTGGTGTGGGAGAGTGAGTGGTTTTACTAACTTCAATTTCCTGCAAATATGATAAACTGAGAATATACATAAAAAAAGTGAATTATCAGGTTTCTAATCTTTTATATAAAGACATCAAAAAAGTGTAAACTTAGAATCACAGATGTCATTTATGTGTTTTTTTCTCTTTCTGCTCTTTGACACTTTTGTGTTTTCTCGTGATTAAATGTTCTTCTTTAAAAATGTCAGGTGTGATAAAGAGCAAACACTGCTTCAATCTGACAAATTATTATCAAAGGTTACTTTCTTCTCTTCTTTATAAGGGGACGACTGTGGCGCTAAGATTCTTCAAATCTCAGCTCAGATCTTCAAATAAGACCATGAAAAGTGGGATTTCGTTCCATTTTAACACCATTAAATTTGACTTTTTGTCCTTCTCTTTATTTTTCTTCATGTGTGATTTAATTCTCTCGTTTTGTTTTTACTGAAGTTGGACACTTGTGTCCGTACACTCAGACTGTGATGAAATAAACTGACCCAAAACTGACCCAAATCCCAGCGAACTAGGGGCGGAGCCACAAGGACATGATTCTAATCTCACCAAACATTAACTTTAGTGTCTATAACGTACATTGTATTTTTACCTGTTTTACAGTCGTATTGTTCATATCTTCCTTTCACATAATGTGGAAATGCACCTTTATTATTTATTCTTATCTGACCTTCAGTCTGCGTAGAACGGCGCTGACTCTCCTCTGCAGCTCGTCCCACCTCTGGTTCCCCTGCTGCACCATCACCTTCAGCCTGCAGGAGGCGTCGGTGCGGTTCTCCCGGGCCAGACGTCGGTACTGTTTGTTGACGAGCTCCAGCTGCGTGAGACGCTCGTGGACCTGACGCTGAAAGGCCTGCAGGGGGCAGAGTCAGGGGGCGGAGTCAGAGCGTTTACTTTGTTATGGTTCAAACGGCGTGAGCGCGGTCGTCACGGTAACTCACCTCAAACTTCTTCAGCTCCTCCTTGGCGTTAGTGTAGAGGACGTCTGCAGAGTCCGGGGTCGACGCCGTCAGCTCTGCGTTTTTTAGCCAGTCCTCGAAACGAGAGAAGTCGTCGAGGAATTTACGCCAGAGACGCTGAGTTTCCTCGATCCTGACCACGACAACAACAACAACAACAAGATTTACATTCATTCAGTCAATAATCTGTTACCAAACATCAGTTATCTGGGATTAGCAATCAATAATCTGTTACCAAATATTAATTAATCTGTTACTAAACAGCAATTATCTGGGATTATCAATCAAGAATCAGTTGTCTAGTTATCTGGGATTATCGATCAACAATCTGTTACCAAACATCAATTATCTGGGATAATCAATCAATAATCTGTTACTAAACAGCAATTATCTGGGATTATCAATCAATAATCACTTATCTGGGATTATCGATTGATAATCTGTTACCAAATATCCATTATCTGGGATTATCAATCGAGAATCAGTTATCTGGGATTATCAATCAACAATCTGTGACCAAACATCAAGTTATCTGGGATTATCAATCCATAATATATTACCAAACATCAAGTTATCTGGGATTATCAATCCATAATATATTATCAAACATCAAGTTATCTGGGATTATCAATCAAGAATCAGTTATCTGGGATTTTTTAACCCTCCTGACTTCAATATCCAGCCCTAATCCTGAGCGACTGTGTTATTTTCTGGATTATGTCTGGATTATGTGCGTCACCTCATGCGTCTCTCTGTGGACATGGCGCAGATGTTCCTCCAGCGTCGCTCCAGACTTCTGCTCGTCTGCTGGACGGCGTCGTTCTCACAGTCGCTGCCTCCGCAGGCGTCGGCGTCGTGAAGCAGGACGTCGCAGAGCGTCAGCACGGACGCCACGCTCTCAGAGCGCTGCTCGATGTCACGCTGCACATCCTGAACACGTAATCCATCAATGTATGAATAAACTCATAAAATGGTCCATTTAGATGAAACATAATAATGATTCTTATTCCTCTGTAGTTTCCTCTGTTATATCTGTGTTTCCATGGCGACCAGTAAAAGTCTTTCCCTGCTGAGTCAGTCGTTCACTAATGGACTGGTTTCTTTCTCCTTTTTTGTTGTTGATGTTTTTTCCGTTTATTTTCTGTCTTAAATAAAAAGAGACTTTTGTCCACTTTGTTTCACAGATTTGACAGATTTCCGATTTTCACAGAATTCCTAATTTCATGCTTTATATCTTATGTTTTATGCTTTTAAACAGTTTCTTTGTGTCGAGATGAGAAATGTTTTGTTTCCACATTGAGACACTAAACACACAGGACCTTCACACGTGACATTATCCATAATAATTACTTTACTTTAATGTCACAACGCAGATTATTAAATGTGTCATTAAAAACAATCCAATACTGACTAAAGAGGGTTTTAGTTTAAAGTCATTTTCACTCTATTCTTTATTACATGTATCCATATACTATATTTTACTGTATTCATTGTCCATCCATCTTCTACCGCTTGTATTCAAAGGGCAATAGAAAATAATAATTAATACTGTATTCATTGTATCAGTATTAACTATTACTTACATCTAATGCCCTTTTTAAGACTTGAGTCTGTTTGATTTTGAAAACGTTGATTCTTCTGAAGCTTTAAAAGCAGTTTATTGTACATTTGTTTATTTTGGACTGATTTCTTTGGTTTCTTCTGTGTGTTTTTTTCTTGGACTTGGAATTACACCATTAGGGGGCGCTGTGATTAAAACATTTAGTAATATAAACTAATACGACTCAGTTTCACTAAATTAATTCTCAATTATTGAACTTTCTGCCTTCAACATCTGTTATTTTTCTTTATTTTAAAGTTGTTTTTCTTTCACTTCAAAAAAACACAAAAAAACAGGTTGTAAAATTCAATCTTTTCTTTCTCTGGTGATTTTTTTTGCTTCCACTTCAACTTTTTTTCTCCAGACGTCAATTTGTCAAAGCGTCTAAAGTCCACTCGTCTCCTGTCCGTCTGTCTGTGCTGCGTTTATCCTCTCTGAAGCTCAGTGACAGTTTGAATCAAACACTCGTTTCTTAAAGTTTCTCTAAAATCCTGAGGTTTTTCTCAACTTTAACCACGAGAACAAAGACTTTACCGTTTTATTCCTTCACGTTTTTACTGATATTATCTTTTATACCTGGTATAAAACTCTGTAAAGTTGACTTGACCTAAATCTGAATATAAAATCACTCTCTCTCTGACCTGCTGCTCCGTCAGCTTCCTCTGGATCTCGTCGCCGTGACAGTCGTCGTACACCAGCGGTTTGGCGAGCTCTGCCTCCACGCGGCACAACCACGTCCTCATGTTACTCATGTTCTTGTCCAGCTGCTGCACCGTCACCAGAGTCTCCTTCAGCTTCCTCACCCTGCAGCGACAAAGACACAAGTATGTTTCATTAGTGTGTTTCAGTCTAATCTCAGGGGTTAAATAGTGGAACAATATATAAAACACACATTATAAGTATCAGGATGAAGAAGAGAGCAGTTTAATCCAGGACGGTGATGGAAACGGTCGTGTTTAAAGTCTGAGATATTCTTAAATAAATCAACTAGTGTGAGTTGTGTGTTATAGGAATATATAAGTTTATACTTCTGCCAACTCCATCTCAAACATGTGACGAGATGTAAATATAAGGAAAAGAGACGTTTTTATGACAAACAGTGTCACACGTCAGTGTCTCCTCACTCTCTCACTTCCAAATTCTGGTGAATATTATCATATTTGATAAACCTGTGTGATAAACCCACGATGAAGGACTTTATCATGTCTTCTTACTCGTTTTCTGATGGAAAAAAGTGCATATTAAAGGTGAAGTAAGTAGTTTATAGTGCCATCTAGAGGAAAGGCCGAAATTTACAACAAAGAACTGCTCCTCTGCTCACCCCCTCCCTTCCCTGAGCGCTACGGTATCCTCAGCAGGTCAAATATCATCCTCGTCGTCTTTCTCCGTGTCAGCAGATGAGGTTCGTGAGGCGAGAGAGAGGGCGAGCTACCGCGGCCGTAGCAGACGTAGTGGAGAGAGAGGAGGCGGGACTTCAGCTACAAGTAAAGAGACGCTTGATTTGTTCTCTCGCGTTTGTCCTTACAGGCTCCGGTAGAAACATGGCGTCTCGCTGCTAACAGTGGCTATGCAACCACGGCCCGCGACCATGTTATTTTACATGACTTTTTGAAACACTACGAAAATGAAACAAAGAATATTATACAGCGACTAGACAATGCAGGAGCACATAATATGTATAAAAAAGTGGATTTTGGGTTATATAAACCCATAAATACTACACAGTGTCCCTTTAAATGACAGCTGCTCACGTCCTGCAGCTACGACTCTGTACGTATGTGAAACATCAAAGGACAGATGTTTGACTGAAATATTATTATTATTATTAGCTGGTGAAAACATAATGGAACAGAATAAGACTTTCAGGACAAGAACAGCGACGAGGAGAGGAAAATCTCTCAATACGACCTGTAACTAATGATTATTACTTTCATAATGGATTAATCCTGTTGATTTTCCTCCATCATATTCACATTTATCTGCTCACAGATCTATTTTGAGCAGAGGATTAATCCTCAGTTAAAGGATCAGGATCGTGAGGTCAGAGAGTTGAAGAGTGGGAGTGTCCACGTCCACAGTGACCATCACACACTCAGACTGTGGGAAAACAGACAGCATGTGACACACCACTCAAGCTTAGTTTGACCTACATGTGACCACATTCCAGCACCGTGACCTACATCACACACACACACACAGTCATGTGACTGAGAGGATTCCACCACAATCCACCAACAAGTGTGTGTGTGTGTGTGTGTGCGCACGCACTGTACATGAACTTTGGTCATGTGTCAGTGTTGCCGTGGTAAACACACAGACGGCCGCATCTTTATCAGTGGGCGGAGCCTGTGTCTCATCAACGACGGTCACAGATTAAAAAAAAAAAAAAAAGTGAGCCTCGAATTATATTTCTCTGATATATATATATATAACTACATACCTACACATGTAAAGTGTGTCACAAAACCTTTTATTTTTATTGTTTGCACATTTATATTCTTTCTCTCTCTATACACAGACATATATATATATATATATATTTATATAGTATACTATCATTGTATATTTATAACATAAATAAATATACTGTATATATAAAAACAGTGGAAGATTAGACATATGAATGTAACGCTTAACTTGACAGTACACTCACACTATAATCACAGTATGGTCATAGTTGTGTAATTTAAGGTTATATCATGGTAATAAAAACATGTTATAAGAGCTCAGTAATAACAATTAAAAACATAACGTGAGAGTAAATTTATGGTAATTATCCATTTTTATTCATGACACTAACAAGCTCTGTGTGTGTGTGTGTGTGTGTGTGTGTGTGTCTACACTACATGTGCAGACGTGGCAGTAGATGGTGGCAGAAGAACATCAGTGACGTCATAAACATGCTGCTGATGATGCTGCTATCACACACACACACACACACACACACACGCCTACACTGACATAGCCTGGCCCCTCCCCCTCCGTCTCTCCTCCTCTTGATCTCAACAAAATAACATCCACCCTGATCTGCTCCTCGTTTCACTCTCGTCTTCCTCCTCATCCTCACACCACACACACACACACACACACACGCTGCTGCTGCCATGACGACGATGAGGAGGAGGATGAGGAGGATGAAGGCTGTGGATGAGGAGCAGAGGTACTTACAGGCTGGTGAGGAGGCTCGTCCTCCACGACAGCTCAGCCGCTAACTAACCCCTCCCTCCAGCTGCAGTCCATCCACACCTCCTCCTCCTCCTCCTCTCTTCTCCTCTCTCCTCCTCCTCCTCCTCCTCATCCTCTCTCCTCCTGCACTTCTTCAAACATCCGGTTCAACTCTATATAAATAATCTTCTAAACTAATCTTAATATAATGAGAAAATACAAAAAATGTAAACGTCACAAGTCAGCGGCTCTTATTTTGAAAGCCAGGTTGAGAGGAAGTCTGGTCGGTTTTACTGTGTCAAATGTAAATTATAAAACTAAAGATGACGTAAAAAACACTTATTACTAACGACTAAAACTAAAGATGATATAAAAACAAGTATTTTATTTTGAAAGAATATGAATTTGTGTATTTATTTTTTACAGGAATTACAACTAAAAACTACCTAACATTATTTTATGTTAAATTAAACCACAGTGAAAAAAGTGGAACACATTATCAGTTCAGATTAGGTCCTGATGAGACCATTTAAATTGGTGAGCAGATTACAGGTGCAGATTACAGGTGCAGATTACACGTGCTGCTGTCCGTTAACTAACATGACTGTAAACAACAAAAAACCCCAGCAGGAAATCTGTGTCTGGAAAAAGTCCATCTGCTACCTACTTCCATTACACACACACACACACACACTAATTACATTAATAAATAACGTGTGTGTGTGTGTGTGTGTGCAGACTGCAGCAGGTGGAGGACGAGGAGAAGGAGCAGTAAACACACACACACACACCCACACCCACACACACACACACACACACACACACACACACACACACACACACACACAGGAGAGCGGGAGAAACTAAAGCAGTAAATCAGCGTCTCTGCAGGAGGAAACACATTAAAGTGTCAGAGTTCAGCTCCTGCAGCACAGACGTTTGTTCCTGTAAACGTTTGTCGTTCGCTTTTACTTTAGAAAAAAGAGCCACAAATCTGACGTTTGACACCTGGAGGAAAAACAAACTGAACCAGAGACACGTCTTTAAATGGTGTCTGTGTTAAATGATGTTTTTAGGATTAAGGTTTTTCTTTAAGTATTCTTATTTTTTACCATAATGTATTGCCTCTGATTGGCTGGAGGTCTTGTATTAAAAGGATATTTCAAATGGTTCTGACTCTTCAGGGCTGTTTTTTCCACTAAACCAGCCTGAAACTGTGAAATCTTTATTTATTTATTAAGATTTAACCTTTATTTAACCAGGAATAAAAGGATTGAAAATCTCTTTTGAAAGAGTGTCGCAGCCAAAACATGTTAACTGCTTTGTTTCTTCACTGTTAGACAGATTGTTCCAACAGGAAGCTCAGGTTTACAAATGGTTCACTCTCACACACCAAAGCCCAGAGAGAAAATCAGTGATTTTAACATCACAGCACACAGGAGTTCACAGGAGTTGTTGATCCACTGCTGCCTCCATCACTAACTTACAATGACTGTTTTTGTATTATTCGGCATTATACCTCAGTGACACAAAGTGACCACACGAGGCAGCAGTAGACCAGCAGCTCCTGTGTCCCTGTGAGCTAAAATCACAGATTTTCTCTATGGGCTTTGGTGGGGGAGAGTGAGTGGTGAAGAATCATCATCTAATGTAAAGTTAAAGTGATGAACATGTTCTTCAGCATCTGTGTCTCTATTTGAAAACAAGCATTTGAACCATCACTTAAACTGATTAACTTAGGTCTTATATCATGTATGATAATAACACAGGACATGAGCTCAGGTGTCACATCACTCTGTCTCTCAGAGTAACTCAGTGTCATCATCGCCATGACGACCACATTCACCGCCTCTCAAAAAGAGAGTCTGTCACACTTCATCTCTTTAATGTCAGCATTTAACCGTCGCATCCAAACGACTGTAACTCAGCAGCACAAACGCGTGCACACAGACCAGGTGGAGACGAGAGGACGAGGACAGAGGGACAGACAACGACAATGAGGGAGGATGGCCCAGGCCCGAGGCTGAGGCTGAGGCTGACGCTGAGGCTGAGGCACAAAGGCTAACGTCAGCAGACGGCAGCTGCTGGACCGAGCCAGGTTTGTTTTGGGGGACAAAGACGAGCGGCGACACAGTGTCAACGCGTCTAATCCCCCTGATCTGATCTGAGGCGAGACGCAGACAAAGAGACGTGGACGAGTGTGACATCAGTGCTTATTCAAACATGTGACACACTCCTGTCTCACTGCAGGACTGTGACAACATCCAGATAATGATTCTGTTCTGGACCAGAGTAAGCGGTGTGGGACGGTCGGGGTGGTCAGGGTGGTCAGGGTGTCGCGTTCAATGTCGTCGCAGCAGTACGACGTCACGCTACATGGCCCCGCCCCCCACCAAGGACCAGTCTAAACGAAAGCCTGACCCTGGACTTCATTGTGGTCTTGACTAGAGCTGAAACTGTTGATTATTTTCTCGATTAATCGATGAATCGATTGGTCCATAAAATGTCATAAAATCAAAGCTGTCAAAGCTGGAAATGATGATGTTCTCGAACGTCTTGTTTTGTTCACAAACCAAAATGATTTATTTGTTATGTGGAGCAAAGAAACCAAGAAAATATTCACATTTAAGAAGATGAAACAATCAGAAATCTTGTTTTAATAATGAAAAAAGCTTCAAACCGATTATAGATTATCAAAATAGTTGGCGATTAATTTAGTAAACGATTAATAATCAATTCATGGATTAATCGTTTCAGCTAAATTAATCGTCAACTATGTTGATAATCAATAATCGGTTTGAGGCTTTTTTTCATGACTTCTTAAATGTGAATAATTCCTTCGTTTCTATTCTTCCTTTTATTATTTATCTATATCTAGAAATAATTCAAATGAATCATTTTGGTTTGTAGACAAAACAACACATTCGAGAACATCGTCATTTCCAGGTTTGGAAAGTTTTCCGACATTTTATGGACCAAACGATTCATCGATGAATCGAGAAAACAAAACGACAGATTAATCTATTATGAAAACAATGGTTAGTTGCAGCTCTGGTCTTGACAACAGCTTTGTCTCAGAGTTAAGAAGAGGACAACACAGTGAAAAAGAAGCTGTGAGCGGTGGAGACCAGAGAATCACTCCTGCTCTTTGTCACGCTGTGATGACAAAGTGACTGGACTGATTCTGACCGTTGGTCTGAAGCTGAACGTTGACGGTGACAGTTTTTACAGTTTTCCTGAGTGACAGCTGCACATTCCACCACAGCGGTGGAGGCTCGTGCCTCAGCAGCCTCTCATTAACAGGCTTAACCTCATTATACTGATCAGTCCCTGAGGACCAGGAGGAGGAGGAGGAGGAGGAGGTCCATCTACACTCATGTCCCTCTTCTGTTGTTAAAGACAGAAGTCTGAACCAACGACCTGTCAGCTATGACACTGAGCTTCATCCCAAACAGTTTTGGCTCATAGTTATTGTACATGTTGACCTCATTAACAGGCTGTGTTCACTGTAAGAGCTCAGGACAGTTTGGAGGTTTCATTCTTCTGTCAGTGGAACCAGGTCACTCACAAACGAAGCAGTCACCATCATTTATTGCGATATGAGGAGACTCATCTGTTAAATTCTACGTCAGTTAAAGTCGACAAGATCTACATAAACGTGACAAAGACAGTCTCAAAAAGATGATGATCATATTCTCAGATGTTAAAGGGAACTGAACCTCTGCAAAGGTCACAAAACTCCAAGGAAAGTGAAAGTGAAGGTAACATTTCACACCATCAACACTTTTTTATTTTGCCTTAAACTCAGTCCAGAACCAGATCTGTGCTTTAGAACTTTATTGGAACAGTCCAAGATCATAAAATGATGAGACTGATCCCTTAATATTTGTTTTTTCCTGCAAGTAATTCGGTCCATCTTCAATTTACAAGCAAAATTGTTTTCTAACTGAAATTCAAATCAAGACCTTGTGAGAGTTAAATCAAGCTGATTTCGTCCTCATCCACAAACACCAGCATCAGAAGAATCTCAAATCAAACAGAGTAGACACTTTCTCCTGGTTTAAATCCTCTCGTCTCTGCTCTCATGATGTAGATGACGAGGAAAGTGGAGCTTTTTCAGGAGCTTCACTTTCACTCTGGATTAATAAAAACCTGATATCGCTCTAATATCATCTGCTCTGAGCTCGTCTGCTTTAATCTGCATTAGGAGAACATCTGCGTCTACAAGCTGAACGTGTTTCAGTCTGAAAACTGAACACTTTCAAGACTCAAACTGGACTTAAAACATGTTGAAGAAGCAAAGCAAAAGATGTCTCATGAGGACTTTGTGTCCACTTGATAAAAACAGGAAGTGTGTGTGACTCTCAGTTGTTACCTGGCCTCGATGTGGTGGAACAGATGCTGCCAGCGGTCGTTGACGTCCTTCAGCTTGTCGTTGATCTCCGTCTCCTTGGTCTTGTTGCTGGCGGTGATCAGCTGTTCTCCGAGCTGCTTCAGGTGTGTTTTATTCTCACTGAAGAGGTTGATCTCCTCCATACAGTCCTGATTAAAGAGCAGGAGAGAGAGAAAGTTAACATTTACTATTAAAAATAACATCTCGACACAATAAAGTGACAACACTTCACTTCTGTAAAGCTGCTTTCAATGAAAACCACTTGTCAGTCAGTCTGCTGCTGGACATAGAGAACAGCTCATTATTTGGCAGTCGATCTGTTTAGAACTCTGCAAGTCTGTTTGTTCATGTTTCAAAAGCTCACTATTTTGCAGGCAGTCTCTTGGTGGACGTACAGAACAGGTTATTATTTGGCAGTCAGTCAGTCTGATGCTGGATATATTGAAGAGCTCACTATTTGGCAGTCAGACTCTTGTTGGACGTCTAGAGCAACTCATTATTTGGCAGTCAGTCTGATGCCAGATTTATGGAACAGCTCATTACTTGGCAGTCAATGTGTTTGTTGGAGATATGTAACAGCTCACTATTCAGCAGTCAATGTGTTTGTTGGAGATATGTAACAGCTCACTATTCAGCAGCCAGTCTGTTGAATGATGTTAAGAATAGCTCATTATTTGGCAGTCCGTCTGATCCTGGATCTATAATACACTTCACTATTTGGCAGTCAGGTCAGTTGGTGGATGTCTAGAATAACTCATTATCTGGCAGTCAGTCTTGATGGATTTGGCAAACAGCTCATTATTTGGCACTCAATGTGTGTTGGAGGTATGGAACAGCTCACTATTCGGCAGTCAGTCTGTTGATGAATGTTTAGACCTGCTCATTATCCGGCAGTCGGTCTCTGCTGCCTACTCTCACTACAGATTACAATATCATCTGCATATACGTGAAGATTAATGTCCGTAAATGTCTCTCTAGACAGTTTTTTTAGGTCATTTACAGTGAACCAGTGGACAAATGTCTCCATGAGTGAGTTTGCCAATAAAGTGGGATAAAAATGTGTGAAATTTTGTCCTAAAGCAAACAAAAAAACAACTTTTTCTTCCTCTAAAAGCAACATTTTGAAATTTCCTAACTTGGAAGTTTTCCAGAAACAAACAAAGCTCCAGTGGAGACAAAAACACTACATTTAAAGCTGTGAGACTTGACAAGATTTAAAACCTCTGCCTGGGCAATTAGTTGTGTGTGTGTGGGGGGGGGGGAGGGGGTCAGGAGGACTGCCCCCCCCCCCACCTGCACACACACACACACACACACACACACACACACAGAGGAACAAATGAAACGGCCCAGCGTTGGACACAAAACAAACCAGCGTGGTTCTAACAGCTGTCGTCCTCTCAACACTCAGGCGGGAATTCACTGTTTTATTTTGAAAAGCTCGGACCTCAGGACGGAAGAATCACATGACTCAGCAACTTCAGTATCTGACAGTGTGTGTGTGTGTGTGTGTGTCCTGGCTGCGTCTTCTCACCTTCTTGAGCTTCTCCACCATCTCCTCGATGTTGAGCTCAGAGTGGTTCTCCACCTTGTTCTCCATGAGCGTCAGCCACTCACACAGCTCCTTGTTCTTCTCGTTGAAGATGATCCAGGCGTTGAGGCGGTCGGCGATCTCCTGTTTACGCAGAGACACCTGCAACAAAACAGAAGAACGACGACGTTAAAGCAGACATTTTACCACCGTCGCTTTAGGTTAAAAAACCAAGGAGGACGCCCCAAAAATGACAGAAAGTCCTGAAACAAGGTTAAAACTATACTTTTACTTTTAAAGGTTTTTCAAAACAAGGAAAACACAGACTATCCCTGTCGTAAACAAACGAAAGACTTTCACAGATGCAGAGAACACAGTGTTAGCAGTTAGCAGCAGGAGAAAACAGAAGGATGTTTGTGTGTTTTTCTTCTGTTTCCCTGTTGTTTTAGTCGTAAACTGCTGCTCTGAGGACGTTTACACACGGAAAAACCTTTTAAGAACCGTTACAGAAAACGATTTGACCTAGAGAGCAAAAAAATAAACGTTTCTACAGCAAAACTAAATGATTAAAAGTGAGAGTGAGGCGACTGATCCCTGCCCCAAAACTCACTTTAATACTAAGTCTGCTCATTTCAACTTTTCTCCTCTGTGTGTGTGTGTGTGTGTGTGTGTGTGTGTGTGTGTGTGTTACCATCTGTTGCTTCTTTAACACAATGACACACACACTCATCAACCCCCAACACACACACAGTCTGGTTTCCATGACTACAGAGGACATTACATTGACTTACTCTCACCTTAACCATAACTCAGTACTAACCTCAACCTTTAAAAAATAGAAAATCCTAATTTTAAGGGTTGAAATGTAGTAATTTAACACACTATTTAGCTGTTTTATGACTAAACACCATATTAAGGTTGTCCTGTCCGTGACCTCACTGAACATGTTTAATATTAGAATTCATGCTGTGACGACTTGATTTTTGTCCCCACACACACACACCGTGACACACTGACCTGTCGGTGTCTTTAGTCGCTCTTTAAAGACTCATGAAGATTTACTAACTTAACTCCTCATTAACGGCTTAAAGCAGAAACACACACACACACATACACACGCACACATTTTGTCATGTTTGTTTTTATCAAACAAACAGAACAAAACTACTGTTTTCTAAGCCTTTTCCCGTCAGAATAAACTCTTAAACTCTGGATAAAAATAATACAAATACACACAAACACACTTAATAAATACAAACACACACTAACAGAGTTTGAGCTGTGGGTGAAGTCAGAGAGTGACGTGTTCTGACTTAGTTTATGGTTGAGTCGACTCTGTCACTTCCAGTAAAAACACATCGATGAAGGAGCAAAGTTCAGGAAAATGAAGACACAGAGAAGTCTTTCAATCACATTTGTTTACAAACGACCTCACAAATCCGACTGAAATGTTCCTTAAAACGAGTTAAAACTGGACAAAATGTAGGATTTTTACATTTTACATACAAAAGAAAATCATTCATGTAAGAAATCTGTCTTTCTTTTCTCGATATAATAATATTTTTTACCTCACAATTACACACACTAATCTGTGAAAGTGAATTTTACTGTTGTATTTAACACACAACCTCTATTAAAAACACAAACCAGGCACACAAGCAGGTGGAGTTTCATGAAAACACTAATTTTACTGTCATTTTTAACATTTTACACATTCTTTGGGTAGTGTATGAGTATTTTTCTAGTGAAAAACTTGCTGATAAAGTATTAGTGTTTTAGACGGATATATGGACAGATAAATGTGTTTTATTGACACCAAAAATGACTGTTTCACAGATCCTTTTCCTAGATTTAAAGTCATTTTTTTGCAGTGCAGGACACAGAGAATATGTGTGTCATCAGCAGGTGCAGACTGACCTTCAGACAAAGCTCCTCCCACTGACAGCGCAGGTGTTCCACCTGCTCGTGCAGCAGCAGGACGTCGTCAGCGATGATGTACTGAGACAGATCCGTCTTCATGGTGCTCAGCTCCGTCAGGCTCTGGGCCCAGTCCACCAGGGAGTCCTCGTTCTCCTGCATACCATAACACACACACACACACACACACACACAGTCAGTCAGTGTGACCCACTCTCTCTCAGTCACTGTGAAACCCCAGTGTCTGTCTGTCTCTGTGCCCCGCCCACTTTCCCTCTGTCTGTCTGTCGTCCTCTCCGCCCACAGGGAGGATTAAGGCCTCAGGGCGGGGGAGGGGGAGGATCATAAAGGCTGTGACGGACAGGTCAGAGAGGATGAGCCACGAGTCAAACCTGTTCCTAACTTGACTTTGTTCACAGTTTAATCCCAGGTTAGAACTGGGTTTTATTTGAGTGTTTATTTATCCTTTATTTAGCCAGGAGCTGTGGTCGTACAGGGAGCTCTGGTCAGGAATGACTTTAATCCACATTCACTGCAACAAGCGGACATTTTCAGAACTGATTAATGGAGTCTATTTCCCAAACCTGGAAATCTCAAATGTCTTGTTTTTGTCTACAAACACAAAATGATTCACTTTTAATTATTTCTTTGTTCATATGGAGCAAAGAAACCAGAAAATATTTGCACTTAAAAAGCTGAAAAATCACAGAAAAAAACCTGAAAACCCACAGAACTTTTATTTTTTTCTTCTACATGCTTTTATTTTGCATCTATTTCAATTAAAGTACGTCATTTCATAAAGATTACCAAGTGTTAAAATAAGAGCAGCAACCTTGATTGTTAGTTTGTTCTGTTTTTTATTAGTTTGTCCTATTTATTTTTGTTTATTATTGGTTTGTGACAATGCAGCTTCTGTGGAAGTGGAGATTAATGCAAATGATCAGTGACAAAAAACTGTATTTTATGGTGTTAAAAAGTTAAAACACACATTAAAATACACTCAAACTGATGAATCGATGATCTAAATCTATTCGATTTTCTTAGCAGAGTTCACCATTTTCAGGTACAACACTGCTGTCACTCTCCCACACCAAAGTCCATAGAGTAAATCAGTGATTTTAACATCACAGCACACAGGAGTTCACAGGAGTTGTTGATCCACTGCTGCCTCCATCACTAACTTACAATGACTGATTTTAGTGAATTCAGCTTTTGAAAATCTTCATTTGGATTAACCTCAGTGACACAAAGTGACCACACGAGGCAGCAGTAGACCAGCAGCTCCTGTGTCCCTGTGAGCTAAAATCACTGATTTTCTCTATGGGCTTTGGTGTGGGAGAGTGAGTGAATGCAAAAAGTGAGATAAAGACGTGAACACATTCTTAAGACATCATAGATTTACTCTAGTATAGATTTAATGAGGAGAGCATCTTTGTTGAGTAAACTAAAGTGAGTTCCCGTGGGTTAAAACATACCATGTTGAATTTCTCTGCGCTCAGCAGCTCGTCGTCGCTCTCTGGCAGCGACTGGTTCAGTCTGCTCTTGATCTCCTTCAGTTGCAGCATGCTGTCTGCTAGTCCTGCGTCACACCACTCCCACTTCTGACAAATAACAACAACAACAAATCATCATCTCATTGATCAGATGGATCAAAACAAACACTCAGAGACGCCCTGAACTCGTACACTGTCGTTCATTAGAGCTGATTGGATTACAGACACGTCCATTGTCATATATATATATATATATGTATATAATTTCCTCTTATTTCTTTAAAAAATAACGTAAAATTTGAAAAGTTTATCATTTGTAGCACTCAAATATAGACGTAAAGATGTCATAAATGGAGATTTTGTGTTTGCAGAGTGAATGTTGGGTTTTATTTGAGCGTAAAATTGCTCTTAAAAGGGATTTTAATTGTGGTTTTAATGATTCATTTATGACATGGAGCAAAGAAACCAGGAAATATTCACTTTTAAGAAGCTGGAAAAAATTCCGAGAACATGTTTTAACTGTTAAAGAAACATGAAAACTAATTCATTTATCAATAAAAAGCTTAGTCATTAAAGAAATTATTAGTTTTAGGCCTAATAAAGATTTGTTTCTGCATTAGTGACTGTGTCTGATAATGTTATTTTGGTCTCTCCTGAAATGATTTAGATTTAGTTTAAATATTATGAAATATTCACATTTAAGAAGCTGAAAAATGACAGAAACACGAAAATATTCACATTTAAGAAGCTGAAAAATGACAGAAACACGAAAATATTCACATTTAAGAAGCTGAAAAATGACAGAAACGTGAAAATATTCACATTTAAGAAGCTGAAAAATCAAAGAAACAACTTTAATCTGAAAAACATTTGTAACTTGATGTCAAGTGTTTAAAGAGATAAACCAATAAAACTCTGATTACCTGGACGACGTCCTGCGTCAGTTCCAGCCTGTGTCTCAGCAGACCTCTCAGGTCGTCCCACTCCTCCTGCAGCGTCCCCAGATCCTCCTGCAGCAGCGTCTGCGTCTCCTCGTCGGCCATGGAGAAGAGCTGCCGGCCGACCTCCAGCGTGTGGACGAAGCTGCTCTGGTGTCTCTGGAAGAGCAGCTCAGTGTGCTGAAGGTGGAGGTGAAGGTGGAGGAGGAGACACCAAAGTCAGAGGAGGACGGACAACAACAACATCATCTTATAAACCAGTGAGACGAGGTCAGGACACAGGTGAGGGAAATCTCCTCACTCCTCTGTCGAGCTGATCAAGTCTGCTTTGTTTCAATTGTGATGTAAATACAATCAGTTTCCTCTGTGTCTTCATCTTAATCTGCTCTTAATCTGAATAAACAACCAAAGATGCTTTTGTTGTGTTTTTTCAAACCTCGTCACTCTCCCACACCAAAGTCCATAGAGAAAATCAGTGATTTTAACATCACAGGGACACAGGAGCTGCTGGTCTACTGCTGCCTCGTGTGGTCACTTTGTGTCACCGATGTATGTCTAAATGAAATACTTTAAAAGCCGAATTGACAAAATCAGTCATTGTAAGTTAGTGATGGAGGCAGCAGTGGATCAACAACTCCTGTGAACTCCTGTGTGCTGTGTTAAAATCACTGATTTTCTCTATGGACTTTGGTGTGGGAGAGTGAGTGGTTTACAAACTTCAGTTTCCTGTGAGATAAAGACGTGAACATGTTCTTAAGACGCTGTAGAAGGTGAGTCTTTTTGTTTAGTGGCTGAAATCCTTGATATCACGTCTGGACCTCATGCATAACACCTTGAACTATCCCTTGAAACACATGGAAGCCCATATTATCCCTGGTGATTTCCCATAATCCCCCTCTCTCTCTCTCTCTGTCTCTCTCTCCGTCTCTGTCTCACCTGCAGGTCTGTCAGGGAGCGTCTGAGCCGCCTCAGGCTGCAGGACGGAGGTCCGCTCGGCGGGAGGAGGCTCCGAGCGTCGCACAGGAACCTCCGCAGCTTCTTCAGGCCGCGGCCGTACAGGTGCCAGTGCTTCACCAGCCCGTCCACCAGAGAGCGCCGCTGGTTGGCGCGCTGCAGCGCCCCCTGCCAGTGCTCTCTGAGCTGCGCCAGCTTCAGGAGGAAGTCGCTCCTGTAAAACACAGACACAGTAACACATGGTTTCCTTGTGGTTATTGACTCTCTCTCACACTCTTTGTCTTTAGGTTTCTTTGCAGTGTCGGCAGTTTTTACTAAAGCAGTTACTAAATAGTAGAACAGTCAATAGGTGGCGCTCTCTCTCTAGATGAAACCACACACATGACATTCTACAGACTGAAGAAAACACCTTTGTCATCTGCACAAATATCACACAGTTAATGAGAAGAATTATGGAAAAATGATCATTCCCAGCTATTTCAGTCTCAATCAAGAAGAATCGCAATTAGATATTTATATTGCTGGGCACGTTAGCGGTGGTTAACGACGTCAACGTTAACAAACTTTAATGCATGACCACTGACCGGAAAAAGACGCGTGTGACGTCATGGAGTCCAGGCACCGTTTACCAATTAGCCCAGTTAGCAATTTAAAAAAAAGTTGGCTTCGTTAGCTCCTTTAGTGCAGTTAGCGTTAGCCTACAGTTGAACTGCAGCGGTCTGTTTATTACATGAAAAGAGCAGCGCTAACAAATAACCAGCGTACCTGTGTAGTGCGTATGTGTGCCTCTGTTTTTAAAGTTTAGCGTTACTTTAGAGACTCATTTTAACAATCGGGAGTCACGTAAACATGACGTCACACGCGTCTTTTTCCGGTCAGTCGTCATGGAAACACGTCATGCACCAACGTGCGTTACCGTGTCCAGCACTACATAATTATTCAAATTAGTAACTGTTTAAAAAGAGTGAAAGTAACTCCACAGTGATGAAAAAAGACTTAATAAGAACTAGTGCCGTCAAACGTTAACGCGTCAACAGCTTCAACGTTAACGCACGATAAGTACGTTATACACGCAGTACACGGGTACGCTAACGTTTTTTGTTAGCGCTGCTCTTTTCCTTTAATAAACAGACGCTAACGCAGCTAACGGAGCTAATTGGTAAACGGTGCCTGGACTCCGGTGTTGCGGCACGTAAGCATGGCGTCATGCGTGTCTTTTTCCAGTCAGTCGTCATGGAAACGTATCGTGCGTTAACACACGTTAACCTTTTGCACGGCACTAATAAGAACAAAAGTGACAAAATGAAACACGTGAGAAACATGAAAAAAGTAGGAAAAAATAGTCACAGTAAACAATCAGTAGTGATTCCTGACATCTTTGAGTAAATCGTTAAGATTCAGCCTCTGGTGATAATGAAAATCACAGTGTTCAGACAGAAAACTGTAAATATTCTGACCTGTCGTCCACTTCTCCTCTGTGCAGCAGCTGCAGAGCTTCAGTGATGACTGAGTGAAGGATCTGGTGACCGGTGGAAAGTTCTGCCTCAAACCTCTGACAAAACCAGGACACACACACAAACACACACTCGGTGGATCAGTGGTGACATCTGTGTGTGTACATGTGTGTTTCATGTGTGTGTCCGTCCTGTACCTTGTGCGTACGCAGCTGCTCCCTGAGGCCGAGGTAAGATCCGGCCACGTCCACGGCCACGCTGTCCTCCATCGTCTGCAGGAAACACGTCCAGCTCTGACACTTGAGCTGGAAACTCTGCTGCTGCAGTGACTCTGTGTGAAGCTCACTGCACAAACACAAACAACAACATCACACACACTTTTATTTCATCTACTGTAATCACGTCTGCCTCCTCTACTGGACCAGCTCACTCACCTGCAGGTCTCCTGGGCTCTGGCGGACGCGGTGGTCCAGCGGCAGTTGAGGCGTCGCAGGCGTCGGGCGGCGGCGTCGCCCAGCGTGAGGCTGCAGCTCAGCTCGTTCAGAACGTCCAGGTCTGCAGAGAGAGAGCTCGGCTCCAGGAGGACGGACTGTCAACAGAATGATGACATCACAGACTCAGAGGGGTCCAGACCGGACCAGACCGGACCAGACCAGACCAGGTCCAGTGATCACATTAAATCATTACTGCAGTAACTTTCTCAACTTTCTACATTTAGTGTCATTTTTCATTAAACGTGTTAAGTTTCTTTCTGTAATCTGATTTATCTCATAAATGACTTCCATTTTAAACAATTTATCCATTAAGTTAATCTCTGGAATAACGTTTTTTGTGCAGTTTAACGAAGGTAAAACGTAGAAACTCTCCCTTTGAGAGCAATTCCACACTTAAATAAAGTTCAACCTTCACTTTGCAAACACAAAATTCCCATTTATGACATCTTTATGTTTATATTAACTCTTAAAAAATGTAAAAGAAATGTATTTTTTACAGAAATTACAGCTTTGTACTTAATTTGTAAAGCAGTGCTGCACATAATAAGACACAAAAAAGACACAATATAATCACACAAAGCAATAAAATACATAATAAAATAGATTTAAATTAATTAAATCTATATAAATAAATATTTTATATATATATATTTTAGTTTTTACATTTACTCTTTCATCCAGAAAAGTCCCTGTGACTCTAATTCCCACTTTAGCTAAGGAACATGTTCAGGAAACAACATATTAAGCACATACAGATGTTGATTTCAGAGTAAAAGCCTCATTACATTCTCATATAAAATCATCTTCATTTGCACTTATTATTAACTGCTGTTGATTTTGCTGTTTGTTTACATCATTTTCAAACAGTTTATTATAATATTACCTTCTTATACAGCTGCCTAAATCTCCTTTAACGCCTCATATTATACATTTTTCTTTTCTTTACATGTATATTTAGCTTTTAACTTGCTGTAACACAATAATCTCCAATAAAGTACCTGTATCTATCTGTTTATCAGTCGATCTTACCTGATCTGCTGTGTGATCCACGGCGTCCAAACTCTGCTGCCAAGCGTCCACGTTAGTGTCCAGTGACTGGAGGACGTCAGTGAACTCCTGCAGCTGCTGCAGCTCCTCCTGTACAGACACCACACACACACACACACACATACACTAGATTCTCTCTATATTTCTGCTGTACGTCAACCTCAGGTGTCAGGATTAGGACTTGTGTACAAGGTGATGCTTTAAAAACAACCGAAAACATCAATCAAGTCAACAAAACCATCAAGTTTGACGTAAAAAGAGCAATAAAACTCCATAAAAACATGAAAAAAAACTCACCTGCAGGTCACCTAGCTTCCCTGTCAGCATGTAGCTCAGCTGCAGGACACCACGTGACAGCAGTCTGCTCTCTGATTGGACCAGAGCGGTTGCTGAGGGTTCCAGGCAGAGACACAGGGCCTTGGAAGCCTCCAGCACCCCCTGCAGGTCAGACTGCAAAGTGTGGGTGTTCTGGAGGAGATTCTGGACACAGAGAGAGAGAAAAAGAGAGGATGTGAGTTCTGTTTTATCTCAAACTTCTTCTCCTTCTTTCTTCTCACCTGAAGGTGTTGAATCCTGACGGCGATCTGCTCCTCGCCGCCGTCGTTGTCGTCCACGGACGTCTCGCAGCTCACGGCGGACGTGGCGTCGCTCTGCAGCATCTGCAGCCGCTGGGAGAACGCGGCGGCGAGACCAGCGTGGACCTCCCACGCCTGCAGGACCTCCAGGCTCCTGCGGAGGCGCCGTTGCAGCGCCGCAGACACGTCGGTCCAACTGAAGGAGCAGAAGAGCAGAGACACGCTGAGTCTGAGATGTTATAGATAACATATTCACATAAACCATCACAGTCTCTGGTGTCTCACCTGTGTCTCTGCGTGTCCAGCTGCTGCGTGAGGAGGACGGCAGCCTCGGAGCTGACCACGTCTGTGAGGGAGGAGACGCTTCGGCTCAGCTCGACCCACTCTGCGTCCACAGCTGCCGTGTCCTCATGGAGGCGCTGCAAACACAGCAGCACAGTCACTCACCACAGGGACATGGACTTCTAATGTTGTCGTTAAAATCCAGTGAAGCAGTCGCACCTGCAGTTTTGCGTGCTGATCTCTGTGACCCTGCAGGCAGAGCCCAGAGTCGCCTAGATGAACCAGAGCCTGAGACGTCCTCGCCGTCTTCAGCCTCATCTCGCTCAGACTCTGGACCGCGGCGTCCCACAGCTGCAGAGTCCGAACCAGTGTCCGCTTCAGCGAGTCGTTCTGTCAGAGACGAGCAGAAAATCCAGTCAGACACAAACGTTTGAGGTGGAGAAACTGGTCGATGTAGACGTAGGTGTTTTCATCTTTTCGACCTGTTGAGGCAGAGCTGCACACGTCTGCATGGATCTGCGTATGTGAGACATGAAATCACTGCTGCTGTGTCCACACACTCTGTCTGTGAGCTCCTGAAGAGCTGCAGCCTTCAGCCTGATCTGCTCCTCCAGGCCCTGAAGCACAGACACAAGAGGGTTTTTAAACAGGTCGAAAGTTTGACCCTGAAGCGTGAATATCAGAGTGCAGATGTGACCATGTGACCTGGCAGGCGTCTACGCTCCTCTGCAGCTCTGTGCGGCTGCTGGGCGTCTGTGCCGAGTTCATCCACAGGCTCTGAGCTGTGATCCGGCTGTCGATCTGCTGCAGGCGAGACTGCAGCTCCGCTCGGGTCTGGAAATCCTGCTCCAGGATCTGGATCTGAAATCCACAAACAGGAAAAACAAGATTTAAGCCACTGAACAAAAGACTTGAGTCATTAAATCAGCTTAAGTCTGTGTTAGTTCTAGGACATTTATCTCACTGTTATATAAACATTTTAAAACAGGAAACTGAAGTTTAGACCATTTTGATAACCACTCACTCTCCCACACCAAAGCCCATAGAGAAAATCATCAACATTTTTCATCACAGCACACAGGAGTTCACAGGAGTTTCTGATCCACTGCTGCCTCCATCACTGAGTTTAGATGTGATTTATTCCGTCTTCAGTGTTTGAAAAACTTACTTTGGGTTTATTTCAGTGACACAAAGTGACCACACGAGGCAGCAGTAGACCAGCAGCTCCTGTGTCCGTGTGAGTAAAATCACTGGTTTTCTCTATGGGCTTTGGTGTGGGAGAGTGAGTTGTTAGAGTCTGTCTAACAGTGAGAAAATACAGTCAACAGCTGATGTGTATTTATAAGGTGAATCATTTCACATCAACACATCCATCTCCACGACAACTGAACAAACTCGGTTGGGATTCTTGTGTTTGTTTTCAGACCTGAGAGTTGAGCGTTTCCTGGAAACCGAGCCACTGACGGTTCAGTCGACCCTGGTCCTCTGCAAACTCAATGTGTCGATAGCGCTCCGCCTGGTCGTCATCGGTACCACAGGTGTGCAGTGGCAGGTTGACGTGGTCCAGGACGGCCTGATGAGCCGACAGCTCACTCCGACGCTGCTGCAGAGTCAGTGACGCAGACACGTGTGTGTGAACACACACATTCCCTCGTTTTTTATTTAAATCATAAGCAACACGTGTGACCGTTCCATCTTTACCTGACAGAACTTCAGCAGCTTCCTGAGCTCAGCGTTGGTGGACGACGTTTGGTCAAGATTCTCCTGCAGCTGAGACTCAGCAGCACCGAGCCAGAGCTGCAGCTCCAACAGCGCCTCCTGCTGGCTCAACATCTCCAACCACCACTGAAGAAGAAGAGGAAGAGGAAGACATGATGTCAAACTTCAAAATAAAACCTGATAATAGGGGGCACTGCAAGAAAAGCAAGCCGATTCCTGGGCCCCAACCTTTTTTTTTTTGGTTCAAAATCTCATACTTCCAAACTGGAGTTTGAAGAAAATCAGTAGAGGAAGTAAAAACTAACTCGTAAGATGTTTCTACATGACATTATACACAAAAACACAGCAGAGCATTAAAACTGTAGTACATAACTCAACTCATATTTACCTATACAGCACATTTAAAAACAACCAGGTCGCAGATGATGCATCGATGACTGTTACAGTTTACAGAGTTGCAGTAATCCAGCTGCGAGGTGATAAAAACATGGATTAGCTTCTCCAGATCTGTAGGCGTGGACGTGGCCTTTGACCTTCACTAAAGATTCCTTATCCCAGAATTCACTCGTTTGTCAAGTTTAAAAAGTGCTAACTTTTAAATACAAACAAATGCCGGAAATACGCAAACTACTGATTAAGTTTCTCTGTTTAGAGCCCATTTAGCTTAGCGACAATCCCGCGCTGCACACAGGAAGTGATTCGTATTACAACAACACTGAGAGAGTAAAGCCAGACGCAGAGCCGTTTCTTGCTTTATGCGGACTATGCAGCTGCATAGGGCCCCACAGCCACCAGGGGGCCCCCCAAACTGCAAGTTCATTATTATTCATTATTATATTTTTGAGAATTAAAAGTACTTGTCTTTATTTGCATGTATTGGATGCATTCATTATGCATTTGCAAAGCATGTAAGTGTTTGTGGGGTAATCAAAAAAGAGTTTGAAAAAATAGGGGCCCCCAAATAGTATCTCACATAGGGCCCCCAAACAGCTAGAAACAGCCCTGGTCAGACGACTGAAAACACAAAGAAGCGTCCACAAAACCTTTCACAAGTCAATTCCATTGCTCAAAAAAACCCTGGTTATTCACTGGGTTAGGGTTAGTTCTTGTCTCCGCCCGCCACTGCTCTGCTGCTGTGTACACCCAAACACTTCCTCAGTCAGGTCTGATAGTTTTGACTGTTTTCAGATGAAGGACGCAGGCAGGAAACAAATAACGTTGTTTCTGTTCACGAGTACGAAAGATTACACACTGCGTCATATTTCTGCAAAATGTTAATTCTTTTAATTGATCTGAAAAGTTTCTGATATAAAAAAGAAGAGAGGAGACGTGAGGAGACAAAAAGACAAGAGTCATCATCATAAGAGACAAAGACTGAGAACGAGACGAGTGATGGACAGGAAGAGAGAGATGAGAACAGCAGCAGGAGAAGAGAGTGATAAGAGGGAATGAAGAGGAGGAGGAGAAGAAAGAGACTGAGGAGGAGGAAGAGGAGGAGGAGGAGGATCCAGACAGTAGGTGGTGAAGGTGATAAGAGTCTTCAGAGCGTCTTTGTGCTGCAGCTCTGAGGGTTTGTTTAAGACTAATTGGTGACAGGAAGGTGAGCAGCACAATGTGGACTGAGTTCAGGTGAAGTCACCATTAAAGAGCGTTGTTCTCTCAGACTGTGGTCAGTCTGTGGTCTATAGTTCTATAGTTAAATCTGCTGTTTTGTGGTGTTGTTTCCCACATTATTGTGTGATCCATTCATCTTCTACCACCTTATCCTCCACATGAGGGCCACAGGGGGGCGCTGGTGTCAAATCCCATAGAAGGAGACCTTAAAGGGATAGTTCGGAATTATGGACATAAGACCTATTTTACCACTCAGCCAGTGTTCTTCTAGTTGCCGAGTTCGCTGGTGCTATGGCTAGCGCAAGTCAATGGTACAGGTTAGCATTAAAAACACTCATACCGACTCCACAGTGCACCCGAGGCAAATCAATTGTAACAGCAGACTATCGATGTACATATCTGTGTTGATAGAATGTTTGAAATAAAACCGACCTTGCAATTTGAAGGATTTATGCAGCAGCAGCGCGTCATACTTCCTGTTAGGCTATGGCAGCGGCGGACTGATATCACCTAGCACTTTGTTTATGTTTGTTTACCTGCTGTCATTGCTCCAGACGCAGAATAGCCTGCAGTGCTAGCTTCTTCAATCTCACAAAAATGGCCACTTTTGGAGAATATACTGATACTTTTGAAGACTCTGATGAGGATTTTATCCCCAACCCAAACCCAACCGTACCTGTACGAGCATGAATATACAGAGGAAGAATTGCGCGAGAGGGATGCTCAAAGGTCTGTGGAGACCGAGATAGCCTCCGCTGCTGCTGAGAAAGTAGTGCCTCAAAAATGGATGATTCATGCGATGCAAGGTTAGTTTTGTTTCAAATATTATATTATCAAAACAGATATGTACATCAATAGTCGGTATGAGTGTTTCTAATGCCATGCTAACTTGTACCATTGACTTGCGCTAGCCATAGCATCAGCAAACTCTGCAACTAGAAGAACTGAATGAAATTTCTTGAAAACGTCTCCAGACGTCTCCATCAAACTGGCTGAGTTGGAAAATAGGTCTTATGTCCAAAATTCAGAACTATCCCTTTAACCTTCAACCTTTGACCAACAAAACAGCAGTTTTTAGACATAAACTCAAGAAAATGGACAATCTCCAGAATCTTTAGTGACAAATGTGTTGGTTTTCCCTCAATGTTTCCCTGAAAGGTTGCAGCAGCCTTGACCTTTGACCTTTAGCCACAGAAATCTGAGCAGTTCTTCCCAAAGTCCAAGTGAACGTCTGTGCCAGATTTGAAAGATGTCACGTTCACAACACTCGAGACACTGAAGCGTCACAAAGCTCCTCACCTTCTGCAGAGATCGTTGGACGACAGGAGGTCCAGAGAGCAGAGTGGACCAGTCATCCTCCGTCTGTCTGAGCCTGGAGAGGATGGAGCACAGATGTGGAAGTGTCTCTGAAGTCTCCTTCTCTGTATCGTCTGGACTTCCATCAGAGCTTCCGCCGTCTTTCTCCAACTGGACGAGCTGAGAACCGGCACCGATCACGGACACCTTCAGTCCAGAGCGAGCCTCAAACTCCTGAGTCAGAGTCTGTAAATACAAACACAGACGTGAGTAAATTCTCTTCTAACAGTCAGTCATTCACTGTCTCTGTTTGACTCACCACACTCTGAAGATAAAGCTCACGTCTCTGTCCCACATCTGTCTCCTGATTCTCTGACACAGAGATTCTGTGACTCCAGTCGTTCATCAGCTCTGTGGCCTTTTTCATCCACTCACTCAGAAGAGCAGAGTCATGAAAGAACCTACAACAACAAAGTCAATTATTATATTAAGTTAAAGGACAAGATAATAAAGAATTAGTTCAAACTTCAAACTTCACCTGAGTCTCAGTTTCTTGGTTCTGTTGAGTGTGATGCGTTCACTGTCCACCCTCAGGTGCAGGGTTCTCCAGCGCGTCTGCAGCTCACCGGTGGCCACGCCCACTCCTCGACAGCCTGATGCCTGCAGCCGTAGCCCCGCCTCCAGCGTCCGGCTGAACCGCGCCCTGTTCTGTGCCAGAACATCAGCGAGCTTCTGCCACACAAACACAAACTTTATTTAAAAACAAAAGTTCAACAAACGTTCACGATAAACATTTTAGGTTTACAGCTCCAGAGAAACTAAATGCATTCTCTGGATCACCTCATCAGCGCCCCCTATACAAAGTTTGTGATAGTTCAGGAGAAACTGAAGCTCTGTACAGTTGGGAATCAGTCTGAGATACGGCTCTCGGTAAAAACAATGGGAAAACACATTTTTTTCCAACACTTTCCAGAGTTTGTAAACCACTCACTCTCCCACACCAAAGTCCATAGAGTAAACCAGTGATTTTAACATCACAGCACACAGGAGTTCACAGGAGTTGTTGATCCACTGCTGCCTCCATCACTAACTTACAATGACTGATTTTGTCAATTCGGCTTTTGAAAATCTTCATTTAGACTTAACTCAGTGACACAAAGTGACCACACGAGGCAGCAGTAGAAAAGTGAAATAAAACATGAACAGGTTCTTAAAACATCATAGACTTAAACTGACAGAGATTTTATGAGGCAAGTCTTTTTGTTAAGTGGCTAAAATCAGGAAATTTCTCAATTCTGACTACAAAGGGAACGTCCCTCATGTAAACTATTCCTGGAAACTGGAAAACTGTTTCATTAGCTTCTATAGAACTTCAGCTGAGAAGAGATTATTTGTTTTCCTGCTTCATCTTCATCACTGTTGACCAGGGTTCAAGCTTCCACACCTGGTCTGCTTCACATGAACACGAGCATCATCATCATCATCATCATCGTGTCTAATCCCAAAGGAAGAGCAAGACGAAGTAAAATGAATCTCTTCTGGACTAATAACTGGCATCAAAGTCCAGGAACATCATGTTCTTCTGCAGAAAACAACCAATCCACTCGCATGTAATTGAGCCAATTAGAGCAGAGAGCAGGAAAATGAGCAGGATGGAAGAATTGTAAAAAGCACTCCTGTGTCCTCTGGTTCTGCTGCTGTGAGTAAATCAGAATTATGAAGAACTCACGTAGAGTATTAATCTAACATCACCTGGAGGCTGCACAGATCCTCAGAGAACTGCTGATCACACTCAGGCTCCTCCTGGTGCATCCTGGGAAATGAAGTCTCCAGTTCTCTCAGCAGGGAGTCCGTCCAGGAGCGGTCGTCCTCCCACTGTGTCCACGCCTGACAGAGACACAGGGACACGTTCATGTGGTGAATGTGAACAGAAGAAGACTAACAACGACGTCACAGATGAGGATCTGAAATGACCTGTAATCTTTCCTCCATCCTGGATCCTCGCTCCAGTCCTCGCTGCTGCAGACGCGTCACCTCGTCCTGCAGGTCCGTCACTGCACTGCCCCACCTGTGGAGGGCGCTCTCTGGGAGTCTGCAGGTCAGGAAGTGCAGGGTCTGACAGTGATGACCCAGGAACTGGAAGAACTTCTGATCAAAATAAGAACAACATTTATACATTTAATCTCAGAACTTTGACATTTTTCTCTCAGAATTCCAAATTTAATCTCAGAACTGACTTTTTTTTTCTCAAAATTCCAAATTTAATCTCAGAATGTGGCCCTAATCCTGTGTGTTTTGCTTTGAAATGATGAAGTGATGGACAGACCGTGTGACTGCTGAGCTGCTGCTGCAGGTGACTCCTGCTCTGCTCCTCCTCCTCCTGCTGTGTGAGGCGTTCATGGCCCAGAGTGAGCAGCTCCTGCAGGCTGAGGAGCAGCCGCTCAAACATGCGCTGCAGCTCCTCGCTGCTCCTCAGCTCCTCACGGTGACAGTGAACGCCGCGCAGAGACGAGTCCAGATCATCCTGAACACAGGAAACTCAACTCAACTCTGACAGACGTCGTGGTTCACGGACGTGAAAACACAAATCCACACATTTGCCATTATTTTTTATTCATGAAGTTTTATAACATTTATAACCGAACATGTGATTCATTTAATCTCAGAACTCTGACTTTTATCCTCATAATTCTGACTTTAATCTCAGAGCTGACTTTTATACCTCAGAATTCGAACTTTAATCCCTCATAATTCCAACTCTAATCTCAGAACTCTGACTTTTTCTCCTCATAATTCCAACTTTAATCTCAGAACTCTGACTTTTTCTCCTCATAATTCCAACTTTAATCTCAGAACTCTGACTTTTTCCCCTCAGAATTCCAACTTTAATCCGATCATAATTCTAATTTTGATATCAGAACTGTGACTTTTTCCCCTCATAATTCCAAATTTAATCTCAGAACTCTGACTTTTTCACCTCATAATTCCTACTTTAATCTCAGAACTGTTTCAAGAAAAGAGAAGAAAAATGTGGCCCTAATCCTGCATGAAATAAATAATCTAAACCTGTCGTTGACGTACCTGCAGCTGTTTGACCTGGTGGACGAGGGACGTGGACGTGGACGAGGACGAAGACGAGGACGAGGACGAGGACAGGTCCCCCTGCTGGACGTCCTTCAGCAGAGAGTTCACCTGCGTCGCCTGCAGCTGCAGAGACGTCTGCGTCTCGTTCACAACCTGCACGTTTAACAGAGACGACGATAATAATAACGTGGAATATTTGCTAAATTCACTCAACAGTTTGTCTCATGACGTCTCCATGGTAACGGTACCTGTAGCTGTTGGTTAAAGCCCAGAGTTCCACTGAGATTATTGGTTATTTGAGGAGGAGTCGTCTGGTTAGAGGTGAAGGCTGCATGCAACTCACTCAGACGTCTCTGTTGGGTTTGACACACGACACAGAACGTGTTATTGTTTCCATTTCTGGTGTTTAAACGTACGTTAGATTCAGGAAGGATGAGTGAGCGTCTGTTGTTGTTTGTGTCGTCAGAGGGAGGTTATTTTAAAAGTGTAAAAAGAGATCTATTCCTTTAAAGAGTGGTCACTGTGACCTTCTGACCTTGTGCTTCACAGTCTCCTGGTGCAGCGTCTTGAGCTGCGTCTCTCGGCCGCTCAGAGACGCCCAGACCACAGGAAGGACTCTGCTCAGGTCGTCGACACACCGCCGAACACACTCTGAGCCCAGGACAGCGCTGACCTTTGACCCCTGAGAGGACAGCTCACCGCCGAGGGTCAACAGCTCTGCTGACAGAGTCTGGAGTTTAAAAAAGAAAGAACGAAAATCACATATCACATATATATATATTTTACCCCTGTATGTATATTTAATGTAATTGTTTCTTAATTCTTATTCTTTTCTGAATTTAATCTTCTTTATCCCTGATTTTCTTTTATTTTTGCTTCTTATTAGTGTTTCTTATGAACAAAAACACCAAGACAAATTCCTTACATGTTCATAGCTACCTGGCAATAAAACATATTCTGATTATAATCCCAATATTATGTTATATTATGATTTATTTGTTAATTTTGAACACAATCTGGCTAATTTCACTATAGAAACCTCAGTTTTTTCAGTGTTATGTATTTAGGGAGTAGAATTATTCTTAAATATTGATGCTCACAAATAGAGATTCTAATAATTCATGTAATTAATCTCTAAGTGTGACTATAAGTAAAAATAACTGCGTGTGCTGCAGAGACTCTGACCTGCAGCTGCTGCAGCTTCAGCTGAGTTTCTTCGTCCTCGTCCTCCTCACGTTCAGGTGAATCGAGCAGATGTTTGACGGAGGACAAAGACAAGGAGACGTCGTGAAGAACAAGAAACAAATCCTCGTCCAGCGTCTGACGGGAAACCTGAAGTCACAAATATGAAGAAAAACAGACAAAAGACACATTTATCACATGCAAACATCGACTCGGTGAGAAAACAACTTTATTTGTGTTATTTTCTGACTCATTTGGCTCCAAACTACATGAATCAGGAGAATAGTTTCATTATCTTATCTTTCATGTTTGTCGTTTTGTTCTTTTTCATGGTGTGCGATCAAAAACTACGACCCGTGGTGAGACATTAAAAACAACTTTAATTTCCCAGCACGTCACATTTCAAACAAAAACAAATTAGATTTGACATTTTGATCTACAAAGACTCAACTCATTTATGCTTTTAATACAAGTATCACTGTTTATCTTATTATTATTTATTTAACTTCCCAAACGTCGGTCACTGTCTGTCATTTTGATTTGATTCCAGTTGTTTACATCCATCCCTTACTGTGAATAACATTAGAGATAAAATAAAAATTATATAAAACATACACATAAATATAATTTAATTATGCTATATTTTCTAATTTAAGGTGTCTTGGGAAGTACTTGTTTTGAGCCTACAAGACTATTTATTTGATTTAAAGATAACAGAGGATGAGCTTTTAGCCCGATTACGTCATCAAAAAGCTAATAATAAGTTAAACTTTGGTCCTGATCAGCGTTCTGAATAAGCTATCTTAGCTTACTTAGCTTGTAAAGCTAATAATGTGTTGCTAAAGTCAGACAAATACACGCGTGGCTTAGCTGCCTTAGCTTGACAGTAAACAACTACAGCAACAGAGAAGCTAATGCTATGAAACGTTATGCTAAAGATGCTAACACTGTACAAACTCATGTGACATAAATGCTAACGCTACAGGAGCTACAGTAACTACAGTAACAAACAGAGCCCTCACGCTGATAAAGTGATAAAACTCACTGCACATAAATCAATAATCTATGAATCGATGACGCGAAGGCAGGTTGTTCTGCGCAGTTCATTCACACAGCGCTGTTGCGTTAGCTAGGTGCTATCAGCCAATCAGAAAACAGTATTTCTTGTCTCCAGGTAAATAAACACGCGGCAGTTGTTGCAGAACGGCTGGGAAACCCGGCGTCACGAGACTCGCGTTTTCTCGCGGTATTCTCGCACGGAAATACGCTGTAAATGTTGTAAACACGACAGAAACGGAGCAGTGTTTTCTACCGAGCGATTAAATAGGAGATTAATTATATCTGCGTTGTAATTCAGAGACATACGATGTGGCGACAAAACGAGATATTTTATTCTGGAAAAGTCATGTTTTATTTTATATTTCCTACTTCCTCCCGCTCGTGCTGAATTCCGTTAAATTTAAGCGGCTCTGCTGCGGCATCCGCCGGAAATAGAAGTGCTGCGTATCCACTCCATTATTAAAAACTTTGAGTAATATACAATTTATATAATAAAGTATAATAAATATGACCAAAGCTACAACAAAAGGTATGTACATTAAGAGCTAATGCTATAATGTTTAGACAACAACTAAAATGCTAATACTGTCAAATAAATAAAGCAACAGAGAAGCTAATGCTATAAAATCTACAGTTATGAAAAGATGCTAACACTGTAAAAACAGCCATCAAGTATTAAAACGGAAGCTATAAAAAAGACTAAAGCAAAAAAGGCGATATAATACTATTGTTATATATTTTGAAAAAACGAGAAAGCCAGACACTAAAATGCTAACACTGTTAAAAACTAAAGCAACAGAGAAGCTACAGTTATGAAAGATGCTAGCAAATGCGACATAAATGTTAATTCTATAAGAGCTACAATAACAGGAAAAATAAACTAAAAGCTACAACAAAAGTTACGTAAACGTACAAACAGCTAATTCTATAACGTTTAAACTAAAATTAAAAAGCTAACACTAAAAACTACACCCACAAAGCTAATGCTATAAAAGCTACAGTAATGAAAGACGCTAACACTGTAAAAGCAAATGTGACATAAATGTAAATTCTATCAGAGCTACAAAAACAAAAATGAGGAAAAATAAACTAAAAGCTACAACAAAAGTTACGTGAACGTACAAACAGCTAATGCTATAACGTTTAAACTATAAATTAAAAGGCTAACACTGTAAAAACTTCAGCTACAAAGTTTAAAACTGAAGCCACAAAAAGCTAAAACTGAAAAAAGCTAAAGAATGTGTTATAAAAATTATAATAACACACAATTCATATAATAAAGTATATAAATATAATTAAAGCTACAACAAAAGTTATGTAAATGTAAAAAGAGCTAATGCTACAACGTTTAAACTACAACTAAAATGCAAAAACTGTTAAAGACTAAAGCAACAGAGAAGCTAATGTTATAAAAGCTACAGTTATGAAAGATGCTAACACTGTAAAAACAAATGTGACATTAATGTTCATTCTATAAGAGCTACGATAACAAAAATGAGGAAAAATAAACTAAAAGCTACAACAAAAGTTACGTAAAAATTCAAAAACAGCTAATGCTATTACGTATACACAAAAAAATGTAAAGTTCTAAAACTATAAAAAGCTAAAGACCTAATGCTATAACGTTTAAACTACAACTAAAATGCTAACACTGTTAAAAACTACAGCAACAGGGAAGCTAATGCTATAAAAGCTACAGTTATGAAAGATGCTAACACTGTAAAAAATACAGCCATAAAGTTTTAAAACTGAAGCAATAAAAAGCTAGAGACTAAAGCAAAAACAGTGATAAAATACTATTGTTATATAAAGCCAGACACTAAAATGCTAACACTAGAAACTAATGCAACAGAGAAGTTAATGCTATAAAAGAGTTATGAAAGATGCTAACACTGTAAAAACAAATGCGACATAAATGTTAATTATATAAGAGCTACAATAACAAAAATGAGGAAAAATACACTAAAAGCTACAACAAAATTCAAAACAGCTAATGCTATAATGTTTACACTAAATTAAAAAAGCTAAAACTATAAAATAATGTCAGTATACGTGAATATTTGTCTTGATTTAAGCTTCATTTCTGTTCCAGTGTTCACTTTTATCACTTTTTGTTTATCCAAGGTAATAAATATATGAAATATAATCACTGAACCGTGACTTTAGAGCGGTGAGCGTGCAGAGGTGAAATGTGGTGACCTCCATTACTGCGTGATAATGTAGAGAAGCATCACCTCGTCCAGACTCTCAGCCTCAGCTCTCACTCCCAGTTCCTGGAGACGCCTGATGAGACTCTGAGGGACAATCGTACGTCCTGCTGTTCCATCAGAGCGTCTGCGTCTCCTCCACCAGTCTGACACCTTCACCAGGAGAAGACGGAGTCACACATCAGCCTCATCAGGCTCTGCAGGAGCCTCACAGGTGATAATCATCTGCTCTCTTCTCTGTTTGAAAAGTGATAATCGAGCTCTTCAAGCTTTACCTCAGAGGGAGGAAGCAGCCAGAGCTGCTCCACAGACAGGAACCCACTGTGAAGACCGGCCCACTTCTTCTCCTGATCCATGGCGCGCACATCAGGCCCAGCAGGAGGCCCCCTACAGGCGGCGAGAGAGAAGACGGCCACAAAGAAGAAGAAGAAGAAGAGGCTGGAAATGAACACTGCAGTTCACCTACACTCTCTCACTTTCTTTCATTATAGTAGAAAACACATGTAAAAGAACGGTAAAGACGAGTGTGTGACAATAATCACAGTAATAATAATGATGATGATGATGTTACCATGGCGACGGCAGACTGAGCTCCTCTGACTCTTGGCTGCATAGTCGAGCGATGGCCTGAGTCAGACCTCTCTGTTCACTCAGATCCTGCTCCAGCTCCTAAACAACAACAACAACAACAACAATAATAATAAACATGAGTCGGCACATTTAGAGACTTTAAAGACACGAAAACTGTATTTTCATGTGTTTTTTATGTGATTTAAAGCTTGTTTTTATTGTTTTTTTTCTTCTCTGACTTATTATTATTTATTATGAAGCACTTTGGGCAAATGTTTTTGCTTTTAAATGCTTTATAAATAAACTTGACCTTGATTATGACTGAAAATAAACGTGCTGCTCTGTCGATTCACATATTAATGTTCATGTAAACAACTTCGCTGTGAGATTATCAGTGAGTTCTTGTGTCTTGCGAGATTAAAACTGGCTCTAAATTAAAACATTTCAAATGATAAATATCACAGGGAGTGAAACTAAATCACAGAGGAGCTGAAATGAAAACCAGTGTTAGATTATGTAAAACTCACAAAAACAACAAGATTAGAGATTAAATATGAGGCTAAATATCAACATATATATATATATCAGTTAAAATAGAACATAAATGTAGAAGAACCTTTATGAACCATTTTCCATTCAAATCACAGGATATTGAAGTATTTTTCTCCATATATTTCTTTTACAAAGTAACATGATAATCTCACATCCTGACCTCAGGGACCGAACACTGTGAGTGTGACGGTCCGACTGAGGGCCGTGAGCCTCAGGTTGGACACACCCACCTTCTGCTGCTGCAGACTGTTCTGTCTGAGGAACTTGTTTCTGGGCGAGGAGAAGATTTCCTGAACGCTGCTGCTGCGGCGCCTCAGCTCAGCCTGAGGGGGGCGCTGTGACTGAGGGAGGAAGAGGAGCAGGAATTAGATTCAACTATTATAAATATAAGAAATGTTTACTGTTACTTTCAGATCCAAAATTACACAGAAATTAATTATTTTACTCTTTTTTTTTTACAGTATTAAACTATGTTGTGACTGTAGTTGATAGATTTATTGATTGATTATGGACCTGTTGTTGTTGTTGTTGTTGTTGTGTCTCCTCCTCCTCTTTGTCCTGCAGAAGATTCTGGAAGGAAACCAGCTTCTGTTTCAGGAGCTTCACTTTGGAGAAGAGCATCTCTGCTGCCTCCTGCTGGGAGACAACCAGACCCAGGTCTGGACCCAGGTCTGGTCCTGGTTCAGGACCCAGGTCTGATACTGGTTCAGGTCCCAGGTCAGAGACTGGACCGAGCGCTGACAGACTGTCCATCTTCTGCTGGATCTCCAGGAACATCTCCTAAAGATCAGACGTCACACGTTACTGAAACACACTGACCTTTGACCTTTGAGGTCATGTTGTTACATTTAAATGTCCTAGAAACAATGAATTAACAAAAACATGAAAGAAAACTTTATTCATTTAATGTTTTATGTTATTTAAAAAAACATTTTTGGTGAAAAGTTAGATTATATCCAGGAAATTTAAATAAATAAATGTGTTTATGAGTTTTTTATGAGTGGAAAAGTGTGTGTGTGTGTATGTGTGTGTATGCGTGTGTGTGTGTGTGTGTAAGTGACTCAGAGAAGTTAAACCTGTTTTTCTGTCTGTGTTTTTTTTTAACTCTTTCATCATCACTGATTTCTTTGGTAATTTTTTGTTCTTAGATTTGATTAAAACTTTAAAGCAGCTCTTTATTATTGTTCGTTTTTACCTTTAACATCATCTCATTTGAATGAATCATGTCAACAAACAAACAAACAAAACTATTCAAATTCACCATTGCTGTAGAAACGGGGCAGACGGCACAAAATGGCCGCCTCTGTGACATTTAAACTGCTTTTTCTAGGTGATTTTTGTAGACTTAAATGTACATTATTCTTTATTTTTATTATTATTTATTACCTATTGTATTACTCTGACCTTATCTTATCTTACAGGTGAAATATTTTTTTCATCATAAATGTTTGTTTTTTTATTGTGAAATAAACAACACTTTTATTTTGAAATTGTACATTTAAATAGCATTAATGTGAGATTCATGATGTCATACTAAGAGGCTCCGCCCCCCTCCTGTATTATCTGGGACATAAAATCATTATCTCTCTGAACTGTAAACAGTGGGCGTGTCTGTGCCCCTCCCCCTTCTCTGGTGTGGGCGTGGCTTACCTGGCAGGTGACCAGCTGCTGCTCCACGCTCTCCTGCATGACGACGACGCCGCCGCACGGACCTGCAGCTTCTCCCAGGATCCTCTGGGCTTCCTGTAGCCACGCCTCCAGCTGACCTGCCCTCTGCAGGCACACATGGAGACCAGGACCAGGACCAGGACCAGGACCAGGACCAGGACCAGGACCAGGACCAGGTTCAGGTCCAGGCTCCTGCGCTGCCTGAGACACAAAGACAACACACCTGTCTGAGGCTCCCTGCTGCTCCACAGTCACAGGTGAGAGGGTGAGAGAGGGTGAGAGACACCTGTGCGACCTCGTCTTTCCTCTCCCTCTCTTTCTTTCTCTTTCACACTCTCTCTCCCCCTCTCTCGCCCCATCGGCCCCTCCCACTTCCTGGTGCGGTGACCTCGTCTCCTGTGACAGCGACGACGACTCAGCAGAAACAACAACAACAGGCCTCAGGCGACAGGAGGGGGCGGAGCCAAGGAAAAACAAACAAACTGTTTCCTCATTCACTCACTCAGTCAGTCATTAATCACCTCATCTCACCCTCTTTAATCTCCTAATCCCAATCTCAATATTCCTGAGCGTCGCAGCAGCAGGTGAACAAACGCCAAGAGTCATCAAATGACAACATGATTAATGGCCTTACATTTACCCACAGAGATAAAAGAAGATTTAAGTGTTTTCTGCCTTTAACTTTAACATTATTTTATTATATATTTCAAAATAATCTTGGTTTTCGTCGGGAAAAATAATCTAATTTTAAGGAAAAATACAACTTAATCTTAATCAGATATTTCAACAAACTGAAACCATGTATGTTCTAAGGAAATTCTAAGGTTTTAATTCTTAAAGTCAGTTTAAAAGAATAAGAACTAATTTTCTTCACGACTTTCTTACATTTTAGACCCGTTTTCTTTAGATTTAGACCTGATTTTTTTACTAATTTTAAGGAACATTTAGAGTCTAAAGGCTACTTTTAAAGTTTTCTAGTCAAGCAAAAATGTACAAGAACGTAGTATTTTATTTACCCGAAGTACCCCAAAAACTGTAGAATCCGACTTTCGACTACAACTGGAACGCACCATGTGTTAGCAGGTTAGGGGGTGGAGGCCGTTTTCTTTTAAACGTTCCAGCTGCTGCAGGACGACTTCTAATCGTGGGCTTAAGTTTGATGGGAGATCTAAAGAACAAGTTCACATCTTTTCCAACAGGAAACTGAAGTTTGTAAACCACTCACTCTCCCACACCAAAGCTCATAGAGAAAACCAGTGATTTTAGCTCACAGGGACACAGGAGCTGCTGGTCTACTGCTGCCTCGTGTGGTCACTTTGTGTCACTGTAGTATGTCGAAATTAATTATTGTAAAAGCCGAATTCACTAAAATCAGTCATTGTAAGTTAGTGATGGAGGCAGCAGTGGATCAACAACTCCTGTGAACTCCTGTGTGCTGTGTGTGTGAAATCACTGGTTTTCTCTATGGGCTTTGGTGTGGGAGAGTGAGTGGTTTATAAACGTCAGTTTCCTGTTGTTAAAGTCCGACTAACAGTGAAGATAAAGACGTGAACGCGTTCTTAAAGACGTCGCAGACTCAAACAGACGTCGGTGAGTCTTGTTATTCAGTGGCTAAAATCAGCGTTAGCCTGTTTCCTGTGGATTGTCAAACACAGCACAGTTAGGGTTCAGTCACAGAAACACACGTTAGAGCTGAAACAGTAACAGAGAGACGCAGGAGTGGTGGTTTATTGTTTGTATTTGTGTATCATGTGTGGACAGAGTGGAAAGACAAAAGTACAGGTTCAGCACATGCTATATAATAATAATGTAAGACACTTCAGTACGACTCCAGGTGGAAACCTCACGTCCTGAGCCTTTTTAGGCTTTTATTCTGTATTTTTACATCAATCTTTGAGCGTTGATATTGATGAATTAGTGCAGTTTTCAAACAGATTAAATCTAAACTGAATCAAACATGGAGGTTTTCACCTGCAGCAGCAGAGTGTTAATCACTTTAATGTCAAACCAGTGCATTTTCATGGCCACGATCACTAAAGACTGTCCTGAAGAGATTAAATCTGATTATACTGATCAACTCTGTCAACAGCAGTTTATTCAAGGTCATATTTAGATATTTATGGAAATAAAAATGGCAGATGCATAAGAAGCAAGCAGACAAGTTTCTTTATTTACTTGCAAAAATGAGCTCAGACAGTAAAACAAGAAGCTTTCTTTAAATCAGTGATCCCTCAAAGACACATTAGAAAAACATGGTTCACAAAAATAAGGAGACTTTTCTTTCTGCCTTTTTATAAAAACACCGTCCACCACAGAACGTCTGCTCTCTAACAACCGTCACCATGACGACCACAGCGGTGAAATCCTTCACGTAAACACACGCACACACGCTAACCTCCGAAAAAAAAGCTGCTTCCCCCGTCATTTATTTATTTATATTTTTTAATGTTTTTTTTTTTATGTAAACAAAACAAGGCCACACACATCTGGAATCCTCTGCCATGTAAATGCACTGAAGTGTTTGAGGAGACATTTCTACAAGAAGAAGTCAGGACATCTACGGGTTTGTGTGCTCTAGAAAGAAGTCACGAGTGAGCTCCAGGTCTCGTTTCTAGAAGATTCCCCAAGACCTCGGAGTCTTGGCTACGAAGAGTTCTACGGTCGGATAGAAACTGGAAGATCTAGATTAGGAGTAGCTGGTGTTTCTAGGAGTTCTGATGTTTTTGTAGAGGAAAGAAAAAGTTATAGAAGACGTTGGGGAACGAGGGGTTTGTGTAAGAACACGTCAGGTGTTCTTGACTCGATTGAAAGAAAAACAAACACTCTAGAGTCATTTCTAGAAGTTACAAGGTTGGCAGTTTTTGGAAAAGTCACGAGGGAGCTCCAGGTCTCGTTTCTAGAAGATTCCCCAAGACCTCGGGGTCTTGGCTACGAAGAGTTCTACGGTTGGATAGAAACTGGAAGATCTAGATTAGAAGTAGCTGGTGTTTTGAGGTTTGGTTCTACCAAGAAAGAAAATGTTCTAGAAGGCGTTGGGGAACGAGGGGTTTGTGTTAGAACACGTTAGTTGTTCGAGACTTGATTGAAAGAAAACCAATCTCGGAAAAATTCTTTGTGAGCTCTTGAAGGTTCCAAAAGCCTTGGAATCGTGGCATTTATTCTAGAAGAAGCTCAACGCTTGGTAGATTAGAAGTAGTTGGTGTTTATAGGAGTTCTGATGTTTTTGTAGGGGAAAGAAAAAGTTCTAGAAGACCTTGGGGAACGAGGGGTTTGCGTTAGAACATGAATGAATGAATGAATGAATGAATGAATGAATGGTTCCCAAAGCCTTGGAATCGTGGCATTATTCTAGAAGAAGCTCAACGCTTGGTAGATTAGAATTATCTTTGTGTTCTTGGTTTGGTTCGACCAAAAGTCAGGAGTTCTAAGGGCTTTTGTTGCAGAGAAAAGGAAAACATTCTAGAAGACGTCAAAGGTTCTACAGATGGATCAAGAAGTCAGGAGTTCATACGAGAGGGAGGTTCAGATTTTGATCTGGAATCAAGACGTAATTCCAGAAGATACCGGTTCTTAAAGTGGGGATCTGGAACAATTTGGTTGTAGAAGAATCTCATGTTCTAGATTTGTCTTGAGATGAAATGATGAGTCATAATCTGACACAAAATCTTCCAGAACCGAGTTGAGCTCACAGATTTGCGAGATATATTTGTCAGTTGTATTTGTTGTAGATTTAGTTCTAGAAAACAGATATATAGGGGACAGGTACAGTTTGGAATTCTAGTCTTTGCTCAGGAGGACTGGACTACAAAGACCATGTTGAAGATAAGCCTTTAGATCTAGATTTGATTGTAGAATTGATTTTAAAGTCATGAATCATCAAAAGTGAGAAGATCTACAGACTCAACAGTTGTAGAAAACACTGGTGTGGTTGGGTTGATTCTAAAAGGAGAAGGTTCTAAGCTCTAGATTTAGGAGACGACACATTTCTGCTGGGGGTCAGAAGAGTCTGGTTTGGAGGCTTTTGCGGTGGTTAGGGTGGTGTTTACCATGCTCTCTTTAGGCAGCGACTGAGCTGCGACTGTGTCCACAGGGTTTGATAAAGCCTCTGCTGAACTTGCTCCTGTGACGTCGTCCTGAAGAAACATGAGCAGGGTTAGAAGATCAGTCAGGTCAGTGCGTTAAAGACATGAGGCAGTCACACAGTTATTCAGACACTCTGTTAAAGGAAGGGACACAACGTTACAGTTACGCTAACTCCTGCGTCACCTGCTCTACGGTTCACCAACAAAAAACAAACGATATAAATGTCAAATATGTCTTAAAATATCTTCTAGTACAACATTTAGTGACACTTTGGTTCCTCAAGTTGGTCTGTTTTCATTCCAGAAGAGAAATTGGAAGATCTAGATTCGGTCCTGGAAGTAGCTCTTGGTTTGGTTCCACAAAAAAGTAAAGAGTTGTGAGGCTTTTTTTTCAGAGGAAAGACAGAAGTTCCAGAAGACTTCAAAGGTTCTACAGGTGAATGAAGAAGTATGGAGTTTATACGAGAGGGAGGTTCAGATTTTCATCTGGAATTTCAGGTTTGAACGTCAATTTCCTCAAAGACGTGAAAACCTTAAATTCCAGAAGATAGCAGTCTGGTGAAACCAGTTTTGCTCACAGAGGTGTTTTTAGATGTTGTTAAATTATATTTATTCAGGTTTGGATGAGGTTGAAATCAACACTTTTAGAGAATTCTTCTTAGTGAGAATGCTAAAAAATTCAATTTGAGTGCATTTTAAGTAATTTCTGATCACTTTGGAAATACTGAATATAGCCACAATTATCCTGAGAAACAATAATGAGGTTTGAGTTACCTGTGTTTCTTCTGGACTGGGTTCAGAGCTTTGTCCAGTGGCTTCAGCAGCAGCTTCAGAAGCTTCAGGAGCTTCAGGAACAGCTTCAAGAGCTTCAAGAGCTTCAGCATCTTCAGGAGCTTCAGGAACAGCTTCAAGAGCTTCAAGAGCTTCAGGAGCTTCAAGAGCTTCAAGAGCTTCAGGAGCTTCAAGAGCTTCAGCATCTTCAGGAGCTTCAGACTCCTCTGGACCTAAAACCTCCGTCACCTCCTGACACCAACAACGACACATGTCAGAACTCGTCTGTTTACTCAGAACCAGGTGAAAATGAAGACTCAGTCACTCGTCTGCTGCTCACTGCTGCTGTCACTGTCACTAAAGCCTAATCCACACTGCCCTCTAGTGGAAGAACAAAACCCAGAAGAGGGAAAGAGTGTGACGAGAGATTAGTGAGATGAATGAAGGATGAAGGTAGTAGATGTGAGGAGCAGAGTGACCCAGGTCAGGGATTATTATCCACACAGCTGTTACACAGAATTATGACTAATCTGTAATTTAACTGAAACTTTCAGATTATTATTTCTGTTTTCCAGTGTGGAAACTGTGTAAAGTCTGACTGAGGGTCTGAGAGGGTTAGAAGAAGAGGACAGAGAAGAGTATGACACTTTAGTTTGTACGTTTCTGTCTCCACTGTTGCTCTGGACAGCCTTTGTTTACCTGAGGAGGAGCAGAAGAGCCCAGGAAAGTTTCCCAGAGCCACCACCAAACACCTCCTCCTCCACCTCCTCCTCTCTGCTCCTCACTGCTGTCTTTTTTCTCTGCAGCTTCTTCAGCCTGGAGCACTTTGCCTTGGTGCTCGTGCTGTTGACATGGAAACACGGGGCGGGGGGGGAAGGAGCAGGGGGCGGAGCAGGGGGCGGGTCAAAAGTATGCCTGTTTTTTAATTATGCACTAAAAGCAGCACATGATGTTTCACCTTTTTAGATGTTTCTTTAAATAATAACGTTGAGTTTTGCAGTGATGCATATTTTTCTATATTATATATTTCTTGACCAGGTCAAACTGATTTTAACCACTTAATAGAGACTCACCTTATGAATCTGTGTCAGTTTAAGTCTTCAGAAGGAATTTATTTCACTTTATTTGAAATTTGTTTGTAAACCACTCACTCTGCCACACCAAATCCCATAGAGAAAATCAGTGATTTTAGCTCACAGGGACACAGGAGCTGCTGGTCTACTGCTGCCTCGTGTGGTCACTTTGTGTCACTGAAATAAGTAGGATTTTTAATGCCGAATATTACAAAATCAGACATTTTAAGTTAGTGATGGAGGCAGCAGTGGATCAACAACTCCTGTGAACTCCTGTGTGCTGGGATGTTAAAATCACTGATTTTCACTATGGGCTTTGGTGTGGGAGAGTGAGTGGTTTACAAACTTTGGTTTCCTGTTGGAAAAATCTGTCTGACAGTGAGACAAAGACATAAAGACATTCTTAAGATATCACAGACTTAAACTGACGATGATTTTATTTGATAACTATTTTGTTAACCTGTATTTCAAACTTTGTAAACCACTCACTCTCCCACACCAAAGCCCATAGAGTAAACCAGTGATTTTAACATCACAGCACACAGGAGTTCACAGGAGTTGTTGATCCACTGCTGCCTCCATCACTAACTTCACATGTCTTATTTTGTCAATTCGGCACTCATTTTCTCTATGGGCTTTGGTGTGGGAGAGTGAGTGGTTTACCAACTTCAGTTTCCTGTTGTTAAAGTCTGTCTAACAGTGAAGATAAAGACGTGAACATGTTCTGAAGACATCACAGACTTAAACTGATGTAGATTTAAACATTTTTCTGATGCTCAAAAAAATATAATTTTTAAGTAAATGACAACATCACGATTATGATGTGAAAACGTTACTTGTGATGAATTCACAGCAAAGCCGCAAACATCGGTCGATTGTCCCAGAGACGCCTGAGTGTTATAGGATTTAATGAAGCAAAAATAAAAAATAAAAAATAAAAAGACATGAGAAGTGAGTTTAAGGCAAGCAGGGAAAACACACAGGAGCAATATTTCACACAGTTTGTTAATAACATGTTAGTCACGCCCACTCTGGACTTTGTTCTGTTTACTAACACTTCATCGTGACGTCAGTGTGAGGACACAGAGTGAGGACACAGAGTGAGGACACAGTGTGAGGACACAGTGTGAGGACACAGTGTGAGGACACAGAGTGAGGACACAGAGTGAGGACACAGTGTGATGGAGACGAGTGAGGACACAGAGTGAGGACACAGAGTGAGGACACAGAGTGAGGACACAGTGTGAGGATACAGAGTGAGGACACAGTGCGAATGAGTGAGAGGACAGCGTCTCCCTGTTTGTCTTACCTGAGCGGGCTCAGGTGTCCTCTGCTCAGGTGTTGACCTCTCCACCGTCAACAATGCGGCTCCCCTTCTCTTCAGGACGTCGTCTTCCACGTGGACAATTTTGATGTGTCCGTCCTCTGTGTTGTCTTCCTTCTGAGGAAAACAGCAAATGAAGGACACATTTAAGAGCCTTTTAAGGGCATTTCCATTCAATTTAAGAGGTTTACATTCACAAAATCTACACATTAAGAGTGAGAATTCAACAGTTTTACGTTTATCAAATTCATTGTCTCTGTGGCATTCTGTGAATGCAGGATTTAAGGAATGTTTTAAGATTAAAGCTCAGTCCTGGAGCTGCACTGACCTCGTCCTCCACCTCACTGGTGCTGCTCTTCTGCTCAGCTGACTGAGCTTTGGTTTGGACCGGAGTCGCCGGCTGCTGGATGAACAGAGCAGGGACTTTCTGTGAGGGGAAAACAGAAGAAGAAGATTTTAAAGTGTTGATGGTTGGGTGGTGGACTGACTGACTGACTGACTGACTGACTGACTGACTGACTGACCTTCTCCAGTTCCAGCAGCTGAGTCTGGAGTTGATCCACGACGGAGAAGACAGTCAGAGTCTCCTCTGCCTTCTCTGGAAGACAAAGGCCAGGCTTACACTTCTGGATCTCGGCCACGGTTTTCCTCATGGACTGAATCCTCTGCTCCATCCCCTGCAAACCAAGTCAGGAAGTCCATCACCACTTCAGCTCCTCACACACACACACACAGATGTTTCCTGTTCCTCCTCTCACCTTCAGATGTTCCTCTCGTGGACTGGGGAAAGACTCTGGAGACGATAAAGAAGTCTTGATCTCAGCAACGTCGCTCTCCATCCGCCTGACCTCGCTCTCGATGGCCTCCACCTCCTGGAAATCCAGACGTCACAGATGAGACACAACACATCATATCGAAGAGAAAAAGAAGAAGAAGAAGGTCGTGGACTCACGGCGGCGGCGTGCTGCAGGTGAGCCAGAGGAGCGGTGAAGCTGTCTTGAACCACGGCCACCTGGTGGTCAGCGTCCAGCAGCTGCTGTTGGAGAGCAGTGACCTCGCAGACCTGAGACATGTCCTTCAGCACCGAGCTGAAGCCCTGCAGCGTGGTGCGGATCTGAGCCGAGTCGTCCAGCACCATCTGAGAAGAGAGGAGATGGAGATGAAAACTGTGGACACCACTTCGCTGTCTCTGCAGCAACATCAGCGACTCCTGCTCTGAGGTCGGTCACATCTCTGGTGACTTTCAGAAGATACTTAGATAGTTCTTCAGTGTTCTTCTAACCTGCAGAGACTGAACGTGGCTGCTCAGACACTTGGACGTGGTGTAGGTGCAGGGAGCAGCGAGCCACGACTGAGCTTCAGCCATCCAGCTCTTGGAGCTGCTGATCATCTCACGATGCTCCTGAAGCCACGTATGAGTCTGAGCAGGAACACACACACACACACACAGTTATAAAGAGTTGATCAAACATATAAACGTTAAATAGGTCAGAGATCTCTTTTCTGACCTTGCTGAGGAGCGTGGTCCTCTGCTCGGCCCGTTTGGACAGTTGGGAGTGAAGCTGCTGGACCTCCACCAGCTTCTCCGTGAGGCTCAGCGCCTCCTCTGGTTTGTCCAGGTCCTGCATGTCCACCTCGACCGACGCGAGACACGAGTGCCACACGTCCAGCTCGTCCCACACTCGCTGTGCAGGAAGACATGTTTTTAATCATCATATATTGTCATAAATTAGTTCATTTCATCAGTTTTCTGGTCTCCGCCCACCTTCTGAGTGACCTTTGCTTCGATCACAGTGGGGCTCCTCTGGTCCAGTCTGTCCTGAACTGACCTCAGTCCAGCCTGGAGCTCAGACAGTTTGGCCCCGAGTCTGTGGACAGGACCGCTCCTCTCTACGGCCTCGCCCACCTGACCAACACAAACACAAAGACGATCGCACTGAGACACAGAAGATTGTGACTCCTGAAGATTCAGCAAATATGTGAAGAATTCTCCGTACCTTGACTTCCACGCCCTGCAGAGACTGAGTGACCTCCTGCGTTTGACCTTCGATCTCGGCCGGGATGGGCGTGTCCATGTCAGAGTATTTCATTTTCAGGCCCTCCATGATGCGCTGCAGCAAAGCCTTCTGGGTATAGAGCTGACTGTGGACCTCCTGAAACCACAAGATCACAAGACATTTTTTTAATGGAAAAATTATCTCATTAATTCTCAAATTGAAGAGAAATTTATCTCAGAATAAAAAAAAAAATTATCAGAAAAACTCAGCAAAAAATATATTTTTAGGGAAAATTATCTTATTAATTCCAAAAAACAGCATAAAATCAAATTTTTGGAGACTTTTTAATCTCTGAAAATGATGGGAAAAAACGCAGAATGTTTTTTTCCAGCAAAAATGATCCCAAAATTTGAAAAATGAAGCCAAAAATATAGCATTCTTTGGGGCAAATTGTCTAATTAATTCAGAAAAACAGCTGAAAATTAAAATTTAGGGGAGAGCAGAAATGAAAAACTGATCTGATGAATTCCACTTCCAGATGAAAGGTTATATCCATTTCTTATACACAGTTTACAGAGAGGACTGCATGTTTTAAAACCAGAGGACACAGTTTTGTCTTCAATGTCCTCGCTCCTTCAGAGGAACCGTTTGTTTACAGGGTTTTGAGGTGTTTTTCCCGTGCAAAAGGAATACATTATATGAAGAGGGTCCTCACAAGAGCAGAAGAACAACAGGTGAAACAGAGGAAACCTGGAAGATCGACTTACAACAGGCAACAAAAGCTGTCTGCGACGAGAGAGGCAGCAACGATGGAGGACAGAGTTCAGCTCTTTCATCAACACAGTGTGTGTGTGTGTGTGTGTGTGTGTGTGTGTGTAGCACTTGGCCTCTGCTCAGGTTCAGGGACAAAGGCCAGAGTGATGTGATTCTCTGTGTCAGACACTGAACACCATATTTAACCAGACATTTTTAACGGTCACTTTCGTCCACGTTTCATTCAAAAACTTTAACCCTAAGAACTCAGAGCATTTAGACATTTTCATTTTCACCAACTATACGATACCTGGACATCCTGTTTATCATACCTACCAAGCAGACTGTGTTTTTGTCTGTTTGTTAACAGATTTTGACTTCATTTCTGCAGGTTATGACCTAAAACCTGGTGAAAAAAATCACTAACCCAGAGTCGTTTCCTGTTTTAATAACGAGACAGTTCTCTCATTATTATAACAAGAAGGTTTTCCTGGAATAAGAGTTGGATGTATGGATTAATAATCGCAGCATGTTCAGGGAGAGATGAGTTTTAAAGACGGAGATGAGAAAGAAAATAATCTCACTATAACAAGAAACTTTCATAGATATACTAGAGATTTACATGTGACAAGAATGTGAGAGTAAGAGAAAAGAACAAAGAGATAAAGTGAAGATAAAGATTTAAACTAAACAGAAAAAAGAGAAAAATACACCCTAACCCTAATACCATAAATACTCTAATACCATTTCATAATTGACCTTAGTAAGCTATAAAAACATGAAGCAGTGACGTCAGACTGTGTCTCACCTGCAGCTCTCGTGTGCTGTTGTTCCTCTTCATCTCTGACAGAAGAGCGTCTGCAGCCTGCAGCCAAACTCTGACGCCCTGAAGATCCTTCTGAACCTTCTCTCTGTGCTCCAGCTCTGACCTGGTCGCCTCCAAACCCTCCCTGCTCCTCTGCTTCACACTGTGGAGACACACACACACACACACACACACACACACACACACACACACACACACACACACACACACACACACACACACACACACACACACACACACACACACACACACACAGCAGCTGTTAAACTCTGTAAACCCTCAGCTGCTGTGATTTAATTAAAGATCTGAGATAACGCCTACCTGCCGTATCGAGCCTGCATCGCCTGCAGCTGCTGACACAGTGGAGTGGGCGGGGCCTCCTCGAGGTGGGCGGGGACGCCCAGCATTCTCGCGGCGCGCAGTTCCAGCGCCGACAGCGACCGGTGCTCACAGTCCAGCCGGTCCTGGTACTGTTCCCAGGACTGCAGCAGGTCGTGGAGCTCCTCAGCGGAGGCCTTCGCCTGCGAGGCATCGGGAAGCTCCGCCTCCACCTGGTCCAGGACAGTCGATGCCTTCTCCACCTGCGAGGAGGAGAGAACACAGGGTTTGATTTATTTCCCTGGGATTGGCACCAGCGACCCCTGCGACCCTCATGTGGAGAACGATCAGTTATTGCCACAGATGTGTGCGACGTAAAAGCTGAAACTCACGCTGTTGGTGACATCCGTCCACTCCACGATCCTCTGTTTACTGCGAGCGGCCAGCTCCCTGCTGCAGCGCCACACTCTGGTCACTCGTTTCCAGACGGCGGTCACCGCGGCCTCTCTGCCGCCGCGACAGCTCGGCTCCGGACACCACTCCTTCATGTCGTGCATGCGCCTCAGCAGAGACTCCGCCTCCTCACACAGAACCTGCACGAGAACAACGAAGCTTTAACAGGGTCTCTGCAGGTTTCAACAAGTCAAATTTAAGACTTTTTAAGACTTTTTTAAAGACCATATTGAATACAATTTAAGACCCATTTCGAATCCATTCTGCCAAAAAACTACAAAAGACGAAGGAAAATTGTTGCCACAAATCGTTGAACTTGCACTTACCCATCTTATGCAAGCAATTCAGCTTAGCTGTGGGCTTTCGTTAAGTTTTCTCCGCTGCTATGCTTAGCGGTAACACTGCGGCGCGCTCACAGCACACTTGCTAGTGGTGCTCGACTTAAGTTCCGTGTTGTAGTTACGTTATCGATATCCTCAAAAATCGAAACATTTCAAAGCAAGTTTATGCACGTTTTAAATAAAAGTCACGTTAATAGATTTTTAAGACCTTTCAAAATTGTATTTAAGACCTTTTATGAGAATTTTAGACATTTTAAGGCCTTAAATTGAAATTATTGGATTTAAGACTTTTTAAGACCCCGCGGATACCCTGTTTAACGATGTCGGTAAAGACTGCAGTCACTCGGTCAGTCAGAGTACGTACCGTGAGCTTTGCCTCCTGCTCAGTGCAGTCAGAGAGACAGGTGGGTTTGTGAGCGATGAAGTGCAGCAGAGTCTCCTCTGAAGTCTTCACACGCTGCAGGAGTTCATCTCCACACTTGATGTAAGTTCTGTGATGTTCTGCACACCTGAAAGACGACAACAAAACGTTTTAACAGCCTTTTTTGCCGAATGTTTAGAGAAACTCTCGTTGAAGAGACAAAATACCTGCTGAGAGACTCCAGCTGGTGGTGACCTTTGGCCTGCAGAGAGGACATCCTGACCAGGAGCTGACTCAGGATGTTCTCCTGAAGCTGCTCGGCCTTCTGAGGCGACAGGAGAGGATGCAGAGAGGACTGACTCTGGAGCTGCTCCACGTGAGTCTGGAACTGCTGCTGCAGCGCTGACAGAGCCTTCTGGGTCTCCTCCAGCCTCTCGCTGCAGAGCCCAGCAGAGCCATGTGGTGGCAGCAGAGAGATCTCCACGTCTCTCAGGAAGAGCGCGGCTCGTTTCACGGCGCTGGTGTAGCTTCTCAGAGACTCCCTGGCCTGGAGGATGCTTTCCTACAGTTTAAGGAGAATTATTATACATTTGAACCTGATCTGGAAACTAAATATTTGTATATCGACATAAATAAATACAACATGAGAACAATAAAAAACAGAGGGGAACAAAGGCACTTGCCATTTTTGAGTCACAGTCACTGAGGACAGAGTTCTTCAACGCCATCAGATCTTGTGTTCCATCTTTTCTTTTTCCCTTCTTTTGCTCTAAAATCTCCACCGCTCTCATCTTTGACTCCATCGTCTTTTTCAAAGACAGGACTCTCTGATAGTCTTGGCTCACCGCATCTTCATGTGGCTCCACCTCGCTGTGTTTCTGAAGCAGCTGCTGGACCAACAAGAGGAAACCGCGAGTGTCTTTTTTCACCGATTCAAGGTCCAGTTCCTTGAGCAGGTCCCACTCGATGATGCTGAGGTTGTTGCGGAGCATGATCTGCCACGTGTCCAGGTTCTCCTCGGTCTGTTTCAGCCTCTGTTGTTCTGCTGACTGCTGAGAAGGGTAGAGGTCAGAGATGATGGTCTGAAGCTCAGCGTGAGCCTCCTCACAAAACCACTTCACGAGAGGTAACTGGACGGAGAGGGTCTGACAGATTTTGTACTTCTCCTCCAGGCCTTTGCTGTCGTCTTTGGTTTGTCGGACCTGGTCCTGAACGTGGTCCCTCAGCTCCTCCACACGTGTCCTCATGTTCAGGTACCTCTCATGGTCTCTGGATTTAGTCTCCAGGTTGATCATTTTGCTGTGGATTTCAGAAATGACAGAGTGAAGTTCCACTGCCTTGTCCTGAGGAATCCAGGGCTGCAGGAGGTCAATCTGGGATTTATGCTCCAGGATCTGGTTTTTGAAAGGCTTTAAAGGTTGTAGAGACTCAGTCGTGATGGGGAACCTGTGTCTGCTGAGGTCCAACATCATCTGCCTCAAACTTTGTTCAATGGCGACCAGGTTTTTCTTGTTTGAATCTACAGTCTGGACGACCTCGTCCAGCTCCTTCTTGTTGGTCTTCTCGTAGCTGCTAATAGTTCTGATGTCCTCCTGCAGATTAGAAAGCTTTTCAAAGAGCTGACAGTTCTCTGAAACACTGAGTTCAGAGGAAATATCTCTGCTCTTCATCAACAGCGCCTCACAAACAGCAGCCAGTTTATCAGCCTCAGCCAGCGTCTCCTGCATCTGACGAGCTCTGCGTTCCAGTTCAGCCTGGCTCCTCGACTCCCCGTCTTCAGCCCTGGAGGCCTCTCGGTGCAGATGAGCCACCACCCACGAATCCAGATCCGCAATCTGCTCCGACATCTTTTCTCTGGTCTGCAGTCCTGACTCTACGTCTCTCACAGCTGCAGCGAGTTGATCGGTGGTGGAGTTTGAGAGTTGATGGAGGGTTTGAAGAGAAGCACGAACCATGGGCACCTCCTCACTTTGGTCCAGCTGTGGAAGGAACTCCGTCACTTCCTCCACCAGTAACTCCAGTTGGCCCTGTTTGCCCATGACCTCAGACTGCAGCTTCTTCAGATCTCTGAGCTGGTGGTGAACCTCTTCAGGCAGCAGAGGCACCCTCCTCCTTCTGCCCTCAATGTCACTCTCGGTCTGCTTGGCCCACACGAGGCCATCGCTCATCACTGTGATGATCTTCTCCATGACGGGGTTGCTGCTGGTCTGGGTGTGACTGGACACTAGCTCCTCTGTGTGTTTCAGTTTATCTTCGACCGTCTGGAAACGCTGTTGTACTTCTTTTGTTTCTGCCTCCCAGCGCGAGCTGAGCAGCAGTGTTTGTAAAATCTGCAGCAGATAGAGGTATCTCTGCTGTGAGGCTTTCACCTCAGCGTTTGCTTCCATCAGCTGCTGAGCTTTCCTACAATCCCACTGAGTGACTGAAGGCGATTTGGCCTCGAGATCTTTCTCAATTGCCTCCAAGTGTTCCTGGAGGGTTAACACCTGCGACCGGACGCTGCTGATCTCATGGGAAGTGATGTTTGCCTGATGAAGGTTCCTCTCTGCAGCTCTCTCCAGGCCTCTCCACGTCTCGTGCAGGTTCTTCTGCTCGGCGTGTGCGGTCGCTCGCTCAGACTGGCTGAGGTGAGGACACAACTTGGTGAAGATCAAGAGCAAGTCTCCAAACACTGCTCTGTTTGCCTCCATGTTTCTCTGTAGGGAGCAGAGCTTCTCTGCCTCCTTGGAGCTGCTCTGTTCTGGAGACCTAGAAGAAAGACAGTGAAAATTATGAATATAACATTTCCCAGGGTAAATTATACATGTTGATAGGACTTAAAGGGAGACAGAGAGATCAAAACTCACGTTTTCACATGGTCCAGTTCTGCGGTCTGTCTCTCCACTGTGGTCCTGACCGTCTGGGTCTGTCCACAGTAGTCGTTCACCAGCTGCAGCTCGGCCTCTTTGCTCTGGATGACAGCAGCAGCATCCTGAGCAGTGACGCTCCACTGATCGTCCAGCCTGTTCTCAGCATCAGCTCCTCTGGGAGACGCCTGGGCAGCGTCTCTGCACTGCTGTACTCAGCAGGTGGGATTAAACACACACAACAGATCAGTCAGCTGCTCGTATAAATCACAAAACTTCAAATGAGTAATTTTTTCTCATCCTACCTGAGCTTCCTCCACCTGCCGGGCCATTGCAGTGGGGCTGAGCTCAGCCGGGCGATTCTTGCAACTCAGGATTTGAGCGACCAGTCTGTGTAGACGAGCCTCTATATCACTGGTGGGTGTAATCAGCGTCTCCGGTGCCTCCTCCTGTGATTTAACATTGAGACATCTTTGATCAACAGACACATCCTGCTTATTTTTTAGCACATTAAGCACATTTGAAAGTTTAATTCTGAGTATTTTGTGTGTGCACCTTGAACTAGCGAAACCTAGCTAAGATGGAGTACCAAGTAAAGGTACTGTTCTTAGTGGGAACACAAGCCTGTCCAAACTGTACCAAACCTAACCGTGCCGTGATGGAAATACGACTACAGTTGATAGCTAGCATTAGCCTCAGGTGAGCAGTGGCTTTGTGTCCAGAGTTAATGTATGTCAACAGAGCCAAAAGACCGTGACTTTTGAAATTTGTGTTAAGGTTTTCTTTCCATCTAAAGCCTCCATGTGGAGGAAATAACAACATCTAGCCTTTGGTGACATCTGGTGGAAGCATAAACAGCCTTCATACCTGAATGCTGCGTCCAGTCCCCAGCAGTGGCTGCATCTCTGTGAAGACAGTCCTCATGGCAGAGCATTCGGGTACTTCCAGAACTAGTTTGTCCATCGTCATAACGTCTTCTTCTTTGTTTTCCTGAGCAGGTAATCCACCCACTTGGGTTACCTCATCCAGAACAGCCTCAGTGACTGGTCTTTGAGCAGGTGATAGCTTCACCTCAGCACTGAACTCCTGCTTGTGTTGTGGGCAAAAAAGAGCAGCATTAACGCGAGAAAGATCCTGACACGCAATAATTGCACACTGCTTCTGTGGAGCTAAGAGGAGATCTCTGTCTGTCTTTGTTGGAATTCAGAATTTTCTTTCCTGACAGAACGGGGCGGCTCATATTCTCACCCTGAGGCACTGAAGGTTTTAGTATCACAGCAGGTCTGTCTGACAGGTGAGGCTTTGTTTGCATGCAACACCAATAAAACACAGTCTTGCTCAGGCACAAATATAAAACTAAAAAAAAAACATTTATCTTTTCAAAAGTATAGGCTTTTAAAGAAGTCTTGAGATAAACTTATTGGTTAGTGGTTGTCCTGTAAAGAATGTTGGGGAACAAGTGCAAACATGCACATGCAGCAAATGGAGCATAACACTGGATATTAGTATTATATGAATTCCCTGGAGCAAAAGAGCTGAATATTTTCGCTCTCTCGTTTTGTTTCCCCTGTCTCCTGAAGGACATATTACCTTATTTTGTTCTGGACTGCAAAGTGGCCCATTTCTTAAGGGGAAAGAAGTGCAAAAAAAAAGTGGAGGAAACTTTCCCTGAGATATGTAGAGATCTTTCAAGAAGTGTCGACTGAACCACAAAATGATTTTTATTGTAAGAAAAGAGAGAGTTTCTGATCTCGTCTTACCTTAGGAAGACCTAAGATCTGAGGCTTGCCTTCAGTGGTGCTGGTTTCTGGGAGAAGAATATCGTGTTGCTCTACTTTGACTCTTGCTTCTTCCTGAATCAATCTCTTCTTCTCCTCCTCTTCCTCCATTTCTGGAGCATCTGCCGTATCTATGTCTACATGTTTGTCTTTCTCTTCTATCTTCACTGTAGACTTGTCAGGCTGAACATCTGTGGAAATCAACTTCTTGCTTTCTTTTGGCAAGCTTTCACACATCACACTTGTTTCAATGGTGTCTACCTCTTCGTCTTCGAATGGTGGGACAGAAATGTTTTCATCTAATATCTTTTCTGAATCTTCCATATTCTCTACCTTGGTCATGTCACCAGCTGTCGGTTCTGGCGTTTCTTTGTCTTCTGGTTCTTTTTCACTCGTGACATTTGTGCGATCCGTATCAATCCTTGGCTCCTTTGTTTCTGCATCACGTGTGATCTCATGTTCTTTGGTCTCAGGTGGTTCATCCAGACTTTCAGGTGCATCATGAACATCTTGTGGGGAAACCTCCGAGTTCCCCTCCTGCACTTCACGATCTTTGATGCTGATCTTAATCATGGTTTCTCTTGGTTTTGTGATGTTTCTCTCAGATAAGTTCATTTCTGCGACTGTAAATGTCTCCACTGCTGACAAATCAACGGCGAGAGGTTCCGTGGAGTCGCTCTGACCTGCATCCTCTTGGTTTTCCACACTGATTTTTTGCACATCCACTCTCAACTTAACTGTACTCTCCTCTGACAGAGCGTCAGCTGTGGTCCTATCTTTGCTTTCAGGCCTTTTTTCCGACTCTGAAATCTTTGGAATTATTTCTGTTTTTGGTCCAACTGCTGTGGTGTCAATAGACTTGTGCAACTCATCCATGTCATTGGTCTCAACCTTTACTTCCAGAACAGTCATCTTAACAGCAGAGTGTCCTGGCTTTACTTTGTCTCCTGGGACTTTCTCACATGTCTGTTTTGTATCAATGATTGGTTCCCTTGTTAATGTAATGTATGTCATTTCATGCTTCTTTATAATGGCCTTGATAATTATCTCCACACAAAAAGACGTGTCATCCAGGCTTGCAGGTGCATTACTAATATCTTCTGTGGAAACTCCAGCCTGTTCTTCTTGCACTTCACGATCACTGAGATCGATCTTGATGAGAGTTTCCCTTTGTTTTGTGGAGTCTGGCTCAGGCAAATAGATTTGGGAAAATGTCTCTGTTTTGCTGAGCTGAACTGCTGATGAATCAACAGAAGATGGTTCAGTTGTGTCACTCTGAAGTGCATCCCCCTGCTTCTCATGGATGTGAACTCTTGTCTCAATCACAGTCTCCTTGAGATGAACGTCAGTTGTGGTCTTATGTTTGCTTTCTGGCAGGGTTTCACGTGCAATACTTGCCTGAACTTTTTCTATCTTTGGTCCCTTTGCTACACTAACACAAGTTGCTCCATCTGCCATCTCTGGCTCGACTTCAAACGTGGTCAACTCAACAACAGTCTGTTTTGGCTTTTCTTCATCTTCTGGCATCTTTTCACTGAGAACACTGGTCACAGCAGATGTTTCATCCAGACTTTGAATTGCATCATGAAAATCATCCGAAGAAACCTCCCCGTTCTCTTCTTGCACTTCCAAATCCCTGAGGTCGTGTTCAGAGAATACTGCCTCCTTTGTCACTGGGACATATGTGATTTCATGCTCCATGATAATGATCCGTGTCTCAGGTTGTACACCACAAACTTCAGGCTTGATGTGGATTTGGTCATCACTAACGGACAATTCATCCAGACTCTGGTGTGCATCTTGATAAACCTGCGGTTCTTTTAGTGTGATGACACAAATGGTATCACATATGGTTTCATCATCCATTTGGAGATTCTCAGGCTTTTCTGTCTGTTCTGTGTCAGTGCTAGCCTCCAGTGTAAGATCCTCATTAGCTGCCTGTGAATTATATTCATGGTCCATGTGGAAATTATCCTCTGTAACAGATGCTTCATCCACATTCTGAGGTGCATCTATTTTTGGTCCTGTTTCATCAGCCTCCTGTGGCTCATCCATGTCAAGTTTCTCAACACTCACTTCCATCATGGTCACCTCAACATCGGTCTGATCTGGCTTTTCTTTATCTTCTGGAACTAATTCACTCTTTTCTGTTTCATTCCTACGCACAGTGGTCACAGCAACATATGTGATTTCATGGTCAATTATAATGGAATCTATCATTTCCACCACATTATCAGGAATTTCATCCAAACTCGGTGGTGCATCTTGGTCAATATTTGGTTCTTTTGTTTCATCAGCCTCCACATCTACAAGTTTCTCAACTGTCCCTTCCAGCATGGTCACCTCACCATCAGTCTGATCTGGCTTTTCCTTGTCGTCAATCCTTGTCACCTCTGTGGTGACAATGCAGGTGATTTCAGGTTGTCGGACACAAACTTCAGGTTCAATGAGGACTTTCTCCAGAGCCTCCGGTGGCTCCTCCTTGTCAAGTTTCTCAACTGTCACGTCCAGCATTGTCACCTCACCATCAGTATGATCTGGCTCCTCCTTGTCAAGTTTCTCAACTGTCACGTCCAGCATTGTCACCTCACCATCAGTATGATCTGGCTTTTCCTTGTCGTCAATCCTTGTCACCTCTGTGGTGACAACACGGGTGATTTCAGGTCGTCGGACACAAATTTCAGTTTCAAGGAGGACTTTCTCCAGAGCCTTCAGTGGCTCCTCCTTGTCAAGTTTCTCAACTGTCACTTCCAGCATGGTCACCTCCCCATCAGTATGATCTGGCTTTTCCTTGTCGTCAATCCTTGTCACCTCCGTGGTGACAACGCGTGTGATTTCAGGTTGTACAACACACACCACAGGTTCGATGAAGACTTTCTCCTCAACCTCCAGTGGCTCCTCATCGAAAAGTTTCTCAACTGTCACTTCCAGCATGGTCACCTCACCATCAGTCTGATCAGGCTTTTCCTTGTCTCCAATCCTTGTCACCTCTGTGGTGACAACACGGGTGATTTCAGGTCGTCGGACACGAATTTCAGGTTCAATGAGGACTTTGTCCAGAGCCTCCAGTGGCTCCTCCTTGTCAAGTTTCTCAACTGTTACCTCGAGCATGGTCACTTCACCATCAGTCCGATCTGGCTTTTCCTTGTCGTCAAACCTTGTCACCTCTGTGGTAACAACACGGGTGATTTCAGGTTGTCGGACACAGACTTCAGGTTCAATGAGGACTTTCTCCAGAGCCTCCAATGGCTCCTCCTTGTCAAGTTTTTCAACTGTCACTTCCAGCATGGTCACCTCCCCATCAGTATGATCTGGCTTTTCCTTGTCGTCAATCATTGTCACCTCTGTGGTGACAACGCAGATGATTTCAGGTTGTACAACACAGACTTCAGGTTCAATGAGGACTTTCTCCACAGCCTCCAGTGGCTCCTCATCTACAAGTTTTTCAACCGTCACTTCCAGCATGGTCACCTCACCATCAGTATGATCTGGCTTTTCCTTGTCGTCAATCCTTGTGACAACACAGGTGATTTCAGGTTGTACAACACAGACTTCAGGTTCAATGAGGACTTTCTCCAGAGCCTCCAGTGGCTCCTCCTTGTCAAGTTTCTCAACTGTCACTTCCAGCATGGTCACCTCACCATCAGTATGATCTGGCTTTTCCTTTTCGTCAATCCTCGTGACAACACAGATGATTTCAGGTTGTCGTACACAAACTTCAGGTTCAATGAGGACTCTCTCCTCAGCCTCCAGTGGCTCCTCCTTGTCAAGTTTCTCAACTGTCACTTCGAGCATGGTCACCTCACCATCAGTATGATCTGGCTTTTCCTTGTCGTCAATCCTTGTGACAACACAGGTGATTTCAGGTTGTACAACACAGACTTCAGGTTCAATGAGGACTTTCTCCAGAGCCTCCAGTGGCTCCTTCTTGTCAAGTTTCTCAACTGTCACTTCCAGCATGGTCACCTCACCATCAGTATGATCTGGCTTTTCCTTTTCGTCAATCCTCGTGACAACACAGATGATTTCAGGTTGTCGTACACAAACTTCAGGTTCAATGAGGACTTTCTCCTCAGCCTCCAGTGGCTCCTCCTTGTCAAGTTTCTCAAATGTAACCTCGAGCATGGTGACCTCCCCATCAGTATGATCTGGCGTTTCCTTGTCAATCCTTGTCACCTCTGTGGTGACGACGCAGGTGATTTCAGGTTGTAGACCACACACCACAGGTTCAATGAGGACTTTCTCCAGAGCCTCCAGTGGCTCCTCCTTGTCAAGTTTCTCAACTGTCACTTCCAGCATGGTCACCTCACCATCAGGCTGATCTGGCTTCTCCTCATCTACAAGTTTCTCAACTGTCACCTCGAGCATGGTCACTTCACCATCAGTATGATCTGGCTTTTCCTTGTCGTCAACCCTTGTGACAACACAGGTGATTTCAGGTTGTAGACCACACACCTCAGGTTCAATGAGGACTTTCTCCTCAGCCTCCAGTGGCTCCTCCTTGTCAAGTTTCTCAACTGTCACTTCCAGCATGGTCACCTCACCATCAGTATGATCTGGCTTCTCCTCATCTACAAGTTCCTCAACTGTCACTTCGAGCATGGTCACCTCACCATCAGTATGATCTGGCTTTTCCTTGTCCTCAATCCTTGTCACCTCTGTGGTGACAACACGGGTGATTTCAGGTCGTCGGACACAAATTTCAGGTTCAATGAGGACTTTCTCCTCATCCTCCAGTGGCTCCTCCTTGTCAAGTTTCTCAACTGTAACCTCAAGCATGGTCACCTCACCATCAGTATGATCTGGCTTCTCCTTGTCGTCAATCCTTGTGACAACACAGGTGATTTCAGGTTGTCGTACACAAACTTCAGGTTCAATGAGGACTTTCTCCTCAGCCTCCAGTGGCTCCTCCTTGTCAAGTTTCTCAACTGTCACTTCCAGCATGGTGACCTCCCCATCAGTATGATCTGGCTTTTCCTTGTCGTCAATCCTTGTCACCTCTGTGGTGACAACGCAGGTGATTTCAGGTTGTAGACCACACACTTCAGGTTCAATGAGGACTTTCTCCTCAGCCTCCAGTGGCTCCTCCTTGTCAAGTTTCTCAACTGTCACTTCCAGCATGGTCACCTCACCATCAGTATGATCTGGCTTTTCCTTGTCGTCAATCCTTGTCACCTCTGTGGTGACAACGCAGGTGATTTCAGGTTGTAGACCACACACTTCAGGTTCAATGAGGACTTTCTCCTCAGCCTCCAGTGGCTCCTCCTTGTCAAGTTTCTCAACTGTCACTTCCAGCATGGTCACCTCACCATCAGTATGATCTGGCTTCTCCTCATCTACAAGTTTCTCAACTGTCACTTCGAGCATGGTCACCTCACCATCAGTATGATCTGGCTTTTCCTTGTCGTCAATCATTGTCACCTCTGTGGTGACAACGCAGATGATTTCAGGTTGTACAACACAGACTTCAGGTTCAATGAGGACTTTCTCCACAGCCTCCAGTGGCTCCTCATCTACAAGTTTTTCAACCGTCACTTCCAGCATGGTCACCTCACCATCAGTATGATCTGGCTTTTCCTTGTCGTCAATCCTTGTGACAACACAGGTGATTTCAGGTTGTACAACACAGACTTCAGGTTCAATGAGGACTTTCTCCAGAGCCTCCAGTGGCTCCTCCTTGTCAAGTTTCTCAACTGTCACTTCCAGCATGGTCACCTCACCATCAGTATGATCTGGCTTTTCCTTTTCGTCAATCCTCGTGACAACACAGATGATTTCAGGTTGTCGTACACAAACTTCAGGTTCAATGAGGACTCTCTCCTCAGCCTCCAGTGGCTCCTCCTTGTCAAGTTTCTCAACTGTCACTTCGAGCATGGTCACCTCACCATCAGTATGATCTGGCTTTTCCTTGTCGTCAATCCTTGTGACAACACAGGTGATTTCAGGTTGTACAACACAGACTTCAGGTTCAATGAGGACTTTCTCCAGAGCCTCCAGTGGCTCCTTCTTGTCAAGTTTCTCAACTGTCACTTCCAGCATGGTCACCTCACCATCAGTATGATCTGGCTTTTCCTTTTCGTCAATCCTCGTGACAACACAGATGATTTCAGGTTGTCGTACACAAACTTCAGGTTCAATGAGGACTTTCTCCTCAGCCTCCAGTGGCTCCTCCTTGTCAAGTTTCTCAAATGTAACCTCGAGCATGGTGACCTCCCCATCAGTATGATCTGGCGTTTCCTTGTCAATCCTTGTCACCTCTGTGGTGACGACGCAGGTGATTTCAGGTTGTAGACCACACACCACAGGTTCAATGAGGACTTTCTCCAGAGCCTCCAGTGGCTCCTCCTTGTCAAGTTTCTCAACTGTCACTTCCAGCATGGTCACCTCACCATCAGGCTGATCTGGCTTCTCCTCATCTACAAGTTTCTCAACTGTCACCTCGAGCATGGTCACTTCACCATCAGTATGATCTGGCTTTTCCTTGTCGTCAACCCTTGTGACAACACAGGTGATTTCAGGTTGTAGACCACACACCTCAGGTTCAATGAGGACTTTCTCCTCAGCCTCCAGTGGCTCCTCCTTGTCAAGTTTCTCAACTGTCACTTCCAGCATGGTCACCTCACCATCAGTATGATCTGGCTTCTCCTCATCTACAAGTTCCTCAACTGTCACTTCGAGCATGGTCACCTCACCATCAGTATGATCTGGCTTTTCCTTGTCCTCAATCCTTGTCACCTCTGTGGTGACAACACGGGTGATTTCAGGTCGTCGGACACAAATTTCAGGTTCAATGAGGACTTTCTCCTCATCCTCCAGTGGCTCCTCCTTGTCAAGTTTCTCAACTGTAACCTCAAGCATGGTCACCTCACCATCAGTATGATCTGGCTTCTCCTTGTCGTCAATCCTTGTGACAACACAGGTGATTTCAGGTTGTCGTACACAAACTTCAGGTTCAATGAGGACTTTCTCCTCAGCCTCCAGTGGCTCCTCCTTGTCAAGTTTCTCAACTGTCACTTCCAGCATGGTGACCTCCCCATCAGTATGATCTGGCTTTTCCTTGTCGTCAATCCTTGTCACCTCTGTGGTGACAACGCAGGTGATTTCAGGTTGTAGACCACACACTTCAGGTTCAATGAGGACTTTCTCCTCAGCCTCCAGTGGCTCCTCCTTGTCAAGTTTCTCAACTGTCACTTCCAGCATGGTCACCTCACCATCAGTATGATCTGGCTTTTCCTTGTCGTCAATCCTTGTCACCTCTGTGGTGACAACGCAGGTGATTTCAGGTTGTAGACCACACACTTCAGGTTCAATGAGGACTTTCTCCTCAGCCTCCAGTGGCTCCTCCTTGTCAAGTTTCTCAACTGTCACTTCCAGCATGGTCACCTCACCATCAGTATGATCTGGCTTCTCCTCATCTACAAGTTTCTCAACTGTCACTTCGAGCATGGTCACCTCACCATCAGTATGATCTGGCTTTTCCTTGTCGTCAATCCTTGTCACCTCTGTGGTGACAACACGGGTGATTTCAGGTCGTCGGACACAAATTTCAGGTTCAATGAGGACTTTCTCCTCATCCTCCAGTGGCTCCTCCTTGTCAAGTTTCTCAACTGTAACCTCAAGCATGGTCACCTCACCATCAGTATGATCTGGCTTCTCCTTGTCGTCAATCCTTGTGACAACACAGGTGATTTCAGGTTGTCGTACACAAACTTCAGGTTCAATGAGGACTTTCTCCTCAGCCTCCAGTGGCTCCTCCTTGTCGAGTTTCTCAAATGTCACTTCCAGCATGGTGACCTCCCCATCAGTATGATCTGGCGTTTCCTTGTCAATCCTTGTCACCTCTGTGGTGACGACGCAGGTGATTTCAGGTTGTACAACACACACCTCAGGTTCAATGAGGACTTTCTCCTCAGCCTCCAGTGGCTCCTCCTTGTCAAGTTTCTCAACTGTCACTTCCAGCATGGTCACTTCACCATCAGTATGATCTGGCTTCTCCTTGTCGTCAATCCTTGTGACAACACAGGTGATTTCAGGTTGTCGTACACAAACTTCAGGTTCATTGAGGACTTTCTCCTCAGCCTCCAGTGGCTCCTCCTTGTCAAGTTTCTCAACTGTCACTTCCAGCATGGTCACCTCACCATCGGTATGATCTGGCTTTTCATTGTAGTCAATCCTTGTCACCTCTGTGGTGACAACGCAGATGATTTCAGGTTGTAGACCACACACTTCAGGTTCAATGAGGACTTTCTCCAGAGCCTCCAGTGGCTCCTCCTTGTCAAGTTTCTCAACTGTCACTTCCAGCATGGTCACCTCACCATCAGTATGATCTGGCTTTTCCTTGTCGTCAATCCTTGTCACCTCTGTGGTGACAACACGGGTGATTTCAGGTCGTCGGACACAAATTTCAGGTTCAATGAGGACTTTCTCCTCATCCTCCAGTGGCTCCTCCTTGTCAAGTTTCTCAACTGTAACCTCGAGCATGGTCACCTCACCATCAGTATGATCTGGCTTCTCCTTGTCGTCAATCCTTGTGACAACACAGGTGATTTCAGGTTGTACAACACACACTTCAGGTTCAATGAGGACTTTCTCCAGAGCCTCCAGTGGCTCCTCCTTGTCAAGTTTCTCAACTGTCACTTCCAGCATGGTCACCTCACCATCAGTATGATCTGGCTTCTCCTCATCTACAAGTTTCTCAACTGTAACTTCCAGCATGGTCACCTCACCATCAGTATGATCTGGCTTTTCCTTGTCGTCAATCCTTGTGACAACACAGATGATTTCAGGTTGTACAACACAGACTTCAGGTTCAATGAGGACTTTCTCCAGAGCCTCCAGTGGCTCCTTCTTGTCAAGTTTCTCAACTGTCACTTCCAGCATGGTCACCTCACCATCGGTATGATCTGGCTTTTCCTTTTCGTCAATCCTCGTGACAACACAGATGATTTCAGGTTGTCGTACACAAACTTCAGGTTCAATGAGGACTCTCTCCTCAGCCTCCAGTGGCTCCTCCTTGTCAAGTTTCTCAACTGTTACTTCCAGCATGGTCACCTCACCATCGGTATGATCTGGCTTTTCCTTGTCGTCAATCCTTGTCACCTCTGTGGTGACAACACAGATGATTTCAGGTTGTACAACACAGACTTCAGGTTCAATGAGGACTTTCTCCAGAGCCTCCAGTGGCTCCTTCTTGTCAAGTTTCTCAACTGTCACTTCCAGCATGGTCACCTCACCATCAGTATGATCTGGCTTTTCCTTTTCGTCAATCCTCGTGACAACACAGATGATTTCAGGTTGTAGACCACACACTTCAGGATCAATGAGGACTTTCTCCAGAGCCTCCAGTGGCTCCTCCTTGTCAAGTTTCTCAACTGTCACTTCCAGCATGGTGACCTCCCCATCAGTATGATCTGGCGTTTCCTTGTCAATCCTTGTCACCTCTGTGGTGACGACGCAGGTGATTTCAGGTTGTAGACCACACACCTCAGGTTCAATGAGGACTTTCTCCAGAGCCTCCAGTGGCTCCTCCTTGTCAAGTTTCTCAACTGTCACTTCCAGCATGGTCACCTCACCATCAGGCTGATCTGGCTTCTCCTCATCTACAAGTTTCTCAACTGTCACCTCGAGCATGATCACCTCACCATCAGTATGTTCTGGCTTTTCCTTGTCGTCAATCCTTGTGACAACACAGGTGATTTCAGGTTGTAGACCACACACCTCAGGTTCAATGAGGACTTTCTCCTCAGCCTCCAGTGGCTCCTCCTTGTCAAGTTTCTCAACTGTCACTTCCAGCATGGTCACCTCACCATCAGTATGATCTGGCTTCTCCTCATCTACAAGTTTCTCAACTGTCACTTCGAGCATGGTCACCTCACCATCAGTATGATCTGGCTTTTCCTTGTCGTCAATCCTTGTCACCTCTGTGGTGACAACACGGGTGATTTCAGGTCGTCGGACACAAATTTCAGGTTCAATGAGGACTTTCTCCTCAGCCTCCAGTGGCTCCTCCTTGTCAAGTTTCTCAACTGTCACTTCCAGCATGGTCACCTCACCATCGGTATGATCTGGCTTTTCCTTGTCGTCAATCCTTGTCACCTCTGTGGTGACAACACAGATGATTTCAGGTTGTAGACCACACACTTCAGGTTCAATGAGGACTTTCTCCAGAGCCTCCAGTGGCTCCTCCTTGTCAAGTTTCTCAACTGTCACTTCCAGCATGGTCACCTCACCATCAGTATGATCTGGCTTCTCCTCATCTACAAGTTTCTCAACTGTCACTTCCAGCATGGTCACCTCACCATCAGTATGATCTGGCTTTTCCTTGTCGTCAATCGTTGTGACAACACAGGTGATTTCAGGTTGTACAACACAGACTTCAGGTTCAATGAGGACTTTCTCCAGAGCCTCCAGTGGCTCCTCCTTGTCAAGTTTCTCAACTGTCACTTCGAGCATGGTCACCTCACCATCAGTATGATCTGGCTTCTCCTCATCTACAAGTTTCTCAACTGTCACTTCCAGCATGGTCACCTCACCATCAGTATGATCTGGCTTTTCCTTGTCGTCAATCCTTGTGACAACACAGGTGATTTCAGGTTGTTCAACACAGACTTCAGGTTCAATGAGGACTTTCTCCAGAGCCTCCAGTGGCTCCTCCTTGTCAAGTTTCTCAACTGTCACTTCCAGCATGGTCACCTCACCATCAGTATGATCTGGCTTTTCCTTGTCGTCAATCCTTGTGACCTCTGTGGTGACAACACAGGTGATTTCAGGTTGTAGATTACACACCTCATGTTCAATGAGGACTTTCTCCAGAGCCTCCAGTGGCTCCTCCTTGTCAAGTTTCTCAACTGTCACTTCCAGCATGGTCACCTCACCATCAGTATGATCTGGCTTCTCCTCATCGACTAGTTTCTCAACTGTCACTTCCAGCATGGTCACCTCACCATCAGTATGATCTGGCTTTTCCTTGTCGTCAATCCTTGTCACCTCTGTGGTGACAACACGGGTGATTTCAGGTCGTCGGACACAAATTTCAGGTTCAATGAGGACTTTCTCCTCATCCTCCAGTGGCTCCTCCTTGTCAAGTTTCTCAACTGTAACCTCGAGCATGGTCACCTCACCATCAGTATGATCTGGCTTCTCCTTGTCGTCAATCCTTGTGACAACACAGATGATTTCAGGTTGTAGACCACACACTTCAGGATCAATGAGGACTTTCTCCAGAGCCTCCAGTGGCTCCTCCTTGTCAAGTTTCTCAACTGTCACTTCCAGCATGGTGACCTCCCCATCAGTATGATCTGGCGTTTCCTTGTCAATCCTTGTCACCTCTGTGGTGACGACGCAGGTGATTTCAGGTTGTAGACCACACACCTCAGGTTCAATGAGGACTTTCTCCAGAGCCTCCAGTGGCTCCTCCTTGTCAAGTTTCTCAACTGTCACTTCCAGTATGGTCACCTCACCATCAGGCTGATCTGGCTTCTCCTCATCTACAAGTTTCTCAACTGTCACCTCGAGCATGGTCACCTCACCATCAGTATGATCTGGCTTTTCCTTGTCGTCAATCCTTGTGACAACACAGGTGATTTCAGGTTGTAGACCACACACCTCAGGTTCAATGAGGACTTTCTCCTCAGCCTCCAGTGGCTCCTCCTTGTCAAGTTTCTCAACTGTCACTTCCAGCATGGTCACCTCACCATCAGTATGATCTGGCTTCTCCTCATCTACAAGTTTCTCAACTGTCACTTCGAGCATGGTCACCTCACCATCAGTATGATCTGGCTTTTCCTTGTCGTCAATCCTTGTCACCTCTGTGGTGACAACACGGGTGATTTCAGGTCGTCGGACACAAATTTCAGGTTCAATGAGGACTTTCTCCTCAGCCTCCAGTGGCTCCTCCTTGTCAAGTTTCTCAACTGTCACTTCCAGCATGGTCACCTCACCATCGGTATGATCTGGCTTTTCCTTGTCGTCAATCCTTGTCACCTCTGTGGTGACAACACAGATGATTTCAGGTTGTAGACCACACACTTCAGGTTCAATGAGGACTTTCTCCAGAGCCTCCAGTGGCTCCTCCTTGTCAAGTTTCTCAACTGTCACTTCCAGCATGGTCACCTCACCATCAGTATGATCTGGCTTCTCCTCATCTACAAGTTTCTCAACTGTCACTTCGAGCATGGTCACCTCACCATCAGTATGATCTGGCTTTTCCTTGTCGTCAATCCTTGTCACCTCTGTGGTGACAACACGGGTGATTTCAGGTCGTCGGACACAAATTTCAGGTTCAATGAGGACTTTCTCCTCATCCTCCAGTGGCTCCTCCTTGTCAAGTTTCTCAACTGTAACCTCGAGCATGGTCACCTCACCATCAGTATGATCTGGCTTCTCCTTGTCGTCAATCCTTGTGACAACACAGATGATTTCAGGTTGTAGACCACACACTTCAGGATCAATGAGGACTTTCTCCAGAGCCTCCAGTGGCTCCTCCTTGTCAAGTTTCTCAACTGTCACTTCCAGCATGGTGACCTCCCCATCAGTATGATCTGGCGTTTCCTTGTCAATCCTTGTCACCTCTGTGGTGACGACGCAGGTGATTTCAGGTTGTAGACCACACACCTCAGGTTCAATGAGGACTTTCTCCAGAGCCTCCAGTGGCTCCTCCTTGTCAGGTTTCTCAACTGTCACTTCCAGCATGGTCACCTCACCATCAGGCTGATCTGGCTTCTCCTCATCTACAAGTTTCTCAACTGTCACCTCGAGCATGGTCACCTCACCATCAGTATGATCTGGCTTTTCCTTGTCGTCAATCCTTGTGACAACACAGGTGATTTCAGGTTGTAGACCACACACCTCAGGTTCAATGAGGACTTTCTCCTCAGCCTCCAGTGGCTCCTCCTTGTCAAGTTTCTCAACTGTCACTTCCAGCATGGTCACCTCACCATCAGTATGATCTGGCTTCTCCTCATCTACAAGTTTCTCAACTGTCACTTCGAGCATGGTCACCTCACCATCAGTATGATCTGGCTTTTCCTTGTCGTCAATCCTTGTCACCTCTGTGGTGACAACACGGGTGATTTCAGGTCGTCGGACACAAATTTCAGGTTCAATGAGGACTTTCTCCTCAGCCTCCAGTGGCTCCTCCTTGTCAAGTTTCTCAACTGTCACTTCCAGCATGGTCACCTCACCATCGGTATGATCTGGCTTTTCCTTGTCGTCAATCCTTGTCACCTCTGTGGTGACAACACAGATGATTTCAGGTTGTAGACCACACACTTCAGGTTCAATGAGGACTTTCTCCAGAGCCTCCAGTGGCTCCTCCTTGTCAAGTTTCTCAACTGTCACTTCCAGCATGGTCACCTCACCATCAGTATGATCTGGCTTCTCCTCATCTACAAGTTTCTCAACTGTCACTTCCAGCATGGTCACCTCACCATCAGTATGATCTGGCTTTTCCTTGTCGTCAATCGTTGTGACAACACAGGTGATTTCAGGTTGTACAACACAGACTTCAGGTTCAATGAGGACTTTCTCCAGAGCCTCCAGTGGCTCCTCCTTGTCAAGTTTCTCAACTGTCACTTCGAGCATGGTCACCTCACCATCAGTATGATCTGGCTTCTCCTCATCTACAAGTTTCTCAACTGTCACTTCCAGCATGGTCACCTCACCATCAGTATGATCAAGCTTTTCCTTGTCGTCAATCCTTGTGACAACACAGGTGATTTCAGGTTGTACAACACAGACTTCAGGTTCAATGAGGACTTTCTCCAGAGCCTCCAGTGGCTCCTCCTTGTCAAGTTTCTCAACTGTCACTTCGAGCATGGTCACCTCACCATCAGTATGATCTGGCTTTTCCTTGTCGTCAATCCTTGTGACCTCTGTGGTGACAACACAGGTGATTTCAGGTTGTAGATTACACACCTCATGTTCAATGAGGACTTTCTCCAGAGCCTCCAGTGGCTCCTCCTTGTCAAGTTTCTCAACTGTCACTTCCAGCATGGTCACCTCACCATCAGTATGATCTGGCTTCTCCTCATCGACTAGTTTCTCAACTGTCACTTCCAGCATGGTCACCTCACCATCAGTATGATCTGGCTTTTCCTTGTCGTCAATCCTTGTCACCTCTGTGGTGACAACACGGGTGATTTCAGGTCGTCGGACACAAATTTCTGGTTCAATGAGGACTTTCTCCTCATCCTCCAGTGGCTCCTCCTTGTCAAGTTTCTCAACTGTAACCTCGAGCATGGTCACCTCACCATCAGTATGATCTGGCTTCTCCTTGTCGTCAATCCTTGTGACAACACAGGTGATTTCAGGTTGTCGTACACAAACTTCAGGTTCAATGAGGACTTTCTCCTCAGCCTCCAGTGGCTCCTCCTTGTCAAGTTTCTCAACTGTCACTTCCAGCATGGTCACCTCACCATCAGTATGATCTGGCTTTTCCTTGTCGTCAATCCTTATCACCTCTGTGGTGACAACGCAGATGATTTCAGGTTGTAGACCACACACTTCAGGTTCAATGAGGACTTTCTCCAGAGCCTCCAGTGGCTCCTCCTTGTCAAGTTTCTCAACTGTCACTTCCAGCATGGTCACCTCACCATCAGTATGATCTGGCTTCTCCTCATCTACAAGTTTCTCAACTGTCACTTCGAGCATGGTCACCTCACCATCAGTATGATCTGGCTTTTCCTTGTCGTCAATCCTTGTCACCTCTGTGGTGACAACACGGGTGATTTCAGGTCGTCGGACACAAATTTCAGGTTCAATGAGGACTTTCTCCTCATCCTCCAGTGGCTCCTCCTTGTCAAGTTTCTCAACTGTAACCTCGAGCATGGTCACCTCACCATCAGTATGATCTGGCTTCTCCTTGTCGTCAATCCTTGTGACAACACAGATGATTTCAGGTTGTAGACCACACACTTCAGGATCAATGAGGACTTTCTCCAGAGCCTCCAGTGGCTCCTCCTTGTCAAGTTTCTCAACTGTCACTTCCAGCATGGTGACCTCCCCATCAGTATGATCTGGCGTTTCCTTGTCAATCCTTGTCACCTCTGTGGTGACGACGCAGGTGATTTCAGGTTGTAGACCACACACCTCAGGTTCAATGAGGACTTTCTCCAGAGCCTCCAGTGGCTCCTCCTTGTCAAGTTTCTCAACTGTCACTTCCAGCATGGTCACCTCACCATCAGGCTGATCTGGCTTCTCCTCATCTACAAGTTTCTCAACTGTCACCTCCAGCATGGTCACCTCACCATCAGTATGATCTGGCTTTTCCTTGTCGTCAATCCTTGTGACAACACAGGTGATTTCAGGTTGTAGACCACACACCTCAGGTTCAATGAGGACTTTCTCCTCAGCCTCCAGTGGCTCCTCCTTGTCAAGTTTCTCAACTGTCACTTCCAGCATGGTCACCTCACCATCAGTATGATCTGGCTTCTCCTCATCTACAAGTTTCTCAACTGTCACTTCCAGCATGGTCACCTCACCATCAGTATGATCTGGCTTTTCCTTGTCGTCAATCCTTATCACCTCTGTGGTGACAACGCAGATGATTTCAGGTTGTAGACCACACACTTCAGGTTCAATGAGGACTTTCTCCAGAGCCACCAGTGGCTCCTCCTTGTCAAGTTTCTCAACTGTCACTTCCAGCATGGTCACCTCACCATCAGTATGATCTGGCTTCTCCTCATCTACAAGTTTCTCAACTGTCACTTCCAGCATGGTCACCTCACCATCAGTATGATCTGGCTTTTCCTTGTCGTCAATCCTTGTGACAACACAGGTGATTTCAGGTTGTACAACACAGACTTCAGGTTCAATGAGGACTTTCTCCAGAGCCTCCAGTGGCTCCTCCTTGTCAAGTTTCTCAACTGTCACTTCCAGCATGGTCACCTCACCATCAGTATGATCTGGCTTCTCCTCATCTACAAGTTTCTCAACTGTCACTTCGAGCATGGTCACCTCACCATCAGTATGATCTGGCTTTTCCTTGTCGTCAATCCTTGTCACCTCTGTGGTGACAACACGGGTGATTTCAGGTCGTCGGACACAAATTTCAGGTTCAATGAGGACTTTCTCCTCAGCCTCCAGTGGCTCCTCCTTGTCAAGTTTCTCAACTGTCACTTCTAGCATGGTCACCTCACCATCGGTATGATCTGGCTTTTCCTTGTCGTCAATCCTTGTCACCTCTGTGGTGACAACGCAGATGATTTCAGGTTGTAGACCACACACTTCAGGTTCAATGAGGACTTTCTCCAGAGCCTCCAGTGGCTCCTCCTTGTCAAGTTTCTCAACTGTCACTTCCAGCATGGTCACCTCACCATCAGTATGATCTGGCTTCTCCTCATCTACAAGTTTCTCAACTGTCACTTCCAGCATGGTCACCTCACCATCAGTATGATCTGGCTTTTCCTTGTCGTCAATCCTTGTCACCTCTGTGGTGACAACACGGGTGATTTCAGGTCGTCGGACACAAATTTCAGGTTCAATGAGGACTTTCTCCTCATCCTCCAGTGGCTCCTCCTTGTCAAGTTTCTCAACTGTAACCTCGAGCATGGTCACCTCACCATCAGTATGATCTGGCTTCTCCTTGTCGTCAATCCTTGTGACAACACAGGTGATTTCAGGTTGTCGTACACAAACTTCAGGTTCAATGAGGACTCTCTCCTCAGCCTCCAGTGGCTCCTCCTTGTCAAGTTTCTCAACTGTCACTTCCAGCATGGTCACCTCACCATCGGTATGATCTGGCTTTTCCTTGTCGTCAATCCTTGTCACCTCTGTGGTGACAACGCAGATGATTTCAGGTTGTAGACCACACACTTCAGGTTCAATGAGGACTTTATCCAGAGCCTCCAGTGGCTCCTCCTTGTCAAGTTTCTCAACTGTCACTTCCAGCATGGTCACCTCACCATCAGTATGATCTGGCTTCTCCTCATCTACAAGTTTCTCAACTGTCACTTCCAGCATGGTCACCTCACCATCAGTATGATCTGGCTTTTCCTTGTCGTCAATCCTTGTGACAACACAGGTGATTTCAGGTTGTACAACACAGACTTCAGGTTCAATGAGGACTTTCTCCAGAGCCTCCAGTGGCTCCTCCTTGTCAAGTTTCTCAACTGTCACTTCCAGCATGGTCACCTCACCATCAGTATGATCTGGCTTTTCCTTTTCGTCAATCCTCGTGACAACACAGATGATTTCAGGTTGTCGTACACAAACTTCAGGTTCAATGAGGACTTTCTCCTCAGCCTCCAGTGGCTCCTCCTTGTCAAGTTTCTCAACTGTAACCTCGAGCATGGTCACCTCACCATCAGTATGATCTGGCTTCTCCTTGTCGTCAATCCTTGTGACAACACAGGTTATTTCAGGTTGTCGTACACAAACTTCAGGTTCAATGAGGACTTTCTCCTCAGCCTCCAGTGGCTCCTCCTTGTCAAGTTTCTCAACTGTAACCTCGAGCATGGTCACCTCACCATCAGTATGATCTGGCTTCTCCTTGTCGTCAATCCTTGTGACAACACAGGTGATTTCAGGTTGTCGTACACAAACTTCAGGTTCAATGAGGACTCTTTCCTCAGCCTCCAGTGGCTCCTCCTTGTCAAGTTTCTCAACTGTCACTTCCAGCATGGTCACCTCACCATTGGTATGATCTGGCTTTTCCTTGTCGTCCATCCTTGTCACCTCTGTGGTGACAACGCAGGTGATTTCAGGTTGTAGACCACACACTTCAGGTTCAATGAGGACTTTCTCCAGAGCCTCCAGTGGCTCCTCCTTGTCAAGTTTCTCAACTGTCACTTCCAGCATGGTCACCTCACCATCAGTATGATCTGGCTTCTCCTCATCTACAAGTTTCTCAACTGTCACCTCGAGCATGGTCACTTCACCATCAGTATGATCTGGCTTTTCCTTGTCGTCAATCCTTATCACCTCTGTGGTGACAACGCAGATGATTTCAGGTTGTAGACCACACACTTCAGGTTCAATGAGGACTTTCTCCAGAGCCTCCAGTGGCTCCTCCTTGTCAAGTTTCTCAACTGTCACTTCCAGCATGGTCACCTCACCATCAGTATGATCTGGCTTCTCCTCATCTACAAGTTTCTCAACTGTCACTTCCAGCATGGTCACCTCACCATCAGTATGATCTGGCTTCTCCTCATCTACAAGTTTCTCAACTGTCACTTCCAGCATGGTCACCTCACCATCAGTATGATCTGGCTTTTCCTTGTCGTCAATCCTTGTGACAACACAGGTGATTTCAGGTTGTACAACACAGACTTCAGGTTCAATGAGGACTTTCTCCAGAGCCTCCAGTGGCTCCTCCTTGTCAAGTTTCTCAACTGTCACTTCCAGCATGGTCACCTCACCATCAGTATGATCTGGCTTCTCCTCATCTACAAGTTTCTCAACTGTCACTTCGAGCATGGTCACCTCACCATCAGTATGATCTGGCTTTTCCTTGTCGTCAATCCTTGTCACCTCTGTGGTGACAACACGGGTGATTTCAGGTCGTCGGACACAAATTTCAGGTTCAATGAGGACTTTCTCCTCAGCCTCCAGTGGCTCCTCCTTGTCAAGTTTCTCAACTGTCACTTCTAGCATGGTCACCTCACCATCGGTATGATCTGGCTTTTCCTTGTCGTCAATCCTTGTCACCTCTGTGGTGACAACGCAGATGATTTCAGGTTGTAGACCACACACTTCAGGTTCAATGAGGACTTTCTCCAGAGCCTCCAGTGGCTCCTCCTTGTCAAGTTTCTCAACTGTCACTTCCAGCATGGTCACCTCACCATCAGTATGATCTGGCTTCTCCTCATCTACAAGTTTCTCAACTGTCACTTCCAGCATGGTCACCTCACCATCAGTATGATCTGGCTTTTCCTTGTCGTCAATCCTTGTCACCTCTGTGGTGACAACACGGGTGATTTCAGGTCGTCGGACACAAATTTCAGGTTCAATGAGGACTTTCTCCTCATCCTCCAGTGGCTCCTCCTTGTCAAGTTTCTCAACTGTAACCTCGAGCATGGTCACCTCACCATCAGTATGATCTGGCTTCTCCTTGTCGTCAATCCTTGTGACAACACAGGTGATTTCAGGTTGTCGTACACAAACTTCAGGTTCAATGAGGACTCTCTCCTCAGCCTCCAGTGGCTCCTCCTTGTCAAGTTTCTCAACTGTCACTTCCAGCATGGTCACCTCACCATCGGTATGATCTGGCTTTTCCTTGTCGTCAATCCTTGTCACCTCTGTGGTGACAACGCAGATGATTTCAGGTTGTAGACCACACACTTCAGGTTCAATGAGGACTTTATCCAGAGCCTCCAGTGGCTCCTCCTTGTCAAGTTTCTCAACTGTCACTTCCAGCATGGTCACCTCACCATCAGTATGATCTGGCTTCTCCTCATCTACAAGTTTCTCAACTGTCACTTCCAGCATGGTCACCTCACCATCAGTATGATCTGGCTTTTCCTTGTCGTCAATCCTTGTGACAACACAGGTGATTTCAGGTTGTACAACACAGACTTCAGGTTCAATGAGGACTTTCTCCAGAGCCTCCAGTGGCTCCTCCTTGTCAAGTTTCTCAACTGTCACTTCCAGCATGGTCACCTCACCATCAGTATGATCTGGCTTTTCCTTTTCGTCAATCCTCGTGACAACACAGATGATTTCAGGTTGTCGTACACAAACTTCAGGTTCAATGAGGACTTTCTCCTCAGCCTCCAGTGGCTCCTCCTTGTCAAGTTTCTCAACTGTAACCTCGAGCATGGTCACCTCACCATCAGTATGATCTGGCTTCTCCTTGTCGTCAATCCTTGTGACAACACAGGTTATTTCAGGTTGTCGTACACAAACTTCAGGTTCAATGAGGACTTTCTCCTCAGCCTCCAGTGGCTCCTCCTTGTCAAGTTTCTCAACTGTAACCTCGAGCATGGTCACCTCACCATCAGTATGATCTGGCTTCTCCTTGTCGTCAATCCTTGTGACAACACAGGTGATTTCAGGTTGTCGTACACAAACTTCAGGTTCAATGAGGACTCTTTTTTCAGCCTCCAGTGGCTCCTCCTTGTCAAGTTTCTCAACTGTCACTTCCAGCATGGTCACCTCACCATTGGTATGATCTGGCTTTTCCTTGTCGTCCATCCTTGTCACCTCTGTGGTGACAACGCAGGTGATTTCAGGTTGTAGACCACACACTTCAGGTTCAATGAGGACTTTCTCCAGAGCCTCCAGTGGCTCCTCCTTGTCAAGTTTCTCAACTGTCACTTCCAGCATGGTCACCTCACCATCAGTATGATCTGGCTTCTCCTCATCTACAAGTTTCTCAACTGTCACCTCGAGCATGGTCACTTCACCATCAGTATGATCTGGCTTTTCCTTGTCGTCAATCCTTATCACCTCTGTGGTGACAACGCAGATGATTTCAGGTTGTAGACCACACACTTCAGGTTCAATGAGGACTTTCTCCAGAGCCTCCAGTGGCTCCTCCTTGTCAAGTTTCTCAACTGTCACTTCCAGCATGGTCACCTCACCATCAGTATGATCTGGCTTCTCCTCATCTACAAGTTTCTCAACTGTCACTTCCAGCATGGTCACCTCACCATCAGTATGATCTGGCTTTTCCTTGTCGTCAATCCTTGTGACAACACAGGTGATTTCAGGTTGTACAACACAGACTTCAGGTTCAATGAGGACTTTCTCCAGAGCCTCCAGTGGCTCCTCCTTGTCAAGTTTCTCAACTGTCACTTCCAGCATGGTCACCTCACCATCAGTATGATCTGGCTTCTCCTCATCTACAAGTTTCTCAACTGTCACTTCGAGCATGGTCACCTCACCATCAGTATGATCTGGCTTTTCCTTGTCGTCAATCCTTGTCACCTCTGTGGTGACAACACGGGTGATTTCAGGTCGTCGGACACAAATTTCAGGTTCAATGAGGACTTTCTCCTCAGCCTCCAGTGGCTCCTCCTTGTCAAGTTTCTCAACTGTCACTTCCAGCATGGTCACCTCACCATCGGTATGATCTGGCTTTTCCTTGTCGTCAATCCTTGTCACCTCTGTGGTGACAACGCAGATGATTTCAGGTTGTAGACCACACACTTCAGGTTCAATGAGGACTTTCTCCAGAGCCTCCAGTGGCTCCTCCTTGTCAAGTTTCTCAACTGTCACTTCCAGCATGGTCACCTCACCATCAGTATGATCTGGCTTCTCCTCATCTACAAGTTTCTCAACTGTCACCTCGAGCATGGTCACTTCACCATCAGTATGATCTGGCTTTTCCTTGTCGTCAATCCTTGTGACAACACAGGTGATTTCAGGTTGTAGACCACACACCTCAGGTTCAATGAGGACTTTCTCCTCAGCCTCCAGTGGCTCCTCATCTACAAGTTTCTCAACTGTCACTTCCAGCATGGTCACCTCACCATCAGTATGATCTGGCTTTTCCTTGTCGTCAATCCTTGTCACCTCTGTGGTGACAACACGGGTGATTTCAGGTCGTCGGACACAAATTTCAGGTTCAATGAGGACTTTCTCCTCATCCTCCAGTGGCTCCTCCTTGTCAAGTTTCTCAACTGTAACCTCGAGCATGGTCACCTCACCATCAGTATGATCTGGCTTCTCCTTGTCGTCAATCCTTGTGACAACACAGGTGATTTCAGGTTGTCGTACACAAACTTCAGGTTCAATGAGGACTCTCTCCTCAGCCTCCAGTGGCTCCTCCTTGTCAAGTTTCTCAACTGTCACTTCCAGCATGGTCACCTCACCATCGGTATGATCTGGCTTTTCCTTGTCGTCAATCCTTGTCACCTCTGTGGTGACAACGCAGATGATTTCAGGTTGTAGACCACACACTTCAGGTTCAATGAGGACTTTATCCAGAGCCTCCAGTGGCTCCTCCTTGTCAAGTTTCTCAACTGTCACTTCCAGCATGGTCACCTCACCATCAGTATGATCTGGCTTTTCCTTTTCGTCAATCCTCGTGACAACACAGATGATTTCAGGTTGTCGTACACAAACTTCAGGTTCAATGAGGACTTTCTCCTCAGCCTCCAGTGGCTCCTCCTTGTCAAGTTTCTCAACTGTAACCTCGAGCATGGTCACCTCACCATCAGTATGATCTGGCTTCTCCTTGTCGTCAATCCTTGTGACAACACAGGTTATTTCAGGTTGTCGTACACAAACTTCAGGTTCAATGAGGACTTTCTCCTCAGCCTCCAGTGGCTCCTCCTTGTCAAGTTTCTCAACTGTAACCTCGAGCATGGTCACCTCACCATCAGTATGATCTGGCTTCTCCTTGTCGTCAATCCTTGTGACAACACAGGTGATTTCAGGTTGTCGTACACAAACTTCAGGTTCAATGAGGACTCTTTCCTCAGCCTCCAGTGGCTCCTCCTTGTCAAGTTTCTCAACTGTCACTTCCAGCATGGTCACCTCACCATTGGTATGATCTGGCTTTTCCTTGTCGTCCATCCTTGTCACCTCTGTGGTGACAACGCAGGTGATTTCAGGTTGTAGACCACACACTTCAGGTTCAATGAGGACTTTCTCCAGAGCCTCCAGTGGCTCCTCCTTGTCAAGTTTCTCAACTGTCACTTCCAGCATGGTCACCTCACCATCAGTATGATCTGGCTTCTCCTCATCTACAAGTTTCTCAACTGTCACCTCGAGCATGGTCACTTCACCATCAGTATGATCTGGCTTTTCCTTGTCGTCAATCCTTGTGACAACACAGGTGATTTCAGGTTGTAGACCACACACCTCAGGTTCAATGAGGACTTTCTCCTCAGCCTCCAGTGGCTCCTCCTTGTCAAGTTTCTCAACTGTCACTTCCAGCATGGTCACCTCACCATCAGTATGATCTGGCTTTTCCTTGTCGTCAATCCTTGTCACCTCTGTGGTGACAACACAGGTGATTTCAGGTTGTCGTACACAAACTTCAGGTTCAATGAGGACTTTCTCCTCAGCCTCCAGTGGCTCCTCCTTGTCAAGTTTCTCAACTGTCACTTCCAGCATGGTCACCTCACCATCAGTATGATCTGGCTTTTCCTTGTCGTCAATCCTTATCACCTCTGTAGTGACAACGCAGATGATTTCAGGTTGTAGACCACACACTTCAGGTTCAATGAGGACTTTCTCCAGAGCCTCCAGTGGCTCCTCCTTGTCAAGTTTCTCAACTGTCACTTCCAGCATGGTCACCTCACCATCAGTATGATCTGGCTTCTCCTCATCTACAAGTTTCTCAACTGTCACTTCCAGCATGGTCACCTCACCATCAGTATGATCTGGCTTTTCCTTGTCGTCAATCCTTGTGACAACACAGGTGATTTCAGGTTGTACAACACAGACTTCAGGTTCAATGAGGACTTTCTCCAGAGCCTCCAGTGGCTCCTCCTTGTCAAGTTTCTCAACTGTCACTTCCAGCATGGTCACCTCACCATCAGTATGATCTGGCTTCTCCTCATCTACAAGTTTCTCAACTGTCACTTCGAGCATGGTCACCTCACCATCAGTATGATCTGGCTTTTCCTTGTCGTCAAACCTTGTCACCTCTGTGGTGACAACACGGGTGATTTCAGGTCGTCGGACACAAATTTCAGGTTCAATGAGGACTTTCTCCTCAGCCTCCAGTGGCTCCTCCTTGTCAAGTTTCTCAACTGTCACTTCCAGCATGGTCACCTCACCATCGGTATGATCTGGCTTTTCCTTGTCGTCAATCCTTGTCACCTCTGTGGTGACAACGCAGATGATTTCAGGTTGTAGACCACACACTTCAGGTTCAATGAGGACTTTCTCCAGAGCCTCCAGTGGCTCCTCCTTGTCAAGTTTCTCAACTGTCACTTCCAGCATGGTCACTTCACCATCAGTATGATCTGGCTTTTCCTTGTCGTCAATCCTTGTGACAACACAGGTGATTTCAGGTTGTAGACCACACACCTCAGGTTCAATGAGGACTTTCTCCTCAGCCTCCAGTGGCTCCTCATCTACAAGTTTCTCAACTGTCACTTCCAGCATGGTCACCTCACCATCAGTATGATCTGGCTTTTCCTTGTCGTCAATCCTTGTCACCTCTGTGGTGACAACACGGGTGATTTCAGGTCGTCGGACACAAATTTCAGGTTCAATGAGGACTTTCTCCTCATCCTCCAGTGGCTCCTCCTTGTCAAGTTTCTCAACTGTAACCTCGAGCATGGTCACCTCACCATCAGTATGATCTGGCTTCTCCTTGTCGTCAATCCTTGTGACAACACAGGTGATTTCAGGTTGTCGTACACAAACTTCAGGTTCAATGAGGACTCTCTCCTCAGCCTCCAGTGGCTCCTCCTTGTCAAGTTTCTCAACTGTCACTTCCAGCATGGTCACCTCACCATCGGTATGATCTGGCTTTTCCTTGTCGTCAATCCTTGTCACCTCTGTGGTGACAACGCAGATGATTTCAGGTTGTAGACCACACACTTCAGGTTCAATGAGGACTTTATCCAGAGCCTCCAGTGGCTCCTCCTTGTCAAGTTTCTCAACTGTCACTTCCAGCATGGTCACCTCACCATCAGTATGATCTGGCTTCTCCTCATCTACAAGTTTCTCAACTGTCACTTCCAGCATGGTCACCTCACCATCAGTATGATCTGGCTTTTCCTTGTCGTCAATCCTTGTGACAACACAGGTGATTTCAGGTTGTACAACACAGACTTCAGGTTCAATGAGGACTTTCTCCAGAGCCTCCAGTGGCTCCTCCTTGTCAAGTTTCTCAACTGTCACTTCGAGCATGGTCACCTCACCATCAGTATGATCTGGCTTCTCCTCATCTACAAGTTTCTCAACTGTCACTTCCAGCATGGTCACCTCACCATCAGTGTGATCTGGCTTTTCCTTGTCGTCAATCCTTGTCACCTCTGTGGTGACAACACGGGTGATTTCAGGTCGTCGGACACAAATTTCTGGTTCAATGAGGACTTTCTCCTCATCCTCCAGTGGCTCCTCCTTGTCAAGTTTCTCAACTGTAACCTCGAGCATGGTCACCTCACCATCAGTATGATCTGGCTTCTCCTTGTCGTCAATCCTTGTGACAACACAGGTGATTTCAGGTTGTCGTACACAAACTTCAGGTTCAATGAGGACTTTCTCCTCAGCCTCCAGTGGCTCCTCCTTGTCAAGTTTCTCAACTGTCACTTCCAGCATGGTCACCTCAGCATCAGTATGATCTGGCTTTTCCTTGTCGTCAATCCGTATCACCTCTGTGGTGACAACGCAGATGATTTCAGGTTGTAGACCACACACTTCAGGTTCAATGAGGACTTTCTCCAGAGCCTCCAGTGGCTCCTCCTTGTCAAGTTTCTCAACTGTCACTTCCAGCATGGTCACCTCACCATCAGTATGATCTGGCTTCTCCTCATCTACAAGTTTCTCAACTGTCACTTCGAGCATGGTCACCTCACCATCAGTATGATCTGGCTTTTCCTTTTCGTCAATCCTCGTGACAACACAGATGATTTCAGGTTGTCGTACACAAACTTCAGGTTCAATGAGGACTTTCTCCTCAGCCTCCAGTGGCTCCTCCTTGTCAAGTTTCTCAACTGTAACCTCGAGCATGGTCACCTCACCATCAGTATGATCTGGCTTCTCCTTGTCGTCAATCCTTGTGACAACACAGGTTATTTCAGGTTGTCGTACACAAACTTCAGGTTCAATGAGGACTTTCTCCTCAGCCTCCAGTGGCTCCTCCTTGTCAAGTTTCTCAACTGTAACCTCGAGCATGGTCACCTCACCATCAGTATGATCTGGCTTCTCCTTGTCGTCAATCCTTGTGACAACACAGGTGATTTCAGGTTGTCGTACACAAACTTCAGGTTCAATGAGGACTCTTTCCTCAGCCTCCAGTGGCTCCTCCTTGTCAAGTTTCTCAACTGTCACTTCCAGCATGGTCACCTCACCATTGGTATGATCTGGCTTTTCCTTGTCGTCCATCCTTGTCACCTCTGTGGTGACAACGCAGGTGATTTCAGGTTGTAGACCACACACTTCAGGTTCAATGAGGACTTTCTCCAGAGCCTCCAGTGGCTCCTCCTTGTCAAGTTTCTCAACTGTCACTTCCAGCATGGTCACCTCACCATCAGTATGATCTGGCTTCTCCTCATCTACAAGTTTCTCAACTGTCACCTCGAGCATGGTCACTTCACCATCAGTATGATCTGGCTTTTCCTTGTCGTCAATCCTTGTGACAACACAGGTGATTTCAGGTTGTAGACCACACACCTCAGGTTCAATGAGGACTTTCTCCTCAGCCTCCAGTGGCTCCTCCTTGTCAAGTTTCTCAACTGTCACTTCCAGCATGGTCACCTCACCATCAGTATGATCTGGCTTCTCCTCACCTACAAGTTTCTCAACTGTCACTTCCAGCATGGTCACCTCACCATCAGTATGATCTGGCTTTTCCTTGTCGTCAATCCTTGTCACCTCTGTGGTGACAACACAGGTGATTTCAGGTTGTCGTACACAAACTTCAGGTTCAATGAGGACTTTCTCCACAGCCTCCAGTGGCTCCTCCTTGTCAAGTTTCTCAACTGTCACTTCCAGCATGGTCACCTCACCATCAGTATGATCTGGCTTTTCCTTGTCGTCAATCCTTATCACCTCTGTGGTGACAACGCAGATGATTTCAGGTTGTAGACCACACACTTCAGGTTCAATGAGGACTTTCTCCAGAGCCTCCAGTGGCTCCTCCTTGTCAAGTTTCTCAACTGTCACTTCCAGCATGGTCACCTCACCATCAGTATGATCTGGCTTTTCCTTGTCGTCAATCCTTGTGACAACACAGGTGATTTCAGGTTGTACAACACAGACTTCAGGTTCAATGAGGACTTTCTCCAGAGCCTCCAGTGGCTCCTCCTTGTCAAGTTTCTCAACTGTCACTTCCAGCATGGTCACCTCACCATCAGTATGATCTGGCTTCTCCTCATCAACAAGTTTCTCAACTGTCACTTCCAGCATGGTCACCTCACCATCAGTATGATCTGGCTTTTCCTTGTCATCAATCCTTGTGACAACACAGATGATTTCAGGTTGTACAACACAGACTTCAGGTTCAATGAGGACTTTCTCCAGAGCCTCCAGTGGCTCCTCCTTGTCAAGCTTCTCAACTGTCACTTCCAGCATGGTCACTTCACCATCAGTATGATCTGGCTTCTCCTCATCTACAAGTTTCTCAACTGTCACTTCCAGCATGGTCACCTCACCATCAGTATGATCTGGCTTTTCCTTTTCGTCAATCCTCGTGACAACACAGATGATTTCAGGTTGTCGTACACAAACTTCAGGTTCAATGAGGACTCTCTCCTCAGCCTCCAGTGGCTCCTCCTTGTCAAGTTTCTCAACTGTCACTTCCAGCATGGTCACCTCACCATCGGTATGATCTGGCTTTTCCTTGTCGTCCATCCTTGTCACCTCTGTGGTGACAACGCAGGTGATTTCAGGTTGTACAACACAGACTTCAGGTTCAATGAGGACTTTCTCCAGAGCCTCCAGTGGCTCCTCCTTGTCAAGTTTCTCAACTGTCACTTCCAGCATGGTCACCTCACCATCAGTATGATCTGGCTTCTCCTCATCTACAAGTTTCTCAACTGTCACTTCCAGCATGGTCACCTCACCATCAGTATGATCTGGCTTTTCCTTGTCGTCAATCCTTGTGACAACACAGGTGATTTCAGGTTGTACAACACAGACTTCAGGTTCAATGAGGACTTTCTCCAGAGCCTCCAGTGGCTCCTCCTTGTCAAGTTTCTCAACTGCCACTTCGAGCATGGTCACCTCACCATCAGTATGATCTGGCTTTTCCTTGTCGTCAATCCTTGTGACCTCTGTGGTGACAACGCAGGTGATTTCAGGTTGTAGACCACACACTTCAGGTTCAATGAGGACTTTCTCCAGAGCCTCCAGTGGCTCCTCCTTGTCAAGTTTCTCAACTGTCACTTCCAGCATGGTCACCTCACCATCAGTATGATCTGGCTTTTCCTTGTCGTCAATCCTTGTGACCTCTGTGGTGACAACGCAGGTGATTTCAGGTTGTAGACCACACACTTCAGGTTCAATGAGGACTTTCTCCAGAGCCTCCAGTGGCTCCTCCTTGTCAAGTTTCTCAACTGTCACTTCCAGCATGGTCACCTCACCATCAGTATGATCTGGCTTTTCCTTGTCGTCAATCCTTGTGACAACACAGGTGATTTCAGGTTGTACAACACAGACTTCAGGTTCAATGAGGACTTTCTCCAGAGCCTCCAGTGGCTCCTCCTTGTCAAGTTTCTCAACTGTCACTTCGAGCATGGTCACCTCACCATCAGTATGATCTGGCTTTTCCTTGTCGTCAATCCTTGTGACCTCTGTGGTGACAACACAGGTGATTTCAGGTTGTAGATTACACACCTCATGTTCAATGAGGACTTTCTCCAGAGCCTCCAGTGGCTCCTCCTTGTCAAGTTTCTCAACTGTCACTTCCAGCATGGTCACCTCACCATTAGTATGATCTGGCTTTTCCTTGTCGTCAATCCTTGTCACCTCTGTGGTGACAACACGGGTGATTTCAGGTCGTCGGACACAAATTTCAGGTTCAATGAGGACTTTCTCCTCATCCTCCAGTGGCTCCTCCTTGTCAAGTTTCTCCACTGTGACCTCGAGCATGGTCACCTCACCATCAGTATGATCTGGCTTTTCCTTGTCGTCAATCCTTGTGACAACACAGGTGATTTCAGGTTGTACAACACAAACTTCAGGTTCAATGAGGACTCTCTCCTCAGCCTCCAGTGGCTCCTCCTTGTCAAGTTTCTCAACTGTCACTTCCAGCATGGTCACCTCACCATCAGTATGATCTGGCTTTTCCTTGTCGTCAATCCTTGTGACCTCTGTGGTGACAACACAGGTGATTTCAGGTTGTAGACCACACACCTCATGTTCAATGAGGACTTTCTCCAGAGCCTCCAGTGGCTCCTCCTTGTCAAGTTTCTCAACTGTCACTTCCAGCATGGTCACCTCACCATCAGTATGATCTGGCTTCTCCTCATCGACTAGTTTCTCAACTGTCACTTCCAGCATGGTCACCTCACCATCAGTATGATCTGGCTTTTCCTTGTCGTCAATCCTTGTGACAACACAGGTGATTTCAGGTTGTACAACACAGACTTCAGGTTCAATGAGGACTTTCTCCAGAGCCTCCAGTGGCTCCTCCTTGTCAAGTTTCTCAACTGTCACTTCCAGCATGGTCACCTCCCCATCAGTATGATCTGGCGTTTCCTTGTCAATCCTTGTCTCCTCTGTGGTGACGACGCAGGTGATTTCAGGTTGTAGACCACACACCTCAGGTTCAATGAGGACTTTCTCCAGAGCCTCCAGTGGCTCCTCCTTGTCAAGTTTCTCAACTGTCACTTCCAGCATGGTCACCTCACCATCAGGCTGATCTGGCTTCTCCTCATCTACAAGTTTCTCAACTGTCACCTCGAGCATGGTCACTTCACCATCAGTATGATCTGGCTTTTCCTTGTCGTCAATCCTTGTCACCTCTGTGGTGACAACACAGATGATTTCAGGTCGTCGGACACAAATTTCAGGTTCAATGAGGACTTTCTCCTCATCCTCCAGTGGCTCCTCCTTGTCAAGTTTCTCAACTGTAACCTCAAGCATGGTCACCTCACCATCAGTATGATCTGGCTTCTCCTTGTCGTCAATCCTTGTGACAACACAGGTGATTTCAGGTTGTCGTACACAAACTTCAGGTTCAATGAGGACTTTCTCCTCAGCCTCCAGTGGCTCCTCCTTGTCAAGTTTCTCAACTGTCACTTCCAGCATGGTGACCTCCCCATCAGTATGATCTGGCGTTTCCTTGTCAATCCTTGTCACCTCTGTGGTGACGACGCAGGTGATTTCAGGTTGTACAACACACACCTCAGGTTCAATGAGGACTTTCTCCTCAGCCTCCAATGGCTCCTCCTTGTCAAGTTTCTCAACTGTCACTTCCAGCATGGTCACCTCACCATCAGGCTGATCTGGCTTCTCCTCATCTACAAGTTTCTCAACTGTCACCTCGAGCATGGTCACTTCACCATCAGTATGATCTGGCTTCTCCTTGTCGTCAATCCTTGTGACAACACAGGTGATTTCAGGTTGTCGTACACAAACTTCAGGTTCAATGAGGACTTTCTCCAGAGCCTCCAGTGGCTCCTCCTTGTCAAGTTTCTCAACTGTCACTTCCAGCATGGTCACCTCACCATCAGTCTGATCTGGCTTTTCCTTGTCGTCCATCCTTGTCACCTCTGTGGTGACAACACGGGTGATTTCAGGTCGTCGGACACAAATTTCAGGTTCAATGAGGACTTTCTCCTCAGCCTCCAGTGGCTCCTCCTTGTCAAGTTTCTCAACTGTCACTTCCAGCATGGTCACCTCACCATTGGTATGATCTGGCTTTTCCTTGTCGTCAATCCTTGTCACCTCTGTGGTGACAACGCAGATGATTTCAGGTTGTAGACCACACACTTCAGGTTCAATGAGGACTTTCTCCAGAGCCTCCAGTGGCTCCTCCTTGTCAAGTTTCTCAACTGTCACTTCCAGCATGGTCACCTCACCATCAGTATGATCTGGCTTTTCCTTTTCGTCAATCCTCGTGACAACACAGATGATTTCAGGTTGTCGTACACAAACTTCGGGTTCAATGAGGACTTTCTCCTCAGCCTCCAGTGGCTCCTCCTTGTCAAGTTTCTCAACTGTAACCTCGAGCATGGTCACCTCACCATCAGTATGATCTGGCTTCTCCTTGTCGTCAATCCTTGTGACAACACAGGTGATTTCAGGTTGTCGTACACAAACTTCAGGTTCAATGAGGACTCTCTCCTCAGCCTCCAGTGGCTCCTCCTTGTCAAGTTTCTCAACTGTCACTTCCAGCATGGTCACCTCACCATCGGTATGATCTGGCTTTTCCTTGTCGTCAATCCTTGTCACCTCTGTGGTGACAACGCAGGTGATTTCAGGTTGTAGACCACACACTTCAGGTTCAATGAGGACTTTCTCCAGAGCCTCCAGTGGCTCCTCCTTGTCAAGTTTCTCAACTGTCAATTCCAGCATGGTCACCTCACCATCAGTATGATCTGGCTTCTCCTCATCTACAAGTTTCTCAACTGTCACTTCGAGCATGGTCACCTCACCATCAGTATGATCTGGCTTCTCCTTGTCGTCAATCGTTGTGACAACACAGGTGATTTCAGGTTGTCGTACACAAACTTCAGGTTCAATGAGGACTCTCTCCTCAGCCTCCAGTGGCTCCTCCTTGTCAAGTTTCTCAACTGTCACTTCCAGCATGGTCACCTCACCATCGGTATGATCTGGCTTTTCCTTGTCGTCAATCCTTGTCACCTCTGTGGTGACAACGCAGGTGATTTCAGGTTGTACAACACAGACTTCAGGTTCAATGAGGACTTTCTCCAGAGCCTCCAGTGGCTCCTCCTTGTCAAGTTTCTCAACTGTCACTTCCAGCATGGTCACCTCACCATCAGTATGATCTGGCTTCTCCTCATCTACAAGTTTCTCAACTGTCACTTCGAGCATGGTCACTTCACCATCAGTATGATCTGGCTTCTCCTCATCTACAAGTTTCTCAACTGTCACCTCGAGCATGGTCACTTCACCATCAGTATGATCTGGCTTTTCCTTGTCGTCAATCCTTGTGACAACACAGGTGATTTCAGGTTGTAGACCACACACCTCAGGTTCAATGAGAACTTTCTCCTCAGCCTCCAGTGGCTCCTCCTTGTCAAGTTTCTCAACTGTCACTTCCAGCATGGTCACCTCACCATCAGTATGATCTGGCTTTTCCTTGTCGTCAATCCTTGTCACCTCTGTGGTGACAACACGGATGATTTCAGGTCGTCGGACACAAATTTCAGGTTCAATGAGGACTTTCTCATCATCCTCCAGTGGCTCCTCCTTGTCAAGTTTCTCAACTGTAACCTCGAGCATGTTCACCTCACCATCAGTATGATCTGGCTTCTCCTTGTCGTCAATCCTTGTGACAACACAGGTGATTTCAGGTTGTCGTACACAAACTTCAGGTTCAATGAGGACTTTCTCCTCAGCCTCCAGTGGCTCCTCCTTGTCAAGTTTCTCAACTGTCACATCCAGCATGGTCACCTCACCATCGGTATGATCTGGCTTTTCCTTGTCGTCAATCCTTGTCACCTCTGTGGTGACAACGCAGATGATTTCAGGTTGTAGACCACACACTTCAGGTTCAATGAGGACTTTCTCCAGAGCCTCCAGTGGCTCCTCCTTGTCAAGTTTCTCAACTGTCACTTCCAGCATGGTCACCTCACCATCAGTATGATCTGGCTTCTCCTCATCTACAAGTTTCTCAACTGTCACTTCCAGCATGGTCACCTCACCATCAGTATGATCTGGCTTTTCCTTGTCGTCAATCCTTGTGACAACACAGATGATTTCAGGTTGTACAACACAGACTTCAGGTTCAATGAGGACTTTCTCCAGAGCCTCCAGTGGCTCCTCCTTGTCAAGCTTCTCAACTGTCACTTCCAGCATGGTCACCTCACCATCAGTATGATCTGGCTTTTCCTTTTCGTCAATCCTCGTGACAACACAGATGATTTCAGGTTGTCGTACACAAACTTCAGGTTCAATGAGGACTCTCTCCTCAGCCTCCAGTGGCTCCTCCTTGTCAAGTTTCTCAACTGTCACTTCCAGCATGGTCACCTCACCATCGGTATGATCTGGCTTTTCCTTGTCGTCCATCCTTGTCACCTCTGTGGTGACAACGCAGGTGATTTCAGGTTGTACAACACAGACTTCAGGTTCAATGAGGACTTTCTCCAGAGCCTCCAGTGGCTCCTCCTTGTCAAGTTTCTCAACTGTCACTTCCAGCATGGTCACCTCACCATCAGTATGATCTGGCTTTTCCTTGTCGTCAATCCTTGTGACCTCTGTGGTGACAACGCAGGTGATTTCAGGTTGTAGACCACACACTTCAGGTTCAATGAGGACTTTCTCCAGAGCCTCCAGTGGCTCCTCCTTGTCAAGTTTCTCAACTGTCACTTCCAGCATGGTCACCTCACCATCAGTATGATCTGGCTTTTCCTTGTCGTCAATCCTTGTGACCTCTGTGGTGACAACGCAGGTGATTTCAGGTTGTAGACCACACACTTCAGGTTCAATGAGGACTTTCTCCAGAGCCTCCAGTGGCTCCTCCTTGTCAAGTTTCTCAACTGTCACTTCCAGCATGGTCACCTCACCATCAGTATGATCTGGCTTCTCCTCATCTACAAGTTTCTCAACTGTCACTTCCAGCATGGTCACCTCACCATCAGTATGATCTGGCTTTTCCTTGTCGTCAATCCTTGTGACAACACAGGTGATTTCAGGTTGTACAACACAGACTTCAGGTTCAATGAGGACTTTCTCCAGAGCCTCCAGTGGCTCCTCCTTGTCAAGTTTCTCAACTGTCACTTCGAGCATGGTCACCTCACCATCAGTATGATCTGGCTTTTCCTTGTCGTCAATCCTTGTGACCTCTGTGGTGACAACACAGGTGATTTCAGGTTGTAGATTACACACCTCATGTTCAATGAGGACTTTCTCCAGAGCCTCCAGTGGCTCCTCCTTGTCAAGTTTCTCAACTGTCACTTCCAGCATGGTCACCTCACCATCAGTATGATCTGGCTTTTCCTTGTCGTCAATCCTTGTCACCTCTGTGGTGACAACACGGGTGATTTCAGGTCGTCGGACACAAATTTCAGGTTCAATGAGGACTTTCTCCTCAGCCTCCAGTGGCTCCTCCTTGTCAAGTTTCTCAACTGTAACCTCGAGCATGGTCACCTCACCATCAGTATGATCTGGCTTCTCCTTGTCGTCAATCCTTGTGACAACACAGGTGATTTCAGGTTGTCGTACACAAACTTCAGGTTCAATGAGGACTCTCTCCTCAGCCTCCAGTGGCTCCTCCTTGTCAAGTTTCTCAACTGTCACTTCCAGCATGGTCACCTCACCATCAGTATGATCTGGCTTTTCCTTGTCGTCAATCCTTGTGACCTCTGTGGTGACAACACAGGTGATTTCAGGTTGTAGACCACACACCTCATGTTCAATGAGGACTTTCTCCAGAGCCTCCAGTGGCTCCTCCTTGTCAAGTTTCTCAAGTGTCACTTCCAGCATGGTCACCTCACCATCAGTATGATCTGGCTTCTCCTCATCGACTAGTTTCTCAACTGTCACTTCCAGCATGGTCACCTCACCATCAGTATGATCTGGCTTTTCCTTGTCGTCAATCCTTGTGACAACACAGGTGATTTCAGGTTGTACAACACAGACTTCAGGTTCAATGAGGACTTTCTCCAGAGCCTCCAGTGGCTCCTCCTTGTCAAGTTTCTCAACTGTCACTTCCAGCATGGTCACCTCACCATCAGTATGATCTGGCTTCTCCTCATCTACAAGTTTCTCAACTGTCACTTCGAGCATGGTGACCTCACCATCAGTATGATCTGGCTTTTCCTTGTCGTCAATCCTTGTCACCTCTGTGGTGACAACAAAGGTGATTTCAGGTCGTCGGACACAAATTTCAGGTTCAATGAGGACTTTCTCCTCATCCTCCAGTGGCTTCTCCTTGTCAAGTTTCTCAACTGTAACCTCGAGCATGGTCACCTCACCATCAGTATGATCTGGCTTCTCCTTGTCGTCAAATCTTGTGACAACACAGGTGATTTCAGGTTGTCGTACACAAACTTCAGGTTCAATGAGGACTTTCTCCTCAGCCTCCAGTGGCTCCTCCTTGTCAAGTTTCTCAACTGTAACCGCGAGCATGGTCACCTCACCATCAGTATGATCTGGCTTCTCCTTGTCGTCAATCCTTGTGACAACACAGGTGATTTCAGGTTGTCGTACACAAACTTCAGGTTCAATGAGGACTTTCTCCTCAGCCTCCAGTGGCTCCTCCTTGTCAAGTTTCTCAACTGTCACATCCAGCATGGTCACCTCACCATCGGTATGATCTGGCTTTTCCTTGTCGTCAATCCTTGTCACCTCTGTGGTGACAACGCAGATGATTTCAGGTTGTAGACCACACACTTCAGGTTCAATGAGGACTTTCTCCAGAGCCTCCAGTGGCTCCTCCTTGTCAAGTTTCTCAACTGTCACTTCCAGCATGGTCACCTCACCATCAGTATGATCTGGCTTCTCCTCATCTACAAGTTTCTCAACTGTCACTTCCAGCATGGTCACCTCACCATCAGTATGATCTGGCTTTTCCTTGTCGTCAATCCTTGTGACAACACAGATGATTTCAGGTTGTACAACACAGACTTCAGGTTCAATGAGGACTTTCTCCAGAGTCTCCAGTGGCTCCTCCTTGTCAAGCTTCTCAACTGTCACTTCCAGCATGGTCACCTCACCATCAGTATGATCTGGCTTTTCCTTTTCGTCAATCCTCGTGACAACACAGATGATTTCAGGTTGTCGTACACAAACTTCAGGTTCAATGAGGACTCTCTCCTCAGCCTCCAGTGGCTCCTCCTTGTCAAGTTTCTCAACTGTCACTTCCAGCATGGTCACCTCACCATCGGTATGATCTGGCTTTTCCTTGTCGTCCATCCTTGTCACCTCTGTGGTGACAACGCAGGTGATTTCAGGTTGTACAACACAGACTTCAGGTTCAATGAGGACTTTCTCCAGAGCCTCCAGTGGCTCCTCCTTGTCAAGTTTCTCAACTGTCACTTCCAGCATGGTCACCTCACCATCAGTATGATCTGGCTTCTCCTCATCTACAAGTTTCTCAACTGTCACTTCCAGCATGGTCACCTCACCATCAGTATGATCTGGCTTTTCCTTGTCGTCAATCCTTGTGACAACACAGGTGATTTCAGGTTGTACAACACAGACTTCAGGTTCAATGAGGACTTTCTCCAGAGCCTCCAGTGGCTCCTCCTTGTCAAGTTTCTCAACTGTCACTTCCAGCATGGTCACCTCACCATCAGTATGATCTGGCTTCTCCTCATCTACAAGTTTCTCAACTGTCACTTCCAGCATGGTCACCTCACCATCAGTATGATCTGGCTTTTCCTTGTCGTCTATCCTTGTGACAACACAGGTGATTTCAGGTTGTACAACACAGACTTCAGGTTCAATGAGGACTTTCTCCAGAGCCTCCAGTGGCTCCTCCTTGTTAAGTTTCTCAACTGTCACTTCGAGCATGGTCACCTCACCATCAGTATGATCTGGCTTTTCCTTGTCGTCAATCCTTGTCACCTCTGTGGTGACAACACGGGTGATTTCAGGTCGTCGGACACAAATTTCAGGTTCAATGAGGACTTTCTCCTCATCCTCCAGTGGCTCCTCCTTGTCAAGTTTCTCAACTGTAACCTCGAGCATGGTCACCTCACCATCAGTATGATCTGGCTTTTCCTCATCTACAAGTTTCTCAACTGTCACTTCCAGCATGGTCACCTCACCATCAGTATGATCTGGCTTTTCCTTTTCGTCAATCCTCGTGACAACACAGATGATTTCAGGTTGTCGTACACAAACTTCAGGTTCAATGAGGACTCTCTCCTCAGCCTCCAGTGGCTCCTCCTTGTCAAGTTTCTCAACTGTCACTTCCAGCATGGTCACCTCACCATCGGTATGATCTGGCTTTTCCTTGTCGTCCATCCTTGTCACCTCTGTGGTGACAACGCAGGTGATTTCAGGTTGTACAACACAGACTTCAGGTTCAATGAGGACTTTCTCCAGAGCCTCCAGTGGCTCCTCCTTGTTAAGTTTCTCAACTGTCACTTCCAGCATGGTCACCTCACCATCAGTATGATCTGGCTTTTCCTTGTCGTCAATCCTTGTCACCTCTGTGGTGACAACACGGGTGATTTCAGGTCGTCGGACACAAATTTCAGGTTCAATGAGGACTTTCTCCTCATCCTCCAGTGGCTCTTCCTTGTCAAGTTTCTCAACTGTAACCTCGAGCATGGTCACCTCACCATCAGTATGATCTGGCTTCTCCTTGTCGTCAATCCTTGTGACAACACAGGTGATTTCAGGTTGTCGTACACAAACTTCAGGTTCAATGAGGACTTTCTCTTCAGCCTCCAGTGGCTCCTCCTTGTCAAGTTTCTCAACTGTCACTTCCAGCATGGTCACCTCACCATCAGTATGATCTGGCTTTTCCTTTTCGTCAATCCTCGTGACAACACAGATGATTTCAGGTTGTCGTACACAAACTTCAGGTTCAATGAGGACTCTCTCCTCAGCCTCCAGTGGCTCCTCCTTGTCAAGTTTCTCAACTGTCACTTCCAGCATGGTCACCTCACCATCGGTATGATCTGGCTTTTCCTTGTCGTCAATCCTTGTCAACTCTGTGGTGACAACGCAGGTGATTTCAGGTTGTAGACCACACACTTCAGGTTCAATGAGGACTTTCTCCAGAGCCTCCAGTGGCTCCTCCTTGTCAAGTTTATCAACTGTCACTTCCAGCATGGTCACCTCACCATCAGTATGATCTGGCTTCTCTTCATCTACAAGTTTCTCAACTGTCACTTCCAGCATGGTCACCTCACCATCAGTATGATCTGGCTTTTCCTTGTCGTCAATCCTTGTGACAACACAGGTGATTTCAGGTTGTAGACCACACACTTCAGGTTCAATGAGGACTTTCTCCAGAGCCTCCAGTGGCTCCTCCTTGTCAAATTTCTCAACTGTCACTTCGAGCATGGTCACCTCACCATCAGTATGATCTGGCTTTTCCTTGTCGTCTATCCTTGTGACCTCTGTGGTGACAACACAGGTGATTTCAGGTTGTAGATTACACACCTCATGTTCAATGAGGACTTTCTCCAGAGCCTCCAGTGGCTCCTCCTTGTCAAGTTTCTCAAGTGTCACTTCCAGCATGGTCACCTCACCATCAGTATGATCTGGCTTCTCCTCATCTACACGTTTCTCAACTGTCACTTCGAGCATGGTCACCTCACCATCAGTATGATCTGGCTTTTCCTTGTCGTCAATCCTTGTGACAACACAGGTGATTTCAGGTTGTACAACACAGACTTCAGGTTTAATGAGGACTTTCTCCAGAGCCTCCAGTGGCTCCTCCTTGTCAAGTTTCTCAACTGTCACTTCCAGCATGGTCACCTCACCATCAGTATGATCTGGCTTTTCCTTGTCGTCAATCCTTGTCACCTCTGTGGTGACAACACGGGTGATTTCAGGTCGTCGGATACAAATTTCAGGTTCAATGAGGACTTTCTCCTCATCCTCCAGTGGCTCCTCCTTGTCAAGTTTCTCAACTGTAACCTCGAGCATGGTCACCTCACCATCAGTATGATCTGGCTTCTCCTTGTCGTCAATCCTCATCACCTCTGTGGTGACAACGCAGGTGATTTCAGGTTGTAGACCACACACCTCAGGTTCAATGAGGACTTTCTCCTCAGCCTCCAGTGGCTCCTCCTTGTCAAGTTTCTCAACTGTCACTTCGAGCATGGTCACCTCACCATCAGTATGATCTGGCTTCTCCTCATCTACAAGTTTCTCAACTGTCACTTCGAGCATGGTCACCTCACCATCAGTATGATCTGGCTTTTCCTTGTCGTCAATCCTTGTCACCTCTGTGGTAACAACACGGGTGATTTTAGGTTGTCGGACACAGACTTCAGGTTCAATGAGGACTTTCTCCAGAGCCTCCAGTGGCTCCTCCTTGTCAAGTTTCTCAACTGTCACTTCCAGCATGGTCACCTCACCATCAGTCTGATCTGGCTTTTCCTTGTCGTCAATCCTTGTCACCTCTGTGGTGACGACACGGGTGATTTCAGGTCGTCGGACACAAATTTCAGGTTCAATAAGGACTTTCTCCAGAGCCTCCAGTGGCTCCTCCTTTTCAAGTTTCTCAACTGTTACCTCGAGCATGGTCACCTCACCATCAGGCTGATCTGGCTTCTCCTCATCTACAAGTTTCTCAACTGTCACCTCGAGCATGGTCACTTCACCATCAGTCCGATCTGGCTTTTCCTTGTCGTCAATCCTTGTCAACTCTGTGGTGACAATGCAGGTGATTTCAGGTTGTCGGACACAAACTTCAGGTTCAATGAGGACTTTCTCCTCAGCCTCCAGTGGCTCCTCCTTGTCAAGTTTCTCAACTGTCAGCTCGAGCATGGTCACCTCACCATCAGTATGATCTGGCTTTTCCTTGTGTTCCGGAAGTTCTCCAGTCAGGATGATCTTTTCTTCATCAATCCTTGTCACCTCTGTGGTGACAACAGGAGCGATTGTAGGTTGTCGGACACAAACTTCAGGTTCAGGTTGTAAAACACATATTTCATGATCCATGCGGTCTGTCTTCATCACTGTTTCTCTTGGTTTTGAAGTATCCACATCCATCTTTGGCTCTTTTGTTGTCGTGACAAATGTAAAATCCTCCTCAAGAGTGGTCGGCATATCAAGTTGTATGAAGCGTATTTGACGCTCCACATAGATCAACTTCATCTCATCAGGCTTGACGTCCTGTTCAGGTTTGCTTATACGTACAAACGTTGTCTCTGTTTCACCCGGCACAGAAACCTTTGGTAACACAGATGATGTTTGCTTTACATTCATGAGAAACAAAACATTGATATTTTTTTCTGCCATATATACTCAGTAAATATCTCATGAAATTGGAGGATTTTTAAGACGCCTTAAGTTCAACTGAATCCTGGACCTGTGAATAATGTTAGCGAGTGCAAACACATACACTACATGCAGCAAACAGGGCATAACAATGGATATAAATACAACATCACTCCCTGGAGCAAGAGAACTATGTTTTTCTCCTTACTCCCTCTGCCTCTGCCTATACCAGTGGTTCCCAAACCTTTTCTGTGATGCCTGTGAGCCACAGAACACACTGTGGTCGCTTTTCATCACTTTTCTTCCACAGGTCTGTGTGTGCGTATTCTCCACACACAGACAATAAATCAACAACTGACTTCTTTCCAACAGGAAAGTTGGAGATTTAATCCACTGCTCTGGATGTGGATGTGTTCCTGGGCAAGTTACTTTACCCTACGTTGCTCCTGATGGCTGTGGCAGGAGCTTGTGAATGGGTATGATACCCGTGTGCTAAAGGAAGTGCTGCGTACTGTATTTGTGTGCCGTATGAATGTGTGAATTTATGGGTGTGAATTGATGAATGTCCAAACTATAGCGTAGAGAGTGCTTTGAGTGGTTGTCAGGACTACAGACCATTTACCGTTTGCCAGTTTACGAGCACAGGATGCAGCATTGATGTACATCATTTCTGCTCACATGACTTATGAATCCGCTTTGTGTATTTTTGTGTATGCACAGAGAGAGAGAGAACAGTTGGCTTGAATTTGCTTGAATGTTCAAGGCAGAATCAAATAAACTTACCTGCCAATCATTTCACAAACATATCCACAAATACAGTACATGCTAGTGCAACATGCATCATTTGCATGCATCATTCAGTCATCCCTCCCTGCACAGTTTGGGAACCACTGGTCTACTTTACATTCATTATGAAGAATTAAAAACATTGGCTTCTGAAGATATTTTGCTGTGTCAAATGCCAAATTGAAATATGTCTACGTGGAGTTACATTCAAATATCGTGTTGAGCCAATGGAAGACTATCTTTATCCAAATTGGCTGCCATGACATCATGTCTTTGCTCGGCCAAAGTGATTGACATTTTATGTCATCTCATTGTGCAAAAGTACCATTTCATAAACTGAACTTTCTCAAAGAGGCTAAGATAAACCACAGAATACTTTGCCTTATAGGAAATCAGATCATGTCTTACCTTTGACGACGCAACCATCTGTATCTTGACTTTGTCACTGGTGGCTGCTGGGAGTGGAACATCTTGCAGATCTACTTCGGCCCTCGTTTCCGTTGGTTGATCCTGAATGGGTCTCTTTGGCTCCTCCTCCTTTTCTCTTGCATCCGTTTTGTCTTTGTCAGTTTGAGCTTCATCAGTGACACCGAGTTCAGACAGAGATTCGGCTGCTTTGTCTTTATCTTCTCCCATGCTCGTCTTCCCTGTCGACTTGTCATCAACATCTGTGCGAATCATCTCCTTGCTTTCTTTAACTGTTTCCAACTGGATACTTGATTCCAGTGTTGATTCATTTTCAGTTGTGACAGTTTTGAGTTCATGTACATCCTGGCTCTTGGATACATCATGCATTTCAGGTTCTATCAGTTGCGCATGTCCTCCTTGGACAAGGTCCTGCTTAGGCAAAGTCATTCCTGGCAATGTCTCATTCACTTGAGCTGCTGATAAATCAACAGATGGCTCAGTGGAATCACTCTGTGCTCCATCCTCTTGCTTTTCAGCAACTATAACACAAATTGTTCCATCTGCCTCCAGTGGCTCCTCCTTGTCAAGTTTCTCAACACTCACTAGGATCATGGTCATCTCACCATTAGCTTGATCTGGCTTTTCCTTGTCGTCCAGAACTTTTCCTGTACGGATGATCTTTTCTTTGTCAATCCTTGTGCCCTCTGTTGTGACAATACAGGTGATTCCAGGTTGTACAACACACACTTCAGGCTCAATGAGGACTTTCTCCTCACTAACATCAGCCTCCAGCGGCTCCTTGTCAAGTTTCTCAACCCTCACTTCAATCATGGTCACCTCACCATCAGTCTGATCTGGCTTTTCCTTGTCCTCAATCCTTGTCACCTCTGTGGTGACAATACAGGTGATTCCAGGTTGTACAACACACACTTCAGGCTCAATGAGGACTTTCTCCACACTCACCGATGTTTCATCCAGACTCAAAGATGCACCTTCATCTGCCTGTGGTTCTTTAGGTGTGGTGACACAAATGGTTTCTTCAGCCTCCAGTGGCTGATTCTTGTCAAGTTTCTCAACTGTCACTTCCAGCATGGTCACCTCACCATCAGTCTGATCTGGCTTCTCCTTTTCGTCCGGAAGTTCTCTAGTCAGGATGATCTTTTCCACATCAATCCTTGTCACCTCTGTCATGTCAACACAGGTGATTGCAGGTTGTAGGACACAAACTTCAGGTCCAATGAGGACTTTCTCCTCAGCCTGCAATGACTCCTCATCTACAAGTTTCTCAACTGTCACTTCCAGCATGGTCACCTCACCATCAGTATGATCTGGCTTTTCCTTGTCGTCAATCCTTGTCACCCCTGTGGTGACAACACAGGTGATTTCAGGTTGTACAACACTCACCACAGGTTCAATGAGGACTTTCTCCTCAGCCTCCAGTGGCTCCTCCTTGTCAAGTTTCTCAACTGTCACTTCAAACATGGTCACCTCACCATTAGTCTGATCTGGCTTAAAGGTTTGTGTATCAGGTTGTACAACACACACTTCAGGCTCCACATGGATCTTCTCTGCACTAACAGACATTTCATCCAGACTTTGAGGGGCATCGTAAAACTCCTCTGTAGAAACATCAGACTGGTCATCTTGAACTTCACGATCCCTAAGGCCTGTCTTTGTCACTGTTTCTCTTGGTTTTGAAGTGTCTTTCTGTCCTTCACTCTGCTGAGCCGGTGTCAAATCAGTGACTGTCTTGACTTCTTTTGTCTGATCAGCAGCTCCTTGTGAGTGCTCATCAGCCATGGTCTCATCTTTGTTTAAAAGCTTGTTGTCGCCCTGGGTTTGTACATCTGTCTTTGGCTCTTTTGTTATCTTGACACACGTTTCTTCGTGCTCCTCGAAAGTAGTCGGCATATCGAGTTGTATGACGCGTATTTCACGCTCCACATGAATCGTCACCATCTTTTCACCCAGGCTCTCGGTTACATGTGGTGATGCTTCAGGACGCTCTTCTTTTGGTTTTTCTTCTGTATCTTTCATGGTCCCGATTCCACTCTGACTTGGTTTTGCAATGCTTTCCTCATCCAGGCTTGTTTCTGTGACTTCTGGCTCTGTGTCACCTGGTTGAAGCGATTCAGAGTCTATTTGAACAACATTGCTTTGACTTTCAACTTTGCATTCTTGCACCTTAATCTCAGCGACCTCACCTGCGGTGTCTTCTGGCTTAACATCAGCAGTAATCGGATCCTTGATTTCTGGCTCTTTTTCTTCTTGGGCATTTGTTTGAATACTTATTATTGGCTGTTGGCCCTCTGTGGTGGTCTGTATATCTAGTTGTATGACCCGCACTTCAGGCTCTATGTGGATTTTCTCAATGGAAATGTTTTCATCCAAACTTTTGGGTGGTTTGTCTACGTCATGTAACAACAGTGTAGAAGGCTGTTCTTGGACACTACTTGTTTCAGTGATATCTACTTTTGGCGTCTCTTCTATATCAAGTTGTGGAACGACACCACGTTCCTTGTCGAATTTATCTTCTTTCTTTGTGGTTTTGATGAGCTTAAGATGACTCATGGTTTCACTAAGTTTGATTATTTCTTGCTCAGTTGGGCTTATAAGTGTCACATCTGCCTCTGCTTCATGAGTGGCGTCTCCTTCAGCTTCAGGTTGAACTGTCTTTATCTCCGGTGCCTGGGTGGTTCCTTTGTCATTCATATCCTTCCTCTGAATCTCTGTTGTGTCTTCTTCTGCTTCATGTGGTGCATCTATGGGCTCTGTAGAGACAGGTGGTTGTGTTTGAGCAACTACAGACTGGGCCTTTTTAGTTTCATCTTTAGACGCTGGGGGTTCATCTTGAGGAGGAGAAGCATCCCTCTCCAGTTGAGGTTGGTGAGTATCTGCAGTCTGTACAACAACTGGAACTTCCTGATTCACGTCTGAAACTCCACCTTGAAAAGTCATCATGTCTACAAATTGACGGGCAATTGACGTAACAAGATGAGTGACCCCCTGACTTCTGGGTTTAGTTTCTTCCACAACTGCGGTTTCAGACTTTTCCGTAGCAACCTCTGCAGATTCCACAATGTCAAGTTCTTTCTTAGTTTCTTCATCTTTTCCATCAGCAGGCCGTTGAAGGTCACAGACTACCTCTGGAACTGTGCAAACCTCAACAGTGTTGGATATTTCTCCTGTCAAAAGTGTGGTTTCTTCCATGACAGCAACATCGGTTTGAAATTTGGATGACATTAGATCTTCTGTCTTCTCAGTCTGAATCGGCTCCTTCTCAGCAAGTTCTAAGGAAAGTTCTGGTGAAATAATTTCTTTTTCCACCACAGTCATTTTGGTCAGTGTTGTGACCACTGAAGATGGCTTCTTACCATCAGCACTCTTCTTTGACCTCCTTTTGCTGGGTTTAACCTTAGGTTCATCCGTGACCACGGCTTCAGCTATTAGACTCTCAGGCGTTTCAGTGACACATGTTTCCTTGTAAGAAGGTTTTATAGGTGCACCAGTGACTTGTGTGGTTTCCATCAGCTTAAGATGACTCAAAGATTCACTCAGTCTAATTATTTCTTTCTCAGTTGGGCTCATTTCTGTCACCTCTGACTCTGTTTCTACAGAAGTGGTCTGAGTGGAGTCGCCTTCAGCTACTGGGTAAACTGGCTTCATTTCCTGGTTTAGGGGTTTATCTTCTTCCACATTTGCTATTTCAGTCTTCTCTCTGATGATCTCTACAGTTCTGACAGGCTTCTTGTCGTCAGTGAGTGTCTTCGTACCGTCTTCAGCATCTACATCAGCAGGTCTTTCAGGAGCAGAGACTGCCTCTGGGACTGTGCAAACCTCAACCGTCGGTATAAGCATTGTTTCTTCCACAACAGTAACATCTGGTGTTCCCTTTTCCACCATAGAAATGTCAGTTGATTCTGTGATGTCCTCTGGGCCTGAAGATGGTATTTGACTTTCAGACTCTTCAGTCTTTGCTAGGACTGTGGTAGAAAGCTCTGGAGAAACTTTGAGAGCTTTTGTTTTTCTTTTGCTTGGTGACAGCTTTCCTTTTTCAACAACAGTTATTTCAGTTTTCCCTGCATCCGCCTCTGTAGCTGAAAACGGTTTTGGACTGCCAGGGACTTTCTTTGACTTCCTCCTGTTGGGTACAACTTTAGGTTCTTCCACAACAGCAGCTTCAGTTATCTGAGTGTCAGGCCTCTCCATGGTCTGTTTTTCCTCCTTGTGAGAAAGTTCTGGAGAAACTTTTGGACTCTTTGTCTTTCTTCTACTGGGCAAGACCTTACTTTGCTCAACAGCAGTAATCTCAGTTGCTTCAGTGACTTCCTGTCCAGTTGAAGTTGCTTTATGGGTTTCAAGCTCATTCCCTCCTTCCTTGAACTCCACAGCAGCAGTAATGTCACACACTGTTGCTCGTGGTGCTGTAACATCAGTCTCAGTTTGCTCTATCAACGTCTGTATTTCAGGCTCTTTAACAATCTGTTCCTCATCCTGAGTGACAACTTCAGGAGAAAGTTCTGGGACCTTTGGTTTTCTTTTCGTTGGCGACAGCTTTCCTTTCACCTCAACGGTCATTTCAGTTGGTTCAGTTGGAGATAGCTTTGGACTGTCAGGGCCTTTCTTTGATTTCCTCTTGGGTATAACCTTTGGTTCTTCCACAACAGCAGCTTCAGTTATCTGACTATCAGTCGTTTCCATAGCACGTGTTTCCTCCTTGCAGGGAAGTTCTGGAGAGACCTTTGGACTCTTTGACTTCCTCCTGCTGGGTAAAGCCTTAGGTTCCTCCACACCAGCAGCTTCAGTTATCCGACTCTCAGGTTTTTCCACAGCCTGTGTTTCCTCCTTGTGAGAAAGTTCTGGAGACACTTTTGGACTTTTTGACTTTCTTCTGGCTGGCAAGATCTGGCTTGTGGCCTCATCTGGAGTTGAGGACTTTTGATCATCAAGTTCTGTCTTATTTTGTTGAGGTTTCACATCAGCTAATTTATCTGTTTCAGACGCTGGGGGAACGTCAAGAGCTTCTTCCTTTTGGACACTGGAAATCACAGCAGGTTTCTGACCTTCTGGCTCCTCCAATGCCTGAGATGTCTCATCCTCAGCAGGTTTTAGAGGAAGCTCGGTTCTCTTTGGCTTTCTCCTTGGTGGCGATAATTTACTTTTTTCCACAACAACAAGTTCAGCTTGACCGTCACCAAACTCTGTGGCAATGGGCGACTTTTCGGGTTCTTCTGCACCAACTGTTCTATCGTGGGGAGACATTTGCTCTGTAACTGTGGAGACTTCAAGAGTTTGGGATTCAATTCCTTCCACAACATTTTCAGTTTGCTCTCCGGATGGCTCCTGGCTGTCAGGCAGTTGCTTAGTTTCTCCCACCTCTTTGGTTCCATGTCCAGGGGAGAGCTTTGGTCCCTTTGGTCTTCTTTTAGTTGGAGAAAGCTTATATTCTTTCACAGTAATTTCAGTTCTATCAGTGACCTCCTTTGTAATTGAAGACGTCTTTGAGTCATCATATTCTTTCGTATCATCTTTAGGTTCCTCATCTCGAGAAGCAACACCAGCACTTTCAGTTGGCTCCTTCGAACTCAAGTCAGACGTTCGACTTTCAGGTTCCTCCAGCTGATCCGTGTGTTTCTGAGGACGTTTTGGATCCTTTGACTTTCGCCTTGGTAGTAAAATCTCAATTGCCTCTGAAAGCAGCCCTGAAACAAACTCTGTGGTTAAAAACTTGTCTGATTCTTTGACCACAGATGCGGACTCCTCAGCTCCTGGCTCAGGAGCAATGGAAACATCATCACTCTTATACTTCTTTCTGGGTGGTATGCCCTTAATTTCCTCCACAATATCAGCTTCAGGTGTTTCAGTCTTGGTGTCTTCCACCCGTTCTTCACTTGGCAAGAGTTTAGGTTCTTCCACAAAAGCAGTTTCAGCCGACTCCATTGTTACCTGTACAACTGAAGTTTCCCCATCCTCAGGTTCTTTCTCAATTTCCTGAATCTCTTCAAAGTAATCAGTAATTAAAGTCTGTGTAGTAAACGGCTCTAAAACTGTGGAAACCTCTGAACTCTCAAACTCTTGTGTTTGAAGACCAGACTTGGGTTGTTCGGCATCTGTTGCTGCATCAGTGATCCCCTGGGACACTTCTGGACTCATTGCCTCTTCACCAGATTGCCCGAGCTCTGCCGTGGTCTTGACTTGCTCTGCGAGTGATTCTGGGATCTCATGAACTTTCTTGGTGAGTTCACCGTCAACATCGGTCCCTTCCAGAATAAGTGGTCTGGATGAGACTGTGGTCAAAGTTTTGGTCTTTCTTCTGGATGGTACAGGTGTAGTTTCTTCTCGGATCAGTGAAGGTTCACCAGCCACAGCTTCACTGCGTTCGGCTGTAACATCGGGCTTTGAACTTTCAAGCTGTGCCTCTTCTGTCGTGATGGAACTTTGTTTGGTGATGGTTTCTGAAACAGTCGTTTCCTCTGCAGCAGTTTTGGTGTCTTCCATGACGTCTGTCACGTCAGGCTTCGACGCCGAAGTCTCAGTTTGCGTCGCCTCAACTGAAACTGACAAGACCTCCTCAGCAGATGTCGATTCTCCTGTTAATGGAATGTTTTTTTCCAGCTTAACTTGGGCTTTTTTCTCGGGTGAGCGCTTGCTTTTTCTTGGTGGTGCCACGATAGAGGTCCCGGTCTTCTTCTTCTTCGGACTAATGGACTGGACATCAGCGGACTGAAGGTCATGTTGTCTTTGTTTCTCCTCTTCTTCAAGGTCCTTAAATAAGGAGGAAAAACGCATTATTTACCACAAAATTACTTGAATATCTATAAGCTAGAATAAGACTTGTTTTGAAATTAAAGTCCAAATACCGTTAGGCTCCAGTTGAGGGAGCTTTTGTGAGTCTCTGCTTCTCGGAGAGTCTCTGAACCGTCTCTCTCCAGTTTCACAAACAGAACTGGAGTCAGGCAGTCGGTCAGAAACTCGTGATGAGAACGCGCCTCCAGCAGTCTGGCCTGCAACTTTTCACCCTCATCTAACGTCCCCTAAAACCAGGAGGAAAGACGTTTATGTCCACGCTGATGACATCAGTGTGTCAAATATACAGATAACAGTGTATAACATGTTAAAGGAAAAAATAAAGAAGGAAACCTGCACAGAGGAAATGGTGTGCGATGGTTTGCTTTGACTCCACTGCTGCAGGGCATCAAGACAATCTCTGAGGCAGCGAACTGTGTTTGTGGTGCAGGTGCCTCGATGCTCAGTCAGCCTGGACTTCAGACTGAGGACACAATTAAACACCATTTAAAAACACCATAAATTTAACATATTTGTTATGCATCGTACTAGATATGAAATAAGATAAACATGGACAAAACATGTAGACAGTGAATCCTAAGTATAAGACTAGATGTAATCTCTGTGTGCCTCAAATTAGTCATAAATAAATAAATAAATATAAGAGAACTCTGTGTTTCACTGGATAAAAAAGAGCAGCATGACCTTTTACTGGAAAATAAATTGAAAACTAAATTGAAATAGAAGAATCCCAGCTGAGAACGTTGTGGCGTATCTATATTTTAAAATGTAACACAAAGATGTCGTCACTCGTCACCTGTCATGTTGTTGACATAAAGACTGGACCACTCGGATGATATCTACAGGAAGCTCAGTGACGTCCGGCGACGACTTTACTTCCTCGCGGAGGTCGTGAACTTTCACGCCCAAATCTTCCAGTGACTTCTCGCAGTTCTGAGAGGAGGACAAAAAAACCCCACATCAAACAAACAGGAAAACTCACGTCTGAAGGTTATTCTCTGTACAAAACTGATTAAGATGCTGAAAAACATGAGAAAACACTCAAACCGAGATTAATCGATTATCAAAATGGAAAAACGCCTGTACATTCCATTTTTGGCCTCTTTTTTTGACATTGAGAAAAAGACTCAAACAAATGTTATTTTAAATGTGTCATACTGTTCATATTTCAAATTTAATACACAACTTTTAGTTTTTCCTTAATTATAAATTGTTAATACACTATTTTAACATGCTGTAAATAACAGCCAGATAGTGAAAGTTATTCTGGAAAAATGGGCAGAAGCACGAACTCAAAGACTTTCTCTGGTTCTTTTATGGTTAAAATAAGAAACCAAGTCCAGACTGTCACTGTACATTTATCCATAATGTATGTTCTGCTGTGTGTGTGTTGTTATAATGACCTGCAGGCTGTTCCAGTGCTGCTGAAGCTGAGCGATGTTGTTCTGCGGTTCACTGTAGGTGAGCGCCTTGTCCAGAGAGCGCAGCTCCCACTGCAGAGCCGCCGCCCTCTCCTTCAGCTCCCGGCTCCTGTGCTCCAGCTCCGTCTCCAGTCCTTCCAGTCGGCACTCGCAGAGCGCCAGCAGCCCCCTCACCTGCTGCTCCGAGCCGGCGCAGAGGTCGTGGAGGTGGCCGACGTCCAGGGTGAGAGCGCCGCGGCCGCCGGGCGTGCAAAGCCTCAGCAGGTCGTCTCTGGCCGAGTCCAGATCCTTCATCTCTCTGTGCTCTCGCTCCACTGTCTGCAGCAAAGCCTGAAAAACACCAGGAGGATCCAGATGATGGACATTATATCATCCATGATAAGACAATGGAAATTGGAATTCAAATGAGTTCTGAAGTTCTCTGAAATAAAACCACTGAATCTTGGATGAAAGTCCAGTTTCTACTGATTCAATCATTTTTGGATCGTTTTTCTCCTTCAAGAATAAGGAAACTGATAATCTCAAGTGTATTTTTTAAATATAGAAAACATTTTCCACCGTTTTCTGACCAATTAGCTCACTGGTTTTAGCAAGAACATCATAGGCAGAAGAAGAAAAACTTGACCGGTGCAGGATTACGCCGTATTATTTTGTGTTTCAGACACATCTGTGCTTGCTCTGACCTTCAGCGTGTTGACAGTGTTGTGCAGAGCCTGTCTGTCAGCCGGAGCTTCACCCAGGCCTTTGACGTGTTCCCTCAGCCAGTCCTGAGCTGCTTCATGCTGCTCCATCAGCTGAGCGCACTGTCTCTCTGTCATGATGCCCTGCACCTTGAGAGCCACCGTTTCCTGGAGGAAACAAACAACAACAACAACAACATCACGATTTTGTGGCTCAGCATATAGAAAGACTTTATTTGGAATCAGAGCGATAGACGATGACTGGACTCACCGTCAGCTCTTTGAGCAGAGCGGGGATCGTCGTCTCATCTTTGGTCGACCAGGACTCGTCGGCCCACTCAGGATCCTGAGTGATCTCAAACAGTTCTGCTGCCTGATGGATTAATAAAACACAGAGGAGAGGTCTTTAAGGATTAATGATTCTCCGTTAACACTTAGCGCTCACATTTTCTTTTATTTTTGGTCATAAAAAAGAGCCAATACAATCCAATAGAAACATGTTTGAGTCGTTTTTTGCTCAGGTGTGTTTATATCAGTTTGTGAAAGTGAGAAAACTACTTTTTAACCTAATTAAAGACATATTAAACAATATAAATCTCACCTGAGCGCGAACGTCAGCGAGCACAGGAGCCAGCGCCGTGCTCTGCTCCAGCAGCGCCCGAGCCTTCTCCACCGCCTGCCTCCGCTCTCCGAGACCAGGCCAGGGAAAGAGCCGCGGCAGAGCGGACGCCTGCGTCTGGATCTCAGAGAGACGCGCCTCGGCCTGGACTCGCTTGTAGCGGCAGGACGCCAGGCGCTCCACGACGCCCTTCAGCTCTCTGAGGAGAAGGAACAAAAGTCATTAGTCATCTATGAAGAAACAGACGACAGATACAGACACGGGTGTTTGAAACGTTTCAGTAAACATCTGCACCTCTGCGTGTCCTCGGCAGCCTGAAGGAGCGTCCTCCACTGCTCCTCGATGTCTTTGACCATCTTCTCCACCTCCAGCCTCTTGTCGTCCTCCAGGTCTTTGTGCTCACAGAGACTCTGCACTCGTGTCTTCAGCTCGGCCACCCGAGCCTCGGCGTTGCACCTGGAGCTTAAGATGATCTGAAGACACAGTCGTGACACACATGATTCACACATCACATTATACAGAGAATCATTATGACTTTGATGTTGTACCTGTGCGGTGTTGAGTCTGTCCTCTATCTGAGCCTGACTTCCCCGAGGTCCTCTCCCCTTGGCGTCGGCGTCTTCCTGCAGGTCTTGGACCCAGGCCTTGGTGCTGTCGGCCTGGAAGCACAAGGCCTCCGTCTCCCTGGAGAGCGAGTACTGGACCTCGGCTTTGTTCAGGCTGCTCTCGGCGCTCTGCAGCAACATCCTCCACTGCTCCTCGGAGTCCTCTGTCGTCTGCCGAGCCTCCCGTTTCACGCCGTCCTCCACGTCCTGCTGCTCAGACAGACTCTGGCCGCGTCTCTTCAGCTCCGTCAGCTTGGCGTCTCCCTCGTGTTTGGAGCTCAGGATCGTCTGTGAAAGTCGCAGAGTTACTTAAGTCTGGACAAGATTCACTCCTCTGTTACAGATACATATGTTTGTAAGCTGTCACCTGTGCAGTGACGATGATCTTCTCCGGATCCCTGTGACTCTCCAGGTCGACCAGGCTCTGCTGCCTGTCCTTCAGCCAGACTCTGGTGCTCTCTCTCTGGACCTCGTAGTCCCTGAGCTGACCCTCCAGAGAACACTGCTTCTCCGCCCTCTCCAGAGTCTCTTTAACGTCCAGGACGACTCCGGTCCAGCGCTCCTCAGCGTCTCTCACCTGCTGCTCCACTTGTCCTTTTTTGACATCGTCGACGTCCAGACTGCACAGACTCTGTCCTCGTCTCCTCAGCTCCTGGAGCCTGGAGTCTCCTTCAGGTTTGCAGCTCATAATGTCCTGCAGAACAAAGGTTTCAGCTTCTTAAATGTGAATATTTTCTGGTTTCTGGGCTCCAGTTTACTCAATAAATCAGGTAAACTGAAGTTTGGGAAACACTCGTCAACATTTTTCAACATTTTCTAACATTCTAACATTTTATGGACCAACTCATAATTACATTTTATGGAACAACTCATAATTAAATGAGAAAATGAAGAAAATATTTGTTATTTGCAGCCCTACAATTGTGTAATTATGTAAGTGAGACACACATTTCAGTTATTTATACCTGTTATTTGTTTGATTTTCTTTTATTTAACCTTTATTCAAACAGGGATTCACAAATGTGATGACTATCTAGACACACATACAAGCACAAATGATTTAGTAAGTTTTAAATGTGCTTTACAAATAAACTTTACTGATTTACTTACTTTTACAACACAGTTTTGACAAAAAAATCTACAAACAAACCCTCTTTCTTTTGGCTTCAGTGCAATAACACTTCTTTTTTTTACCACAAGGGGGCACAAGAAAACCAAAAAACAGACAAATTCCTTCACAAAATATCAAGTTTTAAAGTCTATTTTTTTGAAAACTGTCCTGATCAAAAGTTAAAAAACTACCTAATCTTTTCAAATATGTTATATTTATTCTCTTTTATTTTGCTTGTCTTAATCTCTTAAATACTTTTTAACTATAATCCTCACCTGTGCCGTGTGCAGTCTGCCCTCAGCTGACGTCTGGCTGCTCACTGAGCTCAGACGCTGTTGGACGTCTTCAAGCCAGCGTCCAGTGTCCAGATGACAGGTGTCGAATTCTATCAGCTGAACAGAAAAACACCACGACGTGGAGTAGAAACTCAGTGGAGGGTTTAGTCTGCCAGACATCGAGAATCCCAAATAATTTCACACCTCTGCTCAGTTCAACTCTCCTCCCACCAAAGCCCATAGAGAAAATCAGTGATTTTAACATCACAGCACACAGGAGTTCACAGGAGTTGTTGATCCACTGCTGCCTCCATCACTAAGTTACAATGGCTGTGATAAAGCGTCTTCTCTAACCTGGAACGTTCTCCTCTCTGTGTCGTCGGCGACCTGAGCCTCGGCGTCTCCTTTGACCTGTTGGGCGGCGTTCAGCACCGTCCTCCACTGGTCCTCCACGTCTTTGACTGCCTGCTGGACAAAGTCCCTCCGGCCCTGGTCGGGGTCTTTGTGGTCGCACACGCTCTGGCCTCGTCTCCTCAGGTTGTTGACCTTACAGTCGCCGTCCGGTCTGGAGTCCAAGATGATCTACAAACAACAACAACATCACTGATGAATCTGTCCATTACTTTCTCGACTAACCGATTAGTTGCTTGGTTCATAAAATCTCAGAAAACTCTGATCTGTGTTTGTCAAACCTGGAAATGTTCAGTTTAAACAATTGCTTTGTTTTCATGGAGCAAAGAAACCTGAGAAAACTCACATTTAAGAAGCTGAACATTCAGAAAACACTTAATTTAGATTAAGCAATGATCAAAATGGTTGAGCGATTAATGAAGCCAATTTGTTTTGCTTGGTTAGATTTGTTCATGCTAACCATAACAGACCTCCTTTGGAGCCTACACTATTTAAAGGCCCAGTGAGTACAAATTAGTGACATCTAGTGGCCAGAAAATGCAGAATAGAAAAAAATGGAGGACTCTTCTGCCCACCCTTGCTTTTCTCAAGTAAGTCGTGGAACAACGGTGAACTTCACAGACCAGAAAGGACGCTATTCTTTTTCGTTAGCCTTATAAGCTTCTGACTTGAAGTGTGCAACACGTGAACTAACTATTTTGTCTGCTCAGGCTCCCGTAGAAGTCTAATTCTCAGGCAGTGTTTCCCAGACACAGGGTCAGATCCCCAAACAACCTTTTAGTTAAGATTTATGTGCATAAAATAAGGTTTTAATTCATTTACCAAACGCCTCTTTGAGATTATTAGTTTCCCAATTCAAAATGATGTTAGGCTTTACAGACATGGTTGTAAATTTTGCCACAAATTTGCTCTCATCATGATTTATACCGGGATGTGTGTCACGATAGTTTGCCATCGTTAAAAAGTTTGGGAAACAGTGATCTAAGGCTATGAAAACCAAATTACACACACAACTAAACGCCACAGACTGAACATTTAGTATTGAGACAAACCTGAGCTGTGAGTCGTCGTTCCTCGGGCGGCGTCTGCAGACCGGCCGACTGCATCTTCTGCTGTCGCTCTCTGACCCAGGCGCGAGTGTCTCTGCTCTGAGCGTCAAAGTCGTCGGACAGACTCCTCAGTTCTGCCAGACTGGCGGCCTGCACCACCGACGTCCACTGCTGCTCCGTGTCGCCAAGCGCTCGATCCACCTCCGGCCTCCTGCTCTCCTGCAGGCGCTCGCCCAGAGTCTGGCCTCGCGTCCTCAGCTCCAGCAGCTTGGACTCGCCCTCGCACAAAACCGTCTGAGGGTTAAAGAACACAGAGATATCTCAGTCACGAAAACCTCAAAAATCTTCACTTTTCTATGTTTGTATCATAATATTGTCTTAAACTACATTTTGATGACCTTATTCCCTAAACCCTTGCTTTACTAGCCCAGGGTTCTGCAACCTTTAGTATTAAAAGAGCTATTTTTTACCCAAATAAAAGAGCTGCAAAACCTATTTTGATCCATAAAATGATATATACTATATATAATAAACACAGTTTGTTGTATTATTATTATTTATAGTTTATATTATGTATTATTTTATATGTAGTTCAAAGCTACAGGGAGCTCTAGGCTGTCAACAGTATAACCTTTTATTTAAATCCTTCTTATTTTTTGTAAAATGTTCTTTTGAATTCTAAAATGCAATGTAATATTTCTTTGTGGGTATCTTAAAAATGTAAATAACTTTTTGTTTCTCTGTTTTTGGATTATTTTTGGTTTAAATTAAGCAATTTTGTAGATAATTTGTTGATATTTTATCAGATAAAGGAAATATATACAGTATAATGTCACTTAAATATGGCGTGAAAGTGTGTTGGACTAATATTTAAAGTCTAACTATACTTTGAGACATAACACATTTTATAAAACCTTTATTCTTTACAAGTTATTTACACAATCATTTATAAGTGTCTTAGCCTTCCCCTTAATTGCCGACCCAAAAACGAAAATATTTTTCATGCTTTTATTGTGCTGTGTAAGAGTTGTCTGTAGTAGAATGAGGAAAGTTTAGAAAGTAGAAGATGTTGTCATGCTGCAGGTCTGGAATAATGTCCACCAGGGGGCAGTATAAGGATCAGTTTTACAGATTTAAATTGCACCGTGAACTCCTCAAAGCTTGAAACCAGGACTGGTGCCGTTTGTGTTCCAGGAGCTTTTCCTGCCAACATGGCGGTGAGCAAACGTGAGTCACTTGACGCCGACACTAAATGATGGTTTCTGCTCCTAAAAACGTCACATGCTGAGATTTGGACTCACAACTCACCTGTGAAGTCTGTAACCTTTCATCAAAGTGTGTTTGGCCACTGAGCAACAGCAGCCTCTGCTTCTGCTCCTTCATCCACGTCTGGACGTTTTCACTTTGAATTTTAAAAGCGTTAAATTCTCTGTGGGCCTCAGCATCTCTCTGGGCCTCGTGGAGAGTCTCCTCCGCTGCCTTCACCACTTTCCTCCACTGATCTTCCGTCTGATCCACCACGTCCTGAACCTCTCGTCTCACGCTCTCATTAAGAGTCTGGTTGTCACAGAGTTTCTGACACTGCTGCTTTAGATCCTGGAGGTTTGATTCTCCCTCAGGTTTGGACTTTAGTGTTTCCTAAACAACAACAAACATCCCATTATACGGCCAAAATGTGGCTTTAAAGTCTCTGCAGTTTGGTCCAGTTTCCGTTAGTATTCAAGCCTCAGTTTGGTCCATTTTCGACTAGTATTTTAGCCTCAGTTTGGTCCAGTTTCCATTAGTATTTTAGCCTCAGTTCGGTCCAGTTTCCATTATTATTTTAGCCTCAGTTTAGTCCAGTTTCTGTTAGTATTTTAGCCTCAGTTCGGTCCAGTTTCTGTTAGTATTTAAGTCTCAGTTCGGTCCAGTTTCTGTTAGTATTTAAGTCTCAGTTTGGTCCAGTTTCTGTTAGTATTTTAGCCTCAGTTTGGTCCAGTTTTCTATCATATTTTAGCCTCAGTTTGGTCCAGTTTCTGTTAGTATTTAAGCCTCAGTTTGGTCCAGTTTCTGTTAGTATTTAAGTCTCAGTTTGGTCCATTTTTCTGTCATATTTTAGCCTCAGTTTGGTCCAATTTCCGTTAGTATTTTATCCTCAGTTTGGTCCAGTTTCCGTTAGTATTTTAGCCTCAGTTTGGTCCAGTTTTCATTAGTATTTCAGCCACAGTTCGGTCCAGTTTCCATTAGTATTTTAGCCTCAGTTTGGTCCAGTTTCCATTAGTATTTTAGCCTCAGTTTGGTCCAGTTTCCATTAGTATTTTAGCCTCAGTTCGGTCCAGTTTCCATTAGTCCTTTAGCCTCAGTTTGGTCCCGTTTCTGTTAGTTTTTAGCCTCAGTTTGGTCCAGTTTCCATTAGTCATTTAGCTTCAGTTTGGTCCAGTTTCTGTTAGTATTTTAGCCTCAGTTTGGTCCAGTTTTCTTTTCTTTGGGTGTGGTGGTTCCTTAAATGGAGAAGCTTCTGATGTTCCTGTTACATTTTCAAGTGCATAATTTTCTTGCAAATATCGCAAAGCAAAGAAAAAATCCTAAAATATCATTCTAATAATAAAATTATCTAATAATTATATTCATAATTAATTATTGGTCATTATCTCCATGGATAATATATTCATTTTTTTGTCTAAATAGAAAAAACATAGACATTCAATTTACTGTGATAAAAAGAAAAATAAACAAAACATATACATTCACAAAGCTGAAAAAGAACCGATTGAATTAGGGTTTTTATATGAATCATAAATATCACGCATTTGTTTTGAACTCACCTGTGCGACCTGTAGCTTCTCCTCCACCTGCATGAGACCGTGGACAGACTGCAGCTTCTCCTCCTGCTCTCGTATCCAGGACTGGACGTTCTCATTCAGGGTCTTGAAAGCCTCCAGGTCCTGGTCTAACAGGTCATGCGTCTCTGCCTCGCTGAGAGTGTCCTCAGCTGTCTGCAGAGCTTCTCTCCACTGCTCCTCTGTTTCTCTGAGCAAGCGCTGGACCTCTTGTCTCCTGGTCTCGTCCAGGTCCTCGTGGTCACACAGACTCTGGCTGAGACTCCTCAGGTTCTCCAGCTTTGAGTCTCCTTCAGGTTTGGAGCTCAGGATCGTCTAGTGGCACAAGTAAAAACAACGTGAGAACATAGGAAGGAGCATCAATACAAGGTCAAAGCCTCAACTCTTAGTCACATGACAAAGACCTTTAAGTATCAGCTGTTAACATTGTAGGCTTCTATTAGGACCTCCCCAGGTTTAATCAGTCTCCACTGACCTGTGCTGTGCTCTTTATCTCCTCACTCTGGTTCTTTGCCCCAGGTTTGCTCAGGAAATTAAAGATGTTTTTGATCCAGGACCCGCCGCGCTGACTCTGGGCCTCTCTGTCGGTGTCGGTCAGGGGTTGCATGAGGTTTCGGATCCAGGTCCTGGTGCTCTCAGCCTGGGCATTGAAACCGTCGTGCTCCCCCTGCAGGTCGCTCAGAGTCTTGGCCCGTTTCTGCAGCCTGGCCTCCAGGTTCTTGTAGCGCTGGATCAGGTTATCGCCGTCTTTCAGGAGGCTTTCCGCTCTGACGCCTTGTCTGCGCAGCGATGCCAGCAGCTCGCTCAGGGCCTCAGCTCTGCCGCTGTTACACGGAAAGAGACACAAACTAATTATCTATCTATCTATCTATCTATCTATCTATCTATCTATCTATACATACATGCATATATATATATATATATATATATATATATATATATATATATATCTGTATCTCTGAATTAATTCATTGAGAAATCATGGATAGATTAATCCATGATTTCTGTTAGTTGCATCACCTCTTATCCTGAAGGTCTTTGAGAAGATCTTCATCTTTCTGTGACACCGCAGACTGTTTCTCTGTGACCTGCAGCCACTCACGGAAGCTGTCGTGCTGCTTTTGTAGACTGTAGAGGGGGGAAAAGGTAGAAGGAATACAAGAACAAGTCAAGAAACTCTTGACATTTATAATCAAAAAGTGTGAAACTTTCTTCTTCTTTTTTTTACCTGTTTAAGTCCCCGAGGAGCGACTCCATCTGCTTCTGCCGGTTAAGGCAGTGGGATCTGAAGGTGTCCACCTCCTCCTGCTGCTCCTTCAGCCAGGTGTTGAGTTCTGCGAGCTGCTCAGGAGGAACCTGCTGGCTGCCTATGTCCAGCTGGACCTTCAGCTGCTCCAGACGTCTCTCTGCATCGTTGGATTTCAAGAAACTCTGACACACAGAGGGGAAACAGTGAGTGTGAGAGAGGACTCGAACATCTGAAGAAGTTTTGATTCCTAACACTACATCCATCCACTTACAGCAAGTCTCTGCAGAGAGGTTTCCACGTCTGTTCTGCTCTCTGGGTTCTCAAAGCACTCATTGACAGACAGCTGCAGGTCCTGGTACCATCCTTCAAATGACTGCCTTTCGTCTGAAGAGCAATCACGAGAATAATGTTTTATTATGAAACAAACTAAAAGGGAAAAAAGTCTATTTATTTCACAAAAGCCAAAAAAAAAACACTCACTCTCCCACACCAAAGTCCATAGAGAAAATCAGTGAAAATCAGCTGAGTTCCAGCACAAACCTTGGATGACTTTGAGGAGACCCTTGTCTCTCTCCTCTGTCTTCAGGTGGATCATGTCTCTGGTGCGGGAGATGGCCTCCCTCAGCCTGTTGGAGTCCACAGAAAGAGACTCCAGCACCTGAGGACTGGCGACACTGGAAACCAATTCCACCTCCTTCAACACAGCCTCAGCCTGCTCCTCCTGAGCCTCCAGATCATTCACCAGATCCTGGTGGATCAGAAACTGATGTTAGGAGCAAATAAAAGACAGGGTATGGTGCTTAAGTTAACACAGAACATCTGTACGTACCTGTATCTGTTCTTCCACCTTTGGCAACGAAGCATCAGTCTTACTGAGAGAGCACTGGATGCTCTCCACAGCTGACTGGCACTCATCGATCTTCTCAGCGAGGTGTTTCTTCACAGCGATCAGCTCCTCAAAGACGTCAGTGCAGTCAGTAAAGAGCTCCTTCACCTGCTCCATCCTCTTCCTCAGCTGTGTCTCCATCACCTGGAGGATGTTCATTCAAACACATGAGTTATGACGTTCTTTAAAACACCATTGATGAAGATCTCTCCGTGTTTCCACTCACCTGCAGCTCCAGTGGAGCCTCCTGACTCTGCAGCATCTCCTGGATCTCCACGGACTTTTTGTGGAAATGCTCAATGTTCTCCTCCTGAGTGTGAATCTCATCCTGCAAAATAAAACAAGTGAAGATGTCGTGAAAATGAAAAAGCTGAGTGGTAAGTGATGAGTTTCTCATGAATCTCACCCTCATGGTGAGTACGTCCTGCTCGTTGTAGAAGGGATGGCTCTCAGCAAAGAGGGCGAGTTTGGCTCCGGCCCAGGCGTCCACCTCTCCACCGAGCATCAGCTGCTTGTCCCACAGCTCCAGTCCCACCCGGAGGTTGTCCACGTAAGCGTCAGTCTTCTCTGTCACCTGAAAAACGGCACAATTCAGTCTTCAGGTCACAATTTTCATGATTCCAACTTAATTTCAACAGAAAAACATTTGACAGATTCTTACATCCAGGTAGTTGTCCATCAGCGCGTGGGCCTCTGCTTCATATGGATCGCTGCAGTCGGGAAACGTCTTCAGTTGTGTCTGCAACTGTTTGCAAACACCTCTCATCTCCTCCATGGGTTCCCCAAGACCACCAAGCTCCTCCTTAATTTCACGCACCTGGATAAATGATAAAGACCTCCATGATCAGGCTTCCACACCTCTGTAGTGGTGAGATGTTCAGAAAGGTCATGAGGTGGACCGACCCACCTTGGTCATGCTTCTCTGCAGGTTGTCTCTGCCCATGTACGACGCCTGCTCACTGACGGTCTGCTCCGCTCTCTGCATGGTGCTTCTCAAATGACTGCGGCAGCTCTGGAACTTCTTCAGGTTCTCCAGCAGGAGGCTGTACTGCTTCTTCCTGCGACAACAGAAAAGAGGCAGATGCTGTTGGAACTTGTCATTTTCTTCACGGTTTTGATTTTTTTCATGCCGTGTGTTCACGTATGACTTTTATTGTTTAAGAAGGAGCAGCGTGATGAATGCATGTGTCAAACTCACCGGTCAGAAAACCCTCTGTGAGTGTCTCTCCACTGAGTCTCCAGCTCCTGCAGGAGGTCTTCTCCTCCTCCCTGTTTCTCCTGCAGGTCACGGACATTCTGGAGCTCTGCATGCAGGTTCTGAATCTGGCCGTCCAAATCTGACAGGCCGCGAAGTCTGGAACATAATCATGAGCAAATGAGGCGACAGGATCGACTATTGAATGACTTCTCACGCTGTAAACAAACACTGCTGAGCTACAGTTAACCTTCCTTCACACACCCTTTTTTTAACACCTCTTCCTCAGGGAGGCGCTACAGCAGTGTGTCACACACCACACAGCCTCATACACGCACAGTACATTCACTTTTGGTTTTGTTTATTTTCTGAATTTATTTTTTTTACTTTATTTACCCCAGTGCTGTCTTTTGCATAAGAAAGCGGAAGCAAGCAAGTAAGGATTTCAATGCGTGATGTTAAATTAATCAAATCTACACCACTGAAATTAGGAAGAGTTCAAGTAATCACATACAGCTATGAAGTATTGTGTCATCAGCATACATGGACACACACCTGTGCTGCACAGCAGGTAAGGTGGGCTCCTTCAGGCCTTGCGTTTCAATGGTGTCCTGAAGTTTCCTCAGCTCCACGAGCAGCGCCCTCTTCCTCAGGCCCAGGGATTTACCCTGCGTCTCCTTCACCAGACCCTGCTGCTGAGCGGCTAAGCCGCTGTCGGCCTCCTCCAGCCTCCGCAGCAGAGCGGTCACCATGTCCAGACAGGAGGCTGGGACGCCTTCACGGGTGATGGTGAGTCTGGCTCCCTGCAGGAGCAGATCCAGCTGAGGAGCCTTTTCCTTCAGGCTGTCGATGTTCTGTCGGATCAGCCCCAGCTTGGATCGACCGTCCTGCAGCACTGCTGCGTCACTGCACGGCGTGCCTTGGACTCCAGAGATGTCTTCGTCCACCGTGCGCAGGGACATGAGGAACCGGTCAAGGGCTCGGGCGGCTGCTTCGCTCTTCCGGACCTGCTGTCGGAGCTGGTCCAGGCTGGTTCTGTGGGTTTCAACCTCGCGGGAAAGCGGGAAACAATCTCTGGGGTCCAGATCACTGGATTCTGGGTCCAATCGGGAAAGCTGGTCCAGCTCATTCTGAATGTTGTCGTCCAGTTCCTATTGCAAAAGGAATCAAGGCATCGTATGAATTGAGAATGAACGACAAACTTGAAGAAACTACACCTTGTGTTTGGTTGACAGACCTTAATGTCCTTCAGGATGTTGGTACTGGCCAGAGTGAAAGCCATGATGTCTTTGGGCTGTCTCAGGTAGCGGTCCATGCGGTCGGTGAAGTCCACCATGTGGTTCTCGGTGGAGTCGATCTGTCTGAGGGCGGCGCCCAGCGAGCTTCCTCTTTTCTGGAGGTTCAACAGCTGGCGGCGCCACTGCTCCTGTAGCTCCGCCTTCTCCTGCTCCAGACCAGTGTTACCACTCAGCTGGAAGAACTGGGACCACAGGATTCCGTACTCAGACCACAGAGACTCCGTCTCCTGCCTCCAGAACTGGTAGAAGAAAAAGGGTTCAACTCCAAATTGATTCCTCTTCTTTTCATTCATTCATTCTACTGCAACTAATCAACTATGAGATAATCAGCTGTACCTGTATTTCCTGCAGTCTCGTATGCAAGCCTTTGAGAGAGACTGCGTCCGACGGGACGTCCTTGATGCTCTGTTCGTTTTTAGCGAGTTGAGCCTGCAGCGTCTTCTTACAATTCTCATATCTGGGGGTGAAAAACAGTGTTTAGATTAAAAAGCAAAACATAGAATAAGAGTTGTGCTCGTTTATGAAGTCATAGACTTCGCTGAACTGCGTCTACCTCTCCGAAGCTTCCTTTTTGGTCACTTCTTCCTCTACAGACGTTTGCTTTTCAACCTCCCTCTTCTCCACACTCAGGGTCTTCATGGTTACTTGGGACACCTAAAAATAAGCATAATAACTCAGCATCAGGGTGGAAAACATGGTGCCCATCAGTTGGAATATGTTAAACATGGAAACATGGTTTTAGAGGAGTACCTCCACACAAACTTGAGGTGTTTCATGCTCCTTTTGCGCGGTCACATCCTCACTGAAGGCAACAGAGATCCTGTGGAAAACAGGATATAAGCACATAAATCAAGACAAAATATAATGTCTGCAGTAGAATCTCGGGATGGTTTGATATCACTCCTCTGTGTCTGATTCCAATATATCGAAATCACAAGCTTCAGTATCTATCGATACCCAAACCAAACATTTGTGCAATTCATCTTATATAAAAGAAGAAATAAATCACCCAAACATGTCTTATTTAGACTATTATAGTCTCTGCATCGACTCCAAAACAGACTCCATTGAACATGGATTGTACTTTAGTCCTGTGGTGTTCAAAAGGAAATTAATGAGTGAGTGAATACTTCACAATGAGTGTGTCACACACCTAGACTCAGGGAGTGGTGCGTCTTGGTCTCCACTGAACTGGTGCTGGATGGCAGCCAGCCTCTTCTCACACTCCCTCAGCTGGGTCTGGGCCAGGCGGTGAGCGTCCTCTGGGCTCAGAGTGTCACACAGCTCCCTCAGGGCCTCCAGGTGCTGTCCGGCCTGAGCGAAGCTGCCGTCCACCGAGAAACAGGCCTGTAACAGGCGAGTAATGTGGTTAATTCCTGAATTTATACGCAGAAAAACTCTTTATAATGCCAAATGTGTCTTTGTTATACAACACATGCACGGATAATATTGTCTTTTATACAGTTTAAACTCAGGCTGCACAATATTACTATATAGTTGTGTAATGTTATGACACAGTTTGTCGTGGTTTTATTGGGGATTCCTTGTTGCTACGTAAGTGGGCGTGGCACGGGCTTGAATTGGGCAAATGATGGAACTCTATAATCAACTGTATTGTGACGTTGACGCTTAAACGATACAGTACATTGAGCAGCCTGAGCTCAAACATGCCATGATCATCTAAAATGACAAAATGACATCTTGAATTATCCAGACTTCAGAGTAAGATCGCTTCACAGATAGAAACCAACCCACAAACCAACACCCCCCAAAAAATAAAGAAGAATGCTTCTCTGGTCTTTTACAGATAATGTTTTTGTCTTGTTCTCCACACCTTATGTCATTCATTGTCATTTGGTCATTATTTACTCTTGTAAGTTTTCTCCCTTTCTTGCCAACATCAACAAAAACAGCACTCTCTTTAATAAGAGAACAGTTACCAAGTTTCACTGCCAGCCTCCTTGAAGGCATAGAAGGAAGGAAGGAAAAGAATGTTAGTTAAGTAGAGCAGAGAAGCTGGCAGAGCACCCGTCCACCGAAGCACACCCTTCCACAAAGCTTTGTTTTCATCGTTCAGCTACCTGAATTTGTGTTTCTAAGCCAGAGCTTAAGAGCATCTCACAGTGTAGGGCAGCTGTGTTAAAGTCTTGCCTCGTTACTTCAAACCGTAATTGTTGCAAAAAGCCTGAGATCTCAGTTCTCACTGCCTGGGAGATATAATAAAACACAATAATAAACAAAGAAAACAAAAAAATACATATATAGCATGTCAGAACACAGCATTTAAAAAAAAACTGAGCAGGCTGCTGACAACATTTACAGACATGCACAAGCTTTTATCTCAACATATCTGGACCTAAAAGGACAGGATGAAGCCTCATTGTAAATGATGCATGCATAAGTTTGCAAAGTAAGCGAGCTCGTGTTCTACCTCCCACTGTGATATGACAGACTGGGTGAAAAACTCCATATCTCTGAGTTGTGACGGAGTGCAAAAGGCCTCCATGCCCTTGGCTGCTCTCAGGAACTCGTCCAGTAACTCTGGGTCCAGGGTCTTGAGTGTCGCCTGATATCAAAGACACATATTACACTCAAATATTTGAAAATCCATTTACTAGCAGTCACATATTTTGGGTAACAATAAGTTAAATAGTTAAACATTTCCACCAAGTGGTTTGGATCAGTTGACCCTGATCGGTCCTTGGTACCCCGATGGAAGGATTTGAAAAACTGGGATGGTCGAGATTATGACTTTGGTGCCTTTTTTCTCAAGGTTTGACGACGGAAATGCAAAGAATTGCTCAACATTCCAGACTGAACCGTACTGCTCCACTTGGTGGAAATGGGGCTCGACTGTGTGTCCAATTTAGACAAACCAACAAAAGCCAAATATCATCTTAAAGCATCTTTAAATAGAGACTGAATATCAGTGATTAGTTTTACCTCTTTGACTGATATTTGCTCGGCTGAGATACATTTGTCTTTAAAGACATTGATGGCTTCCAGGATGTGCTGCTGCAGACAGTGCTTTGCCTCCTCAAAGCCATTCCTGGCCAGAGCCTGGGCCTTGGCGTAAGCCTCTGTGTAGGCCTGTGGAGGTGCCTGGGCCAAGGCTGGAGGTTTGATGCAGAGGTCTGGCGACTCAGCCTGGGACTGAGGCAACACGGTGACCTGTGGAGGAATTGGTTGGGTATGAGGTCTTTCCTGTGGGGATGATTGAGACTTGGAATGTGTGCTATGCTGGGCCTTTGGTAAGAGTGGAGGTTGAGGCTGAATTTGTGGTGGCAGCTGTGCCTGAGCTGTGACTTGTGGTGGCAACGGAGTCTCAGATACAGGTTGAGGCACTGCTTCAGTCTTCGGTTGGTTTGGTAAATAAACCTTAGTTTGAGGTGGCAATTGAACTTCTGGTTGTGCTGCTGGTTGGACAAGAGATCTGGGCTGGAAAGGAGCTTCACCTATTGTTTGAGCTTGTGACTGGATTTTAGGCTGTGGCTGAGCCTGACATTTGGGATGTGGAGGGAGCTCCTGGAACTGAAGATTGACCTGCGCCTGTTGAGGCTGCTGAGCTTGCTGAGGCGGCGCAGCACTGGATTTTGCAACTACCATTGGCTGTGTTGGGAGGTTTGTTTGGGATGGGGTCTGCATCTGTGTTTGAAGCTGGGGCTGTGAAAGACGTGGAGGATGGGCTAAATGTGCTGTCTGCGATTGGAAAGGTATTTGAGGCTGAGAGTGATACTGAATTTCAGGTCTGTGTGGGGCTTGTGGATATTGCTGAGAGTGGGACTGTGGATAAGGTTGGGGCTGGTGTTGTGCCGTTGCCTGAACATAAGTCTGCTGCTGCTGCTGCTGCTGCTGCATTCTCTGAGGCCTCATTGGGGGTTGTGTTTGTGGCATCGGTTGTGTTCGAGGAGGAGTGAATGTTGGCCCCATGTGAGCATACACAGCGGTTCCTATTTGAGGACCTTGCTGGGGCCCAGGATGGGCCCACTGCGGAAGAATCTGGACAGCTGTATATGCCTGAGACTGTGATGTTTGATCTGTCTGCTGATGGTATGCTTGAGGAATGGGGTGTCTCTGCTGTGAAAAGGCTTGATTCTGTGGATCCTGTTTGGGTGTCCACTGCGGGGATGGAGACTGAACCTGGGAATAACGCTGTGGATAAGAGTGAGGTTGCGCCTGTGGTTGCTGGGCAGACATTGGGGATGGAGCTCTAGCTTGAGCCCAAGCCTGCATCTGGGCAGGTGAGATTTGACCTGTGCACTGCATTGATGACTCAGCATGCGTTGGATACCGAATCATAGGCTGAGAATGGCCTTGTGGATGGACAATAGGTTGAGTTTGGGTTTGATGTTGGATCATACGTGCAGGTTGATTTGGCAAGGGCATTTGCTGAATATGGGTCACAGTCTGTCCATGTGTTTGAGAATGGGCCATGGGTTGAGGTTGAGCCAAGGACTGTGGATGGGTTTGAGGGTAAGTGCTGGACTGAGGATGGGTTTGAAGTTGGGCCCTCGGCTGAGGATGGGCTTGAAGTTGGGCCCTCGGCTGAGGATGGGCTTGAAGTTGGGCCCTCGGCTGAGGATGGGCTTGAAGTTGAGCCATGGGCTGAGGATGGGTCTGAGGATGAGCCATGGGCTGAGGATGGGTCTGAGGATGAGCCATGGGCTGAGGATGGGTTTGAGGATGAGCCATGGGCTGAGGATGGGTTTGAGGTTGAGCCATGGGCTGAGGATGGGTTTGAGGTTGAGCCATGGGCTGAGGATGGGTCTGAGGATGAGCCATGGGCTGAGGATGGGTTTGAAGTTGGGCCCTCTGCTGAGGATGGGTTTGAGGATGAGGATGGGTCTGAGGATGAGCCATTGACTGAGGATGAGTTTGAGGTTGAGCCATGGGCTGATGATGGGTCTGAGGATGAGCCATGGACTGTTGAAGAGATTGAACCTGGGTCATTGATTGGACAAGGTTTTCTGAGTGGGCCATTGTTTGAGGATAGGTTTTAGCTTGGACCATAGACTTGGCATGGATTTGAGGATCAACGACTGCTTGAGCATGGGCTTGTTGCTGGGCCTGTGGAGGTGGCTTAGGGGAGGGGGACCTGACAGGGGCCCATGGCTGCAGATTAGGGGAGGGGGACCTGACAGGGGCCCATGGCTGCAGATGACTACGCAGCTGGATATGGGATGGCACAGGAGGCTGAATTTGGCCCTGTATTGGAGCCTGTATTGGTGAAGTGGGTCTAATTTGAGCCCATGTTTGCACTTGAGCTACAGCTGGACCATGGGCAAGACCCTGGGGCTGAGCCTGACCTTGGAGCTGTGTTTGTGGCTGGGTCAGTAACTGTGATGTCATGGGGCCATGGGCCGGTCGAACGTCTTGTGCCTGTGATCCACTTTGACTAGTTTGTGACATGGTCTCTGATGATTGCTGGGTGTTTGTGATAGTGTGGGTTATACCTGTCTGAGATGCTGACTGAACCACGGTTTGGAGTTGTGCCTGAGTTTGTGGGAGAGGTTGAGTCACAGTTACAGTCTGGGTTTTAACCCTGGCATCTGAATCTGGTTGTCTCTGTCTAGGAGTAGAATGTGATGGTACTTGTTTTAGTTGTTCCTGTTGAAATTGCTCTGGTTGCTTGGGCTGCTTTTCTGGTCGTTGTAATTGCTCCTGCTGCTCCTTTCGCTCTGGAAGTCTTTCCTTTTGTTGCTGATTTGGAGATTGCTGTGTTTGCCATTGTTGCTCTTTTTGCTCTTCCTGCTTAGACGCCTTGGCCTTCGATTGTGACTGAGGCTCAAGATCTCCAGTATGCTGATGTACAACTTGAACAGATACCCTTCCCATCTCTATATCTGGCTGTACCTGTGAAGTTTGAATAAGGTTTTGAGCAGAATCCTCTTCTGGATGTGGAGCTGGAGTTTTTTGGTCTTCTGAGACTGGTTTCTGAAGCCAAGGCCGGTTTTTCATGGCCCGAGCTTTTCTGCCTTGAAGCTCACCGAAGCTTGTAGGAAGGCTCTCGACAGCTGGCTGTTGGGGTGAAGGCTGTGTTCCAGGCTCAGGCATCTCTTTTACCTGCTGAACCTGACAGTGATGCATCTCCATCTGCTGCTGCATCAACTGCGGTTCCTGCTTCTGCTGCCATTCTTGTGGTTGCGGTGGCATCGGTTCCTGCTGTTCCACTTCTTGCTGTTGCTTTTGCTTGAATTGCTGGAACTCTTTTTCATTTTGTCTGTAGAGTACCTCTTCTTGTACCTGCTGCTGCTGTGGTTCCTGAGTCTGCTGCTGTTTTGACACAGTAGTCATTGACCAGGGCTGAAAGTGGACCTCTGGTGGCGTCTTTGTCCTCGTTTGCTTCACAGCCTCTGCATAGGTATACGGCATTGGAGGAGATGTCGTCATTTGCTCTCTGTATTCCTGCACTAGTATCTTGGGAACAAAGGTTCCATGGCGTTGATGAGAAACTGACTTTGACTCAGGCGACTGAGTCGGCTGCCTGGTGTCAAACTGTCTCAGATGTTGAGGTTTTTCTTGAGCCTGGATAAACACTTTTGATGGTGGAGATTCTTCTGGGGGGCTTCTGCTTCTGTCTCTTCTTGCTCCCACGCTGCTCAGCATACCAACGGCCTCCTGGAATTGAAATCACACATTGGGAAAAACTGGTATAGTCAATAGTCAATGGATTGTGCAGTCAGATTATAAAAAAGTCAGCTGACCTGTGACTGTGCAACAGCTGCTCGCACTCTGTCCTGCATAACGGTGGCACGGAGGTACTGGAGGGGAGAACTCTTCTGATTTGTCATTACCATCATCTGCAAGTCCTGGTCTTCTGTCACCACCTGGCCCTCCAACTGAAGACCACGGGAAATCAAGATCTGTGGGAGAACATGATGCAGAAGAACTATCAGTGTTTGTTCAAAAGATGTCTTATGACAGGACATAAAGAGGAAAATCCTTATTTTGTTTTCACTCTTACCCTGGCTCGTGGATCCTGGCCTCGCTGATGCTGCTTTCGCTCTGCAGCCCTCAGCAAATGGTAAAGCTCCCTAGCCTCAGTCTCCCAGTGCATGAGTTCAGCCAGGCGACTTTCCAGACCTGAGACACTGTGCTGCAGCTCCATACACACCTGTTCTGCCTCGCACAGCGTCTGCATCACCTGATGACATCACAGTCATGACAGTGAAGATGAACACAGCAGCAGACATTTTCACGGACATTGAGGCAACAGTGCTAGCCATTACTCCACCGTGTAGCTCAAATAAACAACAAGGAGCAGAACATTTCTTACGAAAGCTTTCACTTACTCGATATAGACTGGAAAATTATTGTTCTTATTTAGTGTGGAACAGCCTTTATGATTTAACACAGATAGAAAACATTCATACTTCAGGTAGTGCGAGCTTCAGTTTCTGCAACTGATCTGTGGGATATTCTGAGGAGAGTACATCCAGATCCACTTCCTTTAGCTTCCTCATGATGAACTGAAGGGAAAATAGTGAACATATCGATTCAAATCTATTTAATTAAGGTAAAAAAGAAATAATGAGCTTATGCCGCCTTTGTTCCATACCTGTATTCTTTTTCTGTATGTGCGCAAAGGACCTGCCGTTGCCTCCAGAGGCTCCTTGAGGATCAGAGTGGCCTCTCGGATCAGACTCTGCGGGTCCTGAGGTCTGGTCTGGACTTCAGCACCGGGCTCCGTCGCGTTGTCCTGAAAAACACCCAGAAAAGTCAATTAAATGTTAAAAGTGAAAAGAGGCAGAACAAGAAAAACTGTGATGGTTAATTGAACCTGAAGAGTCTGTTTAGTTTAGTTTTGATCTTCAGTTTTTTTTTTATTGTTATTTTAATGACATTTCTTTCACAATTACCCAGACGAGGTGTTGTCTAAAACATATTTGCAACATCAGAAAAGCTTCGCACTTAAAAGTGACTCAAAACAAAAAAGTAAAGGTGGAGTACAACTTTTAAAAGATTGAGGCCACTCCTTATGTTTACAGTGTGGGAATCAATATAACAATAAAACTCTGAGACATGTAATCCTCCGAATGCCTGCTGTCAGTAGTCACTTGACAGTGACCGTATGTAAACAGAGAAGAAACAGGCGAGCTTGAGCCGCCGTGACAGCCGAGGAACAACCGAGGAACAGCCGATCACGAGTCACTCACGGCTGGACCTCATCGACCGGTTTTTCCTCATTGTGTGACTCACAAAAGTGTTTTTCTTGACGAAGTCGGCCCAGTGCATGTTGACCCTGCGCAGCTCCTCTGACAGACTCCTGCTGGTCTGAGGGTCGGTCGACTCCATCAGGAAGTTGCCCACCTCGTTCAGGTGAGCCTGACGGGAGCGCCACTCTGACATCGACTCAGGTCTCACCTGTATAAGAACCACAAATATTTCCATGTGAAGCAGAAGAGAGAACACATTTTCAAATATGAAGCAGGATAATTCATCCTGTAAGTGCGCTTTTCTGCAAAAGGAAGGGAGGAATAAATCACCAAGTCAGCAACACTGGTTGTAGTAGGTGATGTTATACAACTAATTTAGCTGTGGCAGCATATGGCTATGTATCTATGTAAATAATACAAGTTAAAGGTCCAGTGTTTAACATTTTGGAGGGTTTTTGACAGAAATGAAAGATACTACCAATAAGTGACTCTAGAGCAGGGGTCACCAACGTGGTGCCCGCGGGCACCTGGTAGCCCGCAGGCAGCCAATACGGTGCCCACGGGCTCACTTCACTTCACCTCACTTGCATGTATCTGTATGATCGCTCAGTAAAATATCTTTGATATTGTTTATGAAAACTGGTAATCGTTAGGAGTAAGCACTGGAATGAATGTGTATGCAGTTGAATGCATAATATTAATAATTTAAATGGTAAACAAACATAAAAATATTATATGGTAGCCCTCCATATTATTTTTTACCCTTAAGGTAGCTCTCTGTCTCAAAAAGGTTGGTGACCCCTGCTCTAGAGTATGGAGCTGCACATCCATCAGTCCTGCAAATATTTCACAATAAAGCTTAATTGAGGGGGGAAAATAGAATGGATACAGCGAAATGAATCACTGGTGTGCTTTTACTTTGAAATAGGAACATATGTCAGATATAGTTGTTGAAACTGTAGTCAAAGATCCTTTTCGCTGTCTATATTTAAAATATAATGAATCTTGTGTCTGTCTAGAATAAAAAGCAACACTACAAGCTATACACTGGTCCTTTAAAGCAAGAGAAACCTTAAAAACAAGTCCTCTCTCAGTAAATCTAACGTACCGCTGGCCTGTGTCCGGGAATCACTGCAGCAGAGCTTTGCTCCAGCCAGGCCTGCAGGGAGCTGAGGCAGTCGCTGTACGAGTCCCAGGCCGACAGCACGCGTCCCATGGTGCTCTTGGCCGCGGTCACCTCCTCCAGAACCACGGCGGTGTCCTCCTCCAGCTGCTTCACCTGCTGAATGACGTGCTGATAATCTTCAGCTGAGGAGCAAAGACACAAAACACAAGTCCCGTGACCTGGTTCTGATCCTCGGGAAGAGTTTTTTGCAGAGACAGAAAAACGACGGAATACTTACCAAGCGCAGATTTGCTGGAGTATTTCTCAGAGATTTGTTTGAGTTTATGAAGAGATGCTTCCAGCAGTGACGTGAGCTCCTGTGTGTTCACCAGCTCCTGTGTTAAAAACAGCATGTTCACAGTGGAACCAACATTTCTGGACAAATATGTGTTCTGGGACCTTTTACACCAACGAAACAAGCGTCTATGTCATGATTAGCATGTTCTGCAGAGATGTTGCTCAAGTGTTCTTCTGTCATTTCACTCAAATATTCCTCATGCTTCTTCTGTTCCACTGAAATAGTTCCCTTTTCCTTGGAGCTCACACAATCAGCGAGTACAGGCAAGTACAAGTTCTCAAATTTAGTAATTCTCTTTTAGTATGGTGATAACAACAACAACAATATAACATGAACAAGCACAGCGACTGACACGCCCGACACTTTCAGCTTCTTACTCATGCTAACAAGCTGAAACGGGGCTTATCACCCCCTGGTGGAGCAGAGGAGGACACATTTCATTCCATACATCGTGCATAGTACATATACTCCTTCTACTGCATATAGTATACAATTTAATGGCAAATTTGACTGTGTATAGAAAGGTTATGATTCAGTGTAGTATATTTAGCCCTAGCATGCTATCATACTAGCATTTCAAAAAGGAATATAAACATGAATTTATTTAGAGAGCTGTGTGGATTTTGGTTTCTAATCACTCTATGAAATAGAATAGAAAGCCTCGTTATTGTTGTGTAAAATACGAGATAACACAGTGCTACTCTGGTTAGTGCATTATTTAAAAACGTGCTACAGAAGTAAAGACAATGGGCACAAATACAGGCCATATACAGGACGACAGGAGTCAAATTTCATGAAATATTCCACAGGTATTCAGTAGGGTCACAACAATTCATCGATAAATCAGTTGCTTTGATTTTTGAGCTTCTTAAATGTGAATTATTTTCACATTTTATTTAGTTTATTAGCGTGTGCAAGACCCAGGAAAAGAAACGTGAAGGGAATCACCGAAGTCAGCGGGGGAAACCCTCTGAGTTCAATGCTTACAACTAAAGGAGTATAATTATCCTCAATCTCACTTATATAGTGTGTGTGTGTAACAAGCCACTCTGGCCCGTGTCCAGCTGTTGAGGTTTTTATGTTTTTAAAAAACCCATAACAGAGACTCTGACTCACATGCCATTCCTGCAGCAACACCCTGACGGCCTCCGGAGAGATGAACGGCCTCTTCCAAACGCGGAGCTTGGTCCTGATCTGGCCCAACAGATCCAGAACCGTGTGCCGTTGCTCGCGGTACTCCAGCTTGATCCCGTGGTACTTGGCGGTTACTCTCACACCGGTGAACCTGGTGAGGACAAAAGTGCAGGTGAGAAAAAGGAGTTAATTTACTCCTTGGGGAAAATCCCTCCCATGTCCCATCTGTGGGTCACAACCCAGTGTTTGGTAATGACTGATTAAAGGCAAAAATAAATTGCTTTTTATTTTTATTAACCAGTCTTCCTCAATTCTCCAGTTGTGAAATATTATCATTTAAATGAATTCTGCGTATCCTTAAGGTTGGGTCGAGGTAGTGTCAGGATAATCAGGGTGTTCCAGTCCTGAGGAATCCCGAGGCGTTCCCAGGCCACATGGGGCGGGGGGGTACGTCATTCCTCCAGCTGATTCTGGGTCTGCCCCGAGGTTCTCTTCCCAGATAGTTGTGCCTGGAAAACCTCCAGCATGCAGCAGCCCGGGAGGCTTCCTGATCAGACTCCAAAAATCCACCTCGAATGACTCCCTCCCTTTGAAGTAAATAAGGTTTCCCCCTCAACTCCTCACCCTGTCTCTAAGACTTGGGACATAATACCGGAGGTCCAAGGAGGTCCAAAAAGGTCTGATAAGGACCGCTCATGACGACCTACCTACTACTGTTCTTTAGAGTAGGAAAAAGTGATTCTTGATCTGGTTTCAGATCCTCCGACAGCACACAAACAGCCCTCGTTAAAATCCCCAACGACCTCCTGCTGGCAGCTGACTCTGGACCATTTGACACCACCTCCCCCCTCACCCTCCTGGACAGACTCACTTCACTCTGACACCTGTCTCACCTGGTTCACTTCCTATCTTCAAGCACTACAGATCCCAATCCTCCCCGATCACATGTGGTGTTCCCCAGGGCTCCGTCCTGGGGCCCCCCTATTCATTATCTATCTCCTTCCTCTGCTATGCGGATGACACCCAACTCTATGTCTCCACTCTCCCAAGTCCAATCCTGGCTCTCCTCCAACAATTCCATGAACCACCTGCCAAGTTTGAAGCCTGTCGTGCGAACTACGTCAGTTATGCGATTCAGAGACAAACGTTCCTTGCATTTAGAGATTGTACGGATAATTGAGACTTGTTAAAAACGGATGTAAACATTACCTTGAACATAATTTAAATAATTAGGGGTTAAGGATGTTTTTCTACTGTTTGGTTTTGTTTTTGTTCAATTTGTTTGCGCTTTTTAATAAATATATTCGATTCGGTTCTCAAACCTAAACACCATTATCGCCAACACAATAAAATACAGTGGTGTTTAAATAGAACGAGCAAAGTCCGTGACGGACTTTTCACCTCACATTGTACTTCATACACTGGTCAAATAGTCAATTTAGATCAAGTCCCTGATTTTCACACAAACCAAAATAAAATAGAAAACAACAACAACAGAGCAATACATTTGGAAACCCAGATGAGCTGGGAAAAGCAGCCTCACCTTCTTTTCAGCTCGTCTATCTTGTCAGTGGGAACAATCATGTTTCCAAACTCATCCAAGTTCTGGAAGGCCTGAAAGGTCTTGAGCTGCTGCGGCATCTCCTCCAGGCAAACCTGCAGCAACATTCAAACATTCAGCAGCGAGCTCTCGTTTCACACGTTCATCGACAAGCTGAGACAATCTTTTGTAAACTAACGAGAACAAAAAGAGAGGGAGTCGACGATGTGTTAACACTCTCTCTGAACAGTAAATGAAGCGATACTGAGATTAAATCGGTTTTTTTAAAGAAAAGAAAAACAGCCCGAGGAGCCTGTGTTTGTTCAGTCAGTGTCACAGATGAAAGTCACAGACCTCGCTGCCAAATCTGAATGATTACAAAAGTCGCTACGCGTTTGAAAATGAGGTTTATGATCATGTAAAGTTCAGGCTAAGGGTTCGTGGAGAAGCCAAACACAAACACATCCTGGTCTACTTGATTTACGGGGCTCCTGTACGTCCTTGAACGTCGCTGTTCCTTTGTGTTTGTGCAGAAAATTAACATAGAAATTTTCTAACATATATTACGTGTGAATGTATGGGGGCTTTATATTCATAATATTCACCTTGAGCAGCTCCTGTTTCTCCCTGGCTTCGTCAGCAGCTCGGCCGTGGTCCTGAGGCTCGCCCTGCTCCTCTGACAGAGCGCCCTCCGCTCTCAGCAGCCAGTGAGCCACCGCGTCCAAGGGCGGCGGGAGACTCGTGTCCAACTCGATTCTGTATTCGCGAAGCTGGAAATTTCGTCGTCGTGAGAGAATCAGAATCAGTAATTACTTTGACTAAGATCAGCACACACACAGCGTAACATAGAAGTAGTAAAATTTAAGATGTTTAAAGCTGAACGATATGATTCTCTTAAAACCAAATTAATTCAAATCTAGGACGCTATTTTGGCAGGAAGCCGCGATGTTCACATCCATAGAGATAGCATACATATATATAGATATATACAGTAGATAAACTGAAGTATCTATGTATATATATTTATATATACCAGGCAATATGTCATATGTCCAAATTCACAGCTTCCTGGTCGGCAGGTAAGAGGAAACGTAATGGAAACCTTTATCCTGTTTGACAAAGTTTTTGCGATGTCACCCTTAAGTTTCCCCTTAACTGTCGACCAAGAAGCTTCTATCTCGTTTATTTTTACGTGCTTTTGCTGCAGCGTCTGGAATAACGTCCATACTCCACCACCAAGGGGCAGTATAAGGATCAGCTATATCAATTCTGTCAGACTCTGCGACATATTGCTGGATCTCAGTGGATTTAAAGTGACAGTGAACTCTTTCAAAGATTGGAACCAGCACTGGTGCCTTTCGTTCATATTTCAGAAACTTTTCCTGCCAACGTGGCGGCGTAAACAAACCGACCTTCTCGGTGAGCGTGTCCCAGGCCTCTCTGAGAGCGCGCTGCTCCTCGCTCAGTTTCGGCGTTCGTCTCATCGCCGTCAACAGAGGCATGATGGGACGTCGCTGCTCGTTAAAGGACACGAGGAACGTCTGGAAAACCTGAGGGCGACGGAAAAATGACACCGGCATCGTCAGTCATGTGACGACAAAACAGCAAAATCGGACGCTGCAGACTGTGTCGACAGCTACATTTGTTTCTCTATTCTTCTTCTTCTTCTACATACGTGGTATCTCTCGGAGTAGCTCTCCCCCTCGGTGGAGTCCCATCCCTCCAGGAGCTCATCGTAGGCTTGAACCAGCCAGCACGTCACTTCCTGTGCCTTGCGATCCGGCGTCGCCTGGCAACGTGGAAAATACAAAACAAAAGGAGTTTATTATGATTATTATCCATCAAACATGAACTCCACATGAATATGTATTCATTCACATCTTGCAGCAGAGAGGAAAGAGGAGAAACAAACAGAGGTCGATCCTGACCAGATACAAGCTCAGTGTCAGGTGTCAAACTCACGGCCCGTGGGCCACATGCAGCCCTTCAGTCGATTTCCTGGTCCACCACTTAAATGTTTGTATTTAGGTATTTATTGTATCATTTTTGCATCACATATTGTGAATTATGTGCCGTTACTGACCAGAACCAATACCTTTATTTTTAAATATATGTTATATCAAGATAGACTCCATGCCAAATTTCATGCATGCAAATCCCCTCAAAAATGTGCGTAAATCGGAGAAAAAAACAGGAAAATCTAACCAGGAATAAAAACATATTGAGATTAAAAAGAAAGAAAGAAAACATACGTAAAAACTGAATTTAAAATGTACATAAAATACTTAAACTATTACTATGGATGAATGAGAATCACCACATGAAACCATTTTTGTTGTATTACTGTAGCGGAGTCACAGCACCACATACAGGCCTGGCATATAAACTCCAGCTTCTTACAAAGTCTTATGAATTAAACTAATATATACATTTGAATTTAACTTCGGGGAGTGTTTGACTGCAAGATCAGAATAACTTTGGTTTGTGGACAAAACAAAATATTTGAGGACGTCGTCACTTTGCGGTTTGGGAAACAACGATTGACATTTTCCTGACATTTAAGATAATCCTTTATTAAATCCACAATGGGGATATTAAAAATGGAACAACGAGGTACTGAAAAGATACGTCAATTAATGGATTTTTAATCCTTTTTTAGTGTCTTAAAGGGGAAATAAGTAGTTTATAGTGCCATCTAGAGGAGAGGCTGAAATTTACAACAAAGACCTGCTGCTCTGCTCACCCCCTCCCTTCCCTGAGCGCTACGGTATCCGCAGCTGGTCAAATGTCGTCCTCGTCGTCTTTCTCCGTGTCAGCAGATGAGGTTCGTGAGGTGAGGGAGAGGGCGAGCTACCGCGGCCGTAGCAGACAAAGCGGAGAGAGAGGAGGCGGGACTTCCGCTACAAGTAAAGAGACGCTTGATTTGTTCTCTCGCATTTGTCCTTACAGGCTCCAGTAGAAACATGGCGTCTCGCTGCTAACAGTGGCTATGCAACCGCGGTCCGCGGTCATGTTATTTAACATGACTTTTTGAAACACTACGAAAATGAAACAAAAAATATTATACAGCGACTAGACAATGCAGGAGCACATAATATGTATTAAAAAGTGGATTTTGGGTTATATAAACCCATAAATACTACATATTGTACCTTTAAATGTGATTCTTTGCTCCATATAAAAAAGAAAGTATTAAAATGTGTGTATTTTGGTTCATAGACAAAATAAGACACCATTTCCAAGTTTGGGGAAACATTGTGTGGACCAAATGTATGTAAATTAATCCTCAAATTAGCCTGTAATGAAAATAATCTTCATGCGCAGTCGTACCGATCAAACCGAAACTGTGTCACGTTGACAGCGAGTCTGTGCACAGCAGAGCGCCGAGCCCACACTTATGTTTGTTTTGGCGACACGGTAGCAACAGGCAACAGTGTTGCCTTGTTCTGACGAGTGAAAAACATTTTTGAAAAAAAAAAATGGCACCACTTTAACTTTATTTACAACCTAACTCTGAGTTATTTTGGAGCCGATGTCTATAAGGAGTGGGAGATTGTAGAAGCTTGAAGGCGTCATTCAACCTATTTTCTTGCAGACACTGCTCCAGGGTGGATTCAAATCTTGCATAGCTGCACACGGACATGCTGATGTCCCTGGGGAAACCCGATCCGACAGGTGTTTTGTCCGACGTGCAGGAGAAACCTGCAGCATCTGAGCGGAGGGAAACGACGTGGTGCTGCATTCACCTCATGGGAGGCAGAAGGAGACACACCCTCGCTGTGGTTTTGGATCGCGTCCCAAAGAACAGGGCGGACTCGTTCAAATCTGCACGATGAGTCCTGCAGTGAGCCACCATGTGATTTGAGAATTATCTTGGCTCGGAGCGACTGCGCTCTCCCCCTCTCATTGAAGCGAGCTGATGTCTCAACACAGTAACTCTTTTCCTGGCGTTACGTCAAGATACTTAATTGTCAGAAATTTAATCTCGAGTTGTTCGCCGGTGTTTATCAAAAGGGTTGTCGAGGCTGATTTAGAGCGTGTGACTCAGCAGAGGCCGAGGCTGTTTGTTCCAAACACAACACAAACATATGGAATGTTAAAACACAAACTGGTGACAGGGGGGTGTGGCACTGTGACACAGGTAATGCAGATTCACACAAACATAATAAGCCAAGTTACATGAGATCAATGATCAGCGCTGACTTTGCTGTGCCAGCCTGTTAACGTGGAGCCACTCAAGAAGAACAAGTTCACAACTTTATCTTCACTGTTAGACAGACTTTTCCAGGAATAGGAAACTGAAGTTTGTAAACCACTCACTCTCCCACACCAAAGCCCATAGAGAAAATCAGTGATTTTAGCATCACAGCACACAGGAGTTCACAGGAGTTGTTGATCCACTGCTGCCTCCATTACTAACTTCAAATGTCTTATTTTGTCACTTCGGCTTTAGGAATTATTAATTCAAATCAATGACACAAAGTGACCACACGAGGCAGCAGTAGACCCGTGTCCTGTGTCCCTGTGAGCTAAAATCACTGATTTTCTCTATGGGCTTTGGTGTGGGAGAGTGAGTGGTTTACAAACTTTTCCACTTTTTCGCTAGGTTGGTTGGTTTGAAGATAGGTTGCTACGTAGGTAGGTCGGTAGTTTGGTTGGAAGATTGGTAGGCAGGTTGGTCAATAGCTAGGTAGTTCGGAAAGTAGGTTGCCATGTAGTTAAGTTGCAAGAAAAGTAGTTTTTTGCTGGGCAAGTCGGTTAGTAAGTAGGTTGGTAGGTAGGGGTAAAAGATAGGTTGCAAGGTAGGAAAGAAACTAGGTTGGTTGTACAGTAGGTAGGTGAGAAGATAGGTTGCTAGGTAAGTAGACCAGTAGGTTGGTAAGTAGATTGGAAGATAGTTTGCTAGGTAGGAAGGAAAGTAGGGAGGTAGGTCAGACAGTAGGTAGGTGGGAAAGAAACTAGGTTGGTGGACAGTAGGTAGGTGAGAAGATAGGTCACTAGGTAAGTCGAGCAGTAGGTTAATACGTAGGAATGTTGGAAGATAGTTCGCTAAGTAAGAAGCAAGGAAAGTAGGTTTCTTGGGAGGCAAGTCGGTCAGTGAGTAGGTTGGTGGGAAGAAAGATTGGTTGGTAGGTAGGTAGGTAGGTCCGTAGGAAGATAGGTCGCTAGGTAGGTAAGTAGAAGAGAAAGTTGGTTGGTTGGTAGGTCGGTCGGTGAGTAGGTAGGTGAGAAGATAGGTTGCTGGGTAAGTAGACCAGTAGGTTGGTAGGCAGGTTGGAAAATAGCTTGCTAGGTAGGAAGGAAAGTAGGTAGGTAGGTGGGAAGGTAGAACAGTACGTTAATAGGTATGTACAGTAGATTGTTAAGACAGAAGATTGGTAGGTAGGAAAGAAGGTAGGTCAGCAGGCTACCTGTCGCAGAGGAGAAGCAGAGATAGCAGGAGTGTAGTGAACAGGGAGGTTGACAGGAGAAGGACTTTTTGGAGTAGTCAGATACTGAGTCTGCGAGGAAACAAAAAGAAAGAGAGAAAGAAAGAAGAGGAAAAAAAGTGATGCAAAGAAAACAGAAATCCCCAAAACACCATGTTACTATGAAAGAGGAAATGGATCAAATGGCAGAGATAACTCAAAGTCAGGAAGAAAATCTGGTAAAAACAGACGCAGGCAGAACTTCTAAATATGTTCTATGGTCACGACAGTCACACTTAATAAACCTGGGCAAATATGCTCTGAAAGCTGTTATTGCTGCTGTGATTCAGCAGAGAAAAACACAGAGAGCAGACTGATCTGATCTGATGTGATGTGATTTTCCTCACACGTGTCTGTATTCTGTATAAACAAACCTCACAGATGATCAGATGACTGCGTGTCGTCCATTTAAAAACAACACATTGCTGATCTGCAGGATTAAAAACACCCTGCTGCCTCGTGTTTACACTTTTAAAAATACTTCTTTGACCGGATTTTTAGGATTACTCAACATAAAACTCACGTCTGAATGTTCTGGGAGGAAAAGTGAACTTTTTACAATCAAACATTCAGTGTAAAACAAAAAAAAACGAATGACGAATGGTTTGTTTTTAAATATAATTAGAAAATGCTTAATTATACACCAATTATTTGCCACTAATCTGTTGCTATTATAAAATGAAACTTTTAGTTTAAAAGAATCCACCAATAAGATATATCATATATAATAAATAAATCTAGTTTTCATGACACTTAATATCCATTTAAAAGAAAATTAAGTTGTTTATTTGCTATTAAATCAAATTATAATTCCTGAACTAATTAGCAAACTTTTTATGGTTATTTAAACTAAAAAGGTTGGGAAAATTCCTGAAAAAAATGTTGTTTGGGGAGCCAGAATAAATATCCCTGTGACCCATCTGTTGGTCCAGACCCAGGGTTTGGAAACCTCTGATCTAAAGACATGAATTAGCAGGACTATCACCGTAAACCCTGGTAATAAATAAGTAATAAACGTAAGTCATAAACTGCAAATGGCACTGATTTAAATTCAGATTTTGTTAAATGTCAGTGTTTCCTGCTCAGGACTGATGTTGTTGTTGTCGTCGTCGTAACAACTGCAAAAGCTAACCTTAAAAATGCCACCTGAGCTGTTTAATCACCATCATCATCATTAACCACCACACACACACACATACCTGCATTTCTTCCTCCGTCAGCGGCAGGTCTCTGGAGTACTGCAGGAACTGAGCCACGTAGGTCATGATGGACTTCTCGTCGGGGTCCCGCACGTCCACATCTGCATCCACATCAAAGTCCTCCATGATCACACTCGCTCTACTGTACCATATATACGCTCACTATCACCGTCACACTCTTAGTTTAGACTCTTAGTTTAGCTCCGGTCCTGCAGCAGGTGGAGCTCAGCAGGTGAGTCTGTAAACTCCCGGTCCTTTTTACGGAAAAACAACCATGTACTCATTCGCGTCTGCTAACGAGTCAACAGTTGGAGGAAAGTGAAAGAAGGCTGAGCTTTTATACGGCAAACACAGTGTGTGTGTGTGTGTGTGTGTGAGAGAGAGAGTCAGCAGACTGTTGTCATCTCACTCGCCCTCAGGCTCAGTGGGCACGGCTCTGCCTCAGCTGCACTCAGCACTTTCACAATCATTCAAATAAATAATAATAATAATAATAATATTCACATGGATTCAAGCTTGGTTCCTGCTACGCAGCCACCTAACGTTTGACACTGTATAAAAACCGCTTATGTTTAAGTCCATGTGAGTCAAAAAAAAAATCATTATTTATCTGAAATTCATGAAATTTAATTTCATTGAATTTCAACAAATTCCTGCTCAGAGAGGAATTTTTGTCCTCCTCATATCGTCCAGTTAGAATTCTGAGATCAAATGTTGAAAATTTAAGATTAAAAAAAGTTATCAAAGTTCAAATTGAGAAATAAAAAATGAAATTTTGAGCATAAAAGGTCAAATTTGTAACATGAAGTCACAATTATGAGATTTAAGGTGTCATTTTTAAGAAAGAAAGTCAAAATCATGAGATAAAAAGTAGTAAAAAGTCAAAAAATTTTAATTGAGTCAAAATTGTCAGAGAACTCAATTAAACACATAACATGTGAATATTGTTAAATTAAAGGTCAATTGTGAGATTAAAAAGTGACAAAAAGTCAACATTAGGGGATTTAAAAAGTCACACGATGTGAGATATAGAGTCAAAATGACCGGGAATATACTCTATAGTTTAGTCTTGATTATCAAATAAAATGAGATCAAAAGGCAAAACTATACGATTTAAAAGTGATTTGTAAGATTACACAAATCTAAATCATGGCATAAAAAGTCAACAATGAGATGAAAAGTTGAAATAATGAGGTTAAAACGTGAAAATGATGAGATAAAATGCTTGTCTGAATAGAACTCCACGACTCATAATTATGAAGTGAGAAATAATCTCTGTGGGATTAATTGTTTTCTTTAACAGACTAAAATAGGATTCTTCCATAGAGTTAAAAAATTAAAGTAAAAGTTTGGTGGTGAGGGTGTAACCATTAGACTCGACTATAGTTCACACCACTTTATTGTTGTTCAGAGCTAAAATGTTCCCACAGTGTTGACTCAAACGAACCCTGAGGGGTCTGTAATTTCACAGGTTATCATTATTATTCATCTGAATTAATTTAATTACAGTCGTCAGTGACTCTCACCACAGGTGTGATCTTCAGCCGCGACTCATTTACAAAAGTCTGATGTGTATATTTAGACACTTAAGTTGAATTATAAATAGCGATCAGTAGTTTGTAGATAAATCAAAAGTTTGGTAGCTCACCATCGGGCTCCAGCAGACGGGGAACCCTCAGCTCTCTCTCGGCGATGCGAAACGCCTCCTCCAGGTTCTGTTTGTTGCTCCTGGTCCGGGCTTTGGACAGATCCACCAGGTCGGGCCGCAGGGCGTAGAGGATGGCGAGGAAGACCACGCCGCTCCTCCAGCTCGATTTGAAGTCTTTCACGTTGATGGTACAGCCAGCTCTGAGGAACGCAAATCAGGCCCGTTAGTATTAAACACTGTTTAGTCGACACAGCTGCTTAGCACCGTGTTTTCTAACAGTGATGTTGTTAGGAAACACTGTAAACTAAAGAGTCAGAATTTCCCCGAAACTTGGTGGGAAGATGTTTTTGACCAAGAAGAACAAAAAAGTCGACCGTAACCATGGCCTCAACTCAACAGGAAGTCGGCCATTTTAAATGTTGGCGTCCATATCGCATCCTACGTAAATGAGCAAACATAAAAAATGTGCCAATTTGTACGAGACACATCAAAGGTGAAAAGTTATCGAAAGGTTTTGCAGATTCAAAACAGCGTGGCCATGGCAACCCTTGGCATTTTCGGGAATTTCGACCAATCGCCACGAAACAGGAAGTGACCTAGAACTGCAACACACATTGAGTTCCATCAAATTTCCCGAAACTTGATGGGAAAATGTTTTTAGACCAAGACGAACAAAAAAATCAACAGTAACCATGGCCTCAACTCAGCAGGATGTCGTCCATTTTAAATTTTGGTGCCCATTTTTACGGTTTGCACCCAAGGTAAATGAGCGAACGAAACAGGAAGTGCCCTACGACTTCGGCATACATTGAGTTCCACTGAATTTCCCAAAATTTGTAATAAATATAGAAAATATAGAGTCAAATAAAGATGAAAACACGATGCAGTTTCAGTGGAGCAGATGCTGACCTGTGACACTGCTCCCTGACCCAGAGCAGGAGAGCCTTCTTGGCAGAGACTCTGAAGCGGGCGTGCAGCGGCGAGCCTCTGGGAGGAAGTGGGCTGCTGCTGGCCGAGCGGCTGCTGGACAGCGTGGAGCGCGAGTCCAGGCTGGCCAAAGACTCCATGGAGGACTGACGAGAGTCAAAGGACAGGGTGCTGGCCAACTCCTCGATCTGAGGAAACATTAAACATCACTTTAGGAGACAGAAACGTTGAAATGTCTCTAAACAGAAAACAGGACAGAAATACTAAAATTAGCAGATAATGTCCGACACCTTCAGACAGAGACTCTTGTGGCTCAAATGTTTTTTATCGGGTATCTGCAAACACACCAAGATCTGCAGATTTGACTAATGGTGAATGATTTCTGTCCCCCATTTTTCCTTTCACCCCAATCTGTCTTGGCAGATGCTGCACATCTTTGAGTCTGGTTCTTTCAGAGATTTGATGCCTGGTGTTTGCTCATTGTGTGAATTGTTGGGTTTCTCTGCTCTCGATGATGTTGTCTACGTACAGTGACTTGTGTGTATGTTGAATTCTCAAAAGAACTGAGGCAGCAAGTGAGGAATTTTGCGTTTGAATCACAGAAATATTGAACTTACGTGATACTGTAGAATGATTGTCCATATGAGGCCCAGGATGATGGACGGTCTGCCATCGATGATGTCAGGAATGTTTATGTTGACGAGTTTAATCTGAGGAGAAAACAGGAAAGTTTCACTCTGCAAACATTAAAGGACAAAAAAAGCTTTTGTTTTCTCCGCAGCGCTCACGCTCCACAAGCGTTCGCTTTCTATACTCTGTACAATCAGTTAATTTACCGATTTCTTCTTGAGGAAGGCGAGGGCTTTCTCAATGTTGCTCCTGTGCTGAAACATGCCTCTGCCTCTCTCACGGCTCTGCAAGAACGACAACAACAGAGCATCAGTCAGTGAGTGAGTGAGTGAGTGAGGAGAAATCACGTTTTAACTTCATAGAGAAACGGAAAGAGGAACTCACGATGTGTTGGTTGCTCATCACCTCCAGCAGGTCCAGCAACCTGGAGCCATCGCGGAAGTCGTGGAAGAGATCCACGATCCGACATGGCGGCCTCCGCTGTCACACACAAAGACAAGACAAGAAAATGTGAGCAGAGATGCAGAAATGTGAAGTGTTTAAACTTTATATTCCAGCAATTCAGTGGCTGTTTGACTTCATACTAGACTACAAATCAACTTAAATGCTAACCTAGATCTAAGATCTGTCACCTTTATTCACCTCGACAGACAACAAAAAGAAGAGGGCATTTATTTACTTGTAAAAAGATGGGTCAAAAACATCCCACAAGAGCCGATAAATGAAGGTTAGTAACTTTTCTGCTTTTGGGCGACAGCGCGTTGAGTCTGTGTTGAGTAAATTACCACAACTGCGACGGCTTAATGTGAGCAACCACACAGAGGATTAACGGTTATCTACACTCTTCACTTTAGTCTCCACTGAGCCTGAGCCTGGGCGTGCTGTGATTGGCGGCTGATGCAGGGGAAGGGGAGGGGAGTGTCCGTCTGTCGCTGTCCGTCTGCAGCGCTGTGAACCTTGCTCTGCAGTTGCTATATTTGTGTCCACACTTTCTGCGTCCACTGTCCTCCACAGCCGACCTCCACTGTGAGGCTGCTACTTTCTGCAGAGTCATGTTTAAGAGCATGACAAGACCACGAGCTTTAACAACAAAAATGTTGTCGTCCAGTTCAGTTCATAACAACGGTGTGGTCATGATTTGATTAACGGGCGTGAGGAATCACTGCTCTCTGAGTCGAGGTCTTTCAGGAGAACTCGGTGACGTCGGATCCTCAAATGACTCACAGATTGTAAAGCGAGTCTTGCATGAACAAGTTTGACAGAGGGTTTCACTAACAACTGGAGAGAAAACACTGATAAGTCAATTCAGGTCGATTACTTCTTCAAAAACAGTGACTTGCTGTCATGACAATGTCCCTGTGCTGACAGCGCCCCCTGCACTGAGGACCAGCTGTCAGTTGAAACGCCACCAAAATGTTTTTTTATTTTAAGCCATTTTACAAAATGTTCACATGACAAAATCTGAAATGTGTGTCACTGTAAACCACTCACTCTCCCACACCAAAGCCCATAGAGAAAACCAGTGATTTTAACATCACAGCACACAGGAGTTCACAGGAGTTGTTGATCCACTGCTGCCTCCATCACTAACTTACAATGTCTTATTTTGTCAATTCGATTTTTAAAAATCTTTCTTCAGATTGACCTCAGTGACACAAAGTGACCACACGAGGCAGCAGTAGAACAGCAGCTCCTGTGTCCCTGTGAGCTAAAATCCCTGATTTTCTCTATGGGCTTTGGTGTGGGAGAGTGAGTGGTTTACAAACCTCAGTTTCCTGTTGAGATAAAGTGAGATAAAGTGTCTTGTAACAAGTGGCTACACAACCAGAAATTCAAATTCTTCAGTGACACATGATCTCCTCTTAATTATGACTTAGTGCAATGTCAACATTAAAACTGCAGTAAACAGGTCACACGAGGACATGAAGAGAATGTACACATAAATGTGTAAGTAGAGCTGGTTGATCCATCGTGTCACGTCCTCACACGTTCACGCTCATCTGCACAAGAGTGTGAAAGCTGCATCCACTCAGGGATCGGAAACTATTGTGTATACATTACATTTTTTTTCCCCCGCGCTCGAATAAAAGGTAATTCATCTCCTCCCGCGTCACAAAGACGAGTATTTGATTTTAAACAAAACAAAGCTGAAGCCAAGTGGTGTCTCTGGTTCTCATGAGACGTACAGAGCTCTACTGTGTTTAAAATCGCTGGATGACAGAAACTACAGAAAGGTCAGGGGTCAGAGACGGGACTCACCTTTGCCAACTGAGCGTTGACCCAGTTTGTGAAGGTCCTCTTCTGGATCTGCTCTTGTTCCACTGTTAAAAAAGAAGAAGAAGAAGTTGTAAGCAGCAGGAATCACAGACTAAATAACAAATAAATAATAAAGAGATGAAACTGTAACACAATAACAAACTACATTAAATACAAGCTTTTGTAGGAAAACGATGTAAAATTTGCAAAAGATCCAACGGTACTCGTCATGCAGATAAATAATGAAATAATCTAGGGGGCCCCCTGGTGGTCACGGGGCCCTAAGCAGTCACTGAGTTCGCTCTGGTCAGCGTGACCACAAAATAACTTGATAATGTAAATAAAAATGACAGAAAGTAGAAAATATTCACATTTAAGAAGCTGAAAAATGACAGAAACATGAAAATATTCACATTTAAGAAGCTTAAAAATGACAGAAACGTGAAAATATTCACATTTAAGAAGCTTAAAAATGACAGAAACGTGAAAATATTCACATTTAAGAAGCTTAAAAATGACAGAAACATGAAAATATTCACATTTAAGAAGCTGAAAAATGACAGAAACGTGAAAATATTCACATTTAAGAAGCTGAAAAATGACAGAAACACGAAAATATTCACATTTAAGAAGCTGAAAAATGACAGAAACACGAAAATATTCACATTTAAGAAGCTGAAAAATGACAGAAACATGAAAATATTCACATTTAAGAAGCTTAAAAATGTCAGAAACATAAAAATATTCACATTTAAGAAGCTGAAAAATGACAGAAACGTGAAAATACTCACATTTAAGAAGCTGAAAAATGACAGAAACATGAAAATATTCACATTTAAGAAGCTGAAAAATGACAGAAACGTGAAAATATTCACATTTAAGAAACTGAAAAATGACAGAAAGTAGAAAATATTCACATTTAAGAAGCTGAAAAATGACAGAAACGTGAAAATATTCACATTTAAGAATCTGAAAAATGACAGAAACTAGAAAATGTTCACATTTAAAATGCTGAAAAATCACAGAAACATGAAAATATAAATTTATTGACATTGTTCACTGGTTGAGTGATTGACAGGTGTCTCTTCAGGACTCCTGTGTCTCTCAGCTGTCAGACGAGTAAATCATGTAAACAGCGGGCGCTCAAATAGTTTTTGCAGAACCTATTGTGAAAGTCAGCAGGCGTTCACCGCGATTACAGCTCTGCCTGCCATGGAAGCAGGTTATTACTGTAACTCACACCCGAGGGTTTGGCTCAGCTCTGACTGAGTCAGGACTGAACAAGTCTTCAAAGAGAGAGAAGAAATAAAATAAAACAGAGCAGATAAAGCAGCAGAAACTGAGCAGCAAGCATTGACTTTTAACCACATCACCAGCAACGTTATCAGCGTTCTGGATTTTTCATTCAGCCACGAACGACGACACCCTACAAAATGAGTGAACTCGTCCGAGCACGTTTGTCGTACCGACAAAAACAGTGAATTTCGACCATTTGCCACGACGAAACAGGAAGTGCCCCGATAACTTCGGCACACATTGAGTTCCACCAAATTTCCCAAAACTTGGTGTGAAGATGTTATCAACCAAGACGAACAAAAAAGTCGACAGTAACCATGGCCTCAACTCAACAGGAAGTCGGCCATTTCAAATTTTGGCGTCCATATTGCACCCTACATAAATGAGCGAACTCGTCCGAGCGCGTTTGTCGTATCAAAACAAAAAAAAACACACAAGCCAATTTTTCCTCGACACATCAAAGATGAAAAGCTGTCGATTGTGGATTCAAAACGGCTTGGTCACAGCAACCCTCTGCGTTTTGGCGAATTTCGACAGGAAGTGCCCCTATAACACCGAATTTCCCGAAACTTGGTGGGAAGATGTTTTAGACCAAGATGAACAAAAAAAGTCAACCGTAGCCATGGCCTCAACTCAAACAGGAAGTCGGCCATTTGGAATCTTGGCGTCCATTTTGGCCATTTGCACCATACGTTAGGGAACTACTGCATACCCTGGGCCCTATCATGACTGCGTGCATTCTAAGTTTGTGTTTCTTGTCATATGGAGCATTTGCCAGGTGCACGGTTGCCAGGTATTATGTCATAAAAACCCAACAAAGGATGCCATTTGAACCCTTAGTGCTCACGCAGCACATATCAGTGCCACAGGGTTTGGGTTACTCTTGGTAAATTACTGCAGGAATAATACACTTATATCCTTATATGGACATCCTGGGGGGTGGGGGGTGTTTATAAGTCACGTTTGCAGGTTTTAAAAATAAATGCATCCCTTAAGAATGACTTCATAAATGTAGAGGAGTGCAAAAATGTGTCTACGTTGCTTAAATGAGAATAATTGTCAAATTAATTTAACGAAAATCTTTGAAGCTGTTTGAGTGATCAATCAGCTCGGCTTGCGTTAAGGTTACCTCTAACTACAAAAGCTCAAATATTAGTAGCCTAAGTTTAACAACTTATTTTTTAACTAATTAAACTAAAACATTAGCGTTTAGCAGTGATGTCATGTCATCACGTCACTCCCAGAGATTTCACTTCTCACAATCATCACGTTCCTAAACTGATACGGTGATCAAGAGAGAAAAGACACCGAGAACATAAACGTCCATGTTTAAATTTGAAATACAATTAACATTTTTAACAGTGTAATTCACAAAAACTCATTCCAACTCAACAATAACACAAACATAAACCTCATAGTTCATTACAGAAGTAATGATGCATGAAGCAAGACTGTGCACTTTAGTTCTTTCATCCATATCAGGTCTGAAAGCTCTCGTGGCCTCTTAAACAAACGCTGTTTGAGTTTTGATTGAGTTACTGATAAAATAAACAAAACAAAAACCCTGATAAGTGTTCAGCACAACTCGTAATGTTTCCTTTAAAGTTCTTAAGCTCATGAGGAAAGAATGTTGATACATTTTAGACTTAAATATAAATATCACTGTACACAATATTCTATAAAGAACTAGTTTTATAGAGATCAATGGGTGCGTTATTTAACATTACTTACTGCTGTTATGCTATGTTAAGTATTTACTAATGGCTAACTACTGTTTTAACTAAGTGTTTATTAATATTATTAAAGGGTCTACAAAGATGCTGTTGATATCAAATATAAGTGTAAATTGACAGTTTAAAAAATTACATGAAAAGCTTTCCTTAGTGAATATTTATTCAATGTTTCTGTGTCTTCAAACATTAAAATAGCACAATATAATCATTATTTTACGGTAATTAAGCATTAATTAAGCACACTTTACCTTGTGTAAAGCATGCATCCCTTAACTATTGACCTTATAAATGTAAGGGAGTACAAAATAAGCATTACTTTAGTTAGATTAAGCATTTATTAATTAGTATTACCATGTATTAATGTCCCTGGTGGAACCTTAAAGAAAACAAACTTGAAAATGTGTTTCCCTTAAGTGACACCAAGGATAATATCGCACTAAATAACCAATACTTAACTATAATTTACCATGACTTAAGCATCTTTAATGTATTATTATAAACTCCTATTTACTATAATTGAGCATTTATTAACCATTAAAATACTGTTCACTGTGAATGCTTAATTTAAGTGTAAAACATGCAACCCTTAACTGTGACTTTATAAAGTTTTATAGGCATTATTTAACTACAAATATGTATTTATTAACCATTATTAACCTTTATTAATGATCATTGTGACCTCTACTGTAAACTATACCTTAACCATGACTTAATAAATGTAAGGAAGTAGAAAACAAGCATCACTAACTTATTGTAAACATGTTTTGCATGTGTGGTTGTTTAATCATTTTACTTTATACTTAATTTACTTACTTACTTAATTTTAAGTGTAATACAAGCATCCCTTAACTATGACTTTATAAAGTTTAATAAGCATTATATAACTATAAATATTAATTTATTAACCACTATTAGCCTTTATTAATGTTAGTTGAACTATGACTTCAGAAAACAAGCATCACTAACGTATTGTAAACATGTTTTATCCCACATGTGGTTGTTTAAGGCTCACAAGGAGCATTAATTAAGGTTAATTAATATTCTTCAGTACTGCCACGAACACTTAACCCTTAATAAACCCCTGAATGATGTACGGACCAAAAACCTGAATAACATTTTAAAATACGTAGTTAAAACAGCATTTATAAGCAGTTAATTAGTCGTTATTTTAAGGTGTCACGGATGGATAGACTCACCTGTGATGGGATCGCTCATGCTGACTCTGTAGTAACTGTTACCACATCAGCGTTTAAAAATAAAACCTCCTCTTTCTAGTTAAAGAAAAAAGGATCTTTTACTGCACTGACTCTGCAGATCCAGAGATGTGAAGACAAAAAAACCCAGATGATATGCATGTGTGAGTATCTGCTCTATCTAATCCAGCAGAGACTCGACATTTCCTGCTTGCACAGAGGCAGGTGACTTCACCATAGGCTCCGCCCCCCCCTTTAAAAAAAATTAATAATAATGTGAGTCACAGACTCTTTCAGTTCAGACCTGTTGGTACAGGATCGTCCTGCTGCAGACTTTAATGTTACTCTGAGCCACACTTTGTGGAAAATGTGTCTTTAAAAGATTTAAATGTCACCAGCGGAGAAACATTGACTTTCTTATTTGACTTCACCAAACTCCTCCCTGTCAATAAAACAACGTGGAAAAACAGGATGAGAAGAAAGTGATTAAAAAAAATGCTTCAAAGCGCGTGTGTGTGTGCGTGTGTGTGTTGACGTCATGCCAACAACAACTGGCTCTACTGCTGCTGCCGTCCTCCTCTAACCTCACTGCTCACTGTGGAGTCAATACAACGACACACTGTCAAACTGTGTCAAACACAAACACAGACAGTAAATGTTGCTGAAGCTGCAGCCAAAGTGTGGTGGAGAACATACACAGCAGTGCTTGGTTAGCAACCAAACGCTAAGGGTGTTCATGGTACGTTCTGCTTAATAAGTGTAAAACATGCATTATTTAACTATAATGAGCATTTATTAACCATTATTATATCCTTTATTATTGTTACTTGTGACCCTTATTGTAAAGTGTAAAACATGCGTCGCTTAACTATGGATTTATAAACATAAATAAGCATTATTTAATGATAATAAAGCATTTACTCTTTATTGCTGTTCACCGTGACCCTTATTACTAAGTGTAAAACATGCATCCCTTAACTTTGATTTCATAAATGTAGGGGAGTACAAAATAAGCATGACTTAACTACAATTAAGCATTTATTAACCATCATTATACCCGTTATTAATGTTCATTACCCTTATTGTACAGTATAAAACATGCATCTCTTAACTATGGCTTTATAAACTTAAATAAGCATTATTTAATGATAATAAAGCATTTATTAATCATTATCATACCCTTTATTATTGCTCCTTGAGACCCTTCTTCTTAAGTGTAAAACATGCATCCCTTAACTGTGACTTCATAAATGTAAAAAAGCATTAATTTACTACAATAAAGCATTTATCAACCATTAATATACCCTTTATTAATAATTGTGACCCTTACTCTTAAGTGTAAAACATGCACCCCTTAACTGTGACTTCATAAATGTGGGGGAGTGCAAAATAAGCATTAATTAACTAAAATCAAGCATTTATTAATCATCTTTATACCTGTTATTGATGTTCATTGTGACCCTGATCGTAAAGTGTAAAACACAACCCCTTAACTATGACCTTATAAATGTAAATAAGCATCATCATACCCTTTATTAAAGGTCCTTGTGTCCCTTATGGTAAAATGTAAATTATAATGTATCCCTTAACTATGATTTTGTGTTAATAAACTGGGACACTATCAACTTTTACACACTTGACCTTTAAAGTCTGTTTTCCATGATGCATCATGGATTTTATTGCTCCAAAGATTCCGAAAACAGAGTGGAAATTGAATTTTGAAACTCTCCCATGTGTCGTGTATTACTTCTATCTAATTACGGTATCTGAAAGTCCCTGTTTGACACACACACACACACACACACACACACACACACATGCGCGTTACTGTAGCTGAAGGGGGCGGAGTTGAAATCACCCACTGAGAGAGCAGAACATGACACAGCCTTTATTCTTCACTCTTGCTGCCCCGCAGCGACACAGACTGTCGAATCCTGTCTGATGGGATTCACTTTTTTTTTTTTTTGTCTGTGTCGTGTTTTGATTCAGCATTTCCTCCTCCAAAGCCACATGGCAGCTCGTTACACTCTCATTAGAGGACGGAATTCTGTGCAAGGAAGGGAAATTTAAATCTGTATATATCTGATGTGAGACGCTCAGGATTAACCAATTTGAATAAGTCGTTTTAAAATTACAGTTTGTCCTGCGTCGGCCTCTTCTATGTACATCGTAGGTGTACAGTAGGTGGCGTCGTAAAACAAACAAGGGAGACTATGGCAAGCCGTTTTAACATTTATTAGCTAGACTGGATATGTATTAAAGATATCTGTCATTATTCCTAATCAAAAAGAACATTTCAGCTATCCACAATGTCATTCTTCCTATCCACAATGTCATTCTTACTACCCACAATGACATTCTACCTATCCACAATGACGTCACTTTTGCCATTCATGTGTATTGGGCTTTCCATTTCAGATATCCACAATGACATTCTGGATTTCTGCAAAATAATTCTTCCTCGGAGAAGCTCCTATTTCAGATATCTTCAATCCAATTGTCACTAGCCATAATAACATTTACGGTAATTGCATCATTTGTCCGAGGAAGAATGACATTGTGGATAAGAAGAATGACATTGTGGATAGGAAGAATGACATTATGGATAGGAAGAATGACATTATGGATAGGAAGAATGACATTGTGGATAGGAAGAATGACATTATGGATAGGAAGAATGACATTGTGGATAGGAAGAATGACATTGTGGATAGGAAGAATGACATTGTAGATGGGAAGAATGACATTTTGGATAGGATGAATGACATTGTGAATAGGAATAATGTCGTTAAGGATAGGAAGAATGACATTTTAGATAGGAAGAATGATGTTGTGGATAGGAAGAATGATGTTGTGGATAGGAAGAATGACATTGTGGATATCTGAAATGTTCTTTTTGACTAGGAGGAATTGAAGACTGAAATTGTGGATAGGAATAATGTCATTGTGGATATCTGAAATTGAAAGCCCAATACACATGAATGGTAAAAGTGACGTAATTTGTCCTAGGGAGAATGACATTGTGGATAGGAAGAACTGAATTACAGATATCTGTAACGGATATCCAGTCTAGCTATTAAATGTTAAAACGTCTTGCCATCGGAGACATTTACCTAAATATCAGCCTAAATTCTGTCAAGCACCTTCAATAACAAGAGTCATGTGGATCCCAACTTTCAAGGATTTCAAGGACCTGTGGGAACCTCGATCACTAGATCGTCATCTCTCTACACTCGTCATCCTGATCAATTCAGGTTCAGATTTGGGATCATGTTTATCTGAGAAGCCGCTGTCCGCATGAATTAAGTTCTTGAAGAAAATGTGTTTACAAAAACCCGACATAAAAGCAGCTCTGTGTTTTTATGCCACTGCAAACAACACTGAATACACACAGTATTCACTCAATCTCCCCCTGGTCGTCTTTAACGTTGCTGGCTTGTTGTTTGGGGGGCGTTTGTCTGACATCATCAGCTCTGGCAAATCGTGCCAGCTGGAAATTACATAATTGGGAAAAAAAGAGAAAACTTTATAAGGCTTTTTCGACAAAGGGCAGTTTGTTCTTAAATGGGTGGGAGTGTCATGCCTTAAATATAGCTCACCAGCTCAGAGGAGAGTAACCTGAAAAGAATGAAATCTGCAGCATAATGGACAGAGGCTGGAAGGAACAGCAGGGATGAGGCAAGAATAAAGGAGGAGGAGGAGAAGAAGATAAAAGTCCATATATGAGTCTGTGGTGTTCAGAGACGTTATTCATGCTGCTGGTTTCTGAATTTAACCCTCTTATGAGCATCAAGATAATCATGATAACCGCTTGGATTTATCTTGACTCTAAAGTAGTGCTGGGCATGTTAACGCATTAATGGCGGTTAATGGCGTCAACGTTAACGCACAACGCATTTCCATGACGACTGAGAGGAAAAAAGATGCGCATGACATCATGTTTACATGACTCCCGATTGTTAAAATGAGTCTCTAAAGTAACGCTGAAGTTTAAAAAAAGAGGCACACATACGCAGTACACAGGTACGCTGGTTATTTGTTGTTATTTTGTTCTGTTTAATAAACAGAATGCTGCAGTTTGACTGTAGGCGCGCTAAAGGAGCTAACGCAGCTAACGCAGCTAACGCAGCTAACGGAGCTAACGGAGCTAACTGGTAAACGGTACCTGGACTCCAGTGCCATGTACATAAACAAGATGTCATGCACATCTTTTTCCAGTCATGCCGTTAACGCTTCCCATCACTATTCTGAAGATAACTTTCACTTTCCATAGCTGGCAGTTATTCAACCGTTTACCGAGATGCTGACGTCACAAATGTGCGACACGCTGGTCAAGCTCATCTGCGATTGGACGCTTGTTCCGCAGAAATCCCGAAGTTTCTACCAAAGTCCCCAGTCTACACAGTAGAACAGAATTTCCACCAGAGGAAGCTCACGTACCACAGTTTGAGTTTGACAGCCATGGATGTAGATCAAGAGCTTAGATGGTAGATGATAGGTTTTTCAGGACTCACCCTGCAGAAGCATGTGGATGTTGTCGATGTCCAGGGGCACGGAGCCCCTCTCCACCACCGGTCCATCTCTGGAGCAAAAGTCAGACGACATGATTTCTCACCGGCGGCCTCCAGGCAGCATGGCACCGCTGTGGGACCAGAGACAGAGCAGAGGACACATCAGAAACTAATAATCTGAGTTATTTTGTCTCATACAGCATATGGAAACCCAGACTAGGGAACTTTATGTTTATCTTTAATCGAGTCAAGGGCTTTGGTAACCCCTGAGCAAGGTACCCAACTCCCGTAAGTCAAAATCTCTGTCAAATCAAACATGTGGACCACCTGCTGTGGCGCCCCCTCGAGAAGAAGCAGCCAAAAGACAAACATCAGGAACACTGTCTATCACTGGGTGTGTGGACACGCCCCCCCAGCGTCTCAGAACAGAGAGTGTGGCTGAATTTGACTATAAGAGTGAGCGTAATTTGAGTGTATCCGTCTCGAGGCAGTTCAGTACAACCTTCTTTAAAGAGCAATGAAACACTTCAGATCACACAGTTTGTGTTTGATCTTGTTCTCTTTGTTTTGCCCTGAGACATGAATAAGTGAGAACTGACGGAAAAAAAATAAATGTGCGTGACATCTTTCATCACGCCCGACGTACAAACAAATCAACACGGAGGAAGAAAATAATAAAGGTGCCTTTGATGTGATCGTATGACCGGCCATCGTGACAGACACGAGCGACAGAGGACGACGTGTGTGTGTGTGTGTGTGTGTGTGAGGCCAAAATAAAACAAGAGTGAATGTCAGATCGAATGTCACAACTGGTCTAATAACAGGAGCTGGTTTGTTTGGCAGAGAAGCCTCATCTCCTTTAAACTGATAATAATTATCACTTTTACTCCATTAAACGAGTTAAAAAAACTGCTCTTTTTAAACTTTTCTGTGAGGCTGACATCAGATCTTAGACGTAGCTGAGGTGAAGGACAAGAGTGAGAGGCAGTAATTCAACATTACAGATACTAACTGTCATAAAAGACCAGGAACAAACAAGTAAACACAGAAACATCTGCATTGAAATACAGATTTAAGTCCATGGAAGATCAAACGCCATATAAGATTATAAGAGAATCAAGCAAAATCCAACTAAATATAAACAAATATCATTGTAAAGCATGTGAAAATTTTTCTTTTTTAATCATGCCAACCATCAACAGCAGAGATCGCATGATCTCAACACAAGAAACCAGTTCATTTAGTACTAAAAGTGGTCATAGATATGGGAATTTTTATATATTTTACATTAAATCAATCCAATTACCAGCACAGTTATGTCATAAGACGAGTAAAAATATAAAATCACATCATTTGTGAGCCGACAGCTGGAAAAACCTGTGTTAAGCCACATTTAGAAAGTTTTTGTACATGTTTACAGTCGTGGACACCGTCGGCCCGAGGCATAAGCGAAAATCGAGATATCTTACGATACCTTTATATATCTAAATACTTTAAATACTAAGTTATTTGGTTTAATTATGTAGTAATTTCAGCTTAGGGGCCTCGTAAAAGCTTGGTCCGGCCCTGGTCATCATAGAGACGTAGACGTTTCTAAAAACACAACAGAGAACAGAACTGAACTGGCCTTAAGTGTTAATGTGGCCACATGCACACAGACTGAAATAACACTGCACCACTGAGGTGAACCACTATAGCCTGGCATTTATAACATCCACAGGATTCATGTCAGCTGCTTGAATAAGTGGGAGGAGGAGGAGGAGGAGGAAGAGGAGGAGGAGTGTGAGACTGAGAGGGGGAGGGAGGACGAGTCAGAGGAGAACGAAAGAGAAAGAAAAACAACAATATCAACAGAGAACAAGACAAACGGGAAACTGTCCTGGGTAGCAATTCAAGATATCTAACAATGAGGTGTTTGTGCTGTGTGGAACACACACTTAAAGACAGGATTCTATAACTTTTACCTGCAGTTTATCGCAAAAATTGCCATTTTTTTATTTACATGATAAGCGTGCAAAGCGTAAAAATCGCCATGATGGAAACCAAATTACAAACTGGACAAGTTCCTGTTGAGTTTAGGCCATGGTCCCGATGGACTTTTTCGTTCGTCGCGGGCTATTACAAGTTCCCGCCAAGTTTCTGGAAATTCAGTGCAACTTAATTTTGGCTTGGTCCATCCACGTTTCACGCTAGAGCTGCCCTGGTGCAACACTGTCGCCAGACCTCCATGCCAAGTTTCCAGAGTTTTTATGCACGTTAACCCTCTCAAAAATGACCGTAAATCCACAGATTTAACCTAATAATAATCTGATTATAAATCACAGTATGAGAGCAGGACCAGGAAGCCTGCAACAGTTTCCCTGACTCAAAGTCACAAGTCTCTCCGCTCGGCTCTGATTGCAGCAACGCATACATCACACAGCGCTATGGAAAAAGTCCAGGGAAGTGGACGAGGAGGAGGAGGAGGAAGCAGCAGCTTCACATACTTTATACGAGTATCTATGTCATGTTCACACCTGAGAGCAACACGAGTGACATCAAGACGACTCTTTAAGCACAGGGATTTCCTCTTTCCTCCAACACATGAACAAACACCTTTTGTCATGATTTTCTGACATTTAATGGAGCAAACGATCACTTGATTAACTGAGCAGATGAATCGATTATGAAAATAATCGTTAGTTGCAGCTCTAGATTACAGACGGCGTTCCAAATTATTCCCAAACCGGACATGCACCGAAAACCTGGGGATGGGAATCGATGGTCAAAATCCAATACAATCCAAAAATCCCATATATCTCATGCTTCACTCAGCACAGACTGTAAAAAATGTAAATAAAAAGTCATGTTTGTGGCTGTTTATTTCCTCTCTTTTGGGAGAACAATATTTGTGACACAGTCGGGAGAATGAAGTCTTTGAAATGACCCGTTAACAGCTTTCATACGTTCATAAATGGTCTCAAAATGAGTGATAATTGGAATAATATCGGTATCTGTAGATAGTTGAGTTTTTGAGTCCAAGTGGAGAAAGTTAAATGTCAAAAAGTCAAGTGCAACAAGACTTCTGCTTGTTTTATTGTTGGCTTCCTGTGTGTTCAGTGTAATCTGGACATGATCAGATGACCAAAGATGGATGACGTTAATACCAATACCAGGTCTGAACAAGGTCCTAAAATGACTCAACGAGCTAAAATCTGATTTCCAGACCTGGGACAAACCAAACCTTCCAACAGTTTGTCGGTGTCGCTGTAAACAAACACCTGGGAAAACCACAATAACCACATTCCCTGCACCTTCAGCCGACATGTCTGACATCTCTGCCTCTCTCCTCCTCCTCATTATTATCGTGACTTTCTCATCACTGTCACTCACTCTTTTAAAAATGATTTAAAGGGCGTCCTTTTCAAAATCTTTGTGTGAACGTGGGCGATAAATCAATACACGGTGCGTGTGTGGTTGAACCTGTCGCTCGCTGCGTTCACAGACACACCCTAGAGTATGATAACAAAACAGGGGAGAGGTTGATTCTGTTTTCAACACAACACAACACAACACACACATGTGTTTTGGGACACATGCAGACTTTTAGTGAGTCCATTTTAACAGGAGCCATGGCAACTTTGGCGTTATTTGTCCCTACGGTCGTCCAGAAAATCATTACATCATTACATTCACCACCTCCCGACATCAATGCCACAAGGTCACATTAATAATACACCTATATTATACAGTTCTTACAATCTTTTATCTCACTTTTTTAGCAAATATCAATCCTCAAATCCAAATTGTTTTTTCGATTTACCCCCTTTTATAGCCAACATCTTACTATTATTATTATTATTTTTTATACATCATCAACCCTTTAAAGTGGAACTATGCTGGATTTTAACCCTAATTTAACAGCTTCTGAGTCACTGTGATGGTTAAATGTCTTTGTTTTTTAGATTGGGGGTCCCCCCTACACTGCCCCCTACTGTCTTTTCGTGGGAAAACCAAGAACAGGGCCCTTGAACCGGCTTCCTCGGTATCAGGAGGTTTCACAAGAAACACAAAGTTCTGCTTTAAGCTAACATCTAAAGTTTGTAGGTTAATAAACAGGGGAATTAGATGGTTCTCCATAACGTGGAGTAAGTGTAAAAAAAAAAAACATTTGTATAAATTTCCCCAAACATATGGAACAATGAACAATAAGTGCTGGTTTAACATGCAACGATATTCAGGATTTTCACAGAAAGATGGAGAGTTTTTTCCTTCAGTGAAGCATTAAACTCTCAGCTAACAGCAGTGCAAATAAGGTCACTCCTGCACAGGCGTTGGTTACAGTAACTATCCAGTTTTTCCTGAACAGGCTGGTTAGCAGTCAGCTGCTCGAGTTAGCCACTAGTCAAACCAGGTCATGCCGCCTGCATACAGGTTTAACTGCACTTATACTCAATCGATATCATAAAAGCAACGAACGAGTTTAGAAAGATGTACTCCACTCTCATAAAGCAGTAGCACAAATGCCTCGACATAGAAAAGACTAAAATAAGAACAGTGCCGGGGGAAAATACCACACACAACTGCACAAGTAGAACTAGAGGAAACTGTACTGTGAGAGTACTCGCAGCAGAAATCTAGTTACAGTAGATAAACAATGAGGTGGAGTGAGAGCCTGCAAGATTCAACATGTCGTGTCCCATAATAAAGAATATTATTAAGCAATAAAAGGCCAAATATTCAACATATTAATAGTTTTATAGTCTGAATTCATATGAGAGAAACGGTGTTTCTGAACAAAAAGGCCTGGAAATAAAACTAAAACAAAATATTGTTATTAAACATTTACCAGGGTCTTTGAATGCATCTCGTTAGTTGCTCCTGTTTAAATGGGTTTTCCAGTCTCGAAGACCATTCAATGCAGTTTTGCTCCGTAACCATTCATCGGAACATCGGAATGAAACCCTCGACATTTCACCTGAAAGACCACCAGCACTCCCACCTGAACCACCCACGACCCAATTTACCCACATTAGGGAATTAGCCTTCAGACGCTAAGCTGTTAGCTACAGCCTTGATATTACACCAGTGCCATTGTGCCACAGTGATTCTTGTTGGGTTCATTTGTGAAAGGCGAGTTTCCAACAAATTTTGCATAAAAACTGTCGATTTTGACAGATTTTGCCACTGTCAACACAACATGAACACGCTAATAAATAATCTATAAATCATTAGGAAAACCTAATTTTAATGGCTGCAGATTAACAATTAATTAGCGACAATGACTATGACAATAGATGACATTATTCAAGTGCCACTTAAAGCGTGACATCACAAACACAGTGAGCATGACAAAGACTATTTGATGTGATTGTTGTTCTGTGATATCACTGCTGGTACATCACGGGTCGTAACACACGGTGACAGCAGAGAATGTATCAGAGAATGTTGTGAAGCTGCTGGGCTTCAAAAATAGCAGCAGGGAGAGAACACGTGTGTTCATCTGCTCTCAGATCAGCTCACCACAGATGAACCAATCCTTCAGGGAAGAAACCCAGGACTTTTTTAATAAACGCTGATAACCAGCAACGCGACAGGGGAGAGAGGGGGTGTGTGTGTGTGTGACACAGCACAGCAGTGAGATTACAGATGCTTCTACAAAGTGCAGACACACTTTTGAAAGTATTAAAAGTCGCTCGTACTCACCGACATGCAGTAAAGTGGGTTATTGTTGAAGAAGGAAGATGCACGTCCAGACAACAGCGATCTCTGAGGAGGAAGAGGAAGCTCCTGCTCTGTAGTGGTTTGGTTTGTGGAGGTGAAACGTGAAGCAGCAGCAGCAGCAGGAGGAGCAGGAAAGGCCGCGACTGTCACCGGAGAAGCCAGAGCCATACTGGGTACAAGCCAAAAAAGAAAAAAAGAAACTCACTGAAAAACTAAATATAGAAAGCAGTCAGGGTTCAACACACATGCCCCCCCCCCCCTCCAGTTTGGCACTGACCGCTGTCACCTGAAGATCCAGAGCTCCAACAAGTCACTGTGCAGTGACCTTGAAGCTCGAAAATCAGAACCTAAGACCCTGAATGCAACACTGGTGATCTTCAGTCATTCATTCATTCATTTATTCATTCATAAACACTGACATGAATCAGAGAACATGTACTGTACTCTTTGGTGGGGTGGGCAACTTTATTTTCCAGATCACAACTTAAAGCATCGACCGATATCAGTCCAAATTAGGGCTGCGACTAACATTTATTTTCATTATCCAAAAATCTGATGATTATCTTCACTTAAAAATGTCAGAAAATGTTGATAATTGCTCCCTTCACCTGGATCATCAGGAAGGCTGGCTCCGTCCTGGGGGTCCAGCTGGATTCTTTGGTGGTGTGTCTGAGAGGAGGATGCTGTGTAAACTGCACAGTATCCTGGACAACAACTCTCACCCTCTCCACCAGCTGCTGACTTCGAGCAGAAGCACCTTCAGCAACAGACTCATTCTCCCCCGGTGTAACACAGAACGCCAGAGGAAGTCTTTTCTTCCTGTGGCCATCAGGCTGTTTAATTTAGCTACTTCTGGCCGATTAGGAACAGTGGAGACACTGTGTCCTGATCCAAAATGTCACTTTACCCATATCACTTCATCACTTTACTTTGTTTGCACTATGCTGTTATCATTAGTCACCTTATCACTGTTTATCACTTTCAACATTTGCTCACCATATTTAGTTTTACTTATTTTATTTCCGTGCGTACTGCTGTATATTATGTATACCTACGTTGACTGGGATTCTTTTATTATTCTTTTTGTGGCATTGTTGCATTTAAGTTACTGTTGTAAGTTACTGTTGTTTGTCTTTTTCCTTCTGTTTGGCACTTTGTTGCATTTGTCTTATTTGTTTATTTTACTTTATTTTTTGTTTAATTTAATTTAATTTTATGTATCTTTTAACTCTTGTACATCTCCACTTTTACCTCCCAATTGTTGCACAATAATTTCCCTCGGGATAAATAAAGCATCTTGAATCTTGAATCTTAAATCTTATAAGATGATGTTCACAAACTGTTCTTGTTTTGTTCACATACACAAACTCAAAAATTATTCAGTTTTTAATGAAGCAAAGAAACCAGAAATTATTCACATTTAAGAAGCTGAACAATCATAAAACATGTACTGTACATACTGTACATGTACAAAAAAGAAGATCAATTCAATGGGACCGTACCTATGTTCCCCGGGTCCTATGTTCCCAGGGTCCTATGTTCCCCGCTTTGTATGTGACCGGGGAACATAGGACCCTTTCTCTAACCCTAACCCTACCCTTTTCCAAAAAAGGTCCTATGTTCCCCACTTTGTATGTGACAGGGGAACATAGGACCTTTTTTGGAAAAACGGGGAACATAGGACCCGGGGAACATAGGTACGACCCCAATTCAATTACAGCCTTTGCAATTGATTTCAAAATGATTCCAATATACAATGAAAATAAACAGACTATGTGTAATAGGGTAAAAGGTTGTTTCAAATACATAATATATATAAAGAAATTATAATAATAAAAAATATTTCACACTCACCAACATAGTTTTCTGTTGCTGTAGTTAATCTGCGTGAGTCTTTCAGTCATCTTTAACACGTCTGGTCGTTCTCCCCTGGTTATGATTGTTATTCTCTGTAAATCCTGTGAAAATCCCACTGAAACACTCATAATAAAAATATATTCAGTTTCAAAGTCATTTATATCACATTCTTTTCCCAAAAATAATGCCTAGTTTGACTGCTTTACTATGTGCAATTAAACAGGTGTACCCAATAAAGTGACAATGCGTAGCTTGAATGTACTGCAGCTCGGTCAATGTTACTGTCATGTGTTAGCTAGGCTTTAAAAAAAAATACATTTATTTTTATGATGGCAACTTAACAATAATAACAGCTAAAATCATAAAATACACTTGTTAATTCCCCCCCGAAGACGAACGGTTAGCTGTGAACACGCTAACATGAACGATTGTGTCATTTAACTGCATTGAAATCAGTCAAGAGTGACGCTAGCTAGTAGCGAAACATTAGCTAGCTAGCTAGCTTGTTAACGTCTCAAACTTCTTTGACACAAACCCGAAGAAGTACATTAAACTGAAACCAGGATTATGTGTGAAACAACATTATTGTATACATTATGCGACATTGTGTTAGTGCCGCCAACAACAACAACAACAACAAAATGCAGTATTAGTTTGTTACGTCACCAAACGTCGTTGACGTCGTCGCCATTATTCAAATTTCGCGGCCGTTTGATTCGCTGCGCGTGCACATTGTTTTCAATGACGCAATACATCGATATTCTGTAAATAATAATAATTATGGTAAAAGCGAGGCAAAAATGTGTCATTTAGCCGTGTAAATGTGTACGGAGCCCGGGTAGAGTCATGGTGGTTAATATTTTAAACCGAACTTTTACGTTTTCGAGCTATATTTCGCTATCCTTTGCGTTCTGTCAGAAAATATTACCCACCATGACCCTACCCGAGCTCCGTAGATATATATTAATGTGACTGACAGTTTAATATTTCCAGTAATTGCTGTTTTGTTTCAAATTTATAGCCAAAAAAAATCTATAAATTCATTAAACCGTACCAGTAAATAAAATTAGGCAAGAATATTACGATAAATTCCTGCTACATAACAAATAAGTTAATTGTAAAACCGGTTAAATGGAAATGTATGTATTATTTAATGTAAACACACTACATCACTAAGGTTTCATGATCAATCTCATTATTATTATTAAGAATATTTTAGTCTATAGGTGGTTGAAACATATTAATACGTCTGACAGGTGTGTGATTTATGTGCGACTTTGTAGCGATTCTCATCATTATTATTCATTAAAAGAAAGGTGACACCCAAATATGAGAAGTATGTTCAACGCTTTCATTCAATAAAACAAGTCCAAACACAAAGGCACTAAAAAAAAACAAAAAACGCTTAAAGCGACTGTTGTCATTATTGTGACGTGGAGCGCGTTTTTAAAATGTGCAATAAATGAATTAATAATGTAGTTTTTTCCCCCTAGTGGATGGTTACAATAAATTAGATAATTCTATTAGAGTTATATAATGTAGGAAGAACACATGCTCCTATATATAAACTTTAAAGTAAAATCTGAAGAGGTTTTAAGGTTAAAAAGAAAAGCTGCAGCAATGCTGTTGTGGATAAGAGTCAATACTAAAAGTGAACAGCAGAGGTCAGCACAACATCATGGTATAAACTCACCTGAAGGTTGTGCTTTGTTGTGTTTAAACTCCTGTTTTCACCTGAAAATCAAACAAAAACAAGACTCACGACAAACAACTTTTAATTTAATTAAAAAGAAAAAAATGTTCCCAAAAATAACTGATTATTTCACAGTATTTTATAGCTTTGTTTTGTTTTGTTTGTACGACTCGTCACTGCGTCCAAGGCTGTGCAATAATTAAAAAACTATATTATTTCAACAAAGGTTCAATTATACAGTATATCCGTTTAAAGTTGTTTTTTTTTAATTGGGCCTAAAGTGTTAAAAAGTGATGAAAAATAAAGTTCTATGAGTCACCGTCACCTGCATGAAGATCATGTTAAACTGTCAGAAGCTCAAGAACATGCTGAGCTGAGGTTTTCCAGATCCGTCCACTGCTGCTGCTGCTGCTCGTGTTGGACTGAGACGCTTTCTGATGCTTCTCGCTTGTATTTCCTCACGCAAAACTGCACACGATTGCATTTTACAGCCTCAGAAACGAGCTCCACGGTCACGTCCTCGTAATTTCTTTACCTGTGGGACATAACGGGCAGAAATATGTGGGATTTTCTTATTAAAAGTTTAAAACTTTAGAAAAAATGAAGAAACTGTCTCACTATTTGGCAAACGTCCTGTCACAGTAACCTCACTTTGCATGTTGGCAGGAATAAAACTCATCCTAATCTTGTTAAACTGTCAAGAGTATCTAATCCCGCGTACAAGTACCAGATTACGTTAAAATCGGCTGAGTTTTAACTTAATATTTGGGACTTTCTTATTAAAACTTTATAAAAATGAAGAAACTGTCTCGCTATTTGGCAAACGTCCTATCACTGTAACCTCAGTTTGTTCGCTCGGCCATGTTGGCAGGAAAAAAAACTCATCCTAATCTTGTTAAGATGTCACTGTTACTTTTAAACTGACCCCAAATCCGAAATCTGGATCAGATCCAGATGAAACTTAGTCTGATAGTAGAGTATCTAATCCCGCGTACAAGTACCAGATTACGTTAAAATCGGCTGAGTTTTAACTAAATATTTGGGACTTTCTTATTAAAACTTTATAATAATGAAGAAACTGTCTCACTGTGACCTCAGTTTGCGCACTCATCCACATCCTAATCTCGTTAAACTGTCACTGTAGCATTCCCGAATCTGGATCAGATCCAGATTAAAGTCAGCGTGATAGTACAGTGTCTGATCCTGCGTACACTATGCTATGCTAATTTAATTTGACGACGCTATAAATATCACGTGACTCTCAGTTTTCTCGCTCGGCCATGTTGGCAGGAAAAACTCAACCTGATCTGTTACTTTTAAACCGACCCCCAATGCGTAATCTGGATCAGATCCAGATGAAATTTAGTCTGATAATAGAGTGTCTGATCCCGCGTACACGTACCAGATTACGTTAAAATCGGATGAGTTTTGACGGAGATATGTATAGTTCTTGTTGTTTTACTGTTTTGGGATTTCTTGAAAACGCGATAATTTTGAGACGTCATCAGTCCGTAGATTGTTACCAAATCTGAATGGAAACATTGTTAGGTGATCATCTGCACATCACAAAATAATCTGAGTGATCCGTCAAAAAACAACAAAAACTGCAGACAGGAAGTTGCTAAGAGAAAAACACGTCCATGAAAACATTACAACCGCTAAAAAGAATATATCATTAAACTGCAGATAACTCCACAAAAGCCAGATTACAGGAATGCTCTTTGCTGGATTACACGTGTCATCATCATAATCCTATCATTCTTCTCCTTCCATGCACATTTTTCCATGAAAGCCTCCACTCGTGTGATTTTCTCTGCTGCTGCTGGATCTGTCTTTTCTAATCTCACTTTAATTCCTCGGCCTCAACTTTCAACATCTCAAGATTAATTTCCTGAGCTACATGAGATCAGTTCTGCTCCGTCGACTCCACGTCGCCCCCCGGGGGATTTTCACCACAAAGGTAATTACTTGATGAGATGCTTACTCACCTGGATCTTCTCCTTCCTCCTCCTGTCACTGCACAGACAGCTGCTCCTCCTCCTCCTCCTCCTCCTCCTAAAATGCTTTAAAACACTTTAATATCATTACTGTTTACATGAAATAACTTAATTTTATAATCAGCATCAAGGAATAAACTAAACACGGTTGAGGTCAAAAAGTTGTTGTAGGGAATAAATGAGAGTTGAGGCTTTTTTGAAGTGTGGTTGTATGAGGTAGTCTCTTCTGTGAGCGCCCCCTGCAGTTAGAACTCACCTCATAAACCAAAGTCTAAGATATCTTAATTAGAAACTGAAGTTTGTAAACCACTCACTCTCCCACACCAAAGCCCATAGAGAAAATCAGTGATTTTAGCTCACAGGGACACAGGAGCTGCTGGTCCTCTGCTGCCTCGTGTGGTCACTTTGTGTCACTGAGGTCAATATGAACAGAAAATTTCAAAAGCCGAATTTGACAAAATAAGACATTGTAAGTTAGTGATGGAGGCAGCAGTGGATCAACAACTCCTGTGAACTCCTGTGTGCTGTGATGTTAAAATCACTGGTTTACTCTATGGGCTTTGGTGTGGGAGAGTGAGTGGTTTATAAACTTCAGTTTACACAAGGAAAAGTGAGATAAAGTGAATGGAAACTTACATTTTATTAAATGTGTCTTTTGTTACAGGCCTAAAATGTGTGTTTTATTGTTTAAGACTAAGGTATCTTAACCACTCACTCTCCCACACCAAAGCCCATAGAGAAAACATCACAGCACACAGGAGTTCACAGGAGTTGTTGATCCACTGCTGCCTCCATCACTAAGTTCAAACATCTTATTTTGTCAATTCGGCTTCTGAAAATCTTTGTTCAGAGTTACCTCGTTGACACAAAGTGACCACACGAGGCAGCAGCAGACCAGCAGCTCCTGTGTCCCTGTGAGCTAAAATCACTGATTTTCTCTATGGGCTTCGGTGTGGGAGAGTGAGTGGTTCACAAACTTCAGTTTCCTGTTGTTAAACTCTGTCTAACAGTTAAAGATAAAGATGTTCTTAAAGACATCATAGACTTAAAATGACTGTGTGTGAGTTCTTCATATATGACATAAAATATCTCATCATCACTTTAAGTGTAAATAAGTTTCAGATGGACTGAAATAAAGTAAGAAAACAGCGTTAAAGAGCAGGATCTGGAGAGTGAAGTGATTAAAATGTGCATGTGTGAACAGGAGCTGGGATGAGTGACAGGCCACACACACACACACACACACACACACACACACACACACACACACACACACACACACACAGTTGTTGTTCATCTTCTTTTTCCGTGTGGATGAACGTGAACAAAAGCACTGACTCTTCTTCTAATCAGGCTAATGGAGATGAACAGAGACAGGTAAGGGAGGCCTCTGGAGGAGGAGGAGACATGGAGGTGAGGAGGAGACAAGGAGGTGAGGAGGAGACATGGAGGTGAGGACGTCGCCTTAAGAGGTTGAGGAGGAGGAGACAGTGACAGTTTCTGTGGTTCATGAGAGATGTTTAACGCCATCACAAGACAAACTCTGAGCTGAAGACGCTGAAGCTGCTGCTGTGACACAGTCCCTGGATCCTCGTGTCCTTTTCATGACTCAGCACATTTAAACACCACAGTGTTTGACTGAGAGACGACAGGTTTCCTCACTGACAGCTGACGTGATGAAGACGTGGTGAGTGAATTCATGCTGTTGTTATTTCTTACTTCATGTATAAACTCTACAGTCTTCTCTATTTTTTATAATATTAAACGCTCAATAGAAAGGATTTTATACACTCACTCATTTACATTCTTACACTCTCACTCACTCACTCA